>NW_024096467.1:3830000-4430000 GCF_016545835.1 Crotalus tigris
CAACTGGCGCACCACTTGGACACCATTGGCATTGACAAATTCACCATCAGTCAATTGCAAAAGGCGCCCTTACTAGGAATAGCTTCCATCCTGCAACGATATCTGCAATATCATCAATTCTAATATCCACATCTCCCTATCCTAGGTCCTTGGTAAGGACTTGATAGGTAGACAAAAATGCCAAATCCAGTCTGAACATCTGGCTGTGTGATGATGACGACGACGATGATGATTGATGATGATGATAATAATAATAATAGTAGTAGTAGTAATAGTAGTAGTAGTAGTAGTAATAGTAATAATATAGTAATATAGTTGAATGGGACCTTAAAGGTCTTCTAGTCCAACCCCCTGCTCAGGCAGGAAACCCTGTACCATTTCAGACAAATGGATGTCTAGTCTCATCTTAAAAACCTCCAGTGTTGGAGTATTCACAGCTTCTGGTGCCAAGTTGTTCCACTGATTAATTGTTCTAACTGTCAGGAAATTCCTCCTTAGTTCTAGTTTGCTTCTCTCCTTGATTAGTTTACATCCATTGTTTCTTGTCCTGCCTTCAGGCACTTTGGAGAATAGCTTGACTCCCTCTTCTTTGTGGCAACCCCTCAGATATTGGAACACTGCTATCATGTCACCCCCTCGTCCTTCTCTTCATTATGAGTAACTTTATCTCATAATGGCAGCTTACAATGTGATACAAATACCAGAAAGAAGAGATTCAAAATCAACTCACTAGAAAGAAGGAATCCTTAATAAACTCACTAATAAGAGAAACTTGCAGGTTCCTGTTTTGCTTTCCAAAAGTCTACATCTTTATGTCTAATTCTTACTTTTTTTGTCTCTGTTTCTCTTTGAATTAATGTTGGTTCCTGGAGGACTACCAGGCAAGTGCCTGCAGTTTTTTTGATTAGGTTTTTCAGAAGTGGTTTGCCATTTCCTCCTTCTTAGGGCTGAGAAAGAGTGATAAGGCCAAGGGTCACCCAGGTAGGCAGGACTGGAACTCACACTATCCTGGTTTCTAACCTAATGCTTCAACCATTATACCAAACTGAATTAATCATCATCATTTGAATTAATCTCATCATTTTTAAACTCTCTGTGATGCTTCCTTTTGCTTAGCTCTAAAAGGCTTGAAAAGATGTTTCTAGTTATTAATGTTACATATATACTGAAAAACTACAGAATGTCTGCAGATATGGAACTACTCTTAATTTGACTTTGTCTCAAAAGGGAAATTCAGAAGGTGAATCACAATTCAAACCAGGAAAGACTGCTTTATGTTCTTAAGGGAGAGTTAATACCCAAGATCACTTAATACAAATTGATCATGTTTCAACTTTCAAAAAATGATGCATGGAGAAGAAAGAGAAATACAAGAAAGCGCTACAAGGCTCTTCAAATCACACAAAAGTTAATTTGCTATAGATCAGGGGTCCCTAACCCCTGGCCACAGCCCACTATTGGGCCTCAGCCTGTTTGAAACCAGGCTGCTCCATTAATGGTCAAGTGGTGCAAAGCTCCACTCAAGTGAATGTGGGCCCTTGCGCTTGCATGCAAAGCTCCACTCACAGGAGCGGAGGGCGCTTGAGTGGAGGATGCTTGTGCTTGCACGCAAAGCTCCGTTCGTGCGAAATGGAGCTTCACGTGTGAGCACTCTCCACTTGCACGAGGCCACGGTCTGTTACCCTTTCTATTTTTACATCTGCTGTTGGGAGGTCTTCTCATAAATTTCTTGAACCACTCATCTTCAAGAGCTGAAGAATTCAGTGAGTGAAAAATTGAGAAGATTTTCATTTATTTCTGCTAATGTCAATGTATCTTTGCCTGTGGGAGTTTCTAGATTTACTTTTGTATACTTTGAGCTAAATGCTTGGGTTTATCCTATTTCCTGCATTCTTTCCCATAAGATGGATAGGGATTTAGCTCTGTTGTTGCTATGCTTACTTAAGCCTCTACCGTTTCTGCATATCTTTTTGATCAAATGGTCTTCTAGTGGCTAACCACAGTTCTGTTGAACAAGTACACATTCACAAAAGTCCTGCCATGTCTCTTGAAATAAGGCTATTGGAATTTAATCCCAAATAATTGCGATTTCAATTACAAATTGAAAAAAAACCAAACATAACAACCCTAAACCAAAACACAAATAATCAGTAATTAACTGCAACAAAAACCTTTCTAATATGGTAGTTTTAATCGCCTCATTATGTTAACTAAGCAAATGTCTTCAGGGATAATGTTTCATAAATATGGTTCCATGACTCCGAAAAACAAAATTCTATTTTCCTGAAAGGAAAGTAATTCCCAGTTTAAGAGAATGCTATTTCAAAAGAAAAATGGACTAAAATAAAAATAAAATAAAATAAACCCAAAGAGTGTCCAATTCTCCACTTTTTCAGCCTGAAACTGCCCCTTTGACTGAAATCAATTCAGAATATTTCCCCTTTCTAGTAAACATACATTTTTATCATCCCTTGATTAATTGCCTGCAAAATAGAGTATAAAATCTAGCATATAAGAGTTGGGTTTTTTTGCTGACAAACCTGTTGTAAGCAAAAGAGCATTTATATTTTTCCTGCCATAAATTGCTCAGCGTTAGAATCAGGTTTATCTCAATACATTTTCAACAAGTGCACCAAGAGAATTTGTACATAGATTCAGCACCCTGTGGACTTGATAGGGCTTGGACAAAATTTATAAGTGCTAACATTCATCAAGGCAATGTCCTCACTTGGCCAACAGATGTTTTAAAATAAGGGACAGAAGTTACAAGATTTTAGTTTATTTAGAATCCTTCAATCAAGCAAGATTGTTAAAAGTCAGAGGACAAAAGGAGGGGGTTAAAACTGGTGTAACTTTGAAGCCATGTCTGATCCAAGTTATAAATTTTGATGGACTAATAATCTGTTTACTAATAAACATACACGTTAGCAGACTAGGGGTGGCAGTAGTCAATCCACAGTAGAGAGAAACAACTCAACACATTTTTAGCCTATGATTTTTAAGTCACATCAAACCAAGTTATACTTAACAGAATAAGGAACCTGGGAGGTCTTCTAGTCCAACCCCCTACTCTAGCAGGAGACCCTATCTCATTTCAGACAAATGGTCGTCCAATCTGTTCTTAAAAAATCTCCAGTATTGGAGCACCCACAATTTCTAGAGACAATTCGTTCCACTGGTTAATTGTTCTCACTGCCAGGAAATTTCTCCTTATTTCTAGCTTGATTCTCTCCTTTTTTACTTTCCCTCTCTTACTTCTTGTTCTGCCTTCAGATGCTTTGGGGAATAGGTTGACTCCCTCTTCTTTTTGGCAGCCCCTATTGGGACGCTGCTATCATGTCACTCTTAGTCCTTTTCTTCATTAAACTAGACATACCCAATTCCTGTAATTGTTCTTCATATGATTTAACTTCCAGTCCTCTAATCATCTTTGTCACTCTTCTCTGCAAATCAAATCAAATGAAGCAAAGTTACTATGACATCACCCAATGATCCAAAGCTGCACAGTTTGGATGTGTGGGAGAGAATCTGTGTAGATAACGGACTGGAAAAACCTTATGACCCAATGAAAGGCCTGTCATGTCAACCCTGTTTCTTGTTCATGAGCCAATAATGGCTGGGGGAAAAAAACCAAGTGCATATTGTAAACAGAGCACTGTTGCTATAGCACTGTAGCCCATTCAGTTACAAACTCCACAAAGCAGAGCAATTAGGACTTTCCACGATTGTGTTTGTTTTGGGTTATCCTCTCCACCTAATGATCTCCTTTTCTTTATCTTTTTTTTTTCCTTTTTGCATTTTCTTATAGCAAAAGTGGCCCTTCCTGGCTGGGCTGGTTCTGTCAGTTAAGACCCAATTGTGCAGAAATAGCCCCAAAGCCCTTTGTCATATAGTTCTAGAAAATGATCTGCCCACCACACACACACACACACACACACACACACACACACCCCTCTTTTTAAGTGCTCAGGAAGGACCAGACTAATGTTTCATCTTTACTGTGCTTTCAAGTTATTGAAAAACAAATTCTCAGCCCTGCTTCAAAGGAAATGACCATATCCGAACTGCTATTGAGATTAGAAACTTCAGGTGTGTCAAATTCCTGTGAGGTTTTCACCTGGTCTGAGTTTCAAGTACCCTATTAAATAGATTGCAGCTATAGATACAGAGACAGAATAACAGAGTTGGAAGGGACTTGAGAGTCTTTTAGTTTAACCCCCTGCTCAGGCAGGAAACCCTATACCAATTCAGACAAATGATTGTCCAATCTTTTCTTTAAAATTTCTGTGGAGAACTCACAGTGGAGGCAAGTTGTTCCATTGATTAATTGTTCTAACTGTCTGGCAATTTCTCCTTAGTTCTAGGTTGCTTCTCTCCTTGATTAGTTCCTATCCATTGCTTCTTGTCTTGTCCTCAGTGCTTTGGAGAATAGATTGATCCCCTCTTCTTTATGGCATTCTGCTATCATATCATCCCTAGTTCTTCTTTTCATTAAAGACTATTTACGTCACCTGCAGGCAGAGGAATCTTCTTTGGAATCCCAGTTTTTACCCTTGTCAAAACACAGTTTTGGACTTGCCAGTCTTTAAATAAATTAGCATGTTTTGTTTGAGTTGGCACCCAGGGTTCAACTGGAGGCTCAGTTCAGTGTTAGTATTAGTACTAGTTAGTGTTAGTCCTAAACTTATAGAAGTCCATTTAGTGGTTGTTTGAAGTGACTTATGAACATTTTTCACGCTTATGACTATTGTACAAACTCCAGTCATATGACCTGTGGGAAGAATCTAGAGAAAGAAATATTTTGGGAAATATTAAAAAGGCAGAATATATTTCCCAAAGAAATAATGGAGATCTTTAAAAAGGACAGAAACCAGCCCCCAGAAATCAGCCTAGTCCCTAGGCCAGCGGTTCTCAACGTTTGTGTGACGGCGACCCCCGTCACACGGACGCGCCGCGCATGCGTGGCATTGCCCCATGCGCAGCGTGCATACGCGCGCCGCCCCCTGAGGGGGAAAAATGGCGGATCGTGTTGTTTGGCGACCCCCGTAAAACTTTTAGAAATACAAATTCAATAATCCTTTCAGAAAGGTTGGAGCCTTCCAGATAGAAACTGAAGAAATTAGGAAGACAAAGACCCTCAAAATCTACATACCCTACCCAAGACAGGGCATAATAGGATTAACCCACCAATACCAAAAGGGCACACTCAGACTGAGGTCAAAGTACATGACACGGAAATACAAAGCCTCAAATAGGAACAAGAAACAACCTCAAGAGCCCCAGAAGGTAAAAGCCCACCAATCTGTTCCATGTGATCAGTCTTTTCCAGAGCCATCTTTCTGTCTGGCTCTCTTCTTCAATAAACTACAAACTTCTTTCTAAAGCAGTCTCCATATTGTTTATTTCCAACTTGGACTGGACCCTGATAAAGATTTTTCATTCAACAGAACAAAATTCAGACACTTGACAACTGACTCATGTTTATGACGGTTTCAGTGTCCTGGTGTTACGTGATCGCCTTTGGCGACCTTCTGGCTTCTGCCAAGCAAAGTCAATGGGGAGGCCACATTCACTTAACTGTGTTACTAAATTAACAACTGCAGGGATTCACTTAGCATCTGTGGCAAGAAAGGTCGTACAATGGGGCAAAACTCACTTAACAGCTGTCTTGTTTAGCAAAGGGAATTTTGGGATCAAATGTGGTCATAAGTCAAGGACTACCTGTAATGGTGCATCTGTAAAAGAAAATATACATTTCACACATAGCTCAGCTCAACCTACCTCACAGAATTGCTATTGTAGGGAAAATAGGAGGAGATAGGAATATTAGGTACTTTCATTGCTGTGAGTTATTTATAAATATAATTACAGTGGAAAATAAAAAGAGAGAGATAAATTCAGTGTATTTAGACACAAATATAGTGTGTGTGTGTGTGTGTGTGTGTGTGTGTGTGTGTGTGTGTGTGTATACAAGCATTTATATATGTAAATCTGAGTACCTCCTACATTTTCCAGACTTCAATTTGAGGTTTATTTAAGATAGGGGTCCACATTTATTTAAGACCGGGCCGTGGCCTATTCTGAACCGGGCCATGTGAGGGATGGGTTGAAGCACACACATGCACACACAGCTCAGTGTGTGTGAAGGGCAGGCCAGCATGCATACGCACATGTGCACAGCTCAGCTTGCACAAGTTGACTGAGTGTGCATGTGCATGTGCACGTCTGCCTGCTGCTTGGGCAAGATGAGATGCATGTCGGCCCACTGTTCAGACAGCCTGGTTCCTCTCCCCTCCCCCTGTCCAGGCCACCAGGGTTGGGGACTGCTGATTATCATATAATGATATTCTTATGGATGGACTATGATGCCCTCAAGATGGCTAAAGGGTGTGTTCAAATGTCGTGAGTTTTACTGTATAATCCTCTCTCCAGTCATCTGCAGATTTTCTGGTTTCCACAATTTTAATGAAATCACACAGATGATCTTCCTAGGGCCCCTTTTCAGAATAGGATGTGTGGGCAGCAGCAGAGGCTTCTGAATGGTTGAAAGAGGTCTAGCAGAAATAGCACCAGTAGCTGCATTGCCACCTCCACCAATCACATTCGCTCAAAAACCTATCAAGAGGACTTCAAAGCAAATGATCAAGCACCCTAAGAAGAAACTGTTAAAAAAAAACTGGTTCCCAGGGGAAGAATATATTTGAGAAATTGCAAGACAGAATGTGGCACATTAATTAAAATTCCACCCATGTGCTGCTTTTATACTGACAATAAAACATCTTGAATCTGTTAGCGGCTTAGTTTAAAAACAAAAGTGTGGAATTTAATAAAGGTGAAAGAAATTCCTTTGCTGGAACAAAAACCTTCATAAGAGCACCTTCCCCAACTTGGAAAAAGTTTTACAATCTCTGTTATGCATCACAACAGTGTCCAGGCTAATGGAAATTTCAATCCAATGCATGTTAGAAGTAGGAATTGATAATGTTCCTAAATAGAAAAAAGATGTTTGGAGTCATTCAAAGTGATGATTAATCACACCAAAAGAAGCTCAAAGTTTTGTTAGAATAGGTGGTATCTAGCTCAATAGCAGTAACTGTGAAAGGATCTTGGAGTCCTAGTGGACAATCACTTAAATATGAGCCAACAGTATATTGCAGCTGCCAAAAAAGCCAACACAGTGCTGGGCTGCATTAACAGAGAGATAGAATCAAGATCATGTGAAGTGTTAATACCACTTTATCATGCCTTGGTAAGACCACACTTGGAATATTGCATCCAGTTTTGATTGTCATGATATAAACAAGATGTTGAGATTCTAGAAAGACTGCAGAGAAGAAGAACAAAGATGATTAGGGGACTGGAAGCTAAAACATATGGAGAATGGTTGCAGAAATTAGTTATGTTTAGTTTGATGAAAAAGGACTAGGGGTAACAGAATAGCAGTGTTCCAATATTTGATGGGCTGTCACAAAGAAACCTAGTCAAAGTCAACCTAGTCTCCAAAGCACCTGAAGGCAGGACAAGAAGCAATGGATGGAAATAATCAAGGAGAGAACCAGCCTAGAACTAAAGAGAAATTTCCTGACATTGAGAACAATTAAACAGTGGAATAAGTTGCCTCCAGAAGTTGTAGATGCTCCAACACTGGAAGTTTTTAAGAAGAGATTGGACAATCCTGTCTGAGCAGGGAATTGGACTAGAAGATCTCCAAGGTCCCTCCCAGTTCTGTTATTCTGTTTTGTTTTGTTTTTTATATGAATTCTAGAGTCTCTTTCAACATTGTCAAGGAATTTTGGTACCTAGAATTATACTTTCAGTCTTCAGAAAAAATATTAGTTTCCCTTGTACTACATTGCATGAGCAAAAGCTATACATTGCACATTGCCATTAATCCAGTCTTTTTGAAAATATTTATAGTTTTAGATCCTGTGATGCAATGCAGAGAAGGAAACTCTTACAAAAATTGGCCCTAAATTATTAGAGATAATAATCAATATCTTGGACTGGGCTTAGAAAATAATAGAAAGCATATGGCTTTCAACTTACCCATATATTTATGAAAATGGAGAATCATGTATGCTGGACATCAAACTTAATTGACTGGACTTGAGATGAACCAGCATTTACAAACTGCATTTGGCATATTAAGCAAAGCCAAATCAATCATATTATTACACAAAGGGGGAATCAAATCCGTCTACCAGGGATCAAGCTATGAGCCTGGAGAGTAAGGTAAATGTTTTTTTTCTGTCAAAACATAATAATGAAAGAAAACTAATTAGTTGTGGGTTTGTGTTTTTCTTTTCCTGAGATGGGTCAGCACTTTGCAGGTGTTACCAGTGGTCTGAAATAATGAGATGTCGCTTTGAAGGAGTTAAGTGGTAGCAGAATTATTCCAATTAACTGATAAAAAGCAAGGTTGTTATAGGACAGGAAAGATAACCCCACAAACTTTCCCAACGGGCAAAAATGTAACTTTTACCCCTTCCAAATGCAGTTTGGTTTGTTGTTTTAATTAAAGTATGCCAACAACCCAGAGGGATGAAGGAGAAGAAAGGAAGGATATGAGTGGCATAGGAATAAATAACATCCATCTTGTTGAAACTGACTCTCCTTGGAGGCTGAAATGTCTCTCAGCTCCTTATTGTTCTGGAAATACTGTTGCGAGGAGAACTGATTATGTTTCCATTCCATTGCTGTCTGCTTATTTCAATGGGCCCCCATCTTCCCCAGCCCCCTCCCAGATTAAAATGAAAGTGGTTTTCCCCATGCGGAGTGCGGTGGCTCAGCAGTGATGTCGTGATGCCTATGTTGTCATTTTGTCACCATGGTGGCCTACCACTGATGCCATATTCCAGGGGTGTCAAACTGCTGGCCTGCGGGCTGGATGCGTCATGCCGAAACCGTGACCACCCCAGCTCTGGCAATGGAGAAAAAGTTGCGATACATAGTGACACGTCATGTGATGTGGTGAATTTGACACCCCTGCCATATTCAATTATAATTATCCTTGATGGTGGGAGCTGAGTGCTTTAGTGCACTTTATGGTTACTTTATGATTCATTGTACTATATCAGGGGTCTTCAAACTTGGCCTTTTATGACTTGTGGACTTCAACTCCCAGAATTCCTCAGCCAGTGTGCCTGGGTCAAGTTTGAAGACCCCTGTACTCTATGAACCCTGAAAATGGAACCATATTATGTTCTTAACTTATATGCCTACCTATAACCTAAGATTTTTTTTCTCTTTTTGATAGTGGAAGGTAGAACAGACCTTTTTCAATGTTAGCTTTAGCAATGCCTTTCCGGTATCCTATAGTTGGCATCCCTTTTATTATTTTTTCATTAGCAAACATATTGGAATTATCTTGAAATGTTATCTTTTTTTAAAGATTATAAAATGATTTGCAGATAGTCCTCAATTTACAACAGTTCATTTAGTGATTGTTCAAAGTTACAACAGCACTGAAAAAGGTGATTTATGGCCACTTTTCACACTTATGAATGTTGCAGCATCCCCATGGTCATACGATTTACATTTGGATGCTTGACAACTGACTTATATTTATAATGGTTGCAGTGTCATGTGATCACCTTTTGCAACCTTCTGATGAGCAAAGTGAATGGAGAAGCCAGATTCACTTAATAAGAGTGTTACTAACTTAACAACTGTGGTGATTCACAGAACAAATGTGGCAAGAAAAGTCATAAAATGGGGCAAAACTCATTTAACAAATTTCTCAGTTAGCAACGTAAATTTTGAGCTCAATTGTGGTTGAAATTTGAGGACTGCCTGTATTGCTCTGGAGATATTTGCTAATTTTGTCAATTTGCTAACTACTTCGGTCTCCTGAGTTTTGTTGCTGTAAGCTGCTTAGTCAGATAAATGAAACAGCTTTACAAATGCAATTAATTAACTGCACTAATTTTAAATGCCTGGTTTTCTAAGAAATTTAATCAAGGCTAAGCACGTTCCTCTCACACACAAGCAGGGCTTTTTTTCTCATAGAACACCCAGAACGGAGTTCCGGCACCTTTTTTTGGATGGAACCTTATAGAGTAGGCAAGACAGGTTGTACGACGTGTGTGAGTTCTGGCACCATTTTTTTTTTTTTTTTTTTTTTAGAAAAAAAGCCCTGCACATAAGTAATAAGACCCTAGTGAGACAGATGCCACATAGAGTTTTCTCTGACTGAAATCTTATGTTTTTTCTCATTAATGAATTAAAGTGCTGGTTCTCAACTCCCCCTCCTATCCCAGTCACTAAGTTAACACAAAACAAAGCCAACATAAAATGTGTTGTCCCCACTATTAGTTCCTATATGCTCTTATTTAGTCTATTTTGAGTCACTGCTTGTTAGAAGTAAGCAGGTTGGTTTTCTGCTCTGGTTTTGCTCTTGCTCCTCTCAGTAAGTCACTGATCAGCCCTCAGTCAGGTCTTTGTAGCAAGGATGAGGAGAATCTGCCTTCAAGGTTCTGTCTTCTCTAGGGTTTGAGAATCTGGCTGGGGAATTCTGGGAGTTGAAGTTTTAAATCTGTCAAGTTGAGAAACATTGGTCTAGACATCCACTTCGAGAGTTTCCCAAGTATAAAATAAACATGGAAGAACACAAGGCAGTTAGCCCAGGAGACCTATAATGATTGTGCAACCAGCTGTATCTTGGAGAACCAAAATGATCTAAGCCTTGAAGCAGCCACTGGAATTGAGTGATTATTGGACAAATATATGACAAAACAATGTTTTCTGGCCAGTGCGAGGAGAAAACAGAAGTTTGATGACCATAAAGGATTCATTTTGTGTATTTTTGATTACTTTTAAAGCAGACTGGAATCTGTAGCTAGAATGATGGAGGTCTAGTACTTATTTATTTTTTAACTAATATTTATATAGCAGTCTATCTAACATGTAAATGACTCTTTCTAGTACTTTTAGAACATTGTTAATATGTTTTTATACTCCAGATAAAATAGCGGAGCTCAGCTCTGCTCTCCCTTGTTAGAAGCCTGCAGAAAATTTGTTATAAAAAGTAAGGGGGTGGAAAAATACAGCTCTAAAAGGAAGGGTACAAAGTGCTAATGGAGACAAATGAGTGTGATGGAGGGTGGCTAGTGACCCAAGAGAAGAGGACATGCTCACACCTCCTAGCACTTCCAAAGTACACTTCTGATTGCTCTCGCTACTGAGGTTGGATTTTGCTTCCACAATACTCAGTGACAAAGTGGAAAGGAGTTTATGCACCTTGAAATTCTGCTAGGGTAGCATTGGAATAAAGGGCAAAAGCTACTTTGATGTTAACACACCTAAGGATGTCCCAAAGGTGCTTTTTCACGAGGCAACTGGACTTTCTTTTTTTCTCTTTGAAGACGTTTAGCTTCTTATCCAAGAAAACAAAGTATCTTCAAAGAGAAAAAAAGAAAGTCCAGTTGCCTCGTGAAAAAGCACCTTTGGGAGAACCATAATCTGGATGACTGAGAATCTCCATAGACACCTAAGGATGGTTTTCAGGGAGAAGACTGGCATAGACAGTGTGTAAAGGTGCAAGTAGGAGGTACCTCAAACAAGAATAATATAATGTATCTAACTAAAGGAGATAAGATTAAGACATCCTTCTGTCAACCAGGCTCCTGGTATTCTCAGAAAGACTTGTGTCTACTATGAGTATTACGACCACAACTGAGCCTAACATTTCTGTTGCTAAGAGAAACATTTGTTAAATGAATTTTGTCCCATTTTATGACCTTTCTTACCATCGTTGTTATGTGAATCTGGCTTCCCCCTTGACTTTGCTTATAAGAAGGTCACATGACCCCAGGACATTGCAGCCATCATAAATATGAGTCAGTTGCCAAGTGTCTGAATTTTGATCACGAAACCGGAGGGATGCTCATAAAGGTAAAAAAAAATTATAAAACACTTTTTTTCAGTGCATTGTAACTTTGAACGATCATTAAATGAGATGTTATAAGTAGAGGACTACAGATATAGATGTAGATGTAGACATAGATATAGACATAGACATAGATATATAGATTCGTGCAATTTCTCAGCAATCATACAGAAGTGATTTTCTATTATCTTCCTATAGGATATTTTTTGACGCCCACATCCAGCCTAGCCTACAGCCTTGGAACTCCCTAGCAACTCTACAGTTACGCATCTACCAGCCTGACATTGTTTAACTTCAAAGATCAGACTAGGTTGGCCTGGGTGTCACATGGTAAGATTTGAACAAGGGGATGAGGTTACCATTCAAGGCTGCTGCTGAAATCCAGCATTCTGTCATTCTTCGTGTGCAGGTGAAGGTTTTGTTTGCAGCTGATCATCATCCCCTGTACAACTTTCGTTACAGCTATGGTCTATTCTTAGCTCTCACCTTTGTAGATTTGTATCATGGAAAGTCAAGAGCTGAGTCAGTGAAGGTCCACTCTGAAAAATTAAATGTAAGCCTTCTGAACAGATAAGCCTCCACAATCCTTTTTACAAAATGGCTCATCAACCACTGCTAGATTTGTTTAGGTGAACAGTTCAGCTTGTAGCAGATTATATTCCACCATTATAAGTGATCTGGATATTGCCCCTGCTGTATGACTGATCCTGACAGTGGGGTTTAGAGTAAGAATTGGCATGACACATACACAATGGTGTGAAGCCATTGTTTGCTAGCTGTCGGTACTGCTAGTTTGCAGAAGGCAGGAGTTTCAGAGACCAGATGGGACATTGGAAACAGCATTGCAAGAAAATACGGGACTCACATAATCTGGTTTGTTGTTGTTGTTGTTTTTGCAACTAAGAGATGGGAAAGAAAAGCAGAATTATTTTAGACTCTATGGCTGGAATTTAAGGAGCTTCAGAAAACTGATCACTCCACTTGTATTCTTAGATCAGTATTTCTCAACCTTGGTAACTTTAGGATGTGTGGACTTCATCTCCCAAAATTCCTCAGTCAGCACATCTTAAAGTTGCTAAGGTTGAGAAACCTACCTTAGATCTGTATTACAAGGGTGAGAAGTAAGGTAGTCCAGTCACATTTCTTCAGATTAAGTATCTATTTTGAAAACCTTGATATATTACTTTAGATCAGTGGTTCTCAACCTTTTTAATGCCGCGACCCCCAACCGGTTGTAAGTCGAGGACTACCCAACCGGTTGTAAGTCGAGGACTACCCAACTGGTCGTAAGTCAAGGACTTTCCCTGCCCGGGAGCGCCGCGCAGGCGTGGTGCTGCCCCCTGCGCTGGCCGAGGCGTAGCTGGCAAGCGGCAGAGATGGTGCAGGCCGACTACCGGCTGGGCCACCAGCTGGCCCAGCCCAAGGGAGGTAAGGCACCCGCCGGGCCCCACGCACGCCAGCAACCCTCCCTGCGCCCGCCGGCCTCCCACCTCCCACCCCTGGCCCTCTTTTACTTACATTTTTAGTAGTTGCTCAGCAGGGAGGGGTGGAAACTTCCAGACAGCTCGCCTTCGCTGCAGACAACTTGCAGCACCGTTTGCAGAATGGGACTTTTGGCGGGCTCAGCAGGGCAGAGACAGCCTGGACAATTCCTATTGGCTTTTGAAAGCCAATAGAATTAGACTCTATTCAAGAGAGTCTATTCTATTGGCTTTCAAAAGTCAATAGAATAAAAGGGAGTAGCACAGCTAAGGAAAAGGGGAAAAAATGGCAGATTGCGTTGTTTGGTGACCCCGTGAAATGGTCGTTCGACCCCAAATGGGGTCCCGATCCACAGGTTGACAACCACTGCTTTAGATCTCTTAGGTCAGGGGTAGGCAACCTTGGCTCTTTTATGACTCGTGGCTCAGGAATTCTGGGAGTTGAAGTCCACAAGTCACAAAAGAGCCAAGATGTACAAGAAGAACCTGTCTTAGGTTCTTCTTGTACATCCTTATATTTCTGATTAGCTAGTAATCTTTTGTACTAGATCTGACAGTGTGACATGCCTGGGTATGAATTACACATGGGTCTACATCAACCTAGGATCCTTCTCAGAAAGTGGGATTGCTGAAGTTATAAGATGCTCTTTTTCGAGTAAGACTATCAAGTTTTCTTACTTCTGGCATGCTCCAGATTTTCTGGGAATGGAACTGCAGTTCTATTCTCACAGCAGAATATCTCATTTGAATTTGAAAGCAGAGTATCTAGAAGCTGAGATCAATCTTTTATTATGGTCATGGATCAGAAAATTAAAAATTAAACAAAATGGAGCAAGACGTAATAGTATATTATACTGTTCATGATGAGATCATTGATGGACTGTCAAAGTCTGCCTGATTTTATGGACACTATAGAGAATTTAGCTATGTTCAATTTAGCTATATACTAATCCATAGCAACAGCTTTACAAAAAGGAGATCAGAATTTCCCAGTTATTTTATCAGATAAGGAGGTATAAAATGAATCAGTGAATCCTTATCAAGGGAACAATATAACAGGACATGTGTGGTTTCAATTGCCCTTTGTCCACAGGGGCACAATTTCAGCTCCTATGGGACTTTTTGTATCCAGACCTGCTATGGAGACAGCATTATAACATGGTAGAGTTAGTGCCCTCCAAAATTTAGAGACAGTTATGTAATGTCGATACTTCACTGGTTTATGAAGGGGGCCTAATTGCTCAAGAGAACATTTTTTTAGATAGAGCAGACAGGTCCTAATGGACTGAATGCAAACTCATAGCCTATCAATTTGGAGAGACCAGGTAGGTCACGGGTGTCAAACTTGATCGTATTACATGACGTATCGTGATGTGTTGCAAAATTTTGTATCTTTGTGAAGCCGGGTGGGTTTGGCATGCACGTGACACATCCGGCTTGCAGGCTGCCAGTTTGACACCCCTGAGGAAGGTTGAAGTTTTTGTGAAATAGGCCTAACCCATGTTAATTTATAACTATCTTCCATTAGCAAAGTGCTCAAAACCTGTGAAAAAGAACAGTAATTACATCCAGTAAAGCTGAGAATTTGGAGGGTATCCAGTGGGAGAAAGCCAGTGGTGGGATTCAGCTGGTTTGCACCACTTTGGGGGAACTGTTAGCTAATTTTTTTTGTTGCCCAGGCCCAGAATGGACTTGTAAGTGGCATCCACATAGAGAACCAATTGTTCACATATTTGAATCCCACCACTGGAGAAAGCTGATGTATTCAAAACAAGTAAAAACACCTTTGAGTTGAGTTTGATGATGCATCCATGCTGTTTCTTACAGTATTATGAATATAATTTACTAGTATTTTCTGCTGGGGTAATTTTTCACTTCCCTTTCCAGGTTACAAGCCTGAAATTGCCAAGGAATCTCCCACTAATTGGGCCAACCCTCCTTAGCTTCCATGATCTAGTGTGATTAGCTAAATACAAGGGGCAATATCAATGTTATATGCAAGTCCTGCAATGAACTTTATGAAGCAGTGGTTTGTTCTTTGGGGAGGACATATCTTTGCAGATAAAGGTTGATATCAAACCTGCCAAAAGAGACAAAACCACCTTCTTTGTACAAAAGTGACGTGCAGGTCAGAAAGTCCTAATTGTTGGACAGTGACCTCAACTTACTGACATAAATGTGACCTTAATTAAAGTTAGTTAAATATGTACATATTTATATAAATACGTGTTTTATTGACTGATGATAAAGGGGTTGTCATGAAAACCTTGGTATCCACAGTATCTGGATATTATACTGAAATTTTGAAACCAGCAGCAGAAATCATGTATTATGCAATAAATCTTCCTTCCTTCCTTCCTTCCTTCCTTCCTTCCTTCCTTCCTTCCTTCCTTCCTTCCTTCCTTCCTTCCTTCCTTCCTTTCTTCCTTCGTTCTTCAGGATTTCCTTTTAATATTCCAGCATAAAACAATTCTCTATTTGCTTCTTAAGAACACTGATTAAATAGAAGGCTTTGGATCCTATAAAACCTCAGTTCACTTCCATAAAACCTTTTCCCACCCACCTCCTCAATCCATCAGCAGAAGAGAGATATTAGAACTTCCCACTGTCACATGAGAAATTTCCAAGGACAATCTATAAAATTTAGGGGTCCTCCTAAGTGTACTTGGCTACATTTAGAATAACTTGGGTTCTAATGTTAGTTGTTACTCTTTTTAACCCAACAGAAGTTGGAAACAAATTACTGCATGTCTCCTATAAGAAAGAAAGAAAGGAAGGAAGGAAGGAAGGAAGGAAGGAAGGAAGGAAGGAAGGAAGGAAGGAAGGAAGGAAGGAATTTGGTAGTGGTGGTGAGGACTGACAAAAGAAAGATCTAGCTTAAAATTGGCTGCATTTGGTTGAGGTCTGTGATGGAAACAAAATCTGGGGGGGGGGAATGCGTTAATTTATTTCTATGGGAAAAGCAGCTATATAATGGTTCAGAATGATGGTGACTTCTCTCTTGTAAACCACTTTCTTTTCTCCATCTGGTCACATGACCCAATACATATGAAGCTTATCTTCTGTTTTCCAGTGCACACACAGAAATGCACACAGTTGCAATAGAGGAGGAGAACAAAGACAAGCAATGCAATTCATTACTTGTTACATAGAAGAAAAGACAGACATCTCCTATGGCCACTTGCTGGTGCAAGATTGGAAAGAATGTGTATGTGTATATGTATGTGTATGTGTATGTGTATATGTGGCACTGCTCTACCTGACATGGACTGAAAAATCAGAATCCTGAATTTGAGGTGGGCGGCCATATAAATGGAATTAATGAATACGCAATCTCCCTTTGGGCTAAAAACAATCTCTTGGGTGAAATCAGATATGTTAGCCCATTTCAAATTAATGTCTACATTTGCCAGTAATCTGCACATGTGATAGACTTTTAAGGTTGTGCAACTGAAAAAAGCACACAACCTTCATGAAAAAGACACCTGTTATCAAGGAAATTTATCAGACAATTTACATCATGAATTTTTCCAATAAAATCTGAAGGCAAGGCAGTGCTCAGGGACAAAATGCTTTCTTTCTTTCTTTCTTTCTTTCTTTCTTTCTTTCTTTCTTTCTTTCTTTCTTTCTTTCTTTCTTTCTTTCTTTCTTTCCTTCCTTCCTTCCTTCCTTCCTTCCTTTCTTTCTTTCTTTTCTTTCTTTCTTTCTTTCTTTCTTTCTTTCTTTCTTTCTTTCTTTCTTTCTTTCTTTCTTTCTTATAGGAGATAATATTTTAAATTAAGACAAAACCATAATAAAATCACCATAATATGGAGCCCATAGAATTGCAATGAGATAGCACAGCATTTCTCATCCTCAGCAATTTTAAGGCGAGTGGACTTCAACTTTCAGAATTCTGGGAATTGAAGTCCACTCATCTTAAAGTTGTTGAGGTTGAGAAACACTGGGATAGAGGTTAATATAATGGGATATGCAATATTGACTACCTCCACGATGGTAAACCTAGGGCAACTTTCTGTCTTAACAGAGCGGCTAAAAGTCTATACACATGATGACCTAATAGGATATTGCATCCCTCATAGTCAAAAACTACAGAGGCAACAATTAGACTACAACAGTTCTTTTAAGAACTCACTGACAAAATATACTGGACCACAGATCCATATTTTTTTCTTTCGCCTGACTTGATTTTTATTTAGAATATTTTTTATGAAACAAGTGTTTATTCTCCATATTTGAAGTTCTATGTTGAACTCTTAGAACATAACATGTTTGTATGACAGGTGTCCTTGACTTAGAGGGGGTCCCTTAGAGACCATTTGAAGTTTCCACAGATTTCCCTGTGGACTACTATTGACACAGATTCAAAATTCCAATGTTTAGGCTCCTCCTACAGTCATGTGATTACATTTATGACTGTTTGCAGCAGAAGTAATTTCCAGTTTTCTGCAGTCACTTCCAGTTTTCAGGAAAACCAGCCCTGTAGCAAATCACTGGTTCCCTTAATGTCCGTGGTGTTCACTTAATGACTATGCTATTCACTTCATGACTGTGGCCACAAAAAAGTCATAAAATCAGATTGGTCAGGTGACAAGCCTGCTTTACAACCATCACAATTTATGACTGTAATGGGCAGGCTCCATTATAGTCATATCTTCAGGATTACCTGTATAAAGAAACGGAATTGATTGTTGACATTTCTGCTCTGATTAGAATATTCTTTGCCAGTTGTTCATTTGTCCTCAGATACACTCTTAGTTCAGTTATGGGATGATCTAGTTCCTGGAAATTTTTGCTGTCGTGGCCTTTCCTGAATCACTGAGCACAATGGGTTGTTTGTCAGACTGACCTGACAAGCAGCATCAGTTGAAGAAAACCACTTGCAAAGCTCCAGCTGCAAAGAACAGAATGAATACATAAGGAAGAAAAGGTTTAATGTACCCGTCTGTTCCAAGATGCCTTCTTATGCGTCATCAAAGAGAAAACAATAGAACACAGAGATTTGCATTTCATAATTTATACACAGGGATACAAATAGAGAAATTACTATTATAAATGAAAAGGAAATAGTCACTTCTTCTGGTAGTAAGAAAGATAGTAAGCAGGGAAACATACGCTTGCTGTTAGGTATTAAGTAACCAGCTGCCTTTCTTATGGTTCTTTATTTTTAAACCAGACATGAGCAGCTCTTCAAAAAGAGGACGACTTCATACAAAGATTGTCCTCTGTAAAGTAGGATGCACGGGTATTCTACTTAACTCACTGTATTTCTTTTTAAACTGTTGGGACTTTTTAATGTAGGAGAGCATTAAAAAAATAGGATAATCCGATTATCCCCTCAAATAAAAAAAATATTGTTAATGCGTATGATTTAATTCTTCAGATTAAATCAGAACAATTTTCAGAGAAAACTAAAAATGCAAAGCAAAAAACAGCAATATACCAATAATAGGCCACAGGGGCAACCATTTAATGGCAAGTTGTCAACCTAGCAAGGTAGTTCAAGCAAGAAGCACCCCCAGTAATAATAGTGCTGAAAGTACATCTTCCCCCACACTTTACAGTCCAAGAAACTTGGGAGGCCTCTTTCTGAAATGTTTCTACATCCCCATTTCTTCTATTGACGTAGCAATCTGTTATTTGAAGTTGTCCAATTTGTGACTTTTCCTCCTTCTTCCTATCCCCCAAGCTCGTCCCTACGTATCACATGCAACTTATAAGTACTAAATCCCATGCTGTGCAAAGCTTTAGCTTCAGTTCTGAAAGGTTGTGTTGGAAATTTTGGGTAAACAAAGCTAACATCTCTCCACATCTCATTAAAGCAGTGGTTCTCAACCTTTTTAATGCCGCGACCCCTAACCGGTCGTAAGTCGAGGACTACTCAACCGGTCTTAAGTTGAGGACTACTCAACTGGTGCAGCACTGTTTGCAGAATGGGACTTTTGGTAGGCTCAGCAGGGCAGAGACAGCCTGGACAATTCCTATGGGCTTTGGAAAGCCAATAGAATTAGACTCTATTCAAGAGAGTCTATTCTATTGGCTTTCAAAAGCCAATAGAATAAAAGGGAGTAGCACAGCTAAGGAAAAGGGGGGGGGGAAATGGCGGACTGCATTGTTTGGCGACCCCCGTGAAATAGTCGTTCAGCCCCAAATGGGGTCCCGACCCACAGGTTGAGAACCACTGAGTTAAAGCATTTCCAATTTTTTTTTTTTTTTTGGCAAAACCACTTTCTTCAGTTGTCTATGGTGGTCATTTTACAACCACTGTGTTTGCTTAACAACCACCAGAAAAAAAGATAATAAAATCAGGTTGGTGACATGACTAACTCATTTTACAACTCTCATGACTTATAATTGTGATAGGAAGGCTCCATTAAGGTTATAAATCGAGGATTATCTATATTTCAATTGACCTCTCCCTTTGAAATGATAAGGAACCATGGTAGCATTTTGTCCTTGGTGAAGCCAACAAAACATCTTGGATTTCAAAGAGGAGGCAGGAAGTGAAGAACTGATGAAAATTAATTTGACGAAGCTCTCCTGTTTTCATCTTGTCTGGGATGCTCATTTATGAAACAGGCTTAGCACTGCTTGCTTCTCAGACTGTGAATGCACCAAATATTTGGGAGTCCATGATAGATGACTTAAATCCTATTGTCTATGAACAGTATTCTCTTTTTTCTTTAGTATTCTCTTTTCCTACCATAATCCCTTTATTAGCTGAAATGAAGACAGTTATTTCATTTATAAGTTCATTTATAAACATATTCATTTGTAAACTTCAAATAATTTTGTCAGGAAAAGAAAATGTAAGAGCAATTTTCTTCTCTTCCAGAATACAAAAAACAAAATAGCTAAGTTTTTTTTTTAATTCTTGCCCATTTCTTTCAAACCTATATTCCTCTGGAGCAGCAGGGGAGGAGAAGGACGGACGTTCTCAGTTAACTTACATAAGCTTGAATGCGCCAATTTGCTTAATCATAGTATCACCTTTCTTTTCCTGTTTAGTTTTGCAATTTCTAGCAGTAACTCTCAAGGCCATACTGTGGATTCATTATTCTTCTGCAGCAAGATTTCGAAATGGAGGTGTTTGCTACTTAAAATGTGTCCCTGTTTCTGACTAGGGTTTGTACAAATCTGGATCTCCGCTCCATGGCAGCAAAAAAAAAAAAAAAAAAATTGACTAAGATATTGAAAAATCTCATACAAAATGCTTTTACCTTAGAAGTCAAAGCGTTAATACGGTCAGTAAGTAGCATTTGTGTTTGTGTTTTTCTCAATGGCAAAAGCAAAAAGTTATCAGCCAAAGGAATCAAATGTTTTCCTTAAAAAAATATTTTGATTCTGTTCAAGGCCAGTTTTATGCATTTGCTTAAGAGTTAACTTGGTCCAGTAAACACTCCGCACTATTTGACTACAGACTAGAAGTTCACTTTTCAAATGCAAGCTTCACCAAATTTGTATTTCAATTATACATGTATTTCAATATATATATATCAAATGATCCAACAACATTTCAGGAGAGGATAGAAAAAGGGAAAGGAAAAGAAAAAAATCAAGCATAAAAAACAAGTTTTTATGCTAGCTCTTATTTTTTTATTATAAACTCAGTGACAGTAATAATAACTTATTTGAAAACAGCAACTTCAACCCTGAGTTTATGAACTTTATATCTTTCTCTGACGATAGAAAAGCATTAATTTTGCTAATGAACTCCTCATGTTTTTACTTGAAATGAAACGCCTAGACAAGTCATTGGAAGTCCAAATAATATAAATAGCCTGGTCTGGTTATCTGATTTCTTTTGGAATAAAGGCTATTAAAAAGGTCGACTTCTGGGAATGTTTTGTTATCCCTGAAATTGGCCAATGGGTTTCAGTCTTTCCATCCCTTAAGACATGCAGGTTTTCCACATCAGGTTAATTTCTTAATAAAGCTAGAAATACTCTAGATAATATTCTAACATATACAGTACCTCCCCAAAGTATACATCTGTGGCCAATCCCACCTATCCCTGCCAACGAATCCGACAGATGTGGCTGATAGAACTTGGAGTCTTGGAGTCAACTTGTAGTGAGTTCTATGTTTTTCCCATTCATTTTTTTAGGGTTTAGAGCATAATTTCAACATATTTTTTGCAATTAAAACGTAATCTCTTAAACTGTAAGGCAGCTTGTTCACTTCACATTTGTTTATCTAGGAACCATGAAAATATCTGAAGACATCCAAGGTTCCTAAGATCATAGCTTGAAAACTAGCGAATGTAATCATTTCAGCCAGATGTCATAGTTAATTATGATTAATTGGGATGGCAATGTGCCTAGCCTTTCCCCAAATAGATTTGCACATTCCTTCTTTCTTCAGGCAGAATGAAGAAGAGTACACTTCCATTTCTGATGCATCTAAGCTTCATTAGAACTCAGGAAGTTGTGATATATCTTAACCACTGTTCGTTTAAAATTAACCAACTTTAAGAGATTGTAAACCTTCATCTTATTTAAATTAGAAAAAGAAATTTCTAATCTCCCCATGACTATACTGAGGAAAAGGGAAGGGAGGGGAAACATGTGTGTCTGAACACAGACAGAACTGGGTTTCTTCCTCTTAAGATAAGCCGTAATACGCCATGACATTTTAATGTCTTCTAGGATTTGTCTTCTAACCAAGCAGAGAGACATCACTTCAACTTGAACATTTAAAAATAACACATTTGAACAGTTCTATTAAAACAAAAGAAAACTGGGCATAGAAAATTAGCATGTTCAGGAATCAAAAATTCAGCCTACTTTTTCAAAGAAATATTCATTTTCTAAGTGTTGTGCATGTTACAGCTGTCAGAAGTAAGGTGCAGAAGTCTAAGTTGCAGATCAGAAACTATGGCCCATGGCCAAATCTGACCCACTACCTGTTGTTATACTGTGAACTAATAATTGCCAGGGAACATGGTAGATTACCCGGGGTGAGCTTCAGAGAAGCTACCAGTCCAAGTGGGCAAGTTGTTCTGGGCAGCATTGGCATCCATTCAGTGCCTCTGGACATGGAGGAGTGGCAGGATCTAGCTCAGGGGTTCTCAACCTTGGCAACTTTAAGACTTGTGGACTTCAACTCCCAGAATTCCTCAGCCAGCTGGCTGAGGAATTCTGGGAGTTGAAGTCCACAAGTCTTAAAGTTGCCAAGGTTGAGAACCCCTGATCTAGCTCATTTCCAAAATGTTTGCAGACCCCTAATCTAGATAATCACTAGATGAGAAACAACTTGATGCTGTTCTAAAAATTGGCAACCTTACCCTTATATAATTCTTAGATTTTGGCTAGAACCAGGAACACCTGAAGGGAGAGTGTGTTGAAAATGGTGACAATGGCAAATACATGTAAAATAAGGACAGGACTTCAATTTCACACTGATGGCTGCCATCTTTACTTTTTTTGTGGAGTCCTTGGCTGCTGTCTAGTTTGATTGTTTGCTTGCAGATATTTTGTTGCCTAGCTAAGTAATATCTTCAGTGCTAGAAGGGAGTGAGGTTTGCTCTCTCATTATATACACAAACTTGTCCTGTCAATATTAGTGGGAGTGTTGTTTTCTCTTTGATAGTTCCATGATTAGAGTATTATTTACTGCTTGGTTGTTTGTCTGGTATTAATCCCTGCTTATCTGGACATTGATTGCTGGTTAGCAGGAGTTCTGATCTTTTTTTTTTTTTCCTTTTTAACTTTTTATTGTCTCTTTTGAATTCGGGAAGGAATTTGGCAAGCAAGCAACCGGGCTCAAAGAGCACCAAAGGCTCCAAAATTCATCCCTGAACTACATAGATTATGTTACTTTTGAACACCCCTGCCAGAATTATAAAGAAAGAGGAAGAAAGTTATCCTAAACTGCAAACTTTTCTAAGGCCCATATGTCAGGAAACTACTGTCAAAAATGCAGTCCTTTACAAAACAAAGAAACTTTAGTTGGCCTAAATTAAGGAAAGTGTCTAATTTTGCAACTATAATCCAAACATTGTTTTCAGGAAAAATGTATCTATTACACAGACATGTCTGGTCTGCTTTCAGCGTGCCACTCACCACATCTGAGAATATTTTACATTCTTCTGTCAGTGAAAACTTGAATACCCCTTTATTTGATGTAAGATGTGCTCCTTGCCAAGCTTGTATTGTAAAGCCTTCATATAAAGTGTTTTCAGCTCTCTCCTTCTACTGAATTTAGTTCCCCTAAATATAACTTGAAAGCATTCCTGAAAAATTATAGGCTGAGAATGGTTGGTAGACATAAAACTGTTAGGAGGATTTGCCTGCTTTGCTTCAGTTCCAAACTATAGGTTGCTTGCTGGGCATAAAATGATACCCATATCATGCTCTTTTTTAGAAAACTCAAACCCTCAAGGTCAACTGGGAACAAGCAGAGATGGAGAGAGAGAGAGAGAGAGAGAGAGAGAGAGAGAGAGAGAGAGAGAGAGAGAGAGACTTCTGTAGTGTAATGGCAGAAGAAATGATTCTTAGGAACAGGAGAAAGAGCCAACTAAAGCAGTGGACAGATAAAAAAACATCTGAGTCAGGGCCAGAACTGTAATCTGATAAAGCATCTTAGACAGAACCCAACCCTCCCTATTTCTTATGAAGGTAAAGGGACGGACAAGAGAAATATATTCAGACTTGAAAAATTCTGTTTCTATAATATACTGCTCAAAAAAAATAAAGGGAACACAAACGTATAGGATCCTATATGTTTGTGTTTCCTTTATTTTTGTGAACAGTATATATTAAAAGTAATGTTAGTCTATATGACTTTGATTTCTTAGTCTGGTCTATCTCGAAGGGCTGACACATACCTTCCAGATTTCTTCATGGGATTTCCTTTGAATGCTTCTTTATATGTGTTTTCCAGGTTCTAAAAACACATCCATGTTTTATATAATATATCCAGGTTATTATCATCCTGTCAATACTCCAAGTCCTCTGGCTGGCACAAATCCTTCCCTTGGCAGAGTTTTCCTCCTTCTCAATTCCTGAAGCCTACAACTACTGCTCAGTGTCCTGGATCCATGTCTGCCCTACAAGGAAGACCAGACTAAGAAACAGACATTACACGGACCTAAAGCTACAGTATTTTCATCACAACAGCAGCAGTAACAAAATCTTACAAGTCTGAATGTGTTTTTCTTTCTCTTTTATTTTCATGAAAATTGGTGAGGGAGGGGAACTGTCTGAAACATTTTCACAACTTGCTTTCTTGGTCTGCTCATCTGATTATTGCCTTGATAATGAATCTTCCATCTGTTCTTCAAAGCCACCCTATATATTTTCTTTATAGTCCAGAAGCTTTGACAATAGGATGCTCCATTCTGGAATAGAAAATTCCATTCTGAAGCTTCAAGCAATAAAAGCTAAATTGTCTGCATGTAACGTATGTTATATAGTAATATGCAGTAATGATAGCAAAATAGAAGGTTGTTCTTTTATAATATAAGAACCCATTTTCTAAAATGAACAAAACTGGACAAGTAACCATTTTTAAAAAATATGATGTTGGGTAAAATGTAACAGGAGGAACTGAAACAACAACAAAAATCCTAACATTTAAAGCCTCCGGATTATGATGCAAAAGCAAATGAGAAAAGCAATTTTGTTTAAATGCATCTTGAAAAGCTGAGCAGTCATTTGAATTACATTTACAAAATAATTATTAGAAGAAAGGTGTAAAGAAAATATTGTTAGGAAATTAGAATCAACAAATCAAAACAGATCCCCCCCCCCATTCAGGCTCTTTGTGCAGATGAAAAGTAGGTTTGGACACATCAGATAAGCAATATAAATATACAATTTTTGTGAAAATAAAATACATTGCTAGCAGATTGTATGTTTAAAATTTGAAGTTCTGTTATAGAAGCATAAGTATAGGAGGACCTTATTAGCAATTTGGTTTATTACAGCTTTGAGTGCAATACACAGGGGAAAAATTAACATTATCTTTGGTGGAGAAATGACTTTCAATTTTTCAGTAAAATTAATGTTAATTCAAAAAGATTTAGGTATTGTAGAAAATCAACACTGCTAAAAATATGAAGGCCTACTGCCTTATGCTCCAGTGAAACTAAAATATATGACCACATCTGTTGAGAATTTGAATATTTTGTTTGATATTTTGAAGATGACATAATAAATATTTTGAAATATTGTAATTTTTAATCCATTTTTTCTGATAATATATTATAAGGCAGTATTTGCAGTTTCCCAAATGGATTTTCTTCTGGGGATTTAGAGAAACATAACAGAATGAGTGATTTGTATCCATCAAGAAACATATTTTATCCAAAGAATGTATTGCCATCATTCTAACAAAGTTCCATGAATTTCCAAAAAAATTCAATGGAGTCAAAAAAGGAGTATACAGGCAGTTCTCAACTTACAACAATTCTTTTAGCAATTATTCGAAGGTACAACAACATTGAAAAAGTTACTTATAACTGGTCCTCACACTTATGACTGTCACAGCATCCCCAAAGTCATGTGATTCAAATTCAGGCCCTTGGAACCGGCATCCATTTATGATGGTTGAAGCATCTCAGGCTTCTATTTATCACCAACTGCAGTCTCCTCAACCTGCTTCCAACAAGCAAAATCAATGGGTAAGCCAGATTTGCTTAACACCCATGGAGATTCACTTAACAACTTTGACAAAAAGGTAGTAAAAACAGGTGTGATTCACTTAACTGCCTCACTTAGTGACAGAAGTTCTGGTCTCAGTAGTGATCATAAGCCACTATAAAATACAGGTGGTTGAAAGAATGCTATTACAGTTTATCCTAATGAAATAAAAAAAAATCCATTTTTTTTTCAACTAAAATTTAGAATGGAGAATAGAAATCATGAGTAAACAAATTGCAGCTTAGTAATGTAATATATCCAAGAAAATAATTTATTTCGTTCTTGAGATTTATACAGCTGTTTTTCATAATTGTTTTATTGCTTTTTCCATTACCATGCATGATTTACAGCTTGACTTCTACAGAATCCAAAAAGTTTATGCTCTGTAAAGATCCTTGTAGTATTTAGAACAAACAAATATAAATGAAGAATAAAATTATTCAGAGAGACAGATTTGACGCCTAATGGCATGTGCTGTCCAGTTAATCCTTCAAGCCTAGTTTTGTCCTCATTTTTAACATTCACTGATCTTATCTAGCCTGGAATGGTCAAGAGGATTGACTCTTGATAGAGCTTGCTATGGAAAACCGTGAAATAATGCTGTAGCCACCACTACATTATTGTCAAGAAAAATATATGAATACCTCCATGAAGTTATCAGGGCTTAATGGAAAGGCAATTTCATAATTTTTGATTTAAGATCCAAACAAGTTTTAAAAAATATTATCAACATTATTTAGATTCTTTTGAAAAGTGCTTGAGAAATTTTAGTAGCAAAATATACCATAAACATCTCAATTTTATATACTGTCCCAATTTGGTTGATAAAAAATTTAAGGCTGAATGTATCATCACTGCAATAAAATGGTTGTCTATAAGAGAGGTAATTTTATTGATCCCTTAAGAGTGTTCAAACCATCAATGGGGGAGAAATCATTTTTCCTCCCCTTGTTTAAATATTTATTTTTAAATACCTCCAATTGTTCTTTCTGTATCATAGTGATTCACAGCCCTAAGGTAATTTCTGACTAAATCAAATCAGTGACATTTTTAATCTCTGTCCATCTCAAAAAGATGTTGGCAGTTAGTCAGTCATTGTTACTCAAGACTATAATTCCCTTTTTCCTTGGAACATTTAAATGGCAGGTGTAATATTACGTAAATTTGCTTCCAATAATTTTTCTAATGTTCCTCAGCATTGATCTAGAGTAGGGATCTGCAGCCTTGACAACCTTGACAACATAGCTGGTGAAGAATTCTGGGAGCTGAACTTCACAAGTCTTAAATTTGTCAAGGTTGCAAATCCTTGATCTAGAGGCTGGTAGTTTATAGTTTCATTTGCAAATGGGTATTTATGCTAAACTCTGTAGATGTTGGTAGATTCATATTCATATTTCTCAAACCTTAGAGTGAGGGACAAATGAATTGATAGTTTTTTCCATTTCTAATGGTTTTGCCACTAACTAAGATACAAGTTAGAATTCATGGTTGTCTTTCTCCATCTAAATAGCTCAGGAAATCTTTATTATTTTGAATCCCTCTTTCCATATGAACTTTCTGAGAAGAAAATGAACAGAATAAATAAATAATATACTACATAGGTCTAATCATTAAACTTCTTGAGGAAGTTAAGGTATTTTGAATCCTATTGATCAAAGTTGAATAGAATAGAATAGAATAGAATAGAATAGAATAGAATAGAATAGAATAGAATAGAATAGAATAGAATAGAATAGAGCTGGAAGGGACCTTGGAAGTCTTCTAGTCCAGCCCCCTGCTCAAGCAGGAGAACCTATACCATTTCACACAGGTGACTGTCTTCTTAAAAATCTCCAGTGATGGAGCGCCCACGATTTCTGGGGGTAAGCTCTTCCACTGGTTGATTGGCCTCATTGTCAGGAAGTTTCTTCTTAATTCCAGGTTGCTTCTCTCCTTGACCAGTTTCCAACCACTGTTTCTCGTCCTTCCCTCTGGTGCTCTGGTGAACAACCTGGCCCCCTCTGCCTTGTGGCAGCCCCTCAGATACTGGAATACTGCTATCATGTCTCTCCTATTTCTTCTTTTCTTTAGACTAGCCAAACCCAAGTCCTGCAGCCATTCTTCATATATTTTACTCTCCAGGCCTTTGATCATCTTAGTTGCTCTTCTCTGAATTTTTTCCAAACTCTCAACATCTTTTTTGTGATATGGTGACCAAAACTGGCTGCAGTATTCCAGGTGTGGTCTTATTAGGGTTATTAAATTCTCTTTGATATACCCTAACTGTGTTAGAAAGTCCATCTGGGAGACTGTATCTAGAAGAAACCCAACTTAAATGGGGTTTAACCTATACTTAAAACACTTTTTCACAAAATATCTGTGGTCTCCATGGTGATGTGTAGAGAAAATTTCAAGGAAACTTTAGTTAGAATCTTCTAGAATTCTCCAGTTCATTCATTAAGGTTTTGATTTAGCATACATCTGTGGTTGAGGTAAGCCTATTAAGAAAATCTAGAGTTTCTCAGGATAAGAAAGATCATTAAGAAAATGACATACTCCAGTAGAAAGAGAATATTTCAATCTTCATATGGGGGGGAAACAAAAAGAAGAAAGAGTCTCTCTTTTTTTTCTGGTGGAAAAGCTTGAAAGTATCCATTTTCCAATCAGGGAAAAGCAAAGCAGAGACAATAAGAAGTATAAAGAGAAAGTCTTTGCTTGTGATCTCTGTTTGCAATGTTTTCAGTATAGTACTCCATTGCAAAGAACTGATGGTTCTAATTCTGGCCAAACTGGCCTAGTGGTTAAGACATTAGTATAGAAACCAGGAGACTAGGAGTTCTAGTCCCACCTTAGGCAGAAAAGTGGCTGGGTGACTGAGTCAATTACCAATAGACAGTGAGTTTTAGTCCCGCTTTAGGCATGAAAGCAACTAGGTGACTTTGAGCCAACCATCAGGACACGGTGAATTTTAGTCCCAACTATGATATAAAAGCAGCTAGGTAACTTTGGGCCAATCACCAGGAGACTGTGAGTTCTAGTCTGGTCTTTGGCATGAATGCTGGCTGGATGACTTTGGGGCAGTCAATCTCTCTCAGCTCAACCCATCTCATAGGGTTGTTTCTTTGAAGAAAATAAGAGGAAGGAATATTAGGTATATTTGTTGTTTATCACATTTCTGAACTTCCTTTCTCCCTCTAGGAAGGACTCTGGGCAATGTACAAAAAAATATTCACCGCCTTGAATTATTTGTAAAAATAATAAAGGTGGTATATCAACAAACAAACAGGATAGACCTTCAGCTGGTAGAAATAAACCCAAGGCAAATGACCTCAAGTTCAGCAGAAATTTAGTGTGGGATTGTATTTTCAAAGCAGTTTACATACTAAAAGGTATACTGCTTTTCTTTAGAAAACAAAAAGAAGTCAAAATTCTATGAATAGATTTTGTAGGAAATCTGTGGGGGAAAAAGTGGTCTATGGGAAATAAGAGCAATGTCATGGAGACAAGGTAGAAAGTGGCTGCAGCCCAACTATAAATAGCATTCCTCCAGAGATCCATTAGATTTCTGCCCTGACAATCTTTGAAACTTGGGAGGTGGGTGGGTTACGGTGAGTGGCAAGCCCCTTACTCTGTGGTATTTTATATGTAAGGCTGAATATTTTCTCTTCTCTTTTTCTTTGCATTGTTTTATGGACCTTATTATTTTTAACAAGCGGACGCGGTGGTACAGCAGCTTAATGACACTAGAACTGCCAGCCAGAAATGGTCTGCACTCCAGCAGTTTAAGTCCAGCTGTGCAAGACAGGATGAGCTCCCGCTGCTTTCTCCCTAGCTCCTGCTCACCCAGCAGTTCAAAAGCATGCAATATTGCAAGTAGATAAATGGGTACCCCTTTGGTGGGAAAAACCTAGCTATGTTCCTGTGTGTGGAGAGCAAAAGCTGGCACTGTACCTAGCCAGATGTGAGGCAATGGAGAACAAGGCAAGGCGAGGGGAGACCAACGGAGGAGCCATGGAAGAGCCAGCAACCCAAACACCTCTAGTCAACTGGTGTAAGCTAGTTTGTCTGCTATGGTGCATCAAGGATAGGTACGCAAGTATTGAACAGAATGAACTAGCAATTTGGATTGTCAGGACTGTCTAGCATGTATAGATTTCCCTGACATTGTATGCCATATGCTAAATAAATAAATATTATTTTTAACATTGTAAATCACCGAGAATCATTATGGAGGTAGGAGGTCTTCTAAATATGATAAATAAATAAATGTGCTGTGCTTAAATGCAAGCAGGGGCTAGACCTTAGACACCAGAAGCTAGTGAGTTAAAGCTGTTGCAGTCACAAACATTTCTGGTCAGTGCTGGCAACAGCCAAGATAACCATTTCATTGGAACTATTGATTTCCTGCTTCCTTGATTGTTTTGGAGGATTATCAGAACTAAAACACATAGCTGAAGAACACTTTGTAAAGGACTGGGTCTGAGAAACTTTTGCTGTCTCCGGCTTTGCAGTTTCCAGTAAGTATGCATGCTTATGGCTATGAGTTGACATAACTCACATTTTTCTGTCATAATACTGTAGTACATTATGCAGCTGACACCCAAAAAGTAATAAGGGTTTTGTTAAAGTTATACTTTGTCCTACGCTGCCCAGAGTCACTTGCTTGGGGTGATGGATGGCAATATAAATTGGAAAATTAATAAAATTTAAAAGTTCATTTTTTAAAACCAAAGTTTGTTATTTGCTGGTTCATCAGATTGATCCTGGGCCATAGGATATTGTGAGAGGGCAGGCTGCCTGCAAAATACTCTGTCCCTTTAATACCTCTCCATAGCCATCCCAACAATTGGGACTATAAAAGCTGAGCAGAAAGCCAGTTGGAATAGGGGGTGTTGATGTGAGAGGGAAGGTGGGTTATGTTGGTTTGGAAAACAAACAGCCTGAAGCAGCCTAAGGCAATTAGAAGAGTTACTGTTCCCCAGAAGTAGGGCTCACAAAGAGTACAGAGAAGAGCAACAAAGATGATTAGGGGACTGGAGGCTAAAGCATATAAGGAACGGTTGCTGGAATTGGGAATGTCTAGTTTAAAGAAGAGAAGGAGAGGGGGGACATGATAGCAGTGTTCCAATATCTCAGGGGCTGCCATAAAGAAGAGGGAGTCAAGCTATTCTCCAAAGCACCTGAGGGCAGGACAAGAAGCAATGGGTGGAAACTAATCAAGGAGAGAAGCAACCTAGAACTAAGGAGAAACTTCCTGACAGTTACAACAATTAACCAATGGAACAACCTGCCTCCAGAAGTGGTGAATGCTCCAACACTGGAAATTTTTAAGAAGAGACTGGACAGCCATCTGTCCGAAATGGTGTAGGGTTTCCTGCCTGAGCAGGAGGTTGGACTCAATGACCTCCAAGGTCCCTTCCAACTTCTTTATTATTATTTTATTATTATTATCGATCATCGCACAGTCAGCCAGATGTTCAGACTGGATTTGGCATTTTGTCTACCTATCGAGTCCTTACCCAGGACCTGGGATAGGCAGATGTGGATGTTTGATGGTGTTACAGGTATCGTCGCAGGATGGAAGCAGTTCCTAATAAGGCTGCCTTTTGCAATTGACTAATATCGAATTTGTCAATGCCAATGGTGTTCAAGTGGTGCTCCAGTTGTTTTGGGATTGCACCCAAGGAGCCTATGACTATTGGTACTACCCTTGCTTGCTTTTGCCATAGTCTTTCTATTTCTATTTGTAGGTCTTTGTATTTTGTTATCTTCTCCAGTTCTTTCTCTTCTATTCTGCTATCTCCAGGCACTGCCACGTCCACTATCCAGACTTTTTTGTCTTTCTTATCGACAATTGTTAAGTCTGGGGTGTTATGTTGCAGTTGCTTGTCTGTTTGAATTCTGAAGTCCCAGAGCAGTTTAATTTTATCATTTTCTATGACTTTCTCTATTTTATGATCCCACCAGTTTTTGCTTACAGGCAAATGATATTTTTTGCAGATCTTCCAATGCACATTGTTGCTACTTTGTCATGCCGCTGCTTGTAGTCAGTCTGTGCAATCTTCTTGCAACAGCTTACCAGGTGGTCCACTGTTTCTTCAGCTTCTTTGCATAAGCGGCACTTACTGTCTGTTGCTGTCTTCTCAATTTTGACTTTATATGCATTTGTCCTTAAGGCTTGGTCTTGTGCAGCCAGAATTAGTCCCTCAGTCTCTTTCTTCAATTTTTCTGCTCTTAGCCATTGCCAGGTCTTGTTATTATCTGTTTTCCCAGCTATTTTTTTTAATGTATTGGCCATGTAGTGCTTTGTCTTCCCATGCCTCTATTCTGTTCTTCATTTGGTCTTTCTTGTAGGCCAGTTTGGTCTCTCCAGTAGTTAGTAAGCCTTCCTGATATACTATTTTCAGGGCATCTTCATCATTGTTCTTCAGATATTCTTCCAAAGCCATTTTTTCTTCTTCAGCCATCTGATGTACTTGTAGCATTCCACGCCCACCTATTTGCCTTGGTAGATAAAGTCTGTCAATGTCACTGCGTGGATGAAGGGCATGATTCATTGTCATTATTTTTCTGGTCTTCCTATCCATTGCTTTTAGTTCTGCTTGAGTCCAGTCCACTATTCCAGCTGTGTACCTAATGACTGGATTGCCCAGGTGTTGATTGCCTTTATGGTATTTCCTCCATTGAGTTTGGACTTTAAGATCTTCTTCACTTTCTTGATGTATTCACCTCTAATCTTTTTCTTGACTTCAGTGTGCTTGATGTTGTCAGCTTGAAGGATACCCAAGTATTTGTAGTAATCTTCCTCATCTAGACTCTTAATGTTATTTTCGTGGGGCATCTTGATTCCTTCAGTTTTCATTATTTTTCTTGTTTGATAGTAAGTGTGGCACATTTGTCCAAGCCAAACTCCATTACAATATCTTGGCTATATATACGGACAGTGTTGAGCAGCGATTCTATTTCAGATGATGTTTTTCCATACAGCTTCAGATCATCCATGTAAAGGAGATGGGATAGTCTGGCAGATGTTTTTGATGTTTGATAGCCATGTCCTGAGTTATTCAGTATTGTTGACAGAGGAAACAGTGCAATAACAAATAGTAATGGTGATAATGAATCTCCTTGAAATATTCCTCTCTTGATATTAACCTCTCCCAGCCTCTCACCATTGATCTGCAACTGTGTCTTCCATTGTGCCATCGATCTTTGCACAAATTTTCTGATGTTTCTACTGACTCCTGTTATTTCTAGGCACTTTATTATCCAATCATGTGGCAGAGAGTCAAATGCCTTTTTGTAGTCAATCCATGCCACATTCAGGTTGGTCTTCCTTCTCTTGCAGTTTTCCAAGATCATTTTGTCTATTAGGAGTTGATCTTTTGTTCCTCTGCTATTGGGGCGGTTTCCTTTCTGCTCAGGTGGAAAGAGATTGTTTTCAACTAGATGCTGTTGCACTGCATCAGCTACTACACCAGTTAGTAATTTGAAAGTTGTTGGTAAGCAGGTAATTGGCCTGTAGTTACCTGGTGTTGCCCCTTTTGCTGGATTTTTCATTATTAGGTAGGTTTTCCCAGTTGTTAGCCACTTTTCAATTTCTCCTCCTTGTAGTATATTGTTGAACTGCTTGGCAATGAGTGGGTGTATAACAGTTAGATGTTTCAACCAAAACCCATGCAGTTCATCTTCACCTGGTGCTGACCAATTTTTGATTTTCTTTGCTCTTTTTTCTACCATTTTTGTTGTTATTGCTAGTTCTTTCATTTCAACTTCTGTTTTATTTGCATCCACCTCTTTTAACCAAGCCGCATCCTTATTGTATTTCTTTGGGTTATCCCATATCTGCTTCCAGAACTGTACTGTTTCTTCCTTGTCAGGTACTGACTGATTCCTTGCAGTTTCTCCATTGATGGATTGGTAGAAACGTTTCTGATTGGATTGAAATTGGAGGTTCTGCCTATAGTTTGCAATTCGAGCTTCATATCTACTGATTTTCCTGGCTATAGCTGTTATTTGTTGCTTTATTATTTCCAGTGCTTCCTTGATCTTCCTTGTTTCTAAGTGGTATTTCTTGATTAGGTATTCTTTGGTCTTCTTGTTCTTCAGCTTCTTTTCTTTCATCTGTTCTAGCTTGCTTGCATGTGATCTTAATTTGCTGATCTTATTTTCTAGTCTAACCTTCCATTTTTCTGGTGCACTGTTTGTTTGTTTTTCTTCTTTGTTGATTTTGCATCCCAGGTATTCTGTTATAACTGCAGTTGTGCTGTACATTAGTTGGTTTGTTTCTTGCAGTGAATTGGTGCTTATACTTGATATTGCAGTATTTGCATCTTTTAATGCTTGTGCTAGCTGTTTCTTTGGAACAAGCTTCAATGCAGGTAGCCTTATTCTGTTGTTTTTGTGCTGTTCTAGATGCTCAGTTATTCTTTGTTTCAATTCTTTTATTTCTTTAGTTAGAGGGTTTTGTTCTTCCTGAGGAAGAGGTGCCTGGTTTCCAAATGAGAACAGTTGTATATCTCTGCTGGATTCCTTCACTGCCAACTCCCCCTGGTTTGCCTCTACATTCTGAATTACTTCTGGTAAGGCTTTGATTTCTTTGCCCTGGGTAAACCTTTGCAGTTCGTCCAATTCTGTTTCTGTGAATACTTTATTTCGTGTTATAAATCGGCGTTGATCTGCTAGTCTCTGTTCTGTTATTTCTGATTCTGGATGTTGTTCTTTCCAGAACTGGTGCATTCGTTTTAGATATCCTCTTCTTGTTGGACTTGATCTGTAGTAACAGATCATTATTTCTTTGTTTTCCATCACTGTGTATCTGCGACGGGTAAACACCTTTTCTTCCAGTAGTTCTGCAGCTGCTGGCCCTGGTTGCTCAGCCAACAGTCCTGAGTCCTGTAACCCATTTTTCACCAGATATCCAGGAACTCCAATATCTAGCGCGGACCTTGTTAACCCGGGCGACGTCCGAGCCGGTATGGCATTCTGCAATTTACGTCTCACCATATTTTTTATGGGAGAGACACTCTTTGTCTGACTCCTCTGATGAGACCTGTCCAGTATGGTTGAACCTCTGGCATAGCTCTCATCTTCCTCAGAGTACACAAGCCCCACAACCACGTCAAGGTAGTGCCTCACTGGGGGATTATTATTATTATTATTATTATTATTATTATTATTATTATTATTATTATTATTATATGGATCATCGCACAGTCAGCCAGATGTTCAGACTGGATTTGGCATTTTGTCTACCTATCGAGTCCTTACCCAGGACCTGGGATAGGCAGATGTGGATGTTTGATGGAATTACAGATATCGTCGCAGGATGGAAGCAGTTCCTAATAAGGCCGCCTTTTGCAATTGACTAATAGCGAATTTGTCAATGCCAATGGTGTTCAAGTGGTGCTCCAGTTGTTTTGGGATTGCACCCAAGGTGCCTATGACTATTGGTACTACCCTTGCTTGCTTTTGCCACAGTCTTTCTATTTCTATTTGTAGGTTTTTGTATTTTGTTATCTTCTCCAGTTCTTTCTCGTCTATTCTGCTGTCTCCAGGCACTGCCACGTCCACTATCCAGACTTTTTTGTCTTTCTTATCGACAGTTGTTAAGTCTGGGGTGTTATGTTGCAGGTGCTTGTCTGTTTGAATTCTGAAGTCCCAGAGCAGTTTAATTTTATCATTTTCTATGACTTTCTCTATTTTATGATCCCACCAGTTCTTGCTTACGGGCAAATGATATTTCTTGCAGATCTTCCAATGCACCATTGTTGCTACTTTGTCATGCTGCTGCTTATAGTCAGTCTTTGCGATCTTCTTGCAGCAACTTACCAGGTGGTCCACAGTTTCTTCAGCTTCTTTGCATAGGTGGCACTTACTGTCTGTTGCTGTCTTCTCAATTTTATTATTATTATTGCTGTTGTTGTTGTTGTAGTGGAGGAACAGGAGTTGTAGTAGAAGTCAGGAAGAATGGTATATTGAGTACCAGCCTTTGAGTACATGTGGGGTGTGCTGTCTAGAGTACTTATGGAATTGTGTTGGCTCTCTGGGGTTTGAGAGCCCACTGACCTGGGTATACGTTAAAGAACGCTTGACAGATATATTGGTTTCTCTTCTGGAGAAAGAGCGTCAGAAGGATCAGATCTAATTCTTCTTGCTTTACTGTTGGCAAAATAGAAGGTGGCTCAAATAGGGCTGATTTCTTCATCATCCTAAAACTGCCCTCCGGCCATCTACAATGACTTCAGATATCACTTTGATTTAGACCAGCTTGAGAATTGCTCAAGGTTTTCCTACTTTTCCTCTTTTCCTACTCTTGTACATAAAGAGAGGAAAACCACAACCATAACAACAAGATGTGAAATGTAAACATTTCTCTGCTCATTTCTGCCTTGCTGGCTGCCTTAGGCTTCTTCTGCTCCTTCTTATCATCTGGGTTTTCTCACAAAAGAGATCCAAGCAGCTAGAACAATCAAATTAAAGATCAATAAAAACTAGGACAGAAGTCATCTGAAAAAGTAAAATAAATAAATAAATCACTGCAGTTGGAAAGTCAAAGAATTGGCAAATCTGACCAGCCCTCAGCAAATTTAGTCTTGAAATCCGTCAATCAATCAATTTGTAAAGTTGCTCATCTCAACAAGTTGCTCTTTCTTAAGAGGTTGCTGTTACAGTACCAAGTACGCAGCTAAGTAGGATCATAGGCAGGAGATTTAAAAAGTCAGTCTAATATTTAGACCAAGATAAAAGAATAACACCCAGACCACAAATTGGATTTAATTTAATTTAATCTACAGTTCATTTGGTTTCCTTTGCTCCTTCCTTTGTTATTTTTTTAGTCTAAACCAGCGGTTCTCAACCTGTGGGTCGCGACCCCATTTGGGGTCGAATGACCATTTCACGGGGGTCGCCAAACAACGCAGTCCGCCATTTTTCCCCCTTTTCCTTAGCTGTGCTACCTCTGCATGGGGCCCGGCGGGTGCCTTACCTCCCTTGGGCTGGGCCAGCTGGTGGCCCAGCCAGTGGTCGCCCTGCGCCGTTGCTGCCCCTTGCCAGCTATGCCTCGGCCGGCACAGGGGGCGGCACCATGCATGCGCAGCGCTCCCGGGCAGGGAAAGTTTTTGACTTACGACCAGTTGGGTAGTCCTCGACTTACGACCGGTTGGGTAGTCCTTGACTTACGACCGGTTGGGGATCGCGGCATTAAAAAGGTGGAGAACCACTGGTCTAAACAATAGTTGTCCAACGGTGGGGCATCTTGTCTTGGAAGTAAAATATTTCTTTCATTATAAGTTTTAGCCATCAAACAAATATAGAGTGTACTGTAGAAAGGACTAGTAATGAAACAACCCTTAGCAATAGCACTTAGACTTATATATTGCTTCATAGTGCTTTACAGCCCTCTCTAAGCAGTTTACAGTCAGCATGTTGCCCCCAACAGTATGGGTCCTCATTTTACCCACCTCGGAAGATGGAAGGCTTAGTCAACCATGAGCCCTGTCAGGATCAAAACCTTGGCAGTGGGCAGAATCAGCCTGTAATACTGCATTTTAACCACTGCACCACCACGGCTATTATCTTGATGAAGCAAAACAGATTGTACCAGATTGTGTAGCTGACCAGCTTCAAAATAAAGGGAAATATTGCTTCCGTACTAGTCCAGTAAATAACTGAAAGCTATTCCATGAATTGGGGATGATATGAAAGTAAAGTCCTGAGGCAGAAAATGAGGGTTATAGCTCAAGAAAATGCTAGTTGAGCCTTAGAGATACTAAAAAAGAGTAGCCTTCAAAATAACAGATTTCCAGTTAAAATTAATAATTGGTTTAACTAGATCAGCCCAGGTGACATTTAGAGACCAGGTTGATCTCTATGCTGGCTTTGGTCCTGTTATTGCTTAACCATGGTTTATGAAACAAATCATAGGAAAATGACCTTACACAAAATTTTACCATAAATGATTGTTTACCAGTCACATTTGCTGAGTTCATACTAGGCTTATATGAAATGGCTATATTGTACATTGTTTAGGCACTAGGAGCTGTGGAGGCAGCACCATTTCCTGTAAGTACTATATGTGTTTCTTTATTTGATTTATATAGCCACTCATCTCACTTTTATCTGATTCTAGATACAGTAATAGTGCAGCTTATCTTGTCACAGTATTCTGCACACGTAGTCTTCAACTTATGATGAGTTGCTTAATGACTGTTTAAAGTTACAATGGACCTCTGCTATTTTGCAGTGTCCTGCAGCCACATAACCATATTTCACCACATTATACCACAGTTTTGCCAATATATGCCCTTTTTTGTGCAAAACCAGCTCTAGTAAACTGCTGGTTCACTTTACAACTGTGCATTTGCTTAACAACCATGTAGAAAAGGTCATAAAATTAGGCTGGTCACATAAATGTCCTATTTTATGACCCTTAGGATTTGCAGTCATACTGAGCAGGTTCCATTATTGTCATAAGTGGAGGACTATCTGTATACATCTTCCAGCCACTGGAAGTGCTGAAGGAGGTGTCAAAACAACACAGAAGTTTTGTTTTCCTTGTTGGAAGCAGTGGTTATAATCCCAGTTCACAAATCAGACTAAATCAAAGCCAGACAAATTTACTTAATTTCCTATTATACTTGCGTGATCTAGCCAGAGAAAGTTCAAAGGTTGATACTTTCTGAGCCATTCATTTATGAGATCAAATTGTGGGTTAATAGTCATACTTCCTAAAAACATTTTCAAAGAGAAGACCAAAAAAGGGAATATAAGAGGACTTTTGTTTCTCTGTATCCACAGTAATACCGCTCCACAGGTCTTTAAAGCAAGTTCAGTAAATTTGAGATATAAAAGGCTGGGTTGTTAGTTGAATCTACTAAGTCAATATGAGACTGTTAGTAAATTCTCACCTTCTTCTAGTTACATCTAGAATAAAAGGCAGTCTAGTTTAACTGCCAGCAACTTGGCTGTTGTCAGACCCAGATGAAAATCTCATCTCAATATTAAAGACTAGTTTACTTGCGAGAAAACTCCTAGCTAAAGTACTTATGATCAGAATTGAGCCCAGAAATTATGTTGCTAAGTGAGAAATTTGTTAAGTGAGTTTTGCCCCATTTTACGACTTTTTTCACCACATTTGTTAAGTGAAGCAGTTGTTAAATTAGTAACATGGTTGTTAGACGAATCTGGTTTCCCGATTGACTTTGCTTGTCAGAACATCGCAAAAGGGGACACCGCGACAGTCATAAATATGAACCGATTGTCAAGCATCTGAATGTAAATCACGTGATCAAGGGATGTTGGAACAGTCATACGTGTGAAAAATGGTCATAAGTCCCTTTTTTCAGTGTACCTTTGAACAGTCACTAAATGAACTGTTGTAAGTCGAGGACTACCTGTAGCTTATTTCAGAATTATTACATTTTTGCATGCAGAAGCTCTTCCTACCAACATATAGGTCTATGCACCATGGTGTATTTACTGGGCCTTTATCCCCATCACATGTTCTGAGTCAATGGATTTTTCCATTAGCCTTAAGAGACATTTGATCAGTATTAACATAGCAGTTCTCTCTAATCTGAGAACATCTGGTTTCTGCTTCACCAACTTCATTTGATACAAGTGCAAGAAATCTGCCTGTGACTTATCGGATGCAGCTACTAGAAACTGTGTGAGATAGAACATTCGATTCCATTGTATATATGGGAGGTAATTTGGGTTAGAAATGTAAAATTTACCCAGGCCCAAAATTAAGAGAAAATTTTTACAAAATGTTTTATAGATGGCATCTGGATTCTAAAAAGTTGTCTTGTATGTATCCTAATTTACAGCCCAAATGTTGGAGATGTAGTAGCTTGGATGCTACTTATTTTCATATCTGGTGGACTTGTAGAAATATAAAAGCTTTTTGGATTAAGATTTGATGGAACATTCAAAAGATTTTTAGGAGAAAGATAAAGTTTACTCCACAATTATTTTTATTGGGTGTTATTGTAGATTGTAATGTTAAAGAAACTAACCTGATGTTGAATTTGATAACAGCTGCAAGGTTATTGGTAGGCCAATATTGGAAGAAGGATTGTTTGCCTACTATAGAAGAATGGATGCTTAAAGTGTCAAATTTAGCAGAAATGGCGAAAATTTCTGCTTACTTGAAGGATCACTCACAAGAAAGATACATTTTCGGTCTGGAGAACATGGATAGATTATATTCAGAATAAATATGGGACTAAAAAGTTCCAACTAGTTTATGAGTAAATTTTAGAGTATTATTATTATTAATAGTTTATTATAGTAGAATTCTTATTAGTTTTATTATTATTTTTAGTATTAGTATTGTTAATAATTTGGATATTGTATTGTTTAATAATATTGATTTGTTTATATTACTATGTTTATTTTTAATTTGTTTATACCTATGTTAAAGGGGAGTTAAAGCGCATTATGGACTTGGTTATTTATATAGTTGGTTAATGTTAGTTAGAGTTTGATTATTATATTTGTAACCCTGTACTCAGCTCTGGGAAGTGGGGGAGGGAGAGGAGGGTTTTAAGGTGGGTGGGTTTTGGGGTGTATACTGTAATTTTTATAAAACTTTTCAATAATAAAAAAAAGAACAAGGGCTTGATAACACTTTGGCCTAAACCTTCAGGATTATTTTTTTTTTATGTGCTTCTAGTGAAAATATGAAGATCCAGGTGTGATCAGCAACTGGGGTTCTGATTGCTCCTGTTCACAGGGGCAGTGACTGGAATATGTAGATATGAGCAAATCAAACGTGCTGATCAAAGTAAGAAACTTTAACATGTGTTTTAAAGTTGCAACATGGATTCTTGGGCCAGGAGGGAAAAAAAAAATGAATTTGGCAAAGAAATAAGAAGGGGGGGGGAATGTTTTCTCCTTTCAGTGTCTGAAGTAGATGAAGCCCAGATGTTTCATAATAGCAAGTATGAGGTTTCACGGAGGACACTTCAGACTAAGAAGGGACATTTTTCTACTGCAATATAGTTTTTTTTTTTTTCCCTGTAATTGAGGTTGTGCTGTAATTTGCATTGGATTGCCTTGGACTTAGGAGACCATTATGAATATTTTGTTGAAAATTCAGAGATCTATAAATGTATAATGATCACATAGGTTTTTCAATTGCCTCTTTTGGAGGCCAAGTTAATCCTGAATTCCAAACTGAATTATATAGCACAAATGTGGGAAAAATTTAGGAAAGAAATTTAGTGAGCCATGTAAGAGGAAAAGCTTATTTTCTTAGTTTGGATACAATGTTTTCTTAACTTTTTTATTTTGGAGAGAAAGCAGTAATAAAAGTTTTCCAGGCAAGGCTTCTAATAAAGCATTCATTTTCCAAACTGAATTCTCAGAGACTATTGATATTTGGAGTATTTCCTCTTTCTCCTTCCTGGAAATTAAATCTTTAGAAAAGGAGGAGCAAGTGGGGCTACTTCCCAGCCCCTTGAAATGCATGAATTCACTCGTTTTTGCTATGTTAATAATAAGAATTGGCAGGAGAGTGCGAACTATGTCACTGAAGATTCAGAAGTGACTTGACAGATTGCTAAATGGATAGAAATCAGTTGTGATCAATTAAAATATGCAAAATTTAATATTCTACAGTATGCCTCAAAATTTTAATTTTAAGTATAAAGACAAAAAGAGACTGGAATGGACCTTTGGAAGCAATGCACATCACTGCTGTTGTTAGGAGATTCAGATGTTAATGTAATTGTTATTACTGGGGATAACACTATCCCTTTGAGATGGCTCATCAGTTGGGCATTGGGGGCACTGTGCTTCTCTTTCATTGAGAAGAAGTTTATTTATTTATTTATTTATTAAAATTTATAGACCGCCCCACTCCCGCAGGACTCCGGACGGCTAACAATAAAAATACAATATAACTTAACAAGACAAACAATACAGTAACATTCATCCAGGGGTCAGATTTTATAAACCCCAGGCCTGTCGGAAAAGCCAGGTCTTAAGCAGCTTGCGGAAAACCAACAGGGTGGGAGCGGTCCTAATCTCCGGGGGGGAGCTGGTTCCAAGACGTGGGCACCATCACAGAGAAAGCCCTCCCCCGCGGCCCCGCCAAATGGCACTGCTTGGCCGACGGGACCTGAAGGAGGCCCAGCCTGTAGAATCTAACCGGATGAAGGGAACTATGAGGTAGTAGGCGGTCTCGCAAATAGCCTGGCCCTGAGCCATATAGAGCTTTAAAGGTAATAACCAACACCTTGAATTGGACCCGGAGACCAATAGGCAACCAGTGCAGCTCACAGAGGATAGGTGTAATGTGGGTGTACCGAAGAGCATCCACTATCACTCGTGCGGCTGCATTCTGGACCAACTGTAGTCTCCGAATACTTTTCAAGGGTAGCCCCATGTAGAGCGCATTGCAGTAGTCCAGACGTGAGGTGACAAGGGCATGAGTGACTGTAAGGAGAGCCTCCCTACAGTCTCTTCTTTTATCCCAAAGGTGCTTTTAAAAAGGCAACTGGACTTTGTTTTATCCTTGAAAACATTTTGCTTCTCATCCAAGAAGTTTCTTCAGTTCATTTCTCCAGTTCTCTTCTTTTACTTTACATCTTCTTTCCTGATTCCAGTCGGTGTAAATTGAGGAGTAGAAATCATTTCCCAAGCCCCTGCTTTGTGGGGTGTGGTAGGGTTCTATACCCTTTCCCCTCCTTTTCAATACCTCCATGAAAACACTGGATGATTTGGGGTTTGGGGTTCAGTATCATCAATATGTTGAGGATACCCAATTACAGCTTTTGACTCTTGCAAGGGCTGGTGAAGTGAAGTTGTTGAGATTTTCTCCCAGTGCCTGGAGGCTGTGCAGGTTAGGCTGAGCAGGAGCTATCTCCAGCTCAATCTTACTAAGACTGAGCAGCTGTGGGTGTTTCGACTACCCAGATCTGAGGATATTCCAACTTTGACCTTTGATTCAGTGGCACTTCAAGGATGGTGTGCATTTTGGAATCTTCCTGGACTCCCAGATCAATGGATGGCAGTTGGAAAGACTTTGTATAGGAGGAGTTGCGCCACTTCCTAGGTCAGGAGGCCCTTTGCTCTCATGCCCTGGTCACCTCACAGCTTGACTACTGCAATGTAATCTACATGGGGCTACCCATGAAGACCATCCAGAAATTTCAACTGATCCAGAATGTAACAATATGGGTGGTTAATGGACATGCTTCAGTATGCCCATGTAACACCACTGCTTTGCAAGCTGCCTTAGTTGCCAATTTGCTTCTGAGTGTGATTCAAGGTGCTGGTTGTTACCGATTGGTTAATTGAGGCACTGTCTGTCTCCCCTAATACTTGCCCAGCCAATCCAATTGGCAGGATTTGTTGTTAGCGCCCCAGATTTCTTTGATTAAATGGTGCCATCTCTCAGAATCCAAGAAGCACACATTTCTGGAGCCATAATAGATTCAAACAGTCCTCACCCTGCTAGCGTTTCAAAGGGCCCTGAAGATCTGGCTCTACTCCCAGGCCTGATTGCAAACCTTATTTTCTTTGATTCCAGCCAGTTTTTATTTTTGCCATTATTTTTTTCTTTTTTGCTACTTTGTTGTTTTTAATATTTTTTTAACAATTTGTTCCACTGCCCAGAGTCACTGAGAGTTAGTTGGCATGTAAATTTAATACATTATTTATTACTCAGTGACTGAAAAATTATGATGGACTCTTATTATGATTGGTCACACAGTCAGCCAGATGTTTAGACTGGATCTGATATTTTTACCGATCTATTAAATCCTTCCCCAGGATCTGGGATAGGAAGATATTGTTTGATGGCGTTAAAGAATGTAAAGCAGGGGTCTTCAAAGTTGGCCCTTTTATGACTTGTGGACTTCAACTCCCAGAATTCCTCAGCCAGCCTGGCTGAGGAATTCTGGGAGTTGAAGTCCACAAATCATAAAAGGGCCAACTTTGAAGACCCCTGATGTAAAGGATATTGTCGCAGTTCCAAATAAAGTGGCCTTTTACAATCGACTGATGGTGATTTTTGTCAGTGTCAATGGTGTTCAAGTGGTGCTCCAGATGTTTTGGGATTGCATCCAAGGTACCTATTACTATTGGCACTGCATTTGCTTTTTTTTTTTTTTTTGCCATAGTCATTCTGTTTCTATTTGCAGGTCTTTGTATTTTGTTCTTTTTTTTCTACACTGCTGTCTTCAGGTACTGTGACATCCATAATCCAGACTTTTTTTGTCTTTCTTATTCTTATTATTCCTAAATTGGCGAGCACCAACCTGAATAACTTTCTGACAAGCATTTCTATAGGGAAATGCTTTCATAAAAGCTTCAGCTGACATACCCATTCGGTTTCTGCATGCAGCAGAATGAAAGGCAACATCCTGTTTTTCAACTTGAGTAATAAAATAACTTGAGTTCTGGGCAAGCAACATGAATGTTAGTCCAGAGGTGTTTTTTTAAAAATATATATGGTCCTAAAACATTTCCCCCATGACACTTTCAGGGATCCTCAGAATCAAAACTATTTGTCAGATATTGAAGATACTTGCAGATGTTTAAAGCAATGATACTCTTTTCATTTTTAAAAATATAGGATATTTCATGAAGAATATTTTAATTATGTTAATATTTATGGATTTAATTATTACAATAATAAGTTCATTAATATTAATAAAGCTGATTTAATACTGTTATTTTTAGTCTATTTTAGAATAGCCAAATCAGCATTCTATGAAATCATTAATTTTATTTTTTAAAAAATATGGTAAATATTGGTAAATATAACCCATGCCAGATAATTTTAATAATGGGACCAAAATGTTTAAGAAACACTGGGTTACACCATGATTTCTCAGCTATGTTTTTTTATAGGAGATTTTGTTAAATAGATGTGATCAAAGGGTTAGGGTTACCTGTGATTGAGCAGGGATGATTTATTTAAAACTAAAGATAAAGGACTTCTTTGAATTAGCTTGATTCCTAATGACTTCTAGACACAGCAAACAAAAGTGATTTGTCACTGTTCTTTCTAGGATACATTTTTTTAAATCTCCCAGACCAGAGAGGACTCAGATTTAAACACTGACTAAGCCAGACTGTCCTTTGTTGTTTCCCAGCGTAGCAGGGGGGAGTGTCAGGTGCTGCCACCTGCTGAGATCCAATAAAAGACAAGTCAAGGGGCTGCCAAGAAGAGCTCCTGTATGTTTAATCATTGTATAAGAGGCAGACATTTATGAACATCCCACCCAAGGAAAAACAAGACTCCAGACCCAACACTTCTTAAAGTTCTTGTCTGAAAGAAGAACAGGGGGATGGACTAGAAGACTAAAAGACCTCCAAGGTCCCTTCCAGCTCTATTCTGTTCTAAGTTAAGGGTGCAGAATTCCAGTCTAAGATGAAAGATGGCATTCTAGAAGAAAGATGAAAAAATAGACCTGGATGGGAAATGACTGTATTTAGATGGGAAGAATGGGAGGATTGGGCTGTACAGAAGATAGATGGAGAATACAATATTTCAGATCTATTCATTCATTCATTCATTCATTCATTCATTCATTACCTTCAAGTTAGGGTTGACTCCTGGCAACACCTGGCAACTTCCTGGAGCAGTCCCTGCTGGTTTCTTGGCTACATTTTTTTGGGTAGTGGTTTGCCGTTGTCATCTTCTTCCTAGGGCTAAGAGAGAGTGACTGGCTCAAGGATGGCCAGCTGACTTTCATGGTTAAGGTGAGACTAAAACTCACAGTCGTCCAGTTTCTAGCCTGGTACCATAATTTCCTGCTCCTAGCTAGCTCTCTAAATTATATTGGGTTTTTATTATTAAAATTAATACAAATATTAAACTTCTTGTTTTGTGAGTCCTGTTTATAGCTAAGCCTTTTCCTTCTTATTTGTCTTTCCAAAGGCCAGGAAGAACACAAATGGAGAAAACTGCAGAGAGCTAGAAGGAAAACACTGGGGGATATAAATGCTTAATTATGAATTTCCTGAAAATACAATATAAGCAGGAACAACCGGATAAGATTAGTATTGCAATTTTCATGTCCAGCTGGTGTTTCATGAAAATATCATGGGACTGGTGCAGAAAAACCCCACCACATTTCTGGAAACCTGCAAGCAAATATAAAATACTTCATTTCTTCTTAAGTAAGATTGCCTAAATTCAAAGGAGAAAAACAAATACACAAGAATGGGTATCAATAGACTTATCTTGTGCATGTCAGGTGCAAACAAGTAAATAAAGAGGTATATAAGATCTTAAAATAACTGCTCAGGAAGATCTCCCTGTCTCCTTACAAACAGATCATAATTACTGCAAAAATAGGTTAAAGTACAAAACATGTCATGTATGGTGGCATTAAGCAAATAGCCAAGCTCCTGAAAGACAATGGTATATGAATAACTTTAGAGACTCTCCAAATTGAGAGATTTGCAAAGATGGTTCTAGAAAAACACTGCCACCTGCATGCTTTCTATCTCTGCAGCTGTTAACAGCAGTGCTCTACAATGGAGGGGTGCCAAACATTTCCAAACCAAAGTACTAAATGTCCCTTTTCAAAACCAAATCCTAAATGTCCCATTCTGAACTCAACAGAAGCATTCGGATGTTGGTATGGCCTGTTTAAGACACATGGAAGAACTTTACTAGAAGTGATCTGATCACAAAATGGGCCACTCTATTCGTCCAACAGTTCTGTGGGAATTGTTCTGCTAAAGACCCAAGTATTCCAATTTCTTGGCCCACCTTAGACATGAAGCCAGCTGGGTGACTTTGGGTTAATCATTCTCTCTCAACTCTAGAAAGAAGAAGGCAACCCTGAAATCTTGCCAAAAAAACTACAGGAATTTGTCCAGGCTGTTGCTAAAGAGTCACACTGACTTAAGAGTCAGAAAAATTAAATGTAAGTCCCAGCTAGAGAAAGTTTTGAAAAATGGAAATTGGGCTATCATATGCTATATTATTCCTACTAGTAGTACTTTGCTTTGTTTATATTGAGTTTCTTAATAATGTGTAAATTTATAATTTGTTTATTGTACTAAAAGTACCTAACATTTGCTAAGTGCTTGCCATAGATTAAAAATAAAATAATCTCTGCACACACATTTAAGAGCCATGGTGGTGCAGTGGTTAGAATGGAGTATTGCAGGCTAATTCTGCTGACTCTCAACAGCCAGCAGTTCTGCAGTTCGACTCACACAGGCTCAAAGTTGACTCAGCCTTCCATCCTTCAGAGGTCGTAAAATGAGGACCAGATTGTTGGGGGCAATAAACTGACTCTTTAAATTGCTTAGAAAGGCTGTAAGGCACTGTGAAGTGGTATATAAATCTAAGTGCTATTGCTGTTTCTATTTATCATCTAAAAGTTACAACAGAATGGAAAAAAAGGCTCTGCAAAAAGGCAAAATAATAGTCACTGAGAACCATCAGGAATCCTGTGGGTAGTGTAGTTTGCATTTATACCCAAAATATTGTGTTCTGAGAGCAATTCAGTACTAGAGACTATAATATCAACCAGTGCCTAAAATACTCAGGAGGACTTTGACACTAATCATGGAATCCAGTAATCATGTTCAGGAGAATACAGAGTAGCAGAGGAAAATTTCAATTACCGTGAGATGGAGTAACTGTGTGTTTCAGTCAAGAAAAAGAGGTAAGCTTCCTAGCTACTATATAGGACAGTGTCCTAGAACAGTTGGTCATTGAACTGACCAAAAGAGAGGTGACCCTGAACTTAATCCTAATCAGCTGCAGACTTTGAACAGGATGTGACCATTTTAAACTGACTGGAAACAGAAGAGGTCATTGGTCTCAATGTAAATTCAAATTAACCTTAACCAGAACTGTTTACTCCCATTCTTTTCACACAGTGTTCCCTCCTACCAGTTCTTAATTTTTCCTTTCTTCTTGGTACTTACTATTTTTATTTTATTTTATTTAGGGACAGTTATGAAGCCAGGGATATTCTTGAAAAGAAAAATGATGTGCTTGGTGGATTTGATTTTTGTACCATGTGAGTTTAAATTTAAAATGAAACATCAGATGGTCTGGAGAGCTTCGTAGGGACCAAGGAGTTTATTTGAAGGGATTCTGATGCCATTGCAGTCTTCCCACCCAGAATTTAAGACATCAGTTTAGAGCTGATTCCCCCCCCCCTTTATTTGAGTCTGCCTATATAAAATGTAGCACAAAGGCTAGCACACAATTTATTCCCTTTCTGAAGATATGAGCGTGTATGAGTGGGTTGCTAGGTAAAACTGAGAAATAACTGTCATGGGTTCAAAAACAACAGTAAAAACAATAGCACTCTCAAAGTTAGGACAGGAGTGAACACACTTTCATCACCGGTTTATTTTATTTTCCTGCATATTGAAGTGCTGATGCGGTCTTTAATTTTCCAGCCCAGCAAAAAGCTGATTCATACCTTGTTTCCATATCCTGCTTTTACAAGGCTGAGTCACCATGACAATTTTGGATTCCAGGCCAAAGTATTTATCATTATGAGCCGATCTTCTGTGCATCTTCAATACTGCTAAGATTCGTGGATAAGGGATCTGAGTAAGAGCATCTCACTTTTTTTGACTGATTCTCTAATCATGCTTACTCAGTTCATGGTTGTGCATATTTACTTGTATCTACTGTGTTAAATGAGTCTTAATAACAACACTGCAGATTACAGCCCTAAATACATTTATTTTTGTTCCTAGATAGATAACAGGGGTTCAAGAACTGCAAATAGGTTTTAATATCTGCCTTATGAATAAGAAACGTGGTGCCCACTCACCAAGCCCATTCGGCATAATTAATGACTACGGTCTGTGATTATGGCAATTCAGAACATTTGGAAAATGAGGGGTCCTTAATGCTCTCTGAACTTGGTTATTTTCTTGCAGATGTTTCCATTGCTTAAACTTGGTAACATCATCTATGCTTAATGCTACCTAGTTTGGGTAATGAAATGTCTGCAAGAAAACAATCAAGCTCAGAGCACCAAGGACCTCTCATTTCAACCCTGAGCTACAAATATTCTCCTTTATTGGCATCTGAAAAATGCCTGGTGACCTATCTCTAAGCTAGTTGCTAAATCAACAATGGGCAAAGACAGTCTTAGTAATGGTTGAGTTAGGCAGCTTTTCATTCTGGCATTAAACTGATGTGGAACGCCAAACTAATTTGATACATTCCCCATAATTCTGCAGAGAGCCAGTTTGGTCTGGTGTTTAAGGCACCAGACTAGAAACCAGGAAACTTTTCAGTTCGAGTCCAGCCTTACCCAGGAAAGCTACCTGGGTGACCTCTTTTTTCTTAGCCCAACTCACTTCACCAAGTTGTCATTGTGGGGAAAATAGAAGGGAGAAGGAGCATTAGATATGTTCACAGCCTTAAGTTTTATATATATATATGTATATATATACATGTAGGTCTTTGGTTGTTCGGGTTTTCTCCCGCATAAAATTGGAAGTGTCTTGGCGACGTTTCGACGAAGTCTCATTCGTCATCTTCAGGCTGGTGTTTTCAGCTTCGTGCTTCGAGGAGCACATTGCTCCTCGAAGCACGAAGCTGAAAACACCGGCCTGAAGATAACGAATGAGACTTCGTCGAAACGTCGCCAAGACACTTCCAATTTTACGCGGGAGAAAACCCGAACAACCAAAGACTTACATACAAACCCCGCGAAAACCTCAGAAAACATATATATATATATATATATATATATATATTATATATATATATATATATATATATATATATATATATATATATATATATATATATATATATATATATATATATGTATATTATATGTAGGTCTTTGGTTGTTCGGGTTTTCTCCCGCGTAAAATTGGAAGTGTCTTGGCGACGTTTCGACGAAGTCCCATTCGTCATCTTCAGGCTGGTGCTTTCAGCTTCGTGCTCCTTGAAGCACGAAGCTGAAAACACCAGCCTGAAGATGACGAATGGGACTTCGTCGAAACGTCGCCAAGACACTTCCAATTTTACGCGGGAGAAAACCCGAACAACCAAAGACCTACATACAAACACCCGCGAAAACCTCAGAAAACATACATATATACATATACATATACATGTACATATACATGTACATATACATATACATATACATATACATATACATATACATATACATATACATATACATATACATATACATATACATATATATATATATATATATATATATATATATATATAAAATAAAAGTAAGAATATGACTCTTGGGAATATCCATACTATTAAAACAATGATCACCAAGAGAATGCTTTAAGAAAATAAAATTTAATTAACTAACCTAGCTTTCGTCAAAATACATTTGACATCATCAGGGTTAAAAGGCAAGTATAGGGAGTAGACTTATATACCGTTATCAAGCGTCCTGTTATCAAACAGCATAGTATGTACCAGAACCCCGAAACAGACAGCAGGACGAAGAACCCTTGATACAGGCCACACGGGTGTCCTTGCCGTATATTAGTAATGTGTCTGAGGCCACGGCCAGGTTGTTGGCGCCACACAATATAAAAGTGGCCCACAAGCCCAATCAGACTCTTGCGGGCAAAAGGGATGCGTTCTAAGGATCAACTCCCCACCAACGAGAGATCAACGGTAGTCTGCAAGATCAATTGTATGGATTGCCAGAGTAATTATGTAGGCGAGACATCAAAGAGGCTAAAAACACGCCTACACGAACACAAATTGGCAATCAGACGAGCGAACAACACTCTCAAATTTGGGCTCACATGGCCGAGTATGACCACCGTTTTGACTTTGAGAACACCCAAGTCTTGATCAGTGATGCCACAAAGGGAGATCGCCTGCTGAAGGAAGCGTGGTATTCGGGAGGTGATTCCATCAACCGGCACGTGAATCTATGTTCAGCACATCAAGCCCTAAGAACGTGGAGCGCGGGTAACCATCACCGTTTGTGATGAAGCCCAAAGGGAGCTTCATCACAAACGGTATGACCGGAACAAGGACGCGGCTCAGAGTCCCTCCCTGTTCCACCACACTAGCGGACCCTTGGATGGTGCTCCCCACTTACTAGGAAGGCAACTGCCGTTGGACCAACAACAGATCGGCCCCAGTATACAATTCCCGCAGGACTCGCCGCAACCTGTTGAAAGCAAGTCCTCCTCGGAATGGAAAGGTGGTATGCGGAGGCACGCAATGGTGACTCGGTCACAGCTAAATGAAAAAAGACACCCCCCTCCAGTGCATTTGGCACGAGGTCTGGTAGCTAAACAACAGTTACGATCAAGGCAAAGGAGCCCTGAGAAAGGTGACGACCAGGAGTTAGGGGTGAAGGAGGGTGACGCCCGCCGGCAACGGACTGAACAACAGAGCACTCCCAATGGGATGGCAGCAAAGAACGCTTTGAGCATATGTGGGAGGAGGGTGATTGGAATGGACAGCAGACCCCTCAGTATAGTGCATGGGAAGGAGGATGCAAAGGAGAACAACATGGGGTAGGGAAAAGAATCCATAGTGCATCTCAAGGGATGAATGGACAGGACCGAGGTGAACTTGTGACTCAGGGGGATACTGGAGTCAAGCCAGATACCCCCCACCCTCACCCCTTAGGTGCGACCGTATGCGGGGTGATGGAGGAGTTACACACGGGGGAGGGGGGAAGACCTTAATCCTGAATCCACTTAATCCCAAAGCTACCGATCGAGTGGTGTGTGAGGGAATGCGAGCTAGGAACAAAAGAATGTGTATTAAAGGAGGCACGCTTGGGTTACATTTTGAACAGCTGGGGCCAATGACACGCTCTAAGAGCCGGAAGCAGACGCTTGATAACAGGACGCTTGATAACGGTATATAAGTCTACTCCCTATATTTGCCTTTTAACCCTGACGATGTCAAATGTATTTTGACGAAAGCTAGGTTGGTTAATTAAATTTTATTCTCTTAAATAATATATATATATATATATATATATATATATATATATATATATATATGTATGTATGTATGTTTTCTGAGGTTTTTGCGGGTGTTTGTATGTAGGTCTTTGGTTGTTCGGGTTTTCTCCTGCATAAAATTGGAAGTGTCTTGGCGACGTTTTGCCAAAGTCTCATTCGTCATCTTCAGGCTGGTGTTTTCAGCTTCGTGCTTCGAGGAGCACATTGCTCCTCGAAGCACGAAGCTGAAAACACCAGCCTGAAGATGACGAATGGGACTTTGTCAAAACGTCACCAAGACACTTCCAATTTTACGCGGGAGAAAACCCGAATAACCAAAGACCTACATATATATATATTTATAAAAGGCAGGATATAAATTAAATAAATAAATCCTCATTTCATTTCCAATATGAAGTCATATCTTAATGTACTTATTTCCTTACTATTTATTTTTTAAATAATATTGTTTTACCAGACTCTAAGCTGCCCAGACTTGCACAATAAAGACATGGTTGGTGAATAACTTTCATAAATAAATATTTTGATGATGCAAAATACGTTTTAATTTTGAGGCAATATTAAAAAGAAGAAAACTGCTTTTATGTTGCAGTGACTGTTGATTTTAGGGACAATTTCAGTGTTTTTGATGACTTTGTAGAAGTGGTTTGCACTTCCCATTTCTGCTTACTAGGCATTGTTTTTGTTGCGGCAAGGATACTGACTCTTCAGCACCTCATGATCTATCTCAAGGAAAGAGTAGACTGAAAATAAGTTAAAAGTAGCCCTTCTTTATCTACAACACTGATTATTTTGTTTAAGAGCCTGCTAATCTGAGGTTACTCTCTTATGCCCATGTTCCTTGGAAAATGTGCACAGAACTCATGATCTTTGATTCTCATTCTGGTAAAAGGTAGCTCGCTAGATGATAGGCTTTGCCTATCTCTGCAATTCTGGGGGGAACAGGGGTGGACCATTATAGTATATTTTCCAAAGACCACATGAAAAACTGGGACTGTTTTGGAGAACCGCTGCTGCTTCACCCCCTGCCTCCACCCTGTCTACCTCCACCATCCCTCTGCTTGCTCACCACTGCCCTCTGTTGCTGCTCTGTCCCCTGCCACCACTCTAACATCCTAGATCGAACTGGAAAGCCAAAGGGCTGGATATGGCCCGGGCGGCATAAAATACCCAGGCCTGGGGTGGAATGTAGTTTGGATTTCCAGGAGGGAGGGGTTGCATTCCAGAGATCCAGGAGGCAGCAACGTTTTGATTGTTTGGTTGGGAGAAACAAAGAGAGTTAAGAGGGTTTCTCCCTAGCAATTCTCAGAGTGTATCTTCAATGTTGCAAGTAGTTCCTTCAGTTTGGCAAGATTTCTGTCTACAGGCAAGCAACAATGAAGGAAACTGCTCAGAAGTAACTCTGTATGTCTTTCTTGGTTCTTGGGACCTGACAGCAATGTATTTCCTATAAGTAAATCTCCTTTTTGTATGCTTTACTAACCCTCAATGACTTCATATTCCTACCGTCAGGAATGCTCACATGAACAGACGGATTGGTTCAACTTCCAACCTTATTTTTTTTTTCACCTCATAGTTTTACTAATCTAGCCTTGGGACTGATGGTCTCTCACTAAGACTAACCAGGGCTAACCATTCCTATCTTCAAAGTCCAGAATGAGAATCCTAGGTCCGTTCCTACCAAGAGATGGCCGCTAAATAAGTACTACAAACATTGGAACTTCTAATCCATAATCACCACACCAGGTAATTTTGCAGTTTGTTGACTCCTCTGGGAGGGTTACTTTGTTTTCATTATTAGGTTTTATCATGACAGAGCTATCCTAAGGAAATGAAGATTAGGGCTGTGAAAATTATTTGCAAAGCATATGAGGTCTATGCTAGTGCTGTTAAAGCAGTAGATCCTTTTTTCAGGCATTCCAGTGAACCTAAGGGGAGAAAAAAAAATGCTATTTTATGAATTTTATGAACTCTAATTGGTTGGATTCCCTACAACAGCATTGTCCTTTTTGCAGACTTGCACATCATCCTGAAGAAACTCAGGCTGCTTTAATAAATAATAGAGACACGCTTGCCCAAAGTTCAAAGCACTTCTTCTGAATCACCTCTTCCTAATAAAGATGAACTTTTGGTGCCCAAGTGTGTTTGTAAAGCTTCAGTAGGTGGAAGTTCCTGGACGATTTTGTCTGGATTAGGAAGATAAATAGGATTAAGCTTGATTAGTACTTGGATGGGATACAACCAGGAAACACAGAGTTGTACAGTTCTAAGCTAGACTGGAAAGTTGACAAAACATCTGGAAGAAGGAAGTGGCAAACCATTTCTATGCTATTGCCAAGAAAACTACATGGGTATCCACAAAGTCAAACCAGGAGTTTTGAATGAATACGCAAACCTACATGGATATCCAAATGTCAAACCTAAAGGAAAATATATATTAGTTATTCTCCTCCTTTTTCCCTTTCCTCCTCCTCCTCCTCTTCTTCTTCCTCCTCCTCCTCCTCTTCTTCTTCCTCTTCCTCCTCCTCCTCCACCTCTACCACCACCACTTCATGTGTTGAAGGAAATATAAAGTTCTGGTTCTTGCACTTCTGGCAGTCTCAACCTTTGTTATTTCATGCTGCTGTGTCTTTGGTATTGTCTCTCCAACTTCTGAATCTGCTTTGTGTTCTTTGGCCTTCTCCTCTTTTTGTATATGTTTTGTATGGTATAGAATCCCAAGACATTCTTTCCAGGTGAGCAAACCACTTAACTTGCTGTTTTTGTATGTAGTTTAAGATTGGTTCTATTCCAATTCTTATATTAGTTTGCTTTTAAATTAGGGGTACAGAGGGAATTCTTTCTATCAAATTTACATTCTCTCTGGGAAAATCTCTCCATGAACAAGACTTGAGTCCAAAGGGGCAGTAGGGTGGCAAGAAAAAAGTCCGAAGTAAAGTTGACCCTAACTCACCTGGCCTTCCAGAAGAGTGCAAAGAGTTGGCTTTGCCAATTTGCGTGGGGATTGAAGAACAACAGACAACCCTGAGGGTGGTTGGTGGATTGAAGACACTCTGTTCACCTTTTCATCTTTGGTTCGACTTTGTTTTTAGTTCTTTTTTAATTGTATGTGGTTTTATGTTTTTTATTTGTAAATTGTCCAGAGTCACTTAGTTAATGAGTTGGGCAGTGTCTACTTTTGAAAAATAAATACACAAAATAAAACCAGAATTAACTGAAGACTATGTATGACCCATACACACATGCACACACACACACACACACACACACACACCAGACTGTACAACCTCAATGTAATGGTAGCCATATGGAACAGTGGTACTCAACCTTCCTAATGCCGCGACCCTTTAATACAGTTCCTCATGTTGTGGTGACCCCCAACCCTAAGGGCTCTCCAAGCACACACCGATGCCGCCCACTCACCCACCGTGCCCAGGGCTCAGCGTCTTGCCTGTCCTCGCCTCACTTCCGAAGGTCGCCGGCCTGCCCGGCACCAGTTGGCCAGGGAGGGGGGGGCAGGAAGACCACTCCGCCAGCTCCACCCAGCTTGTTGGAGAAGTGCCCAGGGAGAGAGAGAGAGAGAGAGAGAGCGCACCAAGAGGGCAACAGTGCCGGCAGAACTTAGTTCAGCCTCCTCCGCGGAAAGGGCCGCGAAGCAGCGCAGCCTCCCTTAGGAGATGCTCGACGGAAATGAATCCGGTGCTGCAACAGCCCCCAGCTAGAAGCTGTGCGGAGACGGATAGAGGAGCAGTGTCTCGGTTCCTAAGACCATCGGAAATATGTGTTTTCCGATGGTCTTAGGCGACCCCTGTGAAAGGGTCGTTCAACCCCCAAAGGGGTCGCGACCCACAGGTTGAGAACCGCTGGTATGGAATAAAACATGCCCTTTCCAGAATTTTCTTGATTGTAATATTTATTGGAAAGTTTAGTAACGTTTTTCTGAAATTCTAATCAAGTACTCTTCTTAGCTAAGGTTTCCTTTACAGACTTAAGTGTTGGATAATTTTAGATATATTATAAATATGTTTTAGCCATAGTCATAAGGTACAGCCTGATCCTATTTAGTTGGAAATACTCCAGCTAGGGGACTCAATTTCAGGAAAGAATGTAGAACATTGCAATCTCACTTTCTAAAGTAGTATATTTTAAATGCACGGGTGGCCATGGCTTTGTATGCTTCATAATAAAAATAACAAAGCTCAACTCAAAGTTCTTTCATGGAGGAAGAATGACTTTGTGCTTTCGACATACAACTATGGTTATGTGCCCATTGTTATAGAAAGGAAGATTCAACAGTAGTTAGCTCTTTCCAATCCTCTGATTCTTAAAAAATGAAACAAGGCAAAATAGAGACCCACCCACATACCAGCCACACTCTCATAAAGGTAGCACCAAAATGAAAATGTGCAATTTAAGGAATTTCGGGACACAGATTTGAAATTAAAATGGTGTGTTTAAAATGGAACAATTAAAGAAGTATCTAAAAGAAACTATTTGATCTATCTATCTATCTATCTATCTATCTATCTATCTATCTATCTATCTATCTACCTACCTACCTACCTACCTACCTACCTACCTACCTACCTACTTACCTACCTACCTATCAAATGCCACTCCTGTCGCTATCATTTTTTAAATATATATTTTTACTAAAAGTTTTCTTAACATCAAATACAAATAAAGATAATGGAAAAAAAGGGAAAGGAAGGGGATAAGAGATAGAATGAGGGAACTGGAAAAAGAAACTTTTAAAAAGAAACATAAAGCAGCAACTTTTGAGTTTTGTTGGTGCGGTAAGATACATAATAAAGCTACAATATCAACTTTTTAGTTATACCAAATGAAAACTACAAGCCAATTCTCTAGCAGTAACCCACTTAATTGTCAAAGTCAGAATTTTAATTATTTTCTCCACATCTGCCCATCCCCCTATCGAATGACTCTGGGCAGCTTACAACATCATAAAAACAAGAATATAAAAATGTTAAAAAGATTAAACACGTTTAAAATTAACAGAAATTGGGTAACTGGGAACCAGTACATGAATGGGATGGAAGTGTGATCTTCTTAATCCACTACCCGTCTCAAGTGTGGGATGTCCACATTGGGGCCCCAAACCAATTGGCAGTAGGAGGTTTTAAGGCCTGTTTGGAAGGCCATGTGGGTTGGGCAGATTTCAATCCCAATGGCACGATGTTCCAAAGGGCAGAAGCCACCACAGAAAAGGATCATCTCCTGGACCCCACTAAAGTTTCTTGACCAAGAGGGTCTACAGCATGCCTTCTGCTGGAGTGAGTGTGGCAGGCCACTTTCCTTGGGGTGAGATGATTCCTCAAGTAGCCTCCTTTCATCCATAAAGGGCTTTAAATATGATAACCAACACCTTGAATTGGATCCAGAAGCAAACAGCCATCAGTGCAGCTCATGCAACAGAGATGTCATATGGGCCCCTAAGACTGTCCTGGCAGCTGTGTTCTATGCCAGCTGTAACTTCTGAGTACTCTTCAAGGGTACTTGAACTTCAAGAAACCACACAGTGAACTTTGGACTCTAAAAGGCCCAATCAACTGGTTGGCTATAATCTGATTGGCCAAAGATGCTCACTTTGGGAGTGGATGGTTGAGCAGGTAGCTTTCATGCTCCCCCAATTGGTTGTCTTTTACCTGCTACTGCCTGCTTTGGGGGAAGGAAATTTTTCTGGGGTCCAGTGCAGTCCCCCCTAAAATTGGCTTTATTTTGATAGATGGACATGCTTTTGCACAATGCAAAGGACTATACCTATCCTTCTTTTTTCCCTTCTTTTTTGAGAATGCTGGGTGGAGTCATTCTTGGAAATAAAGAATGACTCCAATCATATTAAAGGAAAGAAATCATTTCTTTGTTAACGAGGAGCAGGGACAAGCATCAAGGGATTGAAATGCAGGAACGCTGGTGTCCATGGGCAGGATGCCATTCTCTTTTCTCTTTCATCTCTTTGCTTCAACCCACTTAGAGATTTACCTGCAGTGGCCTCAATATATGTTACTAATTAATCCCAGGTTGGAAAATGAAAGGGAATGTGCTGCCTCCAATTTCTTGCAGAAGGGCATGTTGACTTGGCTTATGTCATTGATGGATTTGAATTTGCCATAGTTTTGACAGGCCCCAATGTGCCTTGAACTAGCATACAATGGGATCTAGCCATCTGGCTGGTTTTCAGCTTGGACAGCAGGAAAACACCAAGACATGGTCCCTTCTTTTGTTCATTTTAATTACTGAAATCAGCAAGAGGCAGATATCTATTTGAGGATGGTACAAAGTCAACTTTTTCTTCCATTTCAGGGAGCCTTGAATGACAATTATTATTTAGATCAGTTCCATTTGGGAACTGATCTAGTTTCAGGCCCTGCTTTGGGATGGACACAGTTTGTGTGGTCCAGAAAAAAGATTCCGCAATAAATTATGCAAAGGTAAATTGCAAATGTGGTGGCGATCCTTCAAAATTTGGCCTACAAAGTAGCTGAAAAATTAGCTGCTCACCTTTGCTTTAATTGAATTAGGACTATGTGGTTAAAAAGGTTACAATTATAATAATAATGCCTCAACAAGATGGCAGCAGCTGGTTACAGGTGGTCTTTGACTTTGGGCGATTTATTTAAGGATGATCAAAGTTAGAGTGGCACAGAAAAAAAATAGCTGGTTACAGGTAGAACTGACTTATGACTGGTCCTTGCACTTAAAATTGTCACAGCAATCCTGTAGTCCCACGTTTCAAAATTTGGGCGCCTGGCAACAGGCATGTATTCATGAACCTTATAGCATCCCAAAGACATTTATCGCCATTTGAAATCTTCCCAGGGGACTTCTTACAAAGCAAAGTCAAGGTGGGAAACTGGGTTTCCTTAACTGTGTGATGTGCTTAACGACCATAGCAAACGTGATAAAAGTGAGCGTGACTCACTTAATGACTGCATCGTTTGGTGATGAACTTTTTTGTGGTCCTAAGTTGAGGACTACCTGTATTTGGGCTTAGAAAATAATTAGGATGGTCTAGTTAATATTTGGATGGGAGACCACTCAGAAACAAGGGGCTGGTAAGATAGATGCTGAAAAAATATTTCAGAAAACCTGTCTTACTCTCGGCAAGCAAACTGCAGTGATGTGTCCTTAAAATCACCAGGAGCCTCGTACAACTTCAAGGAAACGTATCCCATTTAATAAAGTTACACAAATAACCATATCAATATTTTATCTCCATGAGAAGTGGATATTGAAAGAGGTTCGGTGGATAAGGGGGGATTAAAGTTAAGGGATATGATAACTTTACAGGAATCTTGTAAATGCAAAAATGACGATGAAATTATAACTCATAACTGTGAAAAAGGGAAAATAGCAATTCTATTGATTTTGCAAAAATATCGATGGCAGGGAATCCCAACAACAAAAGGGAAAGCTAAATTTTTGAGGATTTGGTATCTCTTCAGGGACGATTACAATGAAAATCTAAGTAAGAGCTCAGAATGCATGTAATTTATAACAGAGGTATGGCTTCTTACCCTGGCTATGTATGGAAAAAGTTACTGAGTATTTAAAAAAAGTTATTGAGTATTAAAAAGAGGCCTCATATGTACTGCGATACTTTCATTCTCCCAAAGCCTCTGATCTAACTGGAGATTCTTGAGGATCTGCTAATTTTATGGCAAAGCTTCTGAAAAATTTAATACTCTTTGCCCTGCTTGACTCAAGGCGAAACTGGACATGCCTATCACTAGGGCTAGAATTCCATATATAGTCCCTACACTCACACATAAGGGGAGGGGGAGATCTCTAGTGAAGACCACATTTGCAGCCAGAATCTAGTCCTCCTAATAACCCTCCCTGTGGATCTCATGTCAATCCATAGGACAAGATTCCTAGTTTATGTGACGTCCACTCAGAAGAAACACCCCCCCCCCCGCGTTTATTATTAAGCCTGTTGTACTGGCCCCATTGAATGGACCTGCTTTCCCTCTAGTCCATTTTCCTGAGTTTACACAACAGCCTGAATGAACTCTCTCTCCGCTAACCACCAAGGCAGAACGCATTGGGTTAAAAAGTTAAGGCTCTAGTCTAGTTCGTGGCTCGGCTGGTCTTGCGAACCCAACCCGAGACGGCAGGCTGAAAGAAACCCGCCGTCCGTCCTTCTGCGCGCATCTCGCTTCTCAGTTTGCAGGAAGTTGAGTGAACGAGAATGGGAAAGGGCAGTCTCGTGTCCGGGTGTGTATCGTAGGTGGCGTCGGTCGTGTTGCCCCCCTCCCTCCCTCCCTTGCTGGCCTGCCTCTCCCTCCTCCCCTCCCCTCCCGTTCCTTCCCAGCTGATTGCTCCCCCCCCCTCCTCCATCCTTTCCCACAGTAGCTTCTAATCCAGACTGTATGGTATGTGGGCTGGTCACAAATCCCATGTGGTCCGACATCATTGACATGGCGGAATCCCACTCCGAACCCGCCTGGTAGTTAATCCAGCTTGCTCACTCTCTCCAGCCAGGCGGGGATTTATCGGACTGCAGGTCGCCTCCTTCCCTCCGAAGGACAGACAGGGCATTTCTCCTCGCGCGCAACCCCGTTTCCAGCCCCAAGGTAAGCCCTTCGCAGCCCGCCGTCTTCCCCGTGCCTGGAAAGCTGGAGAGGGAGACTGGGGGGGGGGGGGAAATGCCCTGCGTGAAAACGGATTTCTATCTACCGCTCTTCCTTCCCCCCCCCTCACGACCCCACTTCGCGGTCCCTGGAAAAAAGCAAACGAGACGCTTCCGATTGCAAGAATAAAAAGCGTCCCAGTTTCTGCGCGGGGTTTGCAAAAAAGGCAGAAAGCTTCTCAGCCTCCTCGCTTTTCCAAAGTGTGCATACGTGCGTATGTGTGTTGGGGCGGGGGTGTCGCGTCGGTTTTTTTTTTCCCCCCTTTTCCCGATCCGGGTTCCTTTTGTTTTTCAGAGTGCGAAAATCTTCCGAGTGGGAATCGGGATTATTTTATTTTTTTTCGGGGGCGGGGGGGGGGAGGAAGAGCAGGGAGAAGTGAAGATCGTAGTAGTCTAAAATGGGAGAAGAACTGGGAAGTTGAATCGGGGGACCCCCGCGGGAGGTGAAGCCCGAAGTTAGTTAGTTCTTTTTTTTTAGTTGTTCTATTTTTTTTTTATTTTTTTTTCCTGGAGATACCCCTGGCGGTGCCTTTGAAATCTGCCCGGTCCGTTTCTTTCCCCGCGTTTCATACTTTCCTGCTTACTCCATTCCTCAGCCTCGAGCGCCTTGATTCTTCGCCCTGCTTTAATTATTATTTTTTAAAAGGGGAAACGGGGAGAGAAGGGCGGGGGGAGGGGGGAGAAAGAGCGAGATCTAGTTTTAAGGAAGCGAAGGGAAAAGAAAAAAGAAAAACCTTGGCTCGATTGGAGCAAGATCGGTCCATTTCTCGGGCTGCCCTGGCCGGGGGCGGAGGGGGGGGAGAAGAAGAAGGGATCGGCGCAGTTTCCGTTCGGAGCCAGCCGAAGTTGGGCCGGGGTTGGGCGAGGGAAGAGGGCCGAGGCGGAGGGTCAGAGGCGAAGGGAGGGCGCTGGGTCTAACCCTGAGGGCTGCGGAGGGAAGCGGGGCGGAAAGTGGAAGGAAGGAAGGGAGGGGACGGGTTGCTCGCGCCTGGCGGGGCTCTTTCTGGAAGGAAACCCGCGTAGAGGGCTGAGGCCGGCGGGGAGGGCTTTCCTCAGCTTTGGGCGGGTGCGGAGAGTCACGCTCCATCCTATCCTAGCAATCCAGCGAGACTCCGCTCAGCTTTCCCGGGAGGGGGAAGGGGGGCTGGAGCCTGTCTAACCGCGGTGGTCAAGCGATGGCTCCTCCACCCCGCTCCTCCGTCAGCCCCCGATTTACCTCCTTTCCCCAAAAGAAAAGGGAGTGCCAGATCAGGGGCAAGGCGAGTTCCCTCTGTCTCTCTCTCGCGCGCGCATGCCCGGGAAAGCGGAGCATGGGCTTTGTCGTCCCCATGCTCCCTTCCCACAATCCGCCCGCCACCTCGCCCACGGGTGTAGGTAAGGGCAGAATCAGCCGGCCGGGACCCGGTGAACGAATGAAGCCGAGGGGAGGGGAGGGGTCCACCCTGCAAAATGCCGCGGAACGTCGACACCACCCCCCCTCCTCTCGCCTGGACGGCGAGGAAGGAGGTCTGTCATTCAGGTAGAGGCGATGCAGCCAGCGCTCCTCCCTGCGGTGGCGAGAAAGCTGGAGGGTTTAAAAAAAAAGAAAAATTCTTTCCCCCCCCCCCAGCCCCATCCCCCCTTTTGGCAAAATGTCTCTGTCTAGGGACACGTTGGAGAAAGCGATGGAAAGACGCAAACGGGCCAGTCCGTCCTCCAGGGCTCCTCCCGTTCTCGCTGACGCCAAAAGTGAGGAAAGATTTCTGGAAACTTTTGATTTTCTTTGCCAACGTACAGTCCCCCCCCCTACCCCCTAAAATAACACATTGCCAGGAAATGGAATGCTGGCTGATATTATTATTATTATTATGGTTGGTCAGCCAGATGTTTAGACTGAATTTGGCATTTTTGTCCTCCTTCCCAAGGACCTGGGACAGGCAGGCATGTTGTGCTTTGATGGCCTTCAGACTATCTTGGCAGAACATAAGCTGTTCCAAGGCTGCCTTTTTGCAATTGACTGATGGTGATTTAGTTAATGCCAATGATGTTCCAGAGGTGCTCCAGATGTTATTGATATTATTATTCTACTTTCCTAAGCCAGTCTTTTCATCCCCCCCCTCTTTTAAAGGCTAAACTTTATTAGCAAAATGGGGAGGGTGTTTCTGTGACATGCATCTGTAATTCCAGTCAAAGAGGAATTCGTTCTATTGAGAGGAGAACTTTTTTCTCTGTAGCTGCAATCTTCCCTTCTTAACTCTCCCACATCCCTTCCCCATTTTGACGGCTGATTCAGAGGAATAGCCTGGAATAGTTGGAAAGGGTAGACTCTCCTGGAGATTTTGTGGGGAGAGGAAACTCATATGTCAAGAATCCTCAGCAGATGGGTGCTTGTGTTGAAATCCAGATAAATGTTTTTTTTTTTCTAGTTACAACCTGTGTCATTTGGGGGTGGCCATGTCCACCAGATACAGAGCTGCAGATACCCGGAATTGGTCCTGCAACCTTCCATTGTCTCCCACTGACTCAGCTCCATTTAAAAAATATTCCTCTACTCTGCTTTTTTCCAAGTACAAACAAATGCTCAAAGAAATCAGCTTGGACTTTGGAAGGAGGTGCCATCAGTATGCTGATGGCATTTTGCTTGCCTTGTGTTTGGCCCAGAATCAGTGCCTGAGATCAGTAAGGGGTTGGGAGGGAGCCAGTCAACTAGCTGAGCTGATTGTGCAGTCAAATAGTGTCAGTCTGCTTTCCTTTCCTCCTGAATGAATCTTCTTCAACTGGATGCCCTCTTGATGTGTTGGATTAGAATTTGCCTCAACTGATGCTATCAACTGGTGATCTGGAGATACAGATCTTTGATACAGTTTTGGTAACTTCTGCAATGTGCTGCCTACGACTTCTGGTTTGTGGTTTGGTGATCTCTGTGTTTTCTTGCAGATGTTTCATTACCAAACTAGGTAACATCAAACTAGGAAATAGTTTAGTAATGAAACGTCTGCAAGAAGACAATTAAACTCCAAGAGCACCAAGGATCCCACAGTTCAACTGTGAGCTACAAATATTCTCTTCTCTTGGTCTGCCTATGCCATTTTGGATGGAGTAATCAGAATAGGGAGACAGATGTTGCTGAATCTTTTCCAGGGATGAGGGATGCTGGGAAACGTAGTTGAGCAACATTGAGAAGGCCACAAGTTCTCATTCTTGGATTGGATCCTAGTGATGTGAAGTGCCTTTGTTATAAACTTGAATTATTTTGAAGTAAGGCCTTCAAGTTATCTACTGATACTTATTCAAAGAGCTGCATGGCTTTAATGTCTTATGTGTGGGTGGTCATGGGTAGTGGGGGATGTATTCCGTATTTATTTTTGTGTAAAAGACTGAAATTTCTGTGCTCCGTTGAATGATCTTTTAACAGCATTTGCAAGCAATTAGAATTTTAAAATGCCTATGCCTTTCTAGATACTCTTTCCAGCATTCTATGCATATTATTTTTAAAATATCTGTCCTAGCTTCCTTTTCTGCCAATTCATACAAGCAGTTCTCAACTTATGACCACAGTTGAGCCCAAAATTTCTCTTGCTAATTGAGATATAAGTTAAGTGAATTTTGCCCCATTTTATGACTTTCTTGCCACTGTTGTTAAGTGAATCACTGCAGTTGTTAAGTTAGTAACATGGCTGTTAAATGAATCTGGCTCCCCCATTGACTTTGCTTGTCAGAGAGTCATTAAAAAAGGGATTCACATGATCCTGGGACACTGCAACTGTCATAAGTATGAGTCAGTTGCCAAACATTTGAATTTTGATCATGTGACCATGAGGATGCAGCAACGGTCATAAGTGTGAAAAATGGTCATGTCACTTTTTTCAGTGCTGTTATAACTTTAAACCAGTGGTTTTCAACCTGTGGGTCGGGACCCCATTTGGGGTCGAACGACCATTTCACGGGGGTCGCCAAACAATGTCATTTTTTCCCCTTTTTCCTTAGCTGTGCTACTCCCTTTTATTCAATTAGCTTTTGAAAGCCAATAGAATAGACTCTCTTGAATAGAGTCTAATTCTATTGACTTTCAAAAGCCAATAGGAATTGTCCAGGCTGTCTCTGCCCTGCTGAGCCCGCCAAAAGTCCCATTCTGCAAATGGTGCTGCACGAGTTGAGTAGTCCTCGACTTACGACCGGTTGAGTAGTCCTCGACTTACGACCGGTTGGGGGTCGCAGCATTAAAAAGGTTGAGAACCACTGCTTTAAACGGTCACGAAACAAACTGTGGTAAGATGAAGATTACCTGTACTTTTCAGAGAAATGCATTTGCAATTACAGTACAAGAGAGTTCAAATCCAATTGTCCAGGCTGTATTCCCATGATATGCCCCAGCTGAATTAACTATCTTTCTCAGTTTGGAAAAGAAAACTGTGTAAATGGATTAAAGAAGCTGGGTCTGCACATCATGCTCACTCTTGCCCCCTGAATAATAATTAATGATTTATTGAATTTATATGCAACCCAAGTCCCCATTTGTGAGGTTTACAAATATTTAAAACAAGAAAACAAAGCAAAAAATAAACCAAGATGGCAGAGATAACAACCCCTGATGGGAACAAGGAAAAAGAAGAAAAGGGGAGATTCAACCATTTTTGCCAAAGACTTGAAACAAGAAACAGACTTTCAAGGTCTTTTGAAACACCTGTAGCTGGGAGCTGTTCAAATCTTGATAAGTAACTTCATTCCAGAAAAGAGGCTTCTGTGCATATTATTTCTAAAATATCTCTTCTGTAGCCTGTTTCCTTTTCTGCCAATGCTTGAAATTAATCAAGCAATCCATGTTTTTTGAAGGTACCCATGAGATCTCTCTTTAACCTGGTTGTGCTTATTGTGTATACATAGCAACCAAGATTATTGCCTTCCCTGGAATTATATGACATTACTTGCGTGTTTTAGTTGGTATCTTTATGTACAGAGAAAAAAAAAAGGCTGTGTTTATTTCTTGGGTTGCTTGAGAGAAAATTTAGTAACATTAATTCATTTAACTTTTCTTTAATCATATACAGATAATCCTAGCACCTTCAAGTGCTATGTATGAATGCTATCAGATTTCTTTGTATGCAGGTAGGCAGAAAAACTGCAGAATGCAAGACTGAACAATGAATTGTATAGCCCCAGTGTTTAGCTTCAGTCATATCTGAAAGGCATGTTTGTATTCCTTACTGTGTGTTTGAATGTATGCGGAAAAGCCTGCTTGAAATTGCAGAAATTTCTAATACTCACATGCCATTCTTTATACTTCTTCCATCTACAAAGAAAAGCCCTGTACAGCTCATGTAATAAAGCACATGTTTTGGATATTCATTTGCAGCCAGACAGTGTATAAGTCTGGACATGCAAATTAGCAGATTTACTGTAAGGCATCTTCCTATGTTTGTAAACGTACAACAGAAATGCATGCAGAAGCCAGATTCTGCTTGGAGATTACTATCTTTGTATTGTTTTTATATATACACTTCTGAATATAATCCTGATGCATCTCTGATTAAAGCAGTGAAATAAATTGTGGATTGGAGGAGCAGTATAATTCCACTAATTAACTTATATGATTGTTGGCTTTATTTGTAGAAGTGGTGTAATGCTTTGCCTCACTCACAGGGCATATCTGAAAATAAGTTACTATATTTGATCCTTGATTTTAGTCTTTTCTTCAAATACTTAGATCATACTTTTCTCTATGTTTTTTTGAGGGCGGACAATTTGATGAAAAAGAAAGGAAGAAAGCATTGGTGGGTCATAAAGGAATACTGTACCATATGATTAGCCAATTATGGTTTGTTATTTTTTTATGTTTCTAGCAGAGTTTGTGTCTGTTCTATCATGAAAATTAGCCCCCATGTCATATTTAAAATGGATGAACTCATTCGCTGAGGTCATTGCTGGGATAGAGATGATGAGCTGTTACTTTATAAAAGTTTTCCAAGTTCATACATGAAATATTTTTAGCCTACATTGCCTTTATAACTTTATTTCCTTTTGAGAAATTTGTTCTGACTTGTCTAATGAAAAAAAAAGCTGTCTCCTGCAGTTGAGCTTCTAATTGCAGTTTTAGAAATGTGGTTCAGTTATATGGCTTGGGATGTAGAGAGCTTTTATTTTAAGGATGCTGTCCTCTGGCTGGATTGGTTATTTTTCTTGCCTAGATTCTATCTATGTTACTTGATGCCCATTTGCATCATTAGTTGGCTAGAATTAGTAAAACTAAACCAAATTTCTTGGCCATGATGATTTATGTTCCATCTAATTGCCACTGTGGCAGGAATCACTGATCTGTGTCATGAATCTTATATTATGTAAATTTAAAAAAACCAAGACTTTAGGTAAAAAACAGAAGCCATATAAAAAATTAAATATATCCAGATCTTCATAAAGTGACTTTTGAACTGTTTTCCAGGAAACCCTGGGTCTTCTTGTAAATTTATCAGCTGAACAGTGAGAATATTCCCTTAAAACTGTTTTGTCTAGTGCTGCTGATATTCTCCTGGAATGTGCAGTTACAATGAGGGTTGGCCTAAGATATTTGGAGGCCTCCAGCAGAATAGTAAATCACCCCTCACCCCCCCCTTCACAATCCACACTCCAGACCAGGTGCACAAATATCTGTGACTAGTAAAATTAGTTTGGCATCCGAGGCAGAAGATTTTTCCTGCTTCTCAAGCAGTAAAAAATGCATCATTGCAAATTCAATATCTGTCCCTTGTCATGCAAAGGAATGGTATTGCTCAAAAGGTGTGACCAGAGAATTGCTTCTGAAAAAGCATAGCTTTTGCAGTGATTAATGCAGTTGGAGGGCGGAGTTAAACATGTCATCAGTTTAGAGTATGTTACCATAAACCATTTAGTCCAACCCTCTTTAAATTCTCTTGAATTTTATCAGGCACTGATTCCTTTTTGAACTTTACCTTACTAGATTTGTGTGAATGGGCATGAGCTATGTGTGTGTATGTGTGTGTGTATTGTATATATATTGTAACATATATATTGTAATTTAACGTATAGTCATCAACCTTTGCGTGTGACAGTTTAGTGCTGATTAGCTCAGGGATCCTTGGAAAACAAGCTGATGGGGCAAAGATTTAGTGAAGATGGAAAATGAGAAAATCCTTGCCAGTTTTCAACTTAAGTACTAGTAGCTGCTCTTGTTCTCAGGAGAAAGCCATATTTTATAGATATACAGCGAAGTTGTTGGGACAGTAAGGTTTTTTTGGGCATGGAGCCATATTGCAAGGTCTTTATAGTTTTGGTGGGCTTCATCTAAAAGGGTTCTAAGATGTGAGGGATACTATTGGAATTGATACAGCCTTGTTGATAAAAGTCAAAAGTATTTGCTTGGAGGGTCAACACATTTTCTCCCTAAATAATTACTTTTGAAGTAAGCAGGATGCTGTACATTCGCTCATCTGTCTGTGGATTTCACCCAGTGAGACAGAGATGATGGCATTCTTGCTTCCTTCTTCATTGGCAACCATCCTCTTTATATGAAGGGCAATAAGAAGTAGAATCAGAAACTCAAGGTCAACTCACCATGACCAACTTGCCACAGGCAATTCACTGCAGGACAACTTGCTGTGTCCAATTCGCTGCAGGACAATTCAACAATTAAATTTAATTATTTAAAATAATTAAAGCATTATTTTATTTTTTGTCATCCACATTTTATTTTGTCCCTCCTTTTGCATCCTTTCTTTAATGATTCTATTCCACCATTTCTTCGATATTAGTGTAACTCTTGTCCCACAGAAAGTTGGCCATGGTGAGTTGGCTGCGACAAATTGGGCACAGTGAGTTGTCCTAGACCAGTGGTTCTCAACCTTTCTAATGCCGTGACCCTATAATACAGTTCCCATGTTCTGGTGACCCCCAAATGGGTGTGGCCACCAATAAGAGGGAGTAGGACAGCTAGGGAAAAGGGAAAAAAATGGCCGACAGTGTGGTTTGGCGACCCCCGTGAAATGGTCGTTCGACCCCAAATGGGGTCCCGACCCACAGGTTGAGAACCACTGTCCTAGACCCAAGAGAAGAAGACCCTGTCAGCACGTTTTCATCTTGCTCCTTCTTGAATTTGGGTGGACCATTGCATAATTTCTTAATAACTGAATAGGACTAGAAGATCTAAGCATATTTTCTGGGGATAAAGCTGTTAGGAAAGCTATTCTGGGATCACTACATAGAGATGTGTAGTTGTTGAGCTTCATTCAACTTGTTTGAGCTATGGTGATGGAGGAGGCTCCCATGCATTCCTTGAAAAGCAAAGATGACAAGCAAGCACTGGAGTGTATGAAACCAGATATATTGCTTGAAGATAAAATCACAAAATTCTGCTTTATTGATTTTTGGCCATGTCATGTGCTCACAGTCATTGAAAAAGGCAGTTATGTTTGGAATGGTCAGTGGTAAAAGGGAACAAGGTTGCCCAAAAAGTGGTGCCAGATCATAAAATAAGTGAAAGAAGCTGTAAACGATCAGAGAATATGGAGAGAGCTGGGCCATAGAATTGCTGAGAATCAGACACAGTTGAATGAATAGCATCATCATCGCTTGTTGAGCCTATCAAGAATCCTTGAGCTTTCTGCCAATTCTGTCTTTTTACCATTCTGCTTCAGCTTCTGCTTCCCCTTACCTTGTCACTGTCAAATCTGATTCCCTACTTTTCATTTCTGTTCCTTCACAGTGTAGGGACACTATCTTCATCTGCATCTCCATCTCCATCACCTCCATCATTTCCTTCTCTATCATGTCCATTTCCATCTCTGTCTCCATCTCTATCATATCCATCTTCCTCATCTCCATCGTGTCTATCTCCATCAGTTCCATCTCCTTTGTTATCATCTCATTTTCATCAACTCTGTCTCCATCTGTATCTCCATAATTTCCGTCTCTGTTCTCATTATTTTCCTCTGTTTCTTCTGGAAGGAGGGTGGCTAATAATACGAATGTGTATCTTTTTGTGCATGGGTATATGTGAGAGTGGTTTATGTGTAAGAAGCTATATTTTACATGTTCATTCAGTTGAATGCAAGAATAAATAGGTTTTATTTTACAAAGAATTTTAATCCTTCAATATTGATGATGATGGCATCATACTATTGCCCGTTTTTTGAAGGGTAGTATATGTACATATACATATAGAAGTGTGTCATCTGTACATATTTATTGGGGGGGGGAATATCTTCAGGAATAATTTGCAATCCCAGACTGGTAAATTAGGGAAATTAACATCTGCATGAGTTATGTTTTCATAACTTTCTTTAGTCTGTATTGGTGGGCATGTGCCTTCGATTCAGAATTGTTTTTCTTTTTTCTTTTTGGTAAATATAGTAGCACTTATTACATTTGAGCTTCTCATTTTTTATTTGCAAAAGGGGCAGCTTGAAGAGAAACTATACTTGTTTGTGTGGTGGTAGAGAATAAAGCAGCTGGCAGTATGGTTTGATTTCCGTCCACTTGCCACTAGCCTGTGGCTTTTCTTTGTAGGAAGAAGCTGCGTTTCCCACACATCCAACTGAGAATGCAGCAGGTCAGAGGAAAGGAGATAGATTGCTTTGTACTTCCTCTGCCAATTTAATTTCTGCACTGGCTGAGAAAGGAGGAGGATTCTAACCAGCAGCAAAGTGGAGGAGTTGGTGAAAGGATAGAGTAAACTTTGTTTTCTTCACAAGCTTGCTCATTTTCTTAGAAAGAATGTCCAAATGCCAATGGCGACAGATTAATTAGCAAGCGGTGAATGCTTTCAACACTGGAAGTTTTTAAGAAGAGACTGGACAGCCATTTGTCCGAAATGGTGTAGGGTTCCTGCCTGAGCAGGGGGCTGGACTCAATGACCTCCAAGGTCCCTTCCAACTTTATTATTATTATTATTTAATATTTTCTTGAAGAATCTTCCATTTGGAAGCCCCTGTAAATTCTGATTAATTGTATAGCAACTTTGCCCCCACGATTCTAAATTCAAGAGATGAAAATATTAAATATTGTTCTTTGCTGACTGTTGCAAAAACATCTGAAAAACCAAGACAGAGTCATTAAAGTGATCATGACACTAAAGAGTTCACTGAGAAAGCGCTCCTTTGAACTCTTAGAAGGAATCTAAACACTGAATAAGGAATGGCCTGCTTTTCAGTTGTACATCTTATAATGCAATGTATCTTCTTCCATATCAACACACAGCATTTCTGTATTGGTTTTTTGCCCAAACAAAATGAGCAATGAGTAATGCTCATTTTCTTCCTTGTGACAATTTTTTTTTTTGAAATAGAAAACCCAAAGTAGGCTGTAATGGGCCTGGTTAAATGGCTGATCTGTAGGGATAAATTACAGGTAGTCTTCTACCTGTACACAATTGAGCCCAAAATTTATGTTGCTAAGCAAGACAGTTCATTAAGTGAATTTTGTCCCATTTTATCACTTTTTGTGCCACAGTTGTTAAGTGAATCACTGCAGTTGTTAGTAACACGGTTGTTAAGTGACTTTGGCTTCCCCATTGACTTTGTCAGAAGATTGTAAAAGGTGATCACATGACCCAGGGACACTGCAATCATCATAAATATGAGTCAGTTGCCAAGCATCTGAATTTTGATCATGTCACTGTGGGGATGTTGCAATGGTCATAAGTGTGAAAAACAGTCATGATCCACTTTTATTCAGTGCCATTGTAACTTTGAATTGTTACTAAAAACACATGATTGTAAGTCAAGGATTACCTGTACAGAATAGAAACAAGGGCTTTTTGGGGGGGGGAACATGAAATCATGGTATGTTTCCCAATTTCAAGGGCAAGAGAAGGAAATACATGAAACATTATAATGATATAAATGTGTATTTTCAATTTTGGCAAGTGCTTTAGTGCAGGGGTCCCCAGTCCCCGACCCTGGCCCACTACCAGGCCATGGCCTATTCAGAAATGGGCCCCGTGTGTGCACACACTCAACTTAGCTGAGCGGTGGGCCAGCGGGCATTCGTGCACGTGTGTACCAGTCAATTGCTCATGCAAGTCAAGCTGCGTGCATGTGTGCTGGCCTGCCACTTCTGAAAGAGCTACCTGCGTGCACACACACACACGCAGCAGCCACCACTTGCGAGATCCAGTTCACATCTCCCCCCCCCCCAGCCAGGCTGCCAAGCCCAAAGGTTGGGAACCCCTCTTTACTGAGCAAAAAGGGTCATTTGGTTGGAAGTTGTCTTTGTAATCCAAACACAAATGAGCAGCAGTCATGTTTGTACACCATTGCATGTCTTTCCTTTCGCACACCAGCTGGCTGTTTCAAGCAAATCTAACCAATGTGTTTTGGGGATCCTGGGAATTTTTTGTTTGTAGGATCTCATGGTTGCAAGGTAACACAATGTAAAATTCTTCTTCCCAGCAGACGGCTCATGTATCAAAAGAGTTTTGTCACTGCAGTCTCTCCCCACGGCCCAAAGCTATGTGGAACAAGGGCAGCTTTTCAAACCAAAAGGGAAACCAGTTGATGGATGTGCAATCATAACAGGCCATCTACAGGCTGGAATGTTTGTCTGTTTGAAAGATAAAAGACTTTCCACAGATTTTCTTCCCTCCCCCCACCTAATAAGTAAATAATGGCTCCTCCTCCAAGTTGAGGTCAACTTTTGGTGATTCTAAACAAGGTCCATGTTTCTGACTTAAAAATGGTAAAAACTCCTTTGAGATGAGCTTGATTTCTAGGGATTACAGCTATTCCATAGCTGAGAGTTGCTTTAGATCAGCGGTTCTCAACCTATGGGTCGCGACCCCATTTGGGGTCGATCGACCATTTTTTGGGGGTTGCCAAAGGTGGCGATCCGCCATTTTTCACGGCGCCGTGTACGCGCGCCGCGCACGGGGGCGCCGCCACGCACGCGCGCTGCGCATGGGGGCATCGCGCATGCGTGGCGCACATGGCGCCGTGCATCCACGTGGCGCATTGGGGGCCCGCCCCCCGTGCGCGCGGCGCCGCGCATGCGCAGAACGTTTGTGTGACGGGGGTCGCCGTCACACAAACGTTGAGAAGCACTGCTTTAGATTGTGGTGGGTACAAGTGGAATAAATAAGTAGAATAAATAATGTCCATGTCGCTTTTTTGACAATATGAAAATGGCCTGTTACCTTTGGGATTTCTTTTGACTCCCTGGGATGGTTTACAACCTGCAATTTTTTAGAGGCCTCCTGTCCAAGTAGGAAGTCTAGCCTTGTTTAGTTTTTGAAATACATCAGCTTCAGTTAGTTGTTTGTAAAGAAATAAATCAAAACTGTTGCCTGGGCCTCTACAGGTAGTTCTTGATTTATGACTCGTAATGGAGTCTGCGCATTATATTCATAAGTCATGATGGCTGTACTGTGGGTCACCCTTGTCCTGTTTTGCAATGGTTATTAAGTGAACATGGTGGTTGTAAATTGAATACCATGGTCATTAAGCAAACCAGTTCTTTGCTATGGGCCAATTTTGCTGAAAACCAGACATAATGCTTTTATGATCGTGTCATAAAATATGGTCATGTGATCATAGTATGTTGCCAATGTCTGTAAATGCAGCCAGTGACCAAGCACATGACCACAGGATGGGATCCCTGGATGTCAGAACTATGAAAATGGGTTATAACTTTGACTGGCTGCTGTTTTGACTTTTATTGGGTAAATCCAGCCATTATTACTTGCAAACCATGATCGGTGACCTGGCTGTTTTGTGGTCCTTTAGTTTCCAAGTGATAATCAGGAATCACAGTGGCATCGTGGCTTCTGATTTGGTTTCTATTCATCTTTGTAATGTGGTTGAAAAAGGACCTCTCTTGTTTGCCTCTATGAGGCCTTTATTCCTGGATGAGTCCATGTGGGCTACCATTGTAGGTTATTCAGAAACTACAATTGGTCAACAATGTAGTGGCGTAGACAGTTTTGGAGGCCTCTAGGGTGGCACATGTAACACCAAATACGTGAGCTGTCTTGCTGCCAATCTGCTTCCAGTGCAATTACCTTTAAAACCTTTTGTTGTCATGGGTCCAGGATTTCTACAGAACGGTCTTTACCCAATGGAATTAGCCCACTCCACTCATGCTGACAGAAGGGGCCAATGCAGATCCCATCAGAATTTTGGCGGGTGGGATCCAGGAGAAGAGTGGTTTCTGCCATGGTTCCTGTTCTTTGGAACATCTTGCTACAGGAGATAAGATCTCTCCTCTCTCTTTTAGCCTCTCTTTTAGACTTTAAAACCTGCCCATGCCAACTGGCATGGGGTCCTGAAGGAGAAGCTGTTGGCTGGAAGTAATCCATAAACTAACAAGAGAAGGAACCTCCAGCTCTTCTCTCCAAACCCTTGTTTTTTTTAGTTTGTTTTATTTTTTGTGATTTTAATCAGTTTTTATATTTATAAATGTCGAATGTTTGTTTTATCTTGATGTAACCACTCAGAGTCACCTGAACTGTGAGATGGGAGGCAAATGAATTTGATAAATAAAAAACAAATAAATAAAAAACAAACAAATAAATAAAAAGATGAGAATGTAAGATAATTTTCCATAGGTCATCTTCTGCTTTCATTAGACTTCAGAAGAAGTCTCGGGACTGGCGTCATGCACTAACAAAGTGACTCAGAGGAAATTCTTGCAAGTCAAATGCTGTGGTTTGAGAGGGTGTTATCTTGAAATAAAGCCAATTATATACAGTATACACACTAAAGGAAGTGCTGGGTTTCTTTATTGTTTAAATGCCACAGCAGCCTTCGTATAACAGGCCCAATTGCCCCTTGCTCCAAAGTAAGCAAGTAAAGGATTGCCATTTCAGTCTACTTAAACATAAGCCCCAAGAATATCCCTGCCCGTCTTTATGCTTAATTTCCTTTCCTTGGGAGAGAATTAGCTGATTTGGGGACACAAACATGTTCCTCTGTGATTAATGGGTTTGGATAGGTTGGTGCGGGAAGGAGTTAACTTAAACAAAAGCCTCAGGGTTGATCAACTGGAGTCAGCTGTGCACCATTCTTGTAAGATTCTGCTTAGGGAAAAGACCTATTTGACTCCAAGCTACTGACTGAGTCTCAATATTCTACTCTTCTGGAGAAGCTTCTTGGATGAGAAGTCTTCAGGCAAAAATCAAGCCCAATTGCCTTTTGAAAAAGCACCTTTGGGACACCATGATCCCGATGACTGAGAATCTCCATAGACACTACTTTTTAACTGCTTAAAGGACTAAGTGTCTGCTAACACTCTACCTCAAATTCTATCAGGGCTAATCATGTATTCATTTATTAAATCTGTAGCCCATCTTTATTCAGGATATCAAGGTAGCATACATAACATTTCAACAGGGATCTCCAAACCTGGGCCCCTTTAAGACTTGTGCCTCAGCATGATTGGCTGAGGAATTCTGGGAATTGAAGTCCACAAGTCTTAAAAGTTGCCAAGTTTGGAGAGCCCTGCCTTACAACAACCACTCTATGAGATACATTGGGTGGAGGAGTAATGACTGGCCCAGAGTTATTCAGGAGCTTCTGTGGCTGAAAGTGGAGTGGAAACTGGATCTGCCAGTTCTTAGACCTTTACTTTAACCCAGTGTTTTTCAACCTTGACAATTTTAAGGCATGTGGACTTCAACTCCCAGAATTCCACAGCCAGCATTGGTGGCTGTGGAATTCTGGGAGTTGAAGTCCACATACCTTAAAATTGTCAAGGTTGAGAAACACTGCTTTAACCAGAACACTACAATTGTCAAGTGGTCAGATGGGGTAGTCTCCAGTCCTGTGAAAACTTAGGTAGAAAAAACATAGCTTGGGTTTTGGTTGGACTTTGGGAGCATATTGAATGCCAGGCTGTGGTTTATAAACCACAATAGGTGAGCACAGGACATGCTAGTAGGCAAATGAGACTTATTGAAAAGTATAAACATGGCTAAAGTATATGCTTGGCTCCTGCTGCAAGGAGGCAGTGGAATTTCTGCCTAATCCTACTTCCCAATCCCACCAAAAAGTCAGGCATGATCCTTCATCTTCCACAGTTATTCTGAACTGCCTTATCCCCTCTTAAACTGGTGTCCATCATGCTTTGTTAAACTATTTTTTCCTTTTGTGTAAAAAATGGCAAAGGAATGGAATGGAGGTACTTGCTAACGGTCTCAGCAGTCCTCCACTGAAGAAGACATTGGCTGAAAGAGGGAATACTTCACCATGTGTTGCAAAATAGCATAAGTACAAATAGTCCTTGACTTGCCACAGTTCATTTAGTGACCATTCAAAGTTACAACAGCACTGAAAAAAGTGACTTACGACCATTTTTTACACTTACGACTGATGCGGTATCCCCCTGGTCATGTAATCAAAATTCAGACATTTGGGAACTGGGTCACATTTATGACCATTGCAGTGTCTGTCCCAGGGTCATGTGACCACCTTTTGCAACCTTTTGATAAGCAAAATCAATGGGAAAACCAGATTCACTTAACAACAGTGCAATTAGGTCAACAATTGCCGTGATTCATTTAACAATTGTAGCAAGAAAAGTCATAAAATAGAGCAAAATTCACTTAACAAACGTCTCACTTAGCAGCAAAATTTTGAGGTGTAAGTCGAGGAGTACCTGTAATGCCATCCATGAAGTCTGGAGAGGAGAAATATCATAGGTATCTGCTGAGGTTTAGCTCAAAGTTTAGCTCAAATAGTTAAAATGTTTCTTCTGCACTTTGTTATAATTTGTTTTGCAGGAATTGGTTTTCCAGATTTGCTTCCCTTCTGGTAACAGTAGATTAAGTGGAGGCCAGGTTTTTCCTGAGGTGCAGGGACAAAAATCATAAGAGAAACCTTCCTCAGCTATCTCTGGCCAGGGTCAAACCTAGATGGAAGATAGATTATTCTTGAAGACAATCACTGCTTTCTCAACAATCCATTTAAGTCTGTCTGTTTAAGTTTCTCGATAGAGCAAAAGGCTGCAACTGTGGAAACTTTTGAGATGAAATCTCTGCAGCCAGATGTGTGTTCTGGTAAAGGGCAAGCTATGAAAAGAAAGAGCAGACAGTTGAAACTAACAAGGATATGCGTCTACACCCTGAGGCTGTGGTCCTTGGCATAAGAATAGGGGTGTTGAAAGTGTGCCTTTATTTTCCATCTGTGGAATGTTAAAGGAAAGTTAATGGTGTCATGAAAGTTGTTGCCCAAGGCAAGAAAGGACACCTTACTTTTCCTATTAACAGCAGCAGACCTGGCTTCAGATGTTGTTAAAGTAGGATGGGTTCTTCTCAGCCTACTGGTTTTTAAGCCATTGGAGTTTGTAAGTTTTTACTAGCTGCTGTAGTAGAATTAATTTGACTGCTTTTTTCTCCACCTCCATATGGTTGTCCATTTTTAGACAAGCTCTAAATCCACCCCTCTTGTCTGCCCACTTGTTAAAATATACACATGCTGAAATATCACTTGATTCCTGAAAGAAAACTCATGCAAATACTACTCATTTTACTTTTCAAGATCTGGTTTGTACATTAACTAGATTCCTGACCATGAAGAAAAAAGAATGTTTTTCCCCCTCTCCCTTGTCTCTTTTCATCTCCGTTTTTCCCTAAAATGTAAAAGGGCAAGAGCTTAGATGAATATTTAAAATAGAGCTGGATAGGAGACAGCCGAAGTTCAAGGACTGGAAGGAACCAGTAAAAATGGCAGACTGGTTCTTAGATCTTTCCCAGGAACCCCTTCATGGTTAGGGAAAAAAATCGAATGTTTTCTAAGCCTACATGTCAGTTATAAAAAAAATCCCAGAGTCTCTTTGGAGGAATTTTTAGTGGCTGTAATGATCCCCATTGCATGGCAGCCCTATAATAAGGTGAGCATGTATTCAGGCTTTCTCGGGAATAAACAAAGACGGTGATTTTCTTTCTTCTTTAAAAAAAATTTCCAGTGGGGAAAAAAATGACAGGAGTTCATGTAAAGAGTGGGTACTTCCCCCCCAAAAAAGGTGAGATTACCGAAGAAAAAAATGGGTCGTCCCCCCCCCCCCAAGGTTAATAGGTAAGGCTGAAAGTTTGCATACTTCTCATTTCAGGAATGAAAAGTATGCAAACTGGTTTATGTCCTTTTAAGTTGAACATTTCTGGGCTGCTGTGATGAACATTTAATGGGTGGAAAGTCAACATACTGAAATATGGTTAATACCAAGCAGCCATATGGTGCTATGGAATGAAGCTCGTATAGATTTGTGCTTTGTACAATCCTGATGGAGGAAAAAAGCTTATGATGCAAGTAACAGTAGATGTGCAGAGCTTGAGGCAATGCTACAGTCATAGGTATTTTATTAGAAGTTTGTGTAACAGTGGTGCACAGTCAAAATTGCACTGAAGTGTTAAATCAAGCTGAGCTGTGTTCCTTTTTGTCAATATTCAGTCTGTTCCTCTTTTTCATTCATAATATTCTGGAAATCCATGGCCCTTTTTCCTCAATGTAATTTTGCACATTCCACTTGAAGTTTCCCGGTTGATATTTTTGTACTGAAGATTTACCTTTATTTTCTTTTTAAAATAAATTCAGAGAGCCAAGAACACAACACACTCTGCAGGCTTTGTACACAGCTGTTTTTAACCATAGGAGCATCATACAGTATGTTTATGCCAGTCCAGAGAAGAAAAAAAGAAATTGAGCTGAGAATTAGTTAGCACTTTATGAACTTAAATATATAGATGGACTATAACAGAGGTCCCCAACCTTTTGGGCACCAGGGACCGGTTCCGTGGAGAGAGATTTTTCCACGGACCGGAAGGTGCGTGGTTTTATGTGCTGCCTGTATTCTGCGGTTGAGGCTTTGCTTGCTTGTGCAGACTGGTTGCTGACGTGCCACAGCCTGGTACTGATCCATGGAACAGAGGTTGGGGACCCCTGGACTATAACATACAAGTAGTCCTCAACTTATGGCCAAAATTGGAATCAGAAATTCTGTTGCTAAGCAAGGTAGTTGTTAAGTTTCATCCATTTATAACCTTTGTTTTACTATATTTGGTAAGTGGATTGCAGCACAGTCATTAAGCAGATCTGATTTCCCCTTTGACTTTACTTATCAGAAACCAGATGGCAAGGTAGCAAATGATAATCACATGAACCTGAGACTCTGCAACCATTGTAAATGTATGCTTGTTGACAAGTGTCCAAATTTTGATCATATGCTATTGTGGCCCTTAGTGTGAGGACCGGTTATAAATCACGTTTTTTCAATGCCTTTGTAACTTCGAATGGTTGCTAAACGAATGTTTCTAAATTGAGGAGTACCTGTATTTTAAAAAATTCATAGCATTTATCACTAAACCAGTTTATTATGTGCACTTTGGAAAGAATCCTAATGAAGTTGCAGCACTTCAAAAGAAAAAAGAAAATCTCAATTTCTGCAGTAGATTTTTGTTGGTTGACAAAAATCTATTCCAGGGGTATCCAACCTTGGTGACTTTAAGACTTGGGGACTTCAACTCCCAGAATTCCTCAGTCAACATGGATGGCTGGGGAATTCTGGGAGTTGAAGTTCACAGGTCTTAAAGTTGCCAAGATCAGACAACCCTGGAAAGGAATTGAATTTGTTAAGCTCTATACTGAATAACTTGGTGAGTGGTGAAGAAAGACTGTCCAGAGTTATCCAAACTGGAAACTTTACAAATGTAGTAAAGGTAAAGAGAGACTCTTCTACAACTGGTTAAGGAAGTCAAGACATGAGCTTTCTCAGTGTCATCAACAGTATAGAGATCCTGGATGAATTTTTTTTCAGTTGCCAATTAGCAAGAATACTTTTTGAAAACATGTATTGCTCTCTCTGTAATATGCTTATTTTTGTAATCTGTACTGTTTTGTTTTTCAATTGAATGTACTACTGTAAATGACATAAACCTGGCTCCTATATAATACATTGAGTTTGTTTGGTTTTCATTTAATGTACTGGGAGACCCCAAGCAACTGTAGTTTGTGAACCAGAGGCAATGGCTTAGCATGATGTGTGAACCAAGCCAAGAGTATTTGCTCAACTGTTCATTCAGCAGGCAAAACAAATTTAATATAAAATGTCTGTTCATGAAGCTGGCAAGATGGGTCTACATATATCCCACACTTAAGAAGTGATTTGTGTGTTTTAATTTGTTTAATTCATGGCAACAGTTAAAGCAACAGTGCTATTTATCAAAAAGTGGGAGTGATTGTGAACATATCCAGGGATGCATGTGTGCAAACACACTTGTTGTAAGAGAGAAGTGAAATTGCATCAGACATGAACCCAAGATACAGGGCAAAGAGACTAGGCTTGCACAGCATGATAAAATGTCACTAGAAATTTCTGCTTGTGAAAAGTCAACCATGGGCTTAGCATTGGTATGAACCAAATCATCACATTAAGACGTGGTGTGGTTTATTGATAAAGTCTACTGTGTCATGTGAACGGAGCATTTGTTGCTTTGTGTACCTGTCTTCAGAGTTTAAAGTGGAACAAAGCTGCAAAAAGATCCACAGATTTCACCAACTTGAGAAAGAATGCAAAAAATGCTGCAGATGTGAATGTTTACTTCATTTAGGGCTGATCTTGAAAGAATGTACAGTATTTTTTTTGTGTGTGGCATAAGAATGATTTATGTAGCACAAACTGTTATTTCAAGAGATTTTTCATTTTACTTTCTGCAGAGGGAGTCCGTTTCTAATGACAATTGTAATGATCAACTACAATCCACAGCCGGGCTCTGTTATGCAGCCTTTAATTATGTCTGAAACCATTACACAGAGTCAATCAATACAAGTACTCTTCGGCTTACCACAGTTCATTTAGTGACCATTCGAAATTGCAACAGTACTGAAAAAAGTGACTTATGACAGTTTTTCACACTTACAACCGTTGCTGCATCCCTGTAGTCCCATGATCAAAGTTCAGATACTTGGCAACTGACTCATATTTATGACGGTTGCAGTGCCTTGGGGTGTGTGTGTCATGGGATCACCTTCTGACAAGCAAAGTCAATGGGGAAGCCAGAGTCCCTTAACTACCATGTTATTAACAATTGCAGTGATTCACTTAACAACTGGGGCAAGAAAGGTCATAAAATGGGGCAAAACTCACTTAACAAATGTTTCACTTAGCAACATAAATCTTGGGCTCCGTTGGGGTCATAAGTTGAGGACTACCTAGGTGCATTATGTATAGGACACCTATAAAAGAAGGATAGAGAGGTTTATTGCATTATCCTGGCGTCATCTCGACTTTTTTTTAATTTCCCCTTGCCTTCCCAGTAAGGCAGTGTTTTTGAAAAGGAGAGAAACAAAACCAACTGGTCAACCTGATTTCCTACTTTTGTTGAAATTGGCCTTCAAAGATAGTCTACTGACAATCAAATGGTTCGTTTTCTCTCTCTCTCTCTCTCTCTCTCTCTCTCTCTCTCTCTCTCTCTCTCTCTTTGGGGTTTCACTTCTTCCTTCCCAGAATGATCTCAGCAAGTTCATAGAGTCTGTTAAATTGCTTGGCAGCAGCAGACAGGAAACAAATCTGTTTATTTTAGTTATGCAACCTCTCTAGACAAAGAGAAAGCCACGTGAGTGATGGAAGCAAAGGGAACATCTGTGATACTTGAACCTGCAGTAACAGGCTTCAGAAGAATAACCCCAAAGAGGTGTGAAGTCATTGAAAATCACAAGAGCAATTGCAGCCGCTTTGCAGCTGTGGATCCAGCTTCAAGCCACCCTTAAATCATTGCTATTACCTGTTTCATGATGTAATCTTTTTTTTTTTAACGCAGTTAATTAAGAAGGGGCTTCAGCTGGGTCTGAGACAGCTGTCTTGAAAACCCAGTTGCTCCATTCTTGTCTTGCTGTTTTTGCTTGGCCTCTTCAGATTAGTGGATGAAAGTTTTTAGAGTAATTTTCCATAACCCCCTTTTAATATCAGCAGAACTTGTGGGTGCCAGAGAAATTATTTCCAGAGAGTGTATGTGAATTCAAGATCAGGACTTAAGAAGCTTTCTCTTGGATATAGTTAGACTACAACTGAAACAAGTGGTATGTATTAAAGAGTGTGTGTGTGTTGGGGGGGGGGAGTAGTTAAATACTTTGGCTATGTTTACTCACAACAGCAAGCCAGAATTGTAGAAAAGTCAGACTTACCAGTTAATGCATAAAACCTGTTTGCCTCTACTTGGCTCTCCTTGCCAGTGGGAACTGCTAAACTAACTATGGATTAAAAAGCTCAGGGCTTTGTCTGAACTGAAAAGGAAACCCCAATAGATATGTTTTTACTCTCCTGTCTGGAATTCCAGTGGAAAACCTGATGTCTGGGCCTTAAGAGACTAGTTTTTAGAGAGCATAATCTCGTGGAAAAAATAATAATGTTAATGTGTTTAAAGTTATTATACTAGCAACTAAGAATGCAGAGAACTCTTAACAAAAGACAACTTTTTTTCCATTATGTTGCCTTTCAGGTGGGTGGAATTGAACTTCGAGAGTCCTTCTGCATGGACAGCTGAGGGGTCAGGGGTGCACACACTCTGGACGGCCTCCAGATTGAGAGCGACTTGCCTTGACATATTTGCCACATAGTTTGCTAAGAAAAACTCCATTTGCTAGATTGTGTTCATACTGCTATTTCTCCCACTGGGAGCTGCTGGTGAAAACAAAGTTTTCTGATTCAGAGCTGAATTAGATCTTTTCTCTGCTTCAGCCAACTACCAACAACTCTTCCCAGTTCCCAAATGGCTTTTTTCCCACTAGCCAGCAGTTCTCTTGTGAACCTTCTTCCTTTCCCCCCATCTGGATAAGGAGAAGTCCAGTTCTTTACTGGCAAACAGCCCAGTTCAGTAGGGCTTCCTCCTTCAAAGAGATTTCTAGCCTGCTGTGGCTTTAATTCTGATAAATGTTCCTGTGTTATGGTTTGATTTTCTCTAGCTTGTGGGCAGTTGCACAATTCTTCTGATCCAAGCCAAGTTTATTGTTTTTATTACAGCACCTATCAGAGCTGGCTGTTCAATCTGTTTATCCGTCTGTCAGGTCTTCCTTCCTTCCTTGGGCATATTTGCAAGATTCTCAAGACCACATGATTTTAGAGAAAAGGTCCTTCACCTTGAAAAAGCAGTCCAAAGAACTATGTGAAGGTGGCAACAAAGGTAAAATTGAATCTGAGGCAGTGAAATAGAATTTTCTCATTCATCTCCCGGAATGCTTTATTATTTCCATCATGGAAAGTCAGAGCTGCTTCTCCTGGTTTAGGAAAGTTGGAGAGCATTTGAGGGGCAGGGGAAGAAGTTCAAGGAATCATATTTCATGTGGCTCGTTTAATGACTAAATGTGATCACAGATGTTAATATTTATGGTCTGCGCACTTTTCTTCCACTAGAAGCCTATTGACCTGAACCTTTCTTGATCTGTTAAGACTTTCCTCTTCAGACTGGCATTAAATCAGACTGAGCAGTGGAACAATGCCAACTCCGTTGGGTATATTGCTTTCTTATTATATACCATGCAACAGTTATATATTCTATTTAGACAGTTGCAATATGGTTAACAAAGTCAAACTTTGAAGTTTGCCTGAAAGCTTCAATTTGCATATAAAGTGCAGTAGGGAGCTTAGCGTAGAACAGTGCTGATCAGCCTATCATAATGATCATATCACTCCCAATATCCTGGATGCTAGTTAAACCCTAAAATAAATAAAGTTTTTTTAAAAATTTTTCATTCTTTTAGAGCATTGTTATCTGGGAGAGCCCAAAGGGGCTTTTTCAAAAGGCAACCGGATTTTGTTTTTCCTTGAAGACGTTTCACTTCTCATCCAAGAAGCTTCTTCAGTTCTGGAATATACATCTTTCCATTCTCTAATTTCAATCAAAATTGAAGAAGCTTCTTGGATGAGAAGTAAAACGTCTTCAAAGAAAAAAACAAAGAAAGTCCAGTTGCCTTTTGAAAAAACACCTTTGGGACAACCATGACTTGGATGACTGAGAATCTCCATAGACCAGTGGTTCTCAACCTTTTTAATGCCGCGACCCCCAACCGGTCGTAAGTCGAGGACTACTCAACCGGTCATAAGTCGAGGACTACTCAACTGGTGCAGCACCGTTTGCAGAATGGGACTTTTGGCGGGCTCAGCAGGGAAGAGACAGCCTGGACAATTCCTATTGGCTTTTGAAAGCCAATAGAATTAGACTCTATTTAAGAGAGTCTATTCTATTGGCTTTCAAAAGCCAATAGAATAAAAGGGAGTAGCATAGCTAAGGAAAAGGGGAAAAAATGGCGGACTGCGTTGTTTGGCGACCCCCGTGAAATAGTCGTTCGACCCCAAATGGGGTCCCGACCCACAGGTTGAGAACCACTGCCATAGACATATCTGGGAGAACATTTCATTTCCTGGGAACCTACCCTGTTAATTAGATGTACAAGATAGGCAGCTTACCATTTCTTAATATTTAAAATTGCTTTTCCAGCTGAATTAAAATTGGTTAGGGTTCCTTTCAGCCTCTGACCATAGGCTCTCAAGAAACATCTCTTGCATATTGCTTTCAAAGTTGTGAATAATCCCTTTAAGCTGTTTTAATATCTTAGTGTGATAATATAATTATATAAATTGCTGTTTATTCTACAGTGTGTTGGCAACACTTGTGTAAAGCTGGTGTATTATAAGGATAATATTTATTATAAATATTATAAGGAACTGTAGAGTGGATGTGCGCTGGTGCTGGCTTTGACTGAAATGGGAGAACTCTGAAGAATGTTTCAGTGTTCTAAGTTGTTTCTGTCTGGCTGTGAACTAACCCTACGGCATTTAAAGTTTGTTACAGAAGGGACTAAGAATAATCGATAATGAATTCTGGAGTACTGAAAGGGAATTTTATCTCAAAAATCTGACTGTGTTGATTTCTGGTCCTTCTAAGTTTTCCTTTTCTTGAAACATCTATGTATCAGAAAGAGAGAATGAAAACAGTACTTCAATGGAAATAGTGAAGACTTTCAAGATGTTTTGACCAATTATTCAAGTTCTGCTTTCTTGCATTGTATTGTGATAAAATAGCCTCAGAAGTAATGCTCACATGGTATGTTTGGGCTTCAATTTTCATAATTCCTAGTGAACATCAGTTGGAACTGTAGTGGACTGCCCATAGCAACTATCACTTGGCTTCAAGATGGTGGGTACAACTGGATGGTGGAAGACCTGCCCTTTCTTACATGCATTTGGCATACTAAAATGAGACAGGGCCCTCCAAACTTAAAGTTGATGAGTGGATGCAGATGCCCCTCAAGTGTTTACATGGCACAACAGAAGCTAAGTATCCTATTGTTTTCAGCTGTTGGAAAGAGACCTTCCCTTAGACTTGCCATCTTTTCCCCAAGTTGACTGAACAACTTATACATTAGAGGTTGTGTAGAGTTGCAAAGAAGAGGCAACATAGAAATGTGGCTGAATAATCTCATGCATTATAAATATAAATATAATGCCATGGTGGCGCAGTGGTTAGAATGCAGTATTGCAGGCTAATTCAGCTCATTGCCAGGAGTTTGATCCTCATCTGTTCAAGGTTGACTCAGCCTTCCAACCTTAGGAGGTTGGTAAAACGAGAGCCCAGATTGTTGGGGGCAATATGCTGGCTCTGTAAACCATTTAGAGAGGGCTATTGCTATATACAGAAGACCTCATCATCAGGAACTTGATTCCAGATTGGATTATTTTCTGTCAAACTAGAGCGGCGTGGCGCGCATGCGTGGCGCCGCCCCCTGGGGGGAAATGGCGGATCGCGTTGTTTCACGACCCCCGTAAAATGGTCAATCGACCCCAAATGGGGTCACGACCCATAGGTTGAGAACCGCTGAACTAGAGAAAGACACAGATTGGAAAGATGAGGTCCATCTTGTTTTTGTCACAAAAAAAGTCTTCTCTGTGGCCACTCAAGTTGACTTGGACAATGTGGCTGCTGATTTCAAACAGGTGGACCGTGAGTCATATAATGTAAAACTGGTGCAGTCATCCTAGGTGATTCAATTAGCTTATTATAGAATGTGGCTTGAACTTGGCCTATTATTTCGGTCAAAAAAATAATAATCTGTTTTGATTAGAAATTGTTGATGCCACAGCAAACCTCTTCAGCCAGCCTACTGTTGTAACAACATTTCTCACATCCTTGCTAAGTGCAATAACGAATGCAACTTTTGGTTGAATTGAGAAGAGCCTCCTGCTGTTTTTTCTTTGAATGGAATTAGTGAGGTGCGGAAGGAACCAAGTCACATGAAACATCACAAGTTCTCTCTGTGTGTGTATGTGTATGTGTGTTGTGTATGCTTATTCCAAAAAGAACAGGGCTATTAAAATAGCATATTTATTTTTTCTGTCCTCATTTTGAAACTGCTTTTTATTATACTTATAAAGAATTTTGCTTCATTAAAAAAATCAGAATAGAATATAGAATAGAATAGAATATCTTTATTGTCATTGTGTAACTCACAACAAAATTAAGTGTCCACAGTGAACACTACACACAAGTAAAAACCACAAATAAGAACATACATTATATACACACATCCTTTAAATTCTATTCACCATTGTGCTACCTCTAATATTGCCCCTATACGTGTCCTGGACGTTCTTTCTTTCTCGTTTGATTTCCTTCCCCAGTTTTGAAATGTCATGCCATCTCTCTGGTGAATATTAATGGAGTTATGCAATGCAAACAAATCAATATTTATTGACGCTTTGCAAAGTAGCTGGTAAATAGTGCTAAGATTCTATAGGCATAAGTCTGTATAGCTGAAATAAAGTAAATAAAAGAATGTAGGTTCTCCTAGGTAGATCAAACCAAAGTTTTATATGGACCAGCATCCTATGATCAACAGTCATCATACAGGTGTTTTCTGAGCCCAGTGCTCTTCAACATCTTCATCAACGATCTGGACGAAGGATAGATGGGGAACTCATCAAATTTGCAAACGACACCAAGCTGGCAGGAATAGCCAACACTCCAGAAGACAGGCTTAGGATACAGGAGGATCTGGACAGACTTGAACACTGGGCATTATCTAACAAAATGAAATTCAATGGTGAAAAAAGTAAGGTTCTACATTTAGGCAATAAAAACCAAATGTACAGGTATAGTATAGTATAGGTATTGTTGAGTCCGTGGCGGGAAAACAGACACGAGAAGCAGCTGGAGTTCTCAGTTTCATTTATTCAGCGTTCAGCTTACAGGAAGATGGCTTCAGCCTCGCCCAAACGCCTCGCAGCCTCTTATATAGGCAACTCTCGGGTAAATGGGTTACTTTTCCCGCGCCAGCACCCGCGCATGCGCACGGCGCTGGCGACAGCCTGTCTGGTCCCGGGCAGCTTTGCACCTGCCCGGGACTGCCTGCAAACGCCCGAGCCGTTTGCAAGGCTCGGGACATAACAGGTATAGTATAACTATGAGAGGGATCTCGGAGTCCTAGTGGACAATCATTTAAATATGAGCCAGCAGTGTGCTGCAGCTGCCAAAAAAGCCAACACAGTGCTAGGCTGCATTAACAGGGATAAAATCAAGATCATGTGAAGTATTAATACCACTTTACACTGCCTTGGTAAGGCCACACTTGGAATTCTGCATCCAGTTTTGGTCACCACGATGTAAAAAAGATGTTGAGACGCTAGAAAGAGTACAGAGAAGAGCAACAAAGATGATTAGGGGCCTGGAGGCTAAAACATATAAGAACAGTTGCTGGAATTGGGTATATCTAGTTTAACGAAGAGAAGGACGAGGGGGGACATGATAGCAGTGTTCCAATATCTCGGGCTGCCACAAAGAAGAGGGAGTCAAGCTATTCTCCAAAGTACCTGAAGGCAGGACAAGAAGCAACGGGTGGAAACTAACCAAAGCAATCTAGAACTAAGGAGAAACTTCCTGACAGTTAGAACAATTAACCAGTGGAACAACCTGCCTCCAGAAGCGGTGAATGCGCCAACATTGAAAATTTTTAAGAAGAAACTGGACAGCCATTTGTCAGAAATGGTATTGGGTTTCCTGCCTGAGCAGGGGGTTGGACTAGATGCCCTCCAAGATCCCTTCCAACTTTATCATCATCATCATTATTATTATTCTAGAAGTTCATAAACTAAGTGTGAGGAGAATAACTATTTCTCTATATCTAACTTCAGTATTTAGTGTTCTCTAAGTTATGTAAAATCCTATTTGATTCTATTGCAGTTGATTAGAATGAGGAAAAGAGATTTCACATAGAAACACACACACATCCTTTGTCACTAACTTCCTTAGTTGCTTTTTAAAACAAAAAGGCCTAAGGGTGTTATCCTTCCCCCACAGCCTCTTTTTTAGATGCTTACTTGAGATGTGGTGATAGGAACCAAGTATGTAATGCATTAGTTACAATTGCAGCATTTCAGATTTATATAATAGCTTCAAGGTTCAGGTCTTTTTATTTTCAATCATTCCTACATTTGTCTCTGTTTTTTCATGGTTTATACCAAGTGGGTTGACGTATCATTGAGTTACTAACTTCAGTCACAAAATGATTTCTGGGTATTCAGAAATAATTCAGATCCCATCAGTATCATCTATACTAGAGTAAGGGTTTTTTGGCTCAACTGTAAACACATTAAATGTAATTTGACAATGGAGATTCTCAGTCATCCAGGTCATGGTTGTCCCAAAAATGCTTTTTCAAAAGACAGTCGGACTTTCTTTGTTTTTTCTTTGAAGACGTTTTGCTTCTCATCCAAGGAGCTTCTCTAGTTTTGATTGAATGGCGGAGAGTGGAAAGATTTATATTCCTTACAGTCATCTGGTCATGCTAACAACCAGATGACTGCAAGGAACACAAATCCTTCCATTCTCCACTGTTCAGTTAAAACTGAAGAAGCTTCTTGGATGAGAAGTGAAACATCTTCAAGGAAAATACAAAAAAACAAAATCCGATTGCCTTTTGAAAAAAAGCACTTTTGGGATAAATATAATTTGCTGCATGTTGCCAATTCAACCATGATCCCTTGGGAACGTTCACAATTAGATATTATTATCCTGAATAATTTAAAGCTGTCAACTGTAGTTTCCTCCCTTTTGGTCAGTTAAATTTCTCTGCTTGCTTCTCCTGTCCTTGGCTTACTATTTTTTAAAAGGCCTGGAGTATTTGAAGTCATGGGATATGATTATCTGGAAATCTTTGCTGTGTGAATTTGTCTGAAGCTCTTTGGAAGTCCAAAGGGTACAATACATACCAGATGACCTCTGTCTGCATGCTTGATACTTTTAAAAGATGAGAAAAAGCATAAGGTGTAACTTATTCTGTTGATATAAGAATAATTCATACTAGTTAGGTGGATGGAGATGCAATTTCTCAGATACTCCTAAACTGCCTTTGAAAAACTAGCTTAAGATGGACTATGTCCATGTTTCAGCAGGCAAGTGACTTCAGTATCTCTGCTTGTTGCTGTTGAAAGACTAAATGTTTTGGTTGTTAATAATAACAATAAAGTTGGAAAGGGCCTTGGAGGTCATGTAGTCCAACCCCCTGCTCAGGCAGGAACCCTATAACATTTCAGACAAATGGCTATCCAAATAGCTGTTGGGTGAATGTCTTGTGTATTTCACATTCATTGGAGGGCTCAAAAGTTACTTTTTGTCCCATTTGTTCCAAATAACTCTGAATTAAAAACAAACTCCCTTGGTCCAATATGAACAACACTTCAACATCTGTTGTGCAGACAAATTAAAAGAACAAAGGATAATTTCTCCTGCTCCTCTTGTGATAGCAAGGATGAGAAAGTTGTGTCTCAGCTCTTATAATTTCCCTAGTTCTCATGCTAGTAAGAGATGAGACAGCACGCCTGTGCAATATGAGCCTGAGGACTGTATGCTTCCTGCCAAGCTGCTACTGGTCTTTTTAAAAGGCATTACATTAGTTGTTACTCCAAAAGATGTGTGATGAAGTACCTCCAAGATCAAGGTTGGCCTTGCTGCCAACTACAACTTTGCTACCGCTCTGCTAGCAGCAGAAGAGTTGATGGGCACACTAGCTATTCCTTGATAGCCTGAAGTGATTTTTAATTTATCTATGTCAGTGTTTCTCAACCTTGACAATTTTAAGACATGTGGACTTCAACTCCCAGAATTCCACAGCCAGCATTGTCAAGGTTGAGAAACACTGATCTACGTGGCCCTTTCTGTTGACAAGTTGTATAGTCTGACATTGAGAATGCGTTTAGAATACCTAAAAGGGAAAATTAGTGTTGAATGTTCTTGGGCATTAAAACACACACACACACACACACACACACACACAAACCATTTCAAACACACTTGCAAGAAAATAACTCTACTCAATAAAGTAAAATAAAATAGAGGTGAAATGCACTCTCAATAAAATGGCTCAATTTACAGAAAATGCTGGACTAGCATTTAAATGGTAATTTGTTGTTTGGAATAAACAGCCATTTAATATTATGTATGAATCAGGCTTCTGAGTTCTACTTTCAGGTTAGCATTCAGATGCAAGGCACAATCACTTTGATAAAACAAGAGTATCACATTGCAGTTGGTAAGCATACCAGTTTCACTGAAACTGAGTTAACTTTAGACAATTCCGTGAAACTGACCTGTTTTTTTTAATTCTTTGCAACATGTAATTATCTTAAATAGATAGCCTCCATTTGAATTTTATTTTAATTAATATTACACACTGGGAATGGAAAAAATTGGAAATTTTCTTTCAGAATTTCAGTTGTGTTCTAATTTATGGTTTTAAGCAACTGGTAAGGTTTTGATTATAATTATTGCTATTGGGTTCATGTCTCATTGATCTGGTATCGATTGCAGTGATTTGGATCTTGACAAGGATCTAATATTCATGGAAGTATTATTATCCAATGTATATTGTTCCAAATAGAAATATCTTTTGCAAAATTAGTAGTCAAATTTAGTAAGTTTCAAATTTCTAAATATTGTATGAATCCAGTTTGTATTACGCCAAGAATTCCAATTAAATTCAGCATTTTTGCCTCCGTAGTCTTTCAACTACAATTTGTAAATTATGAATGTTTGGTAATTTTGTCCTGTTTGTTCTTCAGTCTATTTCCCAAGTATTTCCACATCAAAGAACTGCATTTTTTTCCCATAGCAGTAATGTTTGCTGTATTGTTTTCTAAATGGAGATCAGCTTGAATTTTGAAATCCAACCAAATGTGATTTTCCCAAAACTTTCTGAAGCACATGTTTTCAGTAATTTTTGCAAAAAGTTAAATCAAATTTTCTACATAGTTTCTGGTGGACACTGTTTGCTGTCCTAATGGTCAAACTTTTATATATTCATTCATTCATTCATTTCATTCATTCATTCATTTATTTTCTATAGCTGTACAACTCAACCAAGTGATTATGAGTGGCTTACATTTCTAAAAACCATGAGAGATTTTTAAAAAGCCACGAGAGTCTTAAAAACTATGTGAGCCAATTTGGTCTAGTGCAGGGGTAAGCAACCTTGGCTCTTTTATGACACGTGGACTTCAACTCCCAGAATTCCTGAGCCAAGGTTGCCTACCCCTAGTCTAGTGGCTGAAGCACCAGGATAGAAAGCAAGAGATTATGAGTTCAGTTCCTGCCTTAAAGCCAGCTGGATAACTTAATAATAATTATAATAACAAAGTTGGAAGGGACCTTGGAGGTCTTCTAGTGCAACCCCTTATACCATTTGAGACAAATGGTTGTCCAGTCTCTTCTTAAAAACTTCCAGTGTTGGAGCAGTCACAGCTTCTGGAGGCAGGTTATTCCACTGATTAATTGTTTTCACTGTCAGGAAATTTCTCCTTAGTTCTAGGTTGCTTCTCTCTTTTGTTAGTTTGCTTCTTGTCCTGTTTTCAGGTACTTTGGAGAATAGCTTGACTCCCTCTTCTTTGTGGCAACCCCTGAGATATTGGAACATTGCTATCATGTCACCCCTGGTCCTTCTCTTCGTTAACTAGACATACCCAGTTCCAGCAACCGTTCTTTATATGTTTTAGTCTCCAATCCCCTAATCATCTTTATTGTTCTTCTCTGTACTCTTTCTAGAGTCTCAACATCTTTCTTACATCGTGGTAACCAAAATTGGATGCAGTATTCCAAGTGTGGCCTTATCAAGGCATTGTAAGATAGTATTAACACTTCACATGATCTTGATTCTATCCCTGTGTTAATGCAGCCTAGCAACTTTGTTGGCTTTTTTGGCAGCTGGCTCATATTTAAGTGATTGTCCACTAGGACTCTGAGTCAGTCACTCTCTTTCTCAGCCCAGCCTACCACATATGGTTGTTCTTGTGAAGAAAATAGGAGAAGGAAGGAGTGTTGGCGTTCAGGTAAGACAACGCCCCTTTTGTATCAAAGTATAAGTATTAAGAACCATGTAGTTTATCTTTTCCTGGAACAATCTAGTTTTTTAGCTTTTGGGGTTGTATTTCTCTTGTGATCACTACTCCTTTCATTTGCTTTTCATAAAATTATTTCCTAACTTTCTTGAATTGTTGTGCTTTTTATTTTGTGTTCTTTATCCTTTTCCCACAACGAATCCCAATACTCCATGGTTTCTTCCTCATTAGAACTTTTAAGTATTTTATATTTTTCTTGGACAGTTTCTAATTCATTCTAAATACAATATTTTATTTAAACTGAATTATTAGGCTTTTCTATGGTTGAATTTCCTGTGCTACTGTCACAATTTGTTGTCTTTTTTCATACAATTTGTATTAAAGATTTCTCTTAAAAAGAAGATAAAGCTAATACAAACTAATATAAAGTGAGAAAAAGAAAAGAAATAAAAGAGAACACTAGAAGTTCAAGAAAGAGAAAAAGATAAAAGAAAAATAGGAAAATAATCTAAAGAAGTGGCTTCCGATTTTCTTTAAAGTAGTTGTAAGTACAATTATAAATTTACCTCTTTCTCTGTGGTACAACATAACTTTCTTCTGTCTATAATTGTTTTCTTGCTTCTTTTGAAGGATTGGTAATAGTGTTGGGTCCAGCAACATATCATTTTATAAGGCTAAATATGACATTTTAATAGAGCCTTAATTTAGAGTCTTTAAAATTGCTCAAATCTTTCGGAAGTTCTTTTGACTTTCTGTTGTAGGCAAATTTTCCATTTCCAATATCTTCCTTATTCTCAAGCCAAGTTTTGTTGTTGCAACATCAGGAGTGGTGTATATGTGTTGCTTTGTTTTACAGATTCTGTTGGAATTGCTTTAATTTCCATGATAATGACTTGTAAAAATTTAGCTATGACTTTGTATTTGCTTTAGTGGTACTAATTGTAATCTTTTTGGTTGTTTCATTTGATTTACCACTGAATAACTTAGATTAAGAAAGTGAACTCATATCTAATGGTTTAATTGGAAGCTTTTTTAAGATAAAGAAACCACATTCCATGCAATACACTATATGGCGTGTATTCATCCATACTGAACCATATTTAAGAACATTTTATATAACTAGATTGTTTTATGACAGAGAGATTGGAAAAGAGTGTTAAGTAATCAAGGACAATATTTTGTAATGTATCTATTAAAAGATTTTGGGGGAAGGTTAAAGTGTTACCTTGTTAATTACTTCTTGTTTGCTTTGCTTTTAGTTCCCATCATTGTATTTAGTGAACCATCAAATCTAGTATAATAGCTTTTTCACCTTAATCTAAGAAAGACTAAAGGCTTCATAATAAATGAGGTGATCCCAGTGGAACATTGTATAGACATACTTTGCTTAACTGGAAGATCAGGTCCATACATGAAGGTCCAGTTAAACTTATTTGTTGCTACTCACATCTATGCACAGGCATATTTTCAACTAACAAGCACCAGTTTGGCATTAGATAAGAGTCAACAGAATTCAGTGGACATTGAACTTACTTCACTTGTAGCTATGTAGGGATTCTAGGCTGATTCCTCTTTTAACTCTGCCTTCAGGTTCTGCCACTCCTTCTCCTATCCTCTGCTACCCTAAGGCAGAGCCATAATTCCACATTCTTATAGTAGCATTGTTCTCATTTTCTAGACATAACTCCCTGAGAATTCTAATTAGAACATATCCATTTGGATGGAATATATATCCTTTCGGTATCATATCCCTTGTATTTAGCAGTGGCTGATTCTGCCTTTTTAGCAGTTTGTTGCTGTAACAGTGAAAATTCACTTCTGGCTGAAGGCCATTTTGAGTGGTGAGGACAGGAGGAATGGCCTGTGCTTCTTTGCAGTTCTACCTAGGAAATGTTTTATTAAATATTCAGATGGATTAATGATGAATACTCCTTCAAGCAGCTAAATGTGTAGGAGTGGGCTGGGGCTGTCCTTTCTTAAGCCTCCTAAAAAGCTGTAGCCTTTTTTTTTTCAAAATCTTCGCATCTTGGCATCATTTAAAACACATGTATACACAGACATATTTTATTTTAAGTTATTACAAAAAGGTACTTTGCCATTCTTGGCTTTTAAGAATCTTGGAAACCAAGCAAGTTTTGGGGAATACAAACTGCATGTCACATAAAGGCAGCCTAGTTCAAGCTTACTGAATCTCAAGCATATGTTGGACTGTTTCTCCTTGGCTTTCAGCACTGCATTTAGAACTAAAAGAATTCTAGCTTGGGAGAGTTCATATATTAAGTGTTGAATTATGAACTGTTCACATCTTCTTTGCTCTCTCATCTTGTTTTCTGGACTGTCCTTGAAAGTAATCTCTTTATGTCTGGAGTCTTATATTGTTCTGTGATCTGGTTTGCTTTAAAAACTGGGAACAGTCAAAGTGTGGCCTGATGACAGATATTATCAAAAACATGACAAACCACAAGCTTCATATTGTGCAACATGCTAAACTGTGCTATGCTTTATGTTAAGGTCTGTTTTAAAGACTGTATTCATCTGCTTGAAAAGCTACACATTTTTTTTTCCTGGCAGTCATAATGCCCTGCTGAGTTGTATCAGTTATAGGAGGTGATCTAATACAGGGTCCCAATAGAAACTGGCTTTTTGACAGACGTTCAGCTTGATGGCTACAAATTGTGAGAATTGAAATTTAGCACATTTGGAAGCCACCAGCTTATCAGGATGCAAAATTACCTTTACTTTTCCACAGCATTATAGAGTGGGCCGGAACTCTTTTGATGTATGTGAGTTTGCGAATCTCAGAAGGTCTTAACAAGCACAGGGATTTTTTTAACACATTATAAATGCTAATTGATCATGCACCTGCAATCTGGCTGACGTGTATCCTGTATCTGCATAAATTCCCTTTTTCTCTTACCATTTCTTTTGGAAATCTTATATTATTTAAGCGTTCAGTGCATCTGCTGAAGTGAGCTACAGCTTATGCCTTTTAAGAAAATTTGTTAGTTGACAGAGTGCTACCAGACTCCTAATTTTTGCCTACCATGGACTAATATTCTCTTTTCACAGCATCCTTGATATACTGTAGTTTTTCCTTCTTTTTTAAAAGTTGGTTTAGTTTTATTCTAATATTCGCTTTTCACAGCATCCTTGATATAATTTTTTTCCTCCTTTTTAAAAGCTTTGTTTAAATTTATTATTGCATAAGCAGGAAACAAAAAATAGAGATACAAGAGATATAAAATATACAAAGTACATTGTATAAAGAAGCATTCGGCAATATAAACTCCCCCTTCCTCAAATATTTTTCTTACTAACCACTATAACTTTAACATGAGCAAAATTTACTAGCGCTGTGATTGCCAAACTTGGATTAAGACTGATCTGATATCAGAAACATATTATTAATCCAATCCAATTGACAGGTGAAATGTCAATCTGAAAACACATTTCTTTATTACCTAATGGAATATATAACAAACAAGTAGATTTTTAAAAGCTGTTAAAACTTGACTGAAAGTTAACTAGGAGCTTGGTTTACAAATTTAGTTCTCTTTAGATCTGTGATGTAGACATCACATGCAGAAATAACAAACACCTGAAAAACAAGATGTTTTAGTATGGCAGAAGTCTTGGTGAGTTGGAGTGTGTGTAACAGCTTATGCTGATTAAAAATGTTTTATTGGTAAGTGATGGTTCTTTTCCAATCTGGTGATCTCATTAAGTCAAGCTCTCAGATTTCTCATGAGCGATAAGCTAGTTGGGAATTCTGGGTCTTTGTGTTGTGGATTCCTTCAGAAAGTACGCAACACTGAGAAAAAAATATATTGATTGAAAATATTGTTGGGTGCCGGCTTTCTCCAGTACAGGAGATGGATAATCCACGGATGGGTTTTCTCTGTCTGCCTGCTCTTGAGATCAAGTAGCCAAAGCTTGACACGCCCCCACTTCCTGTGGAGTCCATTCTTAACTTGGTCTCTGCTCGAAGAAGACTCGTTTTGGCGTGGCTCTCAGCTTATCAGGTTAGACAAGAAATCCATTGATTGATTATCCCTTGATAATTGGCTTCCCCTTCCAAAAAAAAAAAAAAAAATTGCCACCTATAGGAATTTAACCACAAAATTTTCTGGGGATCAGTCCTGATCTCAAACCTAAAATTAAAAAGGGGATTGGTGGGGAGGGAAATTTCCCCACAGATATCAGCCAGCCCCAGGGCTCTGGGGGGTGAAAAGGGGGGGAAGAAGGCATCAGCAGAGACTACTTGCTGAACCTTTTCCCCAACCACTAAGTTTTCCTTGGGATCATCCCTGATCCTATATTAAAATTGAAAAAGGGGGTGTGGGGGGGGGAAACTCCCCACGGATTCCAATCAGCCCCAGGGCTCTGGAGGTGGAAAAGGGGGGGGGGGAAAGGCATCAGCAGAGACCACTTGCTGAGCTTTTCTCCCCAACGTTCCAAGGGATTTTTTCCTCAAATTGGGGGAAAAAATAACAATCTCCAGGTCCGGATTCAAACTTGAATTCGGATCATCGGAGATTCCCTAGCAGCCCAGGGCAACCGCGGGCGCCATTTTAGTTGCCGTTTTCAGACAACAAAGGCAATCCCTGACTGGGATTCCCTTAAAACGTCACCAGCGCGCCAAATTTAAATCCCCGGGCACAAGCAGCTTCTGGGAGGCTGCGGAGCTTATTTTCAGAGGGAAACGAAGCACAGGAAGGGAGTAAGCCCCAACCAAGAAACGGAGGCTAGAGAACCCTCCTGGGATCCGCAAAGCCCTTTTTCAGGGAGAAACGAGCTGTGGCTGCCATCTCTTGCCAGAGAAAGGCAAACCGAGCTTAAGGAAGCTCTACATCATATCTGGAATCACTGATAGAGGCGGAATAGGAGCACACAACCAGCGCTCCACCCCCGATACACACATATAATAATAGGACAAAATATAATAATAATAAAAATAGATACATAAATTTTAAAAATAATAATAATAATAATAATAATTAAAAAAAATTTTTTTAAGCTAAAAATTAAGCGACTGCAGGGCCAACAGGCCTAAAGACAGAACACACAATATTATCATCATCACCATTATTGTTGTTGTTGTTATTATTATTATTATTATTATTATTGTTGTTCCTATTATTAGTATAATAGTAATAGTATTAATAAGAATAAATTCCGCTCTAGGTGACCGCCATTTGATACCTGCTGTGTATTAAGTCAGGCCTACAGACCCTTTTGAGGTCGCCACTGATATTTTTTGCCTCCCTTTTCCTTTTTCTACTGGTGCACGTTGCCTGGTCACCTAAGGCCTCCGGGCGGAACCCAAAGAGTGGTTCCAAACGTGCCTTCGGTACCTCCCTCAGCTACCGTGACCTTAGCCCAGAGAGAATATTTTTGTTGTGGTCGGGTGATCAGGGGAACAGTCCTGGTACTTGTTCCAATTTCGCTCCCGCCAATACTTGCCTGCCTGAGCGTCTTCTCAGTTTTTCTGGGACTGCTCAAGCAGAATGGAGGGACCCTCGTTGCCTCAATCCATGAGCACGACCCCTCCATCTCCCAATTATGGCTGCAACACACCTTCTGACCAGAAGGCGGCAGGCAAGTGCAAAGCGAAGACAAAACACTCGCTCAAGAGGCCCTCCAAGTTGGCGGAAAAGCAAGCCAGCCGTAGGCACCAGGCCCTGGAGAAGGAGTTCTCCAGAGCGCAGAGGCAGGCCCAATTGGAATTGGTTCAAATAGCGGCCACCGAGATGGAATTACCATTGGGTCCATCCACATCAACCCAGAGCGCGTGGTCCATTCCAGGAACACCGCAACCACTGGATCCGCCATCTACATCAGCCCAACAAACAACCATGGCGGCAGGCACAACCACTGAGTCCAACTCTCCACCTGCGGTCACCACACCCAAAGGTAATGACAGAGGGGACATCTGGGCAGATGGACAGCTAGAGGCCCTATTAACCAAAGTGGTGGACCGAGCCCTAGCACAGCGCTCCGCCCACCACGACCAGGGGCCCTCCATCTCAGCCATGCCACACTCGGAACTCCCCTCAGAGTCCTCAGGCATTCAGGAACCCGTCTCCCCGGCCCAGTCCTCCATGAGTGGTTATTCTTCACCACAAGAGGAGGATCAACCTGGGATCTCTATGTCAGAGGATGAGGAACTTCCCCCTGAGCCCCCCTCAGGGGGATTATTTAATCCCAACCGCTTCCTCACGATACTACGCAAGGCCACAGCCATTGCGGACATGGGGACGGATCAGTTTTCTCAGCCGCAAGCGACACCGGCCACCACATCCAGACCCGTATTCATAGAAAAGGTGACAACGCAACACCATATACCTTGCCCCGCCATTTTCCTGAAAGGGATCAAGAAGCCATGGGACTCTCCCGCTTCCTTCCCATCAGTGAGTGGTACGGACAAAAAATTATACAGCACTGCCACAGACCTCAATGAGGCCTTAGAAATTCCTAAAGTAGATGAAGCCTGGACCCCCTTGGTCTCCCAGACAGCCATGGCTGGGGACCTAGTGGAGGCCCTTAAGGCAGATGACAAAAAGTGGGAACAAGCCTTTCGCAAAACCCACCAGACAGCGGCATGGGCCATCAAAGCAGCCACCTCGGCCTCCTTTTTTGTCCGGGCCACCCTCATCTGGTTGCAACAACTACAAACCATAGTTCCTATGGAGGACATACGAACACACCAGGACCTGGCTAAGATGGTAGCAGCCACGGAATACGCTGCAGACGCAACGTTCCAATCGGCCATTTTTTCATCCAGATCCATAGCATCCAACATAATTGCCAGGAGAATGCTATGGCTAAAACACTGGCAAGCTGACACCAAGGCTAAGTGGCGGCTAGCGACCGCCCCTTACTCAAGCAACGGTCTGTTTGGGGAGGCCTTGGACCCCTATCTTGTAGAGAACAAAGACAAGCGGAAGGTCATGGCACACTTGAACAAAAGGTCAGACAAACGTACCACACCTTACTTTCGTAGGCAGTCCTTTCGCCAACCGACAACCACACCTATCAGTCAGGCACCCAAGCCATTCACTCCCAGGCAGTACAAACCGTACGGCCGCCCCTACAACAGACCGGGGTTCCAGCCCAGACAACAAAACCAGTCGAGACGACCCTTTCGTGGAACGGGTCGTCCGTACCGGAAGACAAAATGACTCCTACATAGACCTACCCATTGGAGGAAGACTAGCTCACTTCTTCCACCAGTGGGAGCAGACCTCCACGGACAACTGGGTACTACAAACCATCCAGTCCGGGCTGTCCCTGGAGTTCCTGGTCACACCCCCAGACCGACTCATCAACTGCTCGGTCTCCAGGAACCCCACCAAACGCAAACTCATGCAGGAGGCCATCCAACACCTGTTGGACATTCAAGCCATAGAACCGGTCCCAGCGGAATACAGAGGCAGAGGATTTTACTCCATCCTCTTCGTGGTTCCAAAGACTTCAGGAGGATGGAGGGCAATCCTGGACCTAAAAAACCTCAACCGCTACATCACATACAAAAAATTCAAGATGCAATCCCTTCAGTCCATCCTGGGAAGCATCAGAGAAGGAGACTTCCTGGCATCGATAGACCTCACGGAAGCCTACCTTCACATCCCCATCCACCCAAACCACCGCCGGTTCCTACGTTTCTGTTACGGGGGAAAACACTTCCAATACAGAGCTCTCCCCTTCGGTCTATCTTCGGCACCCAGGGTATTTACCAAGATACTAGCAGCGGTAGCCGCCAAACTGAGAAAAATCCCAATACGCGTCCAATGTTACCTAGACGACATACTAATCCAAGCAACATCCCTACAGACAGCTCAGGCGGACGTAAGGACTGTCATTCACGTCCTCCAATTACACGGATTCTCAGTAAACTTTCAGAAGAGCCAGACAGTTCCCTCGTCCAGGCTGCTGCATCTGGGGGCCATGATAGACACAACCAACTGTATGGTCTATCTCTCCCAAGACCGGGTGGCCGGCATCAGGGAACTGGCTCGCTGGGTTCACAGGCAACGTTCAGTTCCGATACTAACACTTTCCCAATTATTGGGCAAGATGGTATCGGCCATAGCCATTGTACCCTGGGCCAGGCTCCACCTACAGGAACTACAGTGGTTTCTGCTCCCTTACCAACGGCAGAACACCAGCGCATCCAACCACCTAGTCAGGGTCACGGCACAAATCCGCAGGGCGCTACGCTGGTGGTGCTCTCGGGCCGTGACCAAGGGGTCACCCTTCAAGGAACCAGTCAGAGTTACCATCACTACAGACGCCAGTCTGTATGGTTGGGGAGCCCATCTGGACTCCCAGTTTGTACAGGAACGTTGGTCCGCCACGGATCTGAGAAACAACATCAACTGGCTAGAACTCAGGGCTATCCACCTAGCCTTGCAACAATTCAAAGACAGAATCAGAGGCCACCACGTTCTAGTCCTAACAGACAACGTAGCAGCCAAGGCGCACATCAATCGGCAGGGGGGGACCAGATCAAAAACCCTGATGACAGAGTCACGACTCCTATTCAGCTGGGTAGAGCCCAATCTGAAGTCACTAAAAGCGGAACACATATCGGGGGTCAACAACCAGCAAGCGGACTTCCTAAGCCGCACCACAGTGGACCCTTCGGAGTGGGGGCTACACCCGAACTTGTTCCTAGACATCTCCCGCAAGTTCGGGTACCCGATCCTCGATCTGTTCGCATCATCAGACAATGCCCAGCTCCCCAGATTTTACTCTCGTTACTTCAACCCGCGAGCAGAGGGGACGGACGCTCTGAGAACTCAGTGGCCTCAGGGTCTGCTTTATGCCTTTCCCCCACTACCACTCATACCGGCGGTCATCCGAAAGCTGATTCAGGAGCGGGCAGAAGTGATCCTAGTAGCACCATATTGGCCACAGAGACCGTGGTTCGCCGACCTGATGAACCTGTCTCAGTCGCCCCCATGGAACATTCCCTCTCATCAAGTGTCCCTACACCAGGGAACCATCAGTCACCCGGAACCCCAATGGTTACAACTGACCGCCTGGCACTTGAGCGCCAGATAATGGCACAGGAACTATTCTCTCCCGGGGCCATTACCATAATTCAAGCTTCACGCCGTCCGGCAACAAACCGCATTTATGACTCCACTTGGAAAAATTTTTGCCTTTGGTGCAGGGAACGGCAGTTTGACTTACACAAACTCTACATCCCTCAGATAGTAGATTACCTCTTGGAGGGACTAGACAGAGGCCTCGCCCCCGCGACCATCCGCAGGCAAGTGGCGGCCTTGTCCACCCTCCTCACCTGCACGGATTCGGTTCCCTTAGCTCACCACCCCAGGATCCGCGCCTTTATCAAGGGCGCCTATAACACCAGACCTCCAGTAATTCACAGGTACCCGTCCTGGGAACTACCGCGAGTCCTTCACGCACTCACTCGGTCACCATTTGAACCATTGGCGACCGTTTCCTTGCGACACCTGTCGCTAAAGGTGGCGTTCCTGATTGCCATCACATCGGCCAGACGAATTTCGGAACTGGCCGCACTGTCAGTCAGAAACGACCTATGCATTTTCCACAAGGACAGGGTGGTCCTTAGGTTAGATCCTGCCTTCATACCGAAGGTGAATTCACTCTTTCACAGGACACAGGAAGTAATTCTCCCAAACTTCTGTCCAAATCCAACACATGACCGGGAGCGGCAGTGGCATACATTGGACGTCCGCAGAGCCTTGCGGTGTTATATAAAGCGTACAGAACCCTTCCGCAAATCGGAGGCCCTATTTGTGTCCTTCCAAGCGGGCACCTTGGGGCGGAAAGTTTCCGCGGGCACCATTGGAAGGTGGATCCGAAGCTGTATCGCAGAAGCTTACAATGTATCATCCCTGCCGCCCCCAAGTCATCTCACAGCCCATTCCACCCGAAGCGCTGCAACTTCGGCGGCATGGGCTACCCAGGCGTCAATCGAGGAAGTTTGCAGGGCCGCGACATGGTCCTCGCCTTCCCCGTTTATACGACACTACAAGATAGACCGCTTTGCATCAGCGGACGCCTTCTTTGGTAGGAGGGTCCTCCAGCAAGTTGTCTCAGAGATCAATCTACCGGCCTTATCTGTTTCCCACCCCTTGGGACAGTGAGGCTTTGGTACGTCCCATCCGTGGATTATCCATCTCCTGTACTGGAGAAGGGGCGTTGGTCTTACCTGAACGCCTTTTCTCAGTACGGAGATGGATAATCCACACCCACCCCAAGGCCAGCAGGCCGCTAGTAGGGAGCTGAGAGCCAATACCTCGTCAATCATCAGCCAATTCGCCCTCGTTAAGAATGGACTCCACAGGAAGTGGGGGCGTGTCAAGCTTTGGCTACTTGGTCTCAAGAGCAGGCAGACAGAGAAAACCCATCCGTGGATTATCCATCTCCGTACTGAGAAAAGGCGTTCAGGTAAGACCAACGCCCCTTCTAAGAAAGAGGGATTCCAAAGGAAGTTTAACAAATATATTTACGTAGGTTGAGGGCTACCAGGCAGGAAGTCCTAGGGATCTAATTTTCTGACCAGTTTGGGGAAACCAAAGAAGTCTTTCTTGGTGGTATCTGAAGTTAGTTTGATTTTTAGACAAAACCTTTCAGAAGGACAGTAGAGCTGGGAAAATATCAGGAGGGACAATTGAGGTCATCTGGCTGATGGAGGATGGATCACTGGGATTTCTTATTTCTTTATTAAATTTATTGATTCTTACCTTATTACTATGTTGCAGTTTCTTCATGAGGACTGTCCTTGGGATGTACTGTGAGCTGGTTGGGAGGCTTTTATGCTCGAGTTTAAATGGGATTGCAGGGAACTTTGTCTGAGGTTAGGGAGGATCAATTTGGTTCTGATGGGATTAGGCAAAGTGGATTTGACCTTGATCACATCTAAAATACAGAGAGGGAAAAAGGATGCAATCTCCATTTAATTTTCTGGATTTATTTCTCCACTACATTTCTGCATCCTGTCTGCAAAGTGAGGGTTCTGCTGTGATGTGGCTTCATGTATTTATACAAATTACACTCGACAGTAATGGTTACCCTTGAGGTTGCCTAATCACTTTCTTTAAACTGTACCTGAGCTTGTTCCCACATTGCAAGAGCCCAAGATAGCACTTTAACTACCTGATTGCTGGTCTCTAGGATGATGTTTTCTTAGATCAGGGGTTCTCAACCTTGGCAACTTTAAGACTTGTGGACTTCAGCTCCCAGAATTGCTCCCAGAATTCCTCAGCCAGCTTTGCTGGCTGAGCAATTCTGGGAGTTGAAGTCCACAAATCTTAAAGTTGCCAAGGTTGAGAACCCCTGGTTTAGATCAAAGCAGAGACTCAGTGGCTTGCTTGTTACTCTTCAGTCATGTCTTCCTTTATTTAATTTAGAAGCATGCATCCCTGCTTTGCTTTTCTGCAGAACGTTTCAATGTGTTCTTCTTTCTTCTAGTCAACCTGCAATGCAAAAGGAGGAGATAAAAAGGGGGCCACATTGACAGGTACAAATCTAGGCACTCTTTTGGTTAAAATCCAATTTATTTTCTAACAGAGGAAATGAGGGTATGCGTGTTTCATAATTTAATAGTGAAGATATAGATGTCTCCTTTGAATTCTGTGAAATGCTATAGATCTGCTTAGAGTTGCCATGAACCGTGAGATGGGTACCAAGTAAATTTAATAATAAAGAAAAATAAGCAAATAAACCGCAGATCTGTTTCCTACCTCCATTGTGGGAATTTCTATATTTCCATCTTTGTACATATAATAAGCTTACCGTCCCTCCTTTTTTTTAGCCTTTTAAAATTTCTCTCTTTCTCAAGAGTGCCGTTTCTAATTAAAATAAAAAGCATCTCAAAATGTTAATTTGGCATGATGCTATGCAGTTTGTCCACTGGCTTGTAATAAAGAAGGATACTATGTTTAGTAGGAAATTCCAGCGAAAGATAAAGAAAATATTATGTTAACACATAGCGTTAAAATTAATTGGCTAATTGTTCTTAATTCCTGACATTTGTGCTGAAGAGTTTTATTGACTGGTACTGATATTATCTTTAGGAAAAAATTCTGTTACTTTGTCCTTCACTTACAACCACAATGGAGACCAGAATTTTGGCCACTAAGCAATGTTGTAAAGTGAGACACCACATCACCTCATTGCTTAGCAACTGTAATCTCATCTCTCCCCATTGTGGTAATTAACTGAGAATTGTGGGTCATTAAGTGATACCCACCCCAATCCAAGCTATTCTGGGTTTGGTCCCCCCTAACCCTGAGGTTACTCCCACCAGATTTTTGTCTTTTCCCTCTTCAGTCTATCCCCTTTTGGCTGCATGCATCCTAATAGCCTCAGCAACCCCCACCATTCATTCACACCCCACCATTCATTCTTTCCTGCCAAGCAGCAGCATTTGCTATCTAGTTCTCTGCTAGTTCCCTGCACAAATCTTTGGCACTTAGCAACAATGACCGAAGTGGCTGTACCTGACTCCTTTCTTTGCTGTCTTCCTTTTCAGACCCAGCTTCTCTGGTGAACACGTTACTCTCTGTCTTCCAATACGGTAGCATTGCCAGCTTGGTGTAGTAGTGGTTAAGGCACCAGGCTTGAAAGTGAGAGACTGTGAAAGTCTTAGTCATGAAAGTCAAATAAGCCAGCCATGCTTTCTCAGCTCAACCCACCCCAGAGGATTGTTGCTGTGGGGAAAATAGGAGAAGGAAGTTGTATTGGATATATTTGCTGCCTTAGAGTTATTTGTAAAAATAATAAAGGGAAGGAAGGAAGGTAGGTAGGTGACCATTCAAAGTCACAACGGCACTGAAAAAAATTGACTTATGACTGTTTTTCACACGTATGACTGTTGCAGCATCCCCATGGTCATGTGATCAAAATTTGAATGCTTGGCAACTGGTTCGTATTTATGACGGTTGCAGTGTCCTGGGATCATGTGATCAATGTTTGCAACTTTCTGACAAGCAAAGTCACTGGTGAAGCCAGATTCACTTAACAACTTGCAGTGATTCACTTTTACAAGAAATGTTGTAAAATGGGACAAAGCTCACTTAACAAATGTGAATGAGAGTCCAGCTAGACATAACAACACTAAACCTAGCATGAGAAACAAGGTTATTGTAACCAGAGCTGATAAGGAATTGGTGGGCTGGAGAACTAGAGAGGAGGCCCGTGCTTCAAGCTAATTGGGGAATGTGATTTATGACTATTAATTGAAGGAGGGAATTGTGCTTTGATACTATCTGCTCAAGGGAAGGGAATTCAGTTTTTGGCTATGATTATGCAGTGCCGATATTATGCTACTCAAAATAAAGATTCTTTAAGGTAAACAATTGCTCGAAGTTCTTTTGAAGAGTTTCATCTGTCGGAACCCTAACAATTCATTTAACTGTGGCAAGAAATGTTGTAAAATGGGGCAAAACTCTCTTAACAAATGTCTCGCTTAACAACAGAAATCTTGGGCTCAATTGTAATCATAAGTCAAGGACTATCTGTACAATTTTAATTTTCATTATGCTGCGCTGACCTCTAGAATGGGATTGGACAATATTCACAAATGAAGGCAAATATATGTGTCCCAGGATAATGATGCAAAAATTGAATTTGGGTCAGTCACCTGGACCAGAGATTTTGTTCTATGCATCTCCACATTGAGATTACGCATAGAAATATATTTAAATAGGACAGATACTTAACAATTATGAACAGGGAGGAAATCAGTTGGTTACATTTTATGTTTCTTACCTCCTATATATTAGAAACCATTTGAAAATTTGCTTCTAGTTTCAAACCCAAAATGTAAAATAATGTTCAGCGTATCTCCTTTTATGAACAAGCCAAGCCACACATGAGATGGGATGGGATGGGATGGGATAGAGGCAGACAAAGATTGACTATGTTTCAAGGGAGCAAGAATTAGCCCTACAATTCTGAAAATTGGGCAAGGTCTCTAAAATTATGAGTATCCCAAAGAGGGGTGAAGAATTGCAAGTTTCCTCCTGAACTAGATTTTGGACTAGAGTTTGCCTAATGACATTAGTGCCTAAGTAACATGTTAGTATGTTTGCATCTGTCTGAAGTATTGAAAAGTGAAACCATAAGGCTGATGCAATATATTGAAAAGAAGTGTGAATAACACTTCAAAAAATGTTCACCTTTCTGTTTGCAGTGCTTCATCTTGCTGCAGGAAGGCTGAAATTGCACAATTAAAAAAAAAGTAGAGCATATATATGGCTGGCATATAATGAGACCAAAATTAGGTGAATGCCCCTGTTTGCGCAGCTGTGGGTTTCAGAGTCTGCTGATTTTCAGGCATGTGAGTTCACACCCAGCCATACACATCCACTTATGGCATGTGCACTGTGTATTTTTTGAGGTTTTGCTGAAGCCTTTTTTTGGCTTGCTAGGTTGATTGGGGATGAATCCTGTTTGTGTAAGAAGGGCTTGTTGTGTGTTGTCCAAAGGGCTGCAGAAGGAGATCTGTCAGATGCATCTGCTGGCTGGCATCCTTCAATTCCAATTCTATTTTGGAGAGATTATTTTATACAGGAATTCTAGCTTGCTCTAGACTAGGAATTCTAGCTTGCTCTAGGCATGGTTTCTGTTGAGTCCGTGGCGGGAAAACAGACACGAGAAGCAGCTGGAGTTCTCAGGTTCTTTTATTCAGCGTTCAGCTTACAGGTAGATGGCTTCTGGCCCGCCCAAACGCTTCGCAGCCTCTTATATAGGCAACTCCCGGGTAAATGTGTTACTTTTCCCGCGCCAGCACCCGCGCATGCGCACGGCGCTGGCGACAGCCTGTCTGGTCCCGGGCAGCTTTGCACCTGCCCGGGACTGCCTGCAAACGCCCGAGCCGTTTGCAAGGCTCGGGACATAACACCCCTTTCCCCCGGGCTAAAACTACTACCAACATACAACATTTATTTTATACAACATTTTGCTCCCCAATGCTCCCACTGTTTACTGGCTTTTGCCTTGCCAGCAATGTTATGTAATCCTCTAGGTACTTAGGAGATTTCTTTGCTCTCTGTGACCTTCTCAGCTCTGGGTTACTAGCAGAAGTTCCCTGACTGAAGGGAGGTGTGAGCCTGTTCTCCTTATTGTGCCTTGGTGCCTTCCAAGGACTGTGCCCCGATGCCTGGCCTGCTTGCTTGCCCACTGGGCTCGTCAGGCCAGGGCTTCTGGCACTTTGTGACCTGGTTGACCTGCCTAGCTGCAGACCCTCGGGCCCCTTGAAGTGATAGCCACTGCTGGGCGTCTCTATAGAACCTCCTAGGTCAGTCCAAGACCTGTCAGGAGGCTGTCCAGTCCCTGAACCCCGTTCTGTGTTCGGGCTTGTGTGGGTTTCTGTACCTTCCCAAAATTCAGGTGTTCCCTGATTTGTGCTAGAGGTGTTGTAGTCGGGACTTGGTTCCTCGGCTATCTCTGTGTATGTTTGACCCCCTGTAGGATTTGGGGTATGGTCAGGCCAACTTTGGGGATTGCGTGCCAGCTCTCTTGTGGGGAATGATTTGTTGGGATGCTCCCGGGTTTCCTCCCTGACTGGAGTGCTGTGTGATGTGTATGGAAAGTGAGTATGCCCCCGGGGTGACTCCCTGGCTGGAATAGGCGTGAGTGCCTGTTGTGTGGGTAAGCTCCATGAATTTCTTTTCGGAGCAATTGCAGAAGCTTGAAATGGGCCGTCAGTGGCTCCATCAGTGGAGATGGGCAGCAGCTCGTGCCCTTGCCTTTGCTCCAAAGGGTCCCCCTCCCCCCCCGGAAAAGAACCAGGAGTCTCAGCTGGAAGAAGCCGCCTAGGGCGGAGTTGATCAATGTGCCTGCGCAGGACACGACCATTGTCCAGGGAAACCTCGTAGGATAGAGGACCAGTGACCCTGGAAACAGAAGCGGGGACCCAAGTATGACCAGGCCCGTAATTGCGAGTCCAGACCGGGGCACCCACAAGTAGTTGTCTCGGTGCCCCAGGATGTGAGGTAGATGGAGGCAATCTGTCAGGATGCAACCGGTCAAGCTTAGTGGTAAGTTGACGCCCCCAACGAAGTTCAGCTGGACTTCTCCCTGTAGAAGTGGACGGTGTGGTGCGATAAGAAAGGAGAAAGTCAGCCAACCTGTGATGCCAGTCCCCGTAGGTGAGTCTCTTCAAGGCGTCCTTTGCGATGCGCACCATGCGTTCCGCCATACCGTTGGTGGACGGGTGAAAAGGCGCAGACGTGGCATGACGAATCAGGTTTGCCTGTAAGAAAGCTTGGAATTCGGAGGAGGTGAATTGAGGGCCGTTGTCGGACACGATGACATCTGGCAGCCCGTGTGCAGCAAAAATCCCCCTCAGTACCTGAATAGTCTTTGCAGTGGTGGTGGATGAGACAGGCACAACCTCAAGCCATTTTGAATGGCTGTCAACAAGGACCAAGAAGAACTGGCCCTGAAAGGGCCCAGCGTAGTCAATGTGCACCCTAGACCATGGGGACTGTGTTTCCTCCCATCTATGCACAGGAGCTTGGGGCATCTCTGGGCGAGATCGTTGGCAGAGGTGGCATGCGTGCACCTTAGCCTCAATATCTTTATCTAAAGCAGGCCACCACAAGTGGCTTCGTGCAAGAGCCTTCATACGGACAATGCCAGGATGACCCTCGTGGAGGGATTCTAAGACCCTAGTCCTCATTGAGGTGGGAATGACAACTCTGTTTCCCCAAAGCAGACAACCCTGAGAAAGGGACAGTTCGTTTCTTTTGGACCAGAAACTCTGAAACTCAGGACTAGGGCAGTGCTCAGGCCACCCGGACAGGACCCAGGAGCGGACACGTGAAAGTGTGTGATCTGTACCTGTTTCAGCGGTAACATCCCTGGCACTAAGAGGGAGCTCGGGCAAGGCTTGGATTGATAGAATGTTGACAGCTGGCGCGGGGTCAGCTTCTACTACTGGCAGAGGCAACCTACTGAGGCCATCAGCATGGCCCATTTCTTTCCCAGGCTTGTGGAGTAATGAAAAATCATATGCAGACAAGAAAATAGACCACCTAAGCATTCTAGGGGAAATGATGTGGGGAGTCTGCTTACGTGTGGTAAACAGTCCCAGCAGAGGCTTATGGTCAGTGAAGACCGTGAAATGCCTGCCATATAGAAAATCGTGGAATTTTTTAATTCCAGCAACAACAGCCAGAGCCTCCCTGTCTATCTGAGCGTAGTTGCGCTCGGCAGAAGACAGTGTTCTGGAGTAGTATGCAATAGGAACCTGAGTTCCATCAGACCTGAGGTGACTCAGGACAGCTCCAACCCCGTAGGGGGATGCATCACAAGCGATGCACACAGGAAGAGACTCGTTGAAATGTGCAAGAACACTGTTAGAAGTGAGCAAGGCCTTGACTTCTTTAAAGCAAGCCTCATGTGCTTGTGACCACAGCCACACAGCTTGTTTGTCTAGTAGCCTGTGAAGAGGCTCAGCTACACTAGCTTTATGTGGAAGGAAAGAATTGTAGAAATTCAGGAGGCCTAGGAAGGCCTGAAGTTCGGCCTTAGACTTTGGCCTGGGTGCTTGTAAAATAGCAGTTAGTTTGGATTCAGCAGGATGAATCCCAGCAGCATCAATTTTGAATCCCAGAAATTCAGTAGAAGGCACCCCGATCTTGCATTTGTCTTTTCTGAGCTTGAGGCCTGATTCCCTGAATCTTAACAGGACAGCCCTAAGTCTTTCAGCTAGAATGTGTGTGGAGTCTCCTGCAATCAAGACATCATCAAAGTAGGGGCAAACCCCTGGTATACCTCGTAGTGTGTTTTCCATTACGCTTTGGAAAATCCCAGGAGCGACATTCACTCCAAACTGTAGCCTTTTTACCTTAAAGGCTCCCCTGTGGGTCACAATAGTCTGAGCTATGGCAGCAGCATCATCAACAGGCAGCTGTTGATATGCTTGAGCCAGGTCAAGCTTTGCAAAAACACGCCCCCCCCTTGAGGGAGGCCAGGATGTGACTGACCACAGGAACAGGGTAGGCATGTTGCTGCAATGCCTTATTAAGTGTGCATTTGTAATCAGCACAAATGTGAATGTCCCCATTTGCCTTTAGAGGCGTGACAATGGGGGTCTCCCAAGGACTGGAATCAACAGGTTCTAGAACTCCCTGTTGGATTAGTTTGTCTAACTCAGTGTCAATCTTACTCTTTAAAGCAAAAGGGACCCTTCTTGCTTTAATTCTAATGGGAGTGACAGTGGGGTCTAGCTTTAGGGACACAGGTGGTCCTTTGAATGTCCCCAGCTGGGGGCTGAAAACATCTGCAAATTCTTTGCAGACTTCCTGTAGGTCGAGTGTTTGTAAGCTGTTGAGTCCTGTGACGTGTATCCCCAGGGCCTCAAACCAATCGAGTCCTATGAGACTCGTTCGTTCACCCCCTACTACTAATAAGTCTAGTGGACCTTCAAAACTCTTGTATTGCACGTTAAGGGTGGCCTCCCCCTTAACACACACTCTTGAGTTCTGAAAATCTGTTAATACAATATCAGAAGGCCTTAACTTGGCCTTAGTCCCACTACTGGAACAAATCTTCCTAAATGTATGCACGGAAATGATGGAAAGGGCAGACCCTGTGTCTAGTTCCATAGATAATGGAACCCCTTGTAGCTTCACTTTGAGTGACAGCTTTTTCTTAATGGGCTTGTGTGTGCCTGTCCTACAGATGCTTCTTCGCGAAGCGCAAAAACCTACCCTATTCTGGCTGGGGAATCTGGTACCTTTCAGGTGCAGTTCTTCCTGAGGTTGTACCTTTCGTCGGCCCAGACACACAGCTGCAATGTGCCCTTGTTTGCCGCATGCCCTGCAGGTAGCGGAGCGGAACTTGCAGTCGGTTCTCCTGTGGCGACCTCCACAGCCGATGCACTTGAGCGTAGCTGAAGAGCTTCCCTTCTGATTTTCTTCCTTCGCGGGGTGTAGACGGTCAACTTCCTCGTCCGGATCCTCCTCGGAGTTTCGTTGGACGTCTTCCTGGTGCACGGATGCACCCTCTGGACTGTTTCTGATCGGCCGCATGTTCTTGACAGCGCCGCCTGCTGCTTCTTCTGTGGTGACTTCCCTTAAGGCATCTTGGAAGGATAATTCTTCCTTAGCGAAAAGTCTCTGTTGTAGCTCTCGATGCCTTAATCCGCACACGAATCGGTTCCTCAGTCGTTCTTCGAGGTCCTTGAACTCGCAGTGCTTGGCGGCCTTCCGTAATGCGGCGATGTATTCCTTGGCTGACTCACCGGACCGTTGATCCCTCTGTTCGAAGGTGTGGCGCCATGCGATGACGGACACCTTGGGGTGGAAGTGCTCCTTCAGCAGCTTCTTCAGGTCTGCGTAGCTTACAGACTCTACTGGAGCGGGTGCTGCAAGGTTTTCTGCGATCTCGAAGGCGTCCTGGCCGCAAACGCAAAGCAGGGTGGCAGCCTTCAAGCTATCTTCCCTCACTTGGTTTGCCTTGAAGTAGTTCTCCATCCTGGATACGTAGGACTCCCACCGCTCTGGATGTGAGACGTCGAATTCCGAAAGCCTTCCAATCTTCGCCATCTTCAGATCTTCAGGAGACGGGTCTATCAGCCAGCCTACCCCCGAATGCGCACCGGATTGGCGGGCAGCTGCCGAGTCGACGCCGTTCCTTTCCGCCGCTCAGGACTCCTTGGGTAAGCTTACACTTCTTCCTTTCCAGGTAGTGCAAGGCATCCCACCTTCGTCGCCAGTGTTGAGTCCGTGGCGGGAAAACAGACACGAGAAGCAGCTGGAGTTCTCAGGTTTCTTTTATTCAGCGTTCAGCTTACAGGTAGATGGCTTCAGCCTCGCCCAAACGCCTCGCAGCCTCTTATATAGGCAACTCCCGGGTAAATGTGTTACTTTTCCCGCGCCAGCACCCGCGCATGCGCACGGCGCTGGCGACAGCCTGTCTGGTCCCGGGCAGCTTTGCACCTGCCCGGGACTGCCTGCAAACGCCCGAGCCGTTTGCAAGGCTCGGGACATAACAGTTTCTATAACTGCCCTTTTGCAGAGAGGTAGGTATTGAAACATTTAAAAAGGAAGCAGCCGGGACAGAGACAAAGCATATTTCACCTAAACTAATTAGTTTGGGAAGTGATGTTGCACTTAAAACTGTTTGCCTTCTGAGTTCTTTTGGTTGGTTTGTATTGTTTATGGCAATGGAGTTGTGTTGCTGCAAAAGCTTCCAATTCAGACCTTCCTAACAGCCAAAACAGACAATACTCAATGGACAGTGAAGGCAAGGCTGATCTGGAATCAGCCATCAGAGTCACCTTCAGCGAGATGAGCATATAAGTTTGGTAAATAAATATTCTGCTTATAGCATCAATACCTTTGTCTATGGAGATTCTCAGTCCTCCAGGTCATGGTTGTCCCAAAGGTGCTTTTTCAGGTGGCAACTGGACTTTCTTGTTTTTCTTTGAAGACATTTTGCTTTTCATCCAAGAAGCTTCTTCAGCTCTGACTGGATGGTGGGGAACGGAAGGATTTATATTGCAAATGACCAGCTATCTGCAAGGAGTATAAATCCTTCCATTCCCCACCATCCAGTCAAAGCTGAAGAGAAGCAAAACGTCTTCAAAGAAAAATAAGAAAGTCCAGTTGCCTCCTGAGAAAGACATCGATACCGTACTTTTATTTTGTTTATGCATTTTTGAGAAATACAATAAAGCTGGCTGAGGAAGGAAACTATTTCATAACTGCTGGACAAGCAAAACTTGGCAGATGCAGCTATTTAAGCTGTGAATATTTTTTAAAAAAAAATTTGTTGGGAGTAAGTGGCCAGCAAAAGAGATTATGCTGCAATTGCATTTCTTCTGTATCCTTGTGTGATCTGCATTTTACATACCAAATTGAGTTAGGCTAGGGTTGAGCATTGAGTTGGTCTGTCCTTCTCCCCTCAGGTATAAACAAGAGCTGTCTCCATCTTGAGCCAAGTGAATGATAAATTAATTTTATGACCTTGTCACTTCTACTTGTGCTCAAAAACAAAACAACTTCCTGATTCCAAAAACTCTTGTGAGTCTGGGAACAGCCTATACACGGTTTCCTGTGCACACAAGGAAGGAATGTTTTTGGAGTAACAACAGTGAAAGGAGGGGAGTTTTGGCAGTCTGTTTAGCTATTGTGACCATTTTCGGACAGAATCTGCTGTAGCACTGGGCACAGTTCTCACAAAAGGCGGACAAGGAGGTATTTTGAGGAACCACTTCAGGCTTCTCCTATATAGGCTCACATGACTGAGTGTTCCTCTATAAACAAATTCCTTGTGTTCAGAACGTAAGCACAATAACCCATGATCTAAGGCAGCAAAACATACCAAACCAAACCAATACTAAAAGCCTGACTTTTCCAGTTAAAACTCCATTTTATATTTTGAAGGTTGGATTTGTGTACATTCAGAGGAATATAGGAAAAGAGAGATTTTTATTGAAGAGAATCGGGCTTTTGCATGGTTGGGAATCTTTTTGCTGTTGTCATACCATAATGCTACTTGACACCTAACCAAGTGATCTGTTGTTAGACCGTTGAAATAGGACACCTCTGCCCACAAGATCCTTAACACAAATAATTAGGGCCAAGGACTTTAATGGGAAAGTTGACCTCTTTAGAAACCTATGACTGAAAGCGTCACTTTCAAGGTACAGTATGCTACAAATAAGCAGCTTTCAAATTCTGTGGTTCCATTCCTTTATGAAATTATACCTTAGCCCCCATCCTCAGCACATCTTTTGGTATTTTTCAAAAGTGTGATGATTTAATATGTTTTAGCTTGCTATAGACATATCCTTTAATTTGTTGAAGGAAGGGCAGATTGTAGTAGAGATAAAGATATAACCATGTACAATTGTGACTGTAAAAATAGTTTCAAATAAATGTATGAGCCATAGTTAGGCTTTGGAAATTTGCATTGTAGGAGGAGTTCACATGCAGTTTCTCCTAAAATATCTTGCCAGATGGTTCTGTAGTATCACTTTTGATGGATAAAAATGGATATATTCTAAAAGGGCTCAAAGCAAAGTGCAGAAGTTGCAATTACTCATAAAAATTACAGCTGCATGCACATTTACCTGGGTGTAATTTCTTTGAAATCTGAAATGAGGTATCATTCGTATACTGCTGATAATACAGCTCTTTGTTCTGCCATCTCATTTAGGGTAAGGCTATGGAAGCACTGAGCACATGCTTAGAAAGTTTCGTTCTTTCAGCATGATAATCAGTGGAATTTTGATTCCTAGCAAACAAGAATGTGCACCCACCTTTAAGAATATAATGTGCACCCACCTTAAAGAATATGTTTTACGGTAAAAAATACCATTTCAAAATTAATTTTGATGAAAAGTCATTTATTTCATTTTATTGGCTGCCCAGTTCTCTAGATTTTAACCTTCCTTCCTTCCTTCCTTCCTTCCTTCCTTCCTTCCTTCCTTCCTTCCTTCCTTCCTTCCTTCCTTCCTTCCTCAGTTACAGCCAAGGTTTATCTGGGTTTGATTTATACTCCAAGGTAAATTGTTAGAAGTTCAACTATTCTTGGTGACAATGTCAACAACACGTTGGTTGCCATGCTTTGAATCTCATTATTTCTGTTGATATGAAATCCCATCTCAGTGCATATAAATTAGAGCACATAGCAGTGAAAGTGCTATGGATTAGGCAAGCTGAATTGATTGTCGTTTGTGTGCTCACCTAGATTTTGAAAATTCTCAGATTCAGAGACAGCCCCAGAGACAGTAGTAGCTTTTAATATAATTGGCTGTGCTCTATATGATCATAATGCAATTTCAAAAGGTCACTGGATTTCCTCAACTACCTCCAATCCTAGCACAACCATCCCAGGAGAAATCTGATTTTTGGATTCAATGTTATTCCAGAAGTAATAAATTTGCTACACTGTTTTGTTCAATGTTACTTACTGTTGGTTGACTGGTACTTGTGGCTAAAAAGCAGAGACATCACCCTGCTAACAAAAGTACGTATAGTCAAGGCCATGGTTTTCCCAGTTGCAATGTATGGCTGTGAAAGCTGGACCATAAGAAAGGCTGAATGCCAAAGAATTGAGGCCTTTGAACTATGGTGCTGGAGAAGACTCCTGCGAGTCCCCTGGACTGCAAGGCGATCAAACCGGTCGGTCCTAGAGGAGATCAACCCTGACTGTTCTTTAGAAGGCCAGATCCTGAAGATAAAACTCAAGTACTTTGGCCACCTAATGAGAAGGAAGGACTTACTGGAGAAGAGCCTAATGCTGGGAACAATTGAGGGCAATAGAAGAAAGGGACGACAGAGTATGACTCTGGCTGGATGGAGTCACTGAAACAGTAGGGGTGAGCTTAAATGGACTCCAGAGGATGGTGGAGGACAGGAAGGCCTGGAGGAACATTGTCCATGGGGTCGCGATGGGTCGGACACAACTTTGCAACTAACAACAAGAACAACAACTTACTGTTGGTTGTCTGGTACTTATGGCTATAGCAGTTCAGTAATATTTCAGATGTTCTTAGTTGACTCCTGTTTTAGATGATAGAAAAACAAACATCGAGGCTTTCAAGAAGTGGCATGACATGATTGGTTGTATGCTTCACTGATGTTTGTCCTCTCCATCTGTGGCCCTAAGATATGCGTAAATATATTTTTAAAAGCATATAATTTAACAGCATATAATTTAAAAACAAATTATATAATATGTGTTGAATTAGTGAACCAGTGGCCTTAGTCTGCAAAAATCCATTTTTGTGAAAAATTAAAATGTGCAAAATTTGAAAACTTATGCTCTAGCTTGAACCCATGTTACATGATGAGACATCCTAGAGTGTGTTCATTCCTTTATTTCAATCTGCTTGGTGTAGAGGCTGTAAATAAGAGACTGTTGTTAGCTTTGCAATTGTAGAATAAAATACCTTTAAATCGGAGCTACGGTATAAATACCTTGAAACACAACTGCTGCTTTATTGGTATATTTCTCACAGGGATGAAATGAAGCATAACTGGTTTCAAGCAGTTGACATTTAAGTAATCTGGTTATAAATTCTTGTCTTGTTTTTTCTTGATGCTTTAAGTCAAGATGCTTGCAATGGGGATGTTATATGAGTCAATACAAACTCCTTCCTCTGCTTAGAAATAATACGATTGTATTTAGAAAATAATATCGCTTAATTTGTAAGTGAACAACTTCACAAAGGGATAGCTTTACCTGATTGAAAATTTGGAACAAAAGTAATTAAGTTTCAAAGATGCTGCTGCCCTCTAAAACCTCATTCCACTTACCCATTTATTCCTGAATCCTTACCCAGTTTAAAAAAAGGAAGGTGAACTTTCCCCACAATCACAACCCTGTGAGATGAGTTGGGCTGAGAGAGGGTGACTGACCCAAAGTCACCCAGCTGACTTTCATGCTTAAAAGTTCAGGACTAGGGTTTAAAACCATAACTCCCAGTCACCTAGTTTTAACTCTGGTGACTTAACTGCTAGCTCAGAGGTTGCAAAAGGTCCTGAATAGGGTGTTAAGTTAAGAATAATTTTTTTTCTTGTGAAAAGAGAGGAGAGTGTCAACCCTGCATCCTTGGACAGTTTTACTGTATTACTTCTGCTCTACTAAATCAGAGATAGATAGGTAAATTTAACTCCAGATGTTTCAGGCGCACAGCTTCCACAGTTATGACACTGTGCCAGTGTGCCTGGCTGAGGAATTCTGGGATTTGAAGTCGACAAGTCATAAAAGGGCCAAGTTTGAAGTCCCCTGTTGTAAGAGATCTATCTGCCTCTTGTTTCTTCTCCAAGTCCTCTCAAGTACTAGGGACTGGTTGTTGTTGTTACTTTATCCATCAACATGTGGATATTGTAATGCTCTTTGGTGTTTTCTGTACCTTGAACATAGATTGTCCCCCTCCTCTGCTCCCCTTTAGGCCTATTTTCAAATCTGGCTTTTTTGGCATCACCTCAGTTGCTTTCTCTGCCTTGCTCTTTCCCATTGCCATAAAGGACAGGAAATGGTTTTAGTGGCAAGAATGTTTTAATAAAAGGCTTTTAACCCCCTTGAATGCTGATGAGCCTTGAAATATGAGCTGGTAGCTGTTAGGCAGTGGGGTGTATGTTGAAGGTTAGGAGTCGTGAAGTCATCAGTAGCTAACAACATCTGAATTTGGGCATGGCTAATGAGTTTGTGAGTCATAGATGCAAAGACATGACTCCAATGTTCTGGTATTTGAATAAATTTCCAGCAGCCTCTTTTGTGCAACTTGCTCTAAGTATAACAGCATATACTTGTATAAAGTCTGTCTTTTTACAGAAACAGAATGAATCATAATATTAGGCAGGTGTGCAATTCAACCCTCAGAATTTCTATTCTGTACTGCTACCACATTCAGAGCATGGCCATACATCACATATGCCTTCCAGTCGGTATAGCCAATGGATTGGTGGCTTAGGAGCCCTGATGGTACAGCGGTTAGAATGCAGTATTGCCTGGAATTCAATCCTAATGGCTCTGAAGTTGACTCAGCCTTCCATCCTTCTGAGGCTGGTAAAGTGAGGACCCAGATTGTTGGGGGCAACGTGCTGACTCTGTAAACTGCTTAGAGAGGGCTGTAAAGCACTGTAAAGTGGTATATAAGTCTAAGTGCTATTGCTGTTGTGGTATAATCTCTAGGTAAGCAATCTCACAGAATAATGTGAGCATGCTTGGCATACATCTAAATTGTGATTGAGCCTGTGACATATGGGTCAAAATGTATCAGACCTGACTGATACTGTCTTTTACAATTAGCAGCAATATTTCTTGCAATAAAGTTATAAGATAGTTGACTATACAATTCTGATTTGGCATATAAAAAGGTGTGCATCTGGTAGAATGCAAAGAAGGAAAGGTACATCTGATGTAGCACATGTGGACTTACTGTTCCTGTGAGCTCCTCTTTTTAAGTGCCTCCTTGTTTCAAAATCTATTAGTAGGTGGACAGAGTATAGTTTCATCAATTAGAAGACCTTTTCTTGTTCTATCCAAATGGCTGCAGATCCTAGTAAACAACAAAGAGCATGAATGAATAAAGATGTGAACGAAAGGTCTAAGATGTATCTCAGAAAGTAAGGATTGATGTCATCCAGTTGCGTGTATATATAAACACAGGAATCTATAAGATGATGACAGCTGCATATCATGCACTGATAAAAGTCGGAGATGACATTGGGTAACATTGTTCAGAGTTCTGAATGAAAGAAACCAGAGGAAAAAGTTATTTTGGTGGGTGATATGAATAGATAGATGAGAATGAGATGAGATGAGTATGGAAAAAGTAATTGGGCCATTCAAAAATCCTGAGAATGATGTATTTACTTAGAAATAGGCCTACTTGTTTTAAATGCACAGTTTAACACATAAGTTGTTCAACTGTACACCTGTATAAAGGGTGAATGTAAATCTGAAAAGGTAATGGATTTGCTTGTGAAGAAATATTGAGGAAATCCTAGTGAAGGGTACAAGGATGGAGAATAATGCCATCTTTTGATGGACCAGTGGAAGAAATGGACATGAAAAGGAAAGAGGTCTAAGAAACTAATGAAAGTAGAATGCTTGCAGAAAGAGAAAGTATGAATCAGGTATGAAAAAGTGTCAGATTATTCCTCTAATAGAATGAATGGAAAGCAGACATAATATACATAATACGTATATAGAGAAAAGGATAATCTTAAAGAATGTAGTCAAAGAGTCCAAAGAACGCTTAAGATTAAAAGATGAAGATAAAATGAAGAGTGTTTTTAACCAAAATAAAACATTTTGGAAGTGGGTAATAAGGGATAAACAAAGAGCCACCAGCAGAGTGATTGAAATTAAAAATAAAAGGGGTAAAATGGTTTGGGATGAAAAGGAAGTAAGGAATGTTGGAAGGAATACTTTGAAATTTGTCTGTAAAGGATTCCTCAAATATGTTTTGGAATGAAATGTCAAACTCTATTAACGTTAATGTCAAAGAACAACACATTGATAAAAGAAAGACCTGAATTCCGTAAGGATGTAAAAACGGTACAGAAATTGATAAATACAACTGGGAAAATTTTAATATGTGGGTGACATTTCCTGTTGTGATTGTGCAAATTGTTTGTCTATGTGTGAAGACTGAGTTTGTGCCTGAAGGGTGCCCTTATTGTTCTTTTATATCCGTGGCAGAGCCCTCTCTGTGGGCACGCGTGCCATCGCCCCAGTCCTAAGCCTTCAGCTGGGTTTTCGCTTTAGGCCTCCGCCACCATGTGCCAAAAAAAAAAAAAGGTTCAATCAATTTCAACTTCTTGCAGGGAAAAAAAAGATCTCGCAAAGTTGGAATTGATTGATTGAACTTTTTAGTCCCACCCAGTCTGCCGTTATCACTGCAGCCACGCCCACCCAATGGGCCATGCCCACCCAATGCGCCACGCTCACCCGGCACCCGATGATACATAAGAAGGTTTTGGGTTACAGTTTGGGCACTCGGTCTCTAAAAGGTTTGCCATCACTGTTCTATATGAAAGGGGGAAGGGAGAGAGAAAATTACAGAGGTATTAGTTTGTTCAGTCTGCTTGGGAAGGTGTTTGGATCAAACAGTATAAGAGATGACAGCCATATGCTGGAAATTGATAAGTAATAATAAGAGCAGTGCAGAATGATATACTGAGTAATGTTAGTATACAGTTAGTCCTCATTTAATAACCATTCTTTCATGAACCATTTGTACTATTTACAGAGCTGAATGACTGGTAGTTACAACTAGACTTCATACCTATGGCTGTCATAGCACTCCTGCATTGACACGATTGTGATTTGCAACCTTTCCTGCTGGCTTCCACAAGCAAAGTCAATGAGGAAGCCAGCAGGAAATCGGAAATTGCAGGGGTGCGAGTTCCTTGCTTAATAACTGTACAGTTCTTGTTTGATGGTAACCAGGATTGTCTAAACTGCCACCACTAAGCAGCGCAGTCAAGTGGTGGTTTTTTTCTTTTTCATTGCTTAAAAATGGAATTTCTTGCCCCTATCGGCCTACTAAACAAGGAATATATCTGTAAGTCATCTTAACAATGCTCTCCTTTCTATTCTTACCATGCCATTATTTACTTTGGCTTAATAGTTCTTTTTTCTTCTACATTCTACAAAATGTTGGTAACCCAAAAAAGGAAAATTTTGATGGACCCACCCCCACCATCAGCCAAATAATGTTTCAGTGCTTATGGATGAGAAATAGCAGTAGCTGCCTAGGATTTCCACGGATTGGAAACGTGCAAAATTGGAGCAAGTTTAGGCAGGAATTTTCTTCTAAAAATGTCTGCTATGCAACATTTAAAAATAAGTAAATAAATAAATAAATAAAGCAAGTAGATCTTATAACTTGACAGATATACGTTCTAATTATTTTGCAAACAAATTGCTGCTGAAAAACACAAGCCAAACACAGACTTTCCATATCTTCAAGAGAGGGTGGATATTCTTTGTTTCTGTTTTTAATCCCACATCCTTTTGAAAGAACCTGGAGTTAGTCTTTGGAGCAGTGTGGTGCAGACTGAATTGTTGCCAATTTTATAAGCAGATTGGCACCAATTAGAAGATAAAATGAGAGGTGTCGAAAGAACTCATTGAGAGATCTAAGCTCTGATAAGTGTTGGAAGTGCTTGCCTTTTGGTATTCCTGGTGCCAGAGTTGCATTTTGTGACTGGCATATGTTGTGAGCATGTTGAAACACAAATCCCGTGTTGAAGAAATGGTTGACACTGAAACAAAAGTATGGCCTGTCATAAGGAGTGCAGTGGCTCAAGTGGTAGGGATGCTGGGCATGAGGTTAGCAAGCCTGCCTTTGAGACTCCAGAGCTGCTGTGGGGCACGGTTGAGAGGTGGGGCAGGGTTGAGTTCTCGTCCTTCACTCCAATTCCTGCCGAGACCCCAACTGGACCTCCCCAGGGCAACCGTAATGTCACTGGCTAATCCTTTCAACCCGGAAGCACCTCAGTGCTTCTGACACAAGTGCAGGAAACCTGGAATACTTGGTAGGTGCCAGGAGCTGTTAACTCTTAATGTCAAGATGGTGCACTTGTTTCTTTTGAAAACTGCATGCTCCTGCTGTAGAAATATTGAATGAAAGGAAAACTGCTTTACATTTGCAGTGGGCTGATCTAGATTGGAACCATAGCACAAGCCAAAAGAGTTACCACTTGATGGGGTCTTCATCTGATTCAGGTTTCCTGCATTGTACCATAAATCCACACCACATTGACCTTAAATGTATTATTGGACCTACTGCTTGGTTCTTTCTCCAGCACTGGAGATGGATAATCCACGCAGTGGGTTGAGACTGTATTCCTGGCCAATCAGATCAGTCAGCCAAAGTTGCCACGCCCCGTCTTGGACCATGATCCTTTAGTCTTGACTGATCTGGCCATGCAGAGACATCTACAACTTTTGGCTCCTGGGCAGGTATAGTTCCTTTCCATTAGGGGGGATTTTTTCTAGTAGCTGAAATTGCTTAGTTTAAAAGCTAATTAGAGATAATTTAATTCAATTTAATTGACCACTCAAAAATTTCCTTGCTAAATTGTAAAACTCAGGAAGTCAGATTCCTACAGGGGAAACCACCCCCACTTAAAAGGGGGAAATCCCTAACTCCCCTCCCTAACCAACCCCAGCCACCTTCCAGCAGCCGGCAGCCGCCTTAAACAAACGGGGAGGCTCGGGCAACCCCTCGCAGTTAAAAAAAAAAAAAAAGACAGAAAGGCAAGCAGTTAGCGAGGGAAGCGGAGGACAAAGGGGACGCATGCTGGGAGGGAGATTGATTAAGGGAAACAGCTGGCGTGCGAAGGAGCAGTCTTTTCACTCCAGGCTGCTCAGGATTTTTTAAACGAGGCGCCATTGTCTGCACAGCTGGAAGCACGCGCAGCTCTTTGTTACAACCGCACGTGGCATAGGCAGCCTTGTTAACACATGCGCAGTAGTTTCCTGGCAGCGGCGGCCATATTTTTTGTCCAAACAGGGGAGTTAAAGTTCCTTAAGAAAGCTAGGTTCAGCCGCTGGAGTGAATTAATAGGCAAGCAGTACTGGGGTACTAAAGCATCTATTATTCATTCAGAGACATTCAAATCAGACACATAGCTACTGGTTCCAGGACTTGGTGTCTTCTACCTAAAGTAAATAAGAACCTTTCATAACTAACTGTGTTTAGTTGCCTTTGGCTCCTTCCAGACTTCGGGTCCCCCATTAGTGGCCCGTACGCCTCTGGATTTAGTGGTGGGTTCCAGGCATCCCCAGTTGCGTGCCTGTCCTTACCCACCATAGTCAAGCCGGGTTCCAGGCATTCCCATTAGCGTGCCTGTTCTTATCCGTGCACAGTGACTAACTCTGACAATTTGGCAGAGTCTGCTCCTGAGTTCCAGACGCCCCCAGTAGTGCGCCTGTCCTTACTCAAAGTTGGAGCTCTCCTACTACCTGGGTCCCCCCTATCGCGGCCCAGCGTTAGTGGAGAATGGAGGAAGCAATCATTCCCTCCACTGGAGCCCCGCCTTCATCCTCTGGAGCACCTGCTTCAGAGGATTCGGAATCCTCTGCAGCCCCTAGAAAGGCTGCAAGGAAGTCATCAAAGAAGGCTGACAAACAGGCAATCAGAAGACACCAAGCCCTAGAAAAAGAGTTCGACAGAGCCCAGAAAAGGGCCAGAATTGAAAATAGGCAGAATGGGGGAATAGGTCCTGATCTACCGCTGGGTCTCCCTTCATCCCCACGGGCCATTTGGTCATTAGGGAACTCATCACAGTCCCAAACAGAGGGTGGGATAGGTGAATTCTCATCGCTCTCCCGATCCCCCTCCCCACGGAGGTTACAGGAAACCCCGAGGACCATGCTAACCACAGCACCTGCAGGGTCGCAGGCAATGGTCACTCCTCCTGCATTGACGGGGGATCTGCTAGCTACCCTAATAGCACAGGCAGTGGACCGTGCATTTGAGGCCAGGGCTCAAACTTCAAAAGCCAAGTCTCTAGGACTTAGAACGAGGCATCGGGAGGAAACGGAGGACCATCAGGACCTCTCCTCCGTCTCAGACTCGTCGGTCTCTGAGGAAGCTTACCTGGACCAGCCAGGTACGTCACAAGGGATTCAAATGTCTGAGGAGGAGAGGACACCTCACCTCAAGGGCCGTCCTTCAGCGGCCTGTTTAACCCTTCTCTTTTTGTTACTATTCTGCGCAAGGCTGAGGCCACAGCCCATCTGGGGCATGGGACACCAGTGGAGCCTGTCACAGTTGACACGGAGGCTGAGCCGACGTTCGCCGAAAAGGTAACCACTCAACAACGCATACCATGCCCGACCATGTTCCTAAACACAATAAGGAAACAGTGGGCAGCGCCAACCTCCCTACCGCTTCCTAGCAATGCGGAGAGGAAGCTATTTAACGTAGCAAGGGAGCTAGAGGGAACATTTGAGGTGCCGGTGGTGGACGAACCCATAGGTCCCCTGATATCGGACACGGCCATATCAGGAGATTTTGCTGAGGCTCTTAAAGCCGAGGACCGAAAGAGTGAGTCCAACTACAGGAGAACGCACCAGGCAATAGCTTGGGCTACCAGGGTGTCTACCTCCGCGTCCTTTTTCACCAGAGCCACACTTTGTTGGCTCCGTGAGCTACAGGGCCGGGTTCCCATGGAAGATATACGCACTCATCAGGAACTCAGCAAAATGGTAGCGGCCACGGACTATGCGTCGGACGCAACACTTTTAGCGACCAAGTTTTCAGCCAAGGCAATGGCGGCAAACAACACGAGCAGGCGCATCCTCTGGCTAAAGAACTGGCAGGCGGATACCAAATCCAAGTGGAAATTGGCTTCGGCTCCGTACCAAGGGTCAAAGCTGTTTGGTGAGGCACTAACGCCATACCTGACAGAGAACAAGGACAAGCGCAAGGTCCTTAAACACATGCTTAAAAGGCAGGACAAGAGACCCGGCTCCTGGTGAAGGAAACAATCCTTTCGTACGGAAGCCAGGGTCAACTACTTTCAAAATTCCCAACCCTTCCAAGCTAGACAGGATAGGGAAAGACAGGGGGACAGACAGAACACAAGACATAGGCAAACACAGGGAAGACGGCCCTTTCGGGGGAACAACCGCCCCTTCCGCCATACCAGATGACTCCCGCCCAGACCTTCCCATAGGGGGCAGACTAGCAGGGTTTGCTCCCCAGTGGGAAGAGACCACCACGGACGTATGGGTCAGGAACACCATACGTCATGGTCTATCTCTAGAATTTCTCTCAAAGCCCCCGAACCGCTTCCGCCCTTGCCCCTGTCCCACAAACCCAACAAAGAGAAGGCTCATGAACGAGGCCGTTCAGCACCTTCTAAACATACGGGCCGTAGAGCCGGTGCCTATGAACCAGAGAGACCAGGGGTTTTATTCTATCCTCTTCGTGGTCCCAAAACCCTCGGGGGGTTGGAGAGCCGTTTTGGATTTGAAAAGGCTAAATTTCTACATAAAATACCGCAAATTCAAAATGCAGACACTACGCTCCATCCTTGGAAGCGTAAGGAAAGGGGATTTTCTGCATCGATCGACCTCACGGAGGCATACTTGCACATCCCTATCTCTCTGGCTCACCGCCGCTTTCTACGGTTTGCCTACAGGGGGCACCATTTTCAATACAGGGCACTTCCATTCGGCCTGTCATCAGCGCCCAGGGTGTTCACCAAGATTCTGGCGGTTCTGGCAGCACAACTAAGAAACGTACCAGTCAGAGTCCAGTGCTACCTGGACGATATTCTAATCCAGTCATCGTCCGCCCAGCAGTCTCGGGCGGACCTAAAGTTAGTGATAAAAATGCTGCAGGACCACGGCTTCTCGGTGAACTTTCCAAAGAGCCAGCTAACCCCAACTACGAGAATACTCCACCTGGGAGCGGTCATAGACACAAAGGAATGCAAGGTGTACCTATCACAGGAACGCCTCAGCAGCATAAAGAAAGCCGTAAAACAGGTAAGCCGCGTTCAGTCAGTGACGCTGGTCTGCCTCTCCCAGCTGCTAGGGAAGATGATATCGACCATAGCAATAGTTCCTTGGGCAAGGCTGCACTCAAGAGAACTGCAATGGTTCATGCTCCAGTTTCAGAGACAACAAATCAGTGCATCCCGGAAGAGGGTAGGCATACCTCTGAGAGTACGACACTCCCTCAGGTGGTGGCTATCTCCAGCTCTCCTCAGGGTGTCCCCCTTCAGGGAACCAGACAGAGTAGTAGTCACAACAGATGCGAGCTTATTCGGCTGGGGAGGCCACTTGGGGACCAAGTGGACACAGGGCCGCTGGTCAGCGGTGGATCTCCGACACAACCTAAACTGGCTCGAGCTGCGGGCTATTCACCTAGCGTTAAGGCATTTTCACAGCAGCATAAAAGGCAGGCACGTACTGGTCCTGACGGACAACGTGACAGCCAAGGCCCACATAAACCGTCAGGGGGGCACACACTCTCGCTCGCTCTCGGCCGAGGCCCTCCTACTGGGGGCCTGGGCGGAACAAACTCTGGCCTCCATAAAGGCCGACCACATATCGGGGGAGGCAAACATCCAAGCAGATCTGTTGAGCAGATCAACAATAGATCACTCGGAGTGGCAACTACACCCGAAGATCTTCAGGGAGATCTGTCACCGCTTCGGGCTTCCCCAGGTGGACCTCTTTGCCTCTCCTTCCAATGCCCACCTAACTCGCTTCTTCTCCCAATTCCCATCCAAGGGAGCAGAGCAGACGGACCCGTTACGGAGCCCATGGCCAAGGGGGCTCCTGTACGCGTTTCCACCCTTACCTCTCCTTCCGGCGGTAGTACGCAAGATTCTGCGGGAAAGGGCCGAGGTAATCCTTGTGGCCCCTTATTGTCCAAGGAGACCTTGGTTCGCAGACTTGAGGAGTCTCTCCCGCACGAATCCATGGCGGATTCCTCCGGAGAGGATCTCCCTCAAGCAGGGGGAGATCTCCCACCCAGAGCCACAATGGCTACAACTAGCCGTCTGGCTCTTGAACGGTCAATTTTAGCCAAGAGGGCTTGCTCACAGGGTGTAATTAGGGTCATACAGGCATCAAGGCGCCCCTCCACGAACCGTATCTACGAGGCCACGTGGAGAAGCTTCCAATCATGGTGCTCTAAACAGGAATTGTTACTCGAAGGGATCACAATTCCCAAGATCCTAGAATTTTTACTAGATGGCCTAGAGAGGGACCTCTCGCCCAACACACTGCGCAGGCAAATCGCCGCCCTCTCAACTATACTTTCTGCCAGCCCCGGTGAATCCTTGGGCAAGCATCCCTTAATACGATCCTTCCTCAAGGGGGCTGCAAACATCAGACCGCCAACCGGGCACAGGTATCCATCGTGGGAACTACCACGAGTACTACAAGCTCTTACCAGAGCGCCCTTCGAACCACTCAAAACATGTGACATTCGCTATCTGACCCATAAGGTAGAATTCTTGGTAGCCATCACGTCAGCTCGGCGGATATCCGAGTTAGCTTCTCTCTCAATGAGGAAGGACCTGTGCCATTTTCACAGGGACAAGGTAGTCCTAAGAAGAGACCCTTCATTCATTCCAAAGGTCAACTCCCTTTTTCACAGATCACAGGAAATAGTCCTACCAGACTTCTGTCCAAACCCCGCTCATCCCCTGGAGCAACAATGGCACACCTTGGACGTACGCAGGGCACTAAGACATTACATTTCACGCACAGCGGAATTCCGACGCTCGGAAGCGCTTTTCATATCCTTCCACCCTGCTACTAGGGGCCGGAAGGTCTCGTCCTCTACCATCGGTAGGTGGATTAGGGCATGCATCACGGGGGCATACCAGGCGGAGTCCTTGCAAGTCCCCAAGCATATCGCAGCCCATTCCACAAGGAGTGCTGCCACCTCAGCAGCATGGGCCATGCAGGCTTCTATTGAAGAAGTATGCAGGGCAGCCACTTGGGCCTCGCCCTCTCCATTCATTCGTCATTACAAAATCGACAGGTACTCCTCTGCAGAGGCCTCCTTCGGTAGGAGGGTTCTCCAGCAGGTGCTAGACCAAAGTTGCCCACGGGACCAGTCTATTCCCCAACCCAAGGGACAATAGGCTTTGGTATGTCCCACTGCGTGGATTATCCATCTCCAGTGCTGGAGAAGGGGCGTTGACTTACCTGAACGCCTTTTCTCAGCACGGAGATGGATAATCCACACCCACCCTTATAGACTAGAATAATAGGGTATATTTAGTGGAGCCAAAATGTCTTACTGTCAGTCAATGGCTGCGCTCGAGTCAAGACTAAAGGATCATGGTCCAAGACGGGGCGTGGCAACTTTGGCTGACTGATCTGATTGGCCAGGAATACAGTCTCAACCCACTGCGTGGATTATCCATCTCCGTGCTGAGAAAAGGCGTTCAGGTAAGTCAACGCCCCTTCCGTCGCCTCTATCGATTAGTAGACTAAACACTGCTGAATATCTGTGAGTGCAGGGCAGATACGGTGAATATAGATAGTCCTTGAGTTACGACCATAATGGAACTTGCACATCATGTTTATCACTTGTGATGGTTGTGTTTTATTTTATGACATTTTTTTGATGATTGTTAAATGATGCCACAATTATAAGGTAAACACCGCAGTTCATAAATGCCGAGTTTGGGCAAAATCATTGTAAAATACAATCGCATGACCATGGATCACTGCAAATGCCCATAAATGGGAGTCTGGTTACTGAGCCTCTGAAGTGCAATCATATAGTAGTAGTAGTAGTAGTAGTAATAGTAGTAGTAGTAATAATAATAGTAATAATAAAGCAATGGATAGGAAGACCAGAAAAACAATGACAATGAATCATGCCCTTCATCCACGAAGTGACATTGACAGACTTTATCTACCAAGGCAAATAGGTGGGCGTGGAATGCTGCAAGTACCTCAGAAGGTTGAAGAAGAAAAAATGGCTTTGGAAGTATATCTGAAGGACAATGATGAAGATGCACTGAAATTAGTATATCAGGAAGGCTTACTCACTACTGGAGAGACCAAACTGGCCTACAAGAAAGACCAAATGAAGAACAGAACAGAAGAACAGAATAGAGGCATGGGAAGACAAAGCATTACATGGCCAGTACATTAAAAAAATAGCTGGGAAAGCAGATAATAACAAGAACTGGCAATGGCTAAGAGCAGGAAAATTGAAGAAAGAGACCGAGGGACTAATTCTGGCTGCACAAGACCAAGCCTTAAGGACAAATGCATATAAAGTCAAAATTGAGAAGACAGCAACAGACAGTAAGTGCCGCCTATGCAAAGAAGCTGAAGAAACAGTGGACCACCTGGTAATCTGTTGCAAGAAGATTGCACAGACTGACTACAAGCAGCGGCATGACAAAGTAGCAACAATGGTGCATTGGAAGATCTGCAAAAAATATCATTTGCCTGTAAGCAAAAACTGGTGGGATCATAAAATAGAGAAAGTCATAGAAATGATAAAATTAAACTGCTCTGGGACTTCAGAATTCAAACAGACAAGCACCTGCAACATAACACCCCAGACTTAACAATTGTCGATAAGAAAGACAAAAAAGTCTGGATAGTGGATGTGGCAGTGCCTGGAGATAGCAGAATAGAAGAGAAAGAACTGGAGAGATAACAAAATACAAAGACCTACAAATAGAAATAGAAAGACTGTGGCAAAAGCAAGCAAGGGTAGTACCAATAGTCATAGGCTCCTTGGGTGCAATCCCAAAACAACTGGAGCACCACTTGAACACCATTGGCATTGACAAATTCGCTATTAGTCAATTGCAACAGGCGGCCTTACTAGGAACTGCTTCCATCCTGCGACGATACCTGTAATACCATCAAACATCCACATCTGCCTATCCCAGGTCCTGGGTAAGGACTCGATAGGTAGACAAAATGCCAAATCCAGTCTGAACATCTGGCTGACTGCGCGATGATCAATAATAATAATAATAATAATAATAATAATAATAATAATAATAATAATAATAATAATAATAAAGTTGGAAGGGACCTTGGAGGTCATCAAGTTCAACCCCCTGCTGTCCAGTCTCTTCTTAAAAACTTCCAGTGTTGGAGCATTCACCGCTTCTGGAGGCAGGTTGTTCCACTGGTTAGTTGTTATAACTGTCAGGAAGTTTCTCCTTAGTTCTAGGTTGCTTCTCTCCTTGATTAGTTTTCATCCATTGCTCCTTGTCCTGCCTTCAGGCGCTTTGGAAAATAGCTTGACTCCCTCTTCTTTGTGGCAGCCCCTGAGGGGAATCACAGAGGGGAAGCAGCCCCGGACCATGGGAACTTTGAATCCATGTCTTAAGTAATATCCAGGTTGCTAAGTGACTGGTATATTAAATGCTAACTTGATGATGAGATATGACTGTTAATCAGGCAATCAATTTGATTATTTACAAATTGACAAATCTTTTCTGTTCGTACATTTTAGCTGTGATGAAATGAAGAATTAAGGATGCAAAGCATGGTTAAAACATATTAATCAGGAGTGCCCTCTGGATCCAGATGGAGGCTGTATTTTTAATTTACATTTAACACAGGATTTTATGCGTTATTTTGATACAGAAAATGCAAGGGACAGACACAATTTTAGAAGATAATCCTCACTGTCGGAGAGAGCAGAGGAAATGACTCTTCCAGACATCCAAGGTGATACTTGCTGCGCACATGTAATACAATATTTAAATACAGGCAGCAGACAATTTCTCTTAAAGAAATATTGTCCCCATGTATGCACATTTAAGCAGTTTAAATAGAACTGAAATTTCATTACTTGAATTATACATTACATCTAAAGTTAAAGTGGTGATACTAAAAAACACACAACTTATATGTCCATTTCACAAGAGAGAAAAAAAGTGTTGATCTTCAAGTGAAACAATTTCACCTATAGGTTTTCCATTGAATGTGCTTTGGAAGTCCTGGCTAATTATTAATTGTATAGTTTTATATAAACCTATAAAACTTGCCATTTCTAACTCAATGTTTCCTTAGTCATTGATTTTAACATAGTTTAGATACTTTATAATGGTTTCAGGGTGATTTACGAATGAGTTTCAGTGAATTTATAGACGAATCTTAAAAGCATAAATTTAAAATAGGGACATATATAAGGCTAGCTCTAATTTCTCCATCAATATTTTGAAAGGACTGCAACTGTACAGGTCCTTGCTTACTGACTGCCACATTTAGTGACCAAATTTACAACAGCATTTAAAAATAACTTTGTGACCAATCCTCGTATTTAAGACTGTCATGGCATCCTGGTATCTTGTGATACCATTCAGGTGCTTAGCAACTTGTCCCTATTTATGATCATCATAGCATCTCATGGTCATGGAATCACCGTTTGCATGCTTTGTAACTGGCTTGTGACAAGTAAAGTTAATGGAGAAGACAAAAGTAAAATTGTAAGTCACGGCCGTGTGAAATGTTGCTTAGCTACCCTGCCACTTCACTTAATGACCAAAGTGACAGTAAGGCCATTAAGCTAAGTCCATCAGAACCATGTGATTTTCTACTTAGCAATCAAGTTGCTGATCCCAATTGTGGTTGCTAAGCAAGGACTGTCTATAATTATGACTATATACAGTGTGTTCACGTACAGCAGAAAACCGTTGCAAATGCTTGTTATATGTATCACCTCGTACAGATTTTTTTCGCACTACCTACATAACCCACAGAACAGAGGCAGGATTGACAGAAAGGTAAATCATATGCTTCCCATTGGCACATCTAGGTATGCAATAGCCTTGCTTACCCAAATACATATGATATGCCAGGCCTTAGAATTATTTGCTCTTCCATAGAATTGTTTGCTTTTATAAATGGTTGTTGTGACTGATGACCGTTCTTCACAGCTATGCCCTTTCCAGCATCCCCATGATCATGTGATCAAAATGCAGATGCTTGACAAGTGGTGTCCCAAGATCATGTGATCATGGCCTTCTGACAAGCAAAGTCAATGGGGAAGCCAGATTCACTTAACAAGCAGGTTACTAGCTTATCAACTGCACTGATTCATTTAACAACTGAGGCAAGAAAGGTCATAAAATGGGTCAAAATTCACTTAACAAATGTCTCACTTAACAACAGAAATTTTGGGCTCAGTTATGGTAATAAGTCAAGAATTCTCTGTACAGGCAGTCCTCTAGCTATGACCATTCATTCGGCAACTTTCAAAGAATGAATGGTGCCTATAATGGGTCTTCATAGTTCCAGCCATTGCAGCAGCCCCCCCCCCAATCATATGATTGCGATCTGGGCATTCAGCACCCAACTCACAATTATAGTGTCAGAGTGAGCTATGATCACATAATCATGATTTGTGACTTCACAGCAAAGTCAATAGGAAAATCATTAGGGTTGAAAGTTGTGATTGTGTGAGGTCCTCTCTTAATGACCCACATGATACTTGGTTTATGATGGCAGTGATCATGTGACATTGTGCACATGATCATGTCACTTAGCAACAGCAATTCCAGTCCCAGTTTCCATCATAAACTAAGGATGTAAAAAATTAAAACTAAGAGCCTCAAAAATAATGGGTTCCGATAAAATTAAACCAACTAAGGACCTGCTGAAAAGCTTGGTTTGGTTTCTTGATGAAATGCCATGAAAGTTGGGTCATCCTTATCTCCTGAGAAAGGCTCCTCAAAGTGGGAGATGCCACCATTATTTGGCTAAGTAACAATTCTTCTGTGTTTGCGTCCATTCATGATTCTGCATGAGGATGCACCCACAGTCTGTGTTTAATCATAATGCCATAATAAGATCACACAGACTGACTTCAAACAACGGCATGACAAAATAGCTGGAAGATCTGTAAGAAATATCATTTGCCTTCAAGCAAGAAGTAGTCCTGGAGACCACAAAGTAGACAAAGTAATAGAAAATGAAGAAGCTAAAGTGCTCTAGGACTTGAGAACTCAAACAGACAATCACCTGCCACTTAACACCCTAGACTTAAAAACAATTGTCAGTCATAAAGACAACAGTGGACATTGCACAGCTGGAAACAACAGAATAGAAGAGAAGGAACTAGGGGGAAAAAAATACAAAGTCTTGCAAATAGAACTAGAAAGACTGTGGCAAAAGAAAGCAAAAATAGTACCAGTGGTAAAAGGATTCTTGAGCTCAATCCCAAAGTAACTGAAACTTCATTTGAAGATCATCGGCATTGACAAAATCACCATCAGTCAATTGCAAAAGGGAGCTTTGTGTGAAATGTTTGTTCCTTTGTTTAATTTAGTTGCTGCCCATCTCACTGCAAAGCAACTCTTATTAAGAGGTGATAAGGCCATGGTTTTCCCAGTTGCAATGTATGGATGTGAAAGTTGGACCATAAGAAAGGCTGAGCGACAAAGAATTGAGGCCTTTGAATTATGGTGCTGGAAAGGACTCCTGCGAGTCCCTTGGACTGCAAGGCGTTCAAACCGGTCAGTCCTAGAAGAGATCAACGCCGACTGCTGTTTAGAAGGCCAGATCCTGAAGTTGAAACTCAAGTACTTTGGCCACCTAATGAGAAGGAAGAACTCACTGGAGAAGGGCTTAATGCTGGGAAAGATTGAGGGCAATAGAAGAAGGGGACGACAGAGGATGAGATGGCTGGATGGAGTCACTGAAGCAGTAGGCGTGAGCTTAAATGGACTCCAGAAGATGGTAGAGGACAGGAAGGTCTTCAGACACAACTTCACAATTAACAACAACAAGCTCCCATTACTTGCCCCTAGCTCTTAGCCCATCTAGTAGTTTGAAAGATGGCTCCCTTGGCCCACAAACTGAGACAAGCACTGTGCCCTAAAGTCAGACAACACCTGCCTATCCCAGATTCTTAGGGAGAGTTCAATAAGTGAATAAAAATGCCAAACACAGTCTAAACATCTGGCTGACTCTGCAACCAGCCATCATAATAAGATAATAGAATGTTCATTTTAGACAGGCCCTGTATCCACAGGCATCTGTAGCTTGTTATAATGATATAAAAATGACAAAATGTGTGTTACAATACAACCTCCCAGAATAATCTGATGGTTACTGCACACTCTATTTTCCAGAGAGATCATTTAAATTCAGAGAATGTTTTTCAAATTTTATTGAACTTCAAGTAAATTAACTATTAATTTCAATGTGTTGTTTAACTGAGACAGTTTTCTTGTTGTGTCAATTGTCTTCAGTCTGCTTCAATGGCTGCAATATTTTTTTCATTACTTTTTTTGTATCAGACTGGCATTTCTTATTTTAATGAAGAGAAGGACCTTTTGTCACCATTGTTGCCTTTGTGTAGTCTGACGCCTACTGAATTTTTTTGAGTGCTTGATGTAATGAGGAACGCCAAGATGAGAAATTGTGATCACAGGCTCTGATTTTGTTTTGCTTTTTTCTTCTTTGCTCTGTTCAAGTCAGTGGAAAAAATTGCTCAGAATTCATTATGGATGAGGCTATTTCCTTAGCTGAATGTTAAGAGGATATGCACAGCTGTCTACAGAGGCCTAGAGTAGGAACTTGATGCAGAATTTGCCTATCCATTGGCTGACTTAAAAAGTTGGTAGATTTTGGGAATCACTTTTTATATGTGTGTGTGTGTGTGTGTGTGTGTGTGTGTGTGTGTGTGTGTGTGTCTCTTTAGCTATTCGGGTTTTCTCCCGCGTAAAATTGGAAGTGTCTTGGCGACGTTTTGACGAAGGTCCATTCGTCATCTTCAGGCTGGTGTTTTCAGCTTCGTGCTCCTTGAAGCACTAAGCTGAAGACACCAGCCTGAAGATGACGAATGGGACTTCGTCAAAACGTCGCCAAGACACTTCCAATTTTATGCGGGAGAAAACCCGAACAACCAAAGACCTACATATATATGTATATGTATATGTATATATATTGCCTCTGTAGAAGAAACCAATGAGTGAGAAAGGTCTCTTCCTTTCTCAACTGCTTGCATTCTGAGACAGGTGGAGATTTATTTATTTATTTATTGAATACCATACACAATCACACAAGTCTTGATCACAGTCACATATATCATTCCTAAAATTAGAAATATGAAAAACAGTTCAGCCAAAATTAAGCTAAAATGCAGCAATTGATAGTAACGTATCTTATAATTACAGTGGTACCTTAGCACTCAACTGCTTTGAAACTCATCGAATTTGGTATTCAACGCATTTTGATGTGAAAATTTTGTCCTGATACTCATTGTTTATTGGTACTTGGCGCATAAGCTATAACTTGTTGTCGGCTGCCTTGTAACTCACTATATTATTTCTTTTGGGGGAAAATGTTTGGTACTCATTTTTTGTACTGATTGCACCTCCTAGAACCAATTTATGCTTACTACCGAGGTACCACTGTACATCAATCAATTAATCAGAATAGAGCTGGAAGGGACCTTGGAGGTCTTCTAGTCCAACCCCCTGTTGAAGCAGGAGACCCTATACCATTTCAGACAAGTGGCTGTCCAGTCTCTTCTTAAAAACCTCCAGTGATGAAAAACCAACACTTTTTGAAGGCATTGGTTAACTGTTCTTACTGTTAGGAAGTATTCTCCATCTCTGTACTGAGAAAAGGCGTTCAGGTAAGACCAACGCCCCTTCTCCTTCATTCCAGGTTTTCATCCATTGTTTCTTGTCTTGCCTTCTGATGCTTTGGAGAATAATTTGACCCTCTCTTCTTTGTGGCAGCCCTTCAAATACTGGAATACTATAATAATAATAGTAATAATAGTAGTAATAGTAGTAATAATAGTAATAGTAATAGTAATAATAATAATAATAATAATAATAATAATAATAAAGTTGGAAGGGACCTTGGAGGTCATCTAGTCCAACCCCCTGCTCAGGCAGGAAACCCTATACCATTTCGGACAAATACTGCTATCAAGTCCCCCCATTCCTTCTTTTCTCTTGACCAATCCTGCAATCGTTCTTCATATGTTTTAGTCTCCAGGTCTTTAATCTTTTTACTTGCTCTTCTCTGCACTTTTTCCAAAGTCTCAACATTTTTTTTTTTTTTTGGTAATGTAACCAAAAAACTGGATGCAGTATTCCAGATATGATCTTACTAAGGATTTATAAAGTGGTACATGTGATTTTGATGTTATGCCTCTGTTTATACAGTGAAGGATTGTGTTAGCTTTAACTTGGAGAATTAAACTTGGGGAGTTGTGGAGCTCTCCTAGGGAGCCTCTAATATAGCGGTTCTCAACCTGTGGGTCCAGGACCCCATTTGGGGTCGAACGACCATTTCATGGGGGTCGCCAAGCAACGCAGTCCGCCATTTTTTTCTCCTTTTCCTTAGCTGTGCTATTCCCTTTTATTCTATTGGCTTTTGAAAGCCAATAGAATAGACTCTCTTGAATAGAGTCTAATTCTATTGGCTTTCAAAAGCAATAGGAATTGTCCAGGCTGTCTCTGCCCTGCTGAGCCCGCCAAAAGTCCCATTCTGCAAACGGTGCTGCACCAGTTGAGTAGTCCTCGACTTACGACCGATTGAGTAGTCCTTGACTTATGACCGGTTGGGGGTCGCGGCATTAAAAAGGTTGAGAACCACTGCTCTAATAGTTGGATGAAATATAATTCCATACCTCCTCCTGTTTTCTCTTGTGATCCCTCTTCTCCCAAAGATAGGGGGATTCCATCCAATTTGTCCTGGAATATTCATGTTAGGTATTGCAGGTTCAGCCATTCAAAATCCAGGCCATTTATGCCCAGAAGACCCAAGTTTGATGTGTTAGTTTTTTATATATGTATAAGCTACAGTTCATGGGTAACAGATTAATATGAGAACATATTTCAGTGAAATGGGTTTACCCACCCTTATTGTCCTTAGTTATGACTTCCTTTTTATTCCCAATCCTGAATAATATCTTCCCCTTCTGTTCTGTATTTAGATTTATGTTAGGAAAGGGAGTCATCTGTGAAGGAAAGATCTGCTTAGACAAAGATTGTGGCTGAGGGATGATTTAAATTATATAATAAGAAATGTGGTATTGGTGCAAATAGTGTGGTGAGATTATTTCAAGTGCATGCTTTATTTTCTTTAAAATTGCTGTTCATATTTTTCAATGTATCCTCAAAGCTTGGAAACCTTTGATGTATGTTTAAAAAGCAGCATGGATGAGGAATATGGCATGTGAGAAAAAATAAAGCTAGATACCTTCCCTTGGAATTAAAGTGCTCTTTGTTTACGAATTCAGTTTTGTTTTGTTTTTGGGAAAGAATACAATGTCTGTTTCATGCAAGTTTATCCATTGTCTGATTTTCAACTCATGTGGTTTTCCGAGGCTTCCCTGGAAAAAAAAAGGGGGAATCTATGAGTCATTGCAAATTCTGTTACAAAATCTATTAGTCATGTTTACATCTCTTCCCCGCCCCCAGTTTTGTAACTGAAACCTTTAAGAAAATCTCCAAGGAAAGAGGGTAATAATGTGGAATTTTTTTTTTAAAAAAATCACATTATGAAAAGGATCCAGATAATTGTTTTCAACTATTTTGGCATTTATCGTCAATATATTCTGTTAGAGCTTAAAGAGATGCAAATTAAAAATATATATATATATAAGTGCAGTAGGCTTAGTAATTTTGTAAACTGTATGGAAACCTTTTAGCTATATTCATGACATAGGTCTCAAATTGAGACAAAATGATTCAAACCCACTTAGTTAGTGGGTTTGATATCCTTCTACATTCGGAAGAGAACTCTTAATTGGAACCTTTTACTGATCCGACAATTGGAATTTTGATTGACAGCTCAGCTTTTACAATAGCATACAATATTGCCTGTGTTTGCTAGACAAAGTTACTGCCGATATACTATGTTAATGCAGGTGATATGCAGGTGAGGGCTAGTGCGTTCCCCAACCCAAGATATACATTATAGTGATTCATGCAGTGTTACTATAAGACTTCTAGGAAAAGAAAAGCAAGCTCTAATTTGTAAGATATATTTATTGTCATGACTCAGTATTTATATAAGAAGATCAAAGCTGGAAAGCAAAGTCATCATAATGAAGATTGCAGTGTAGGCACACTTCATTACAAAGTGCTTTGCAGTGACTTCATCCTAGACTTTATCCCAAACCATGTATGCATTCCCAAGTTCTGAATATTTTAGTAGTGGTTTTCTTGATCTATGGACTTATTTGGTACATTGCCAAAAAATGATTAAGCAAAATAATATTCAGAAATTAGATATTTTTGGATACGGAATATATGAACCATATGCCCTATCTACTTCTTTAGTTATTCTGGGCGCATTAGTCTCTTTTTTGGTAGTAAGATTGTTTCACTCTGAGCTGTTGTACTTTTAACTTGATAAAAGAAACCACATACAGGTTTTGATTTAGTAGGTCAGCCTTAGGCACCTTACACTTACATTCCTTCTGCACACAGCTTTCTCCAAGAGTCAAAGAGCTTTTTGCATGCAAAATGTGCACTATAGCCTATCGCCCAAAACTGCATTGCCTTCAAAGTAATTAACTGTCTTCCATAATGAAGGTAAACTCAAGATTGTCTGTTGAATCTAGATCTTCAAATCTGTCTTCCCAGTTACTTCGGAAGCATTTTTAGATTCTATCCACCCAATCACTACTGTGAAGCAGTGCAAAAAAAAAAAGAGAAGGCATCAAATACGCAAACAAATGTAGTCATTTGAGCTAAAAGCTCTTCTCCTCTAGAGATTCTGATTTTGTTCTTTCACAAAATACCAGTGCCTGGAAAAGCCACTGTTCTGAGCTGATAGGTGAAACTTCTTTGTCTTCTCCCTTGCAAGAAACAATTCAGAACTGTTGCTAAGAAGAGTTCTTATTCAGGATTCCACACTGCTCAGTTGTTAAGTTCATCTCTATCCTTTAAAAATCCAAGGGAACTTATCTTCTAGGACAGTGGTTTATAACCTTTTTAATGCCGCAACCCCCAGCCGGTCGTAAGTCGAGGCCTACCCAACCGGTCGTAAGTCGAGGACTTTCCCTGCCCGGGAGCGCCGCACATGCGTGGTGCCGCCCGTTGCGCCGGCTGAGGCGTAGCTGGCAAGCGGCAGAGATGGCGCAGGCTGACCACCGGCTGGGCCACCAGCTGGCCCAGCCCAAGGGAGGTAAGGCATCCGCCGGGCCCCACGCGCGCCAGCAACCGTCCCTGCGCCGCCGGCCTCCCACCTCCCATCCCTGGCCTCTTTTACTTACATTTTTAGTAGTTGCTCAGCAGGGAGGGGTGGAAACTTCCAGACAGCTCGCCTTCGCTGCAGACAACTTGCAGCACCGTTTGCAGAATGGGATTTTTGGTGGGCTCAGCAGGGCAGAGACAGCCTGGACTATTCCTATTGGCTTTTGAAAGCCAATAGAATTAGACTCTATTCAAGAGAGTCTATTCTATTGGCTTTCAAAAGCCAATAGAATAAAAGGGAGTAGCACAGTTAAGGAAAAGGGGGAAAAATGGTGGATTGCGTTGTTTGGCGATCCCCATGAAATGGTCATTCGACCCCAGGTTGAGAACCGCTGTTCTAGGAGGTAAATGCTACAATTTACTCATTAAGTAGACATGGTGTTTAATGTATGGATTTGCATAATTTTGCTAATCGTCACCCAGAGTCATTGTGAAATATAAAATTTCTAAATAAAGAAATAAATGGTGTTTTTTTATTTCCATTAATTAAATGATCAGCTCTTTACAAGCTAAGACAGTTATGGTGAACCTTTTAGAGCAGCGGTTCTCAACCTATGGGTCGCGACCCCATTTGGGGTCGATCGACCATTTTTCGGGGGTCGCCAAAGGTGGCGATCCGCCATTTTTCATGGCGCCATGCCTGCGCGCCGCGCACGGGGGCGGTGCCGCGCATGCGCGCCGTGCACGGGGTGCCGCCGCGCATGCGCGCCACGCATGGGGGCAGTGCGCACGTGCAGCATGCATGGGGTGGCGCCATGCACGCGCGTCGCGCATGGGGGGCCATCGCACATGCACGTTGCGCATGGGGGGATGCCGCGCATGCGTGCTGCGCATTGCCCCCCCATGCGCACGGCACCGCGCATGCGCAGAACGTTTGTGTGATGGGGGTCGCCGTCACACAAACGTTGAGAAGCACTGTTTTAGAGACTGAGTGTCCAAAAACTTCCCCCCGCCTCGTCCCCACCCTGCCTACCCGCAGGGCCACTCACCACCTCCAGGGCCCTCTGCAGATCGTTGAGGCAACCCAGAAGCGCCATGGCGGCCATGCCCTCTGCCTGCGCCCCACAGCATCAACTGTGCACAATGGGGGCGTGAAGGCAGAGTCTTGTCTACGCTGCCTGGCTGCCATGTCCTTTGCTGTGCTAGGACTGCTAGTGAGGAGGGGGTCAAGGGGAGAGGCAAGGCTTGGGCAATGGCACATGTGCCCACAGAGAGGGCTCTGAGTGCCGCCTCTGGCATGCATGCCATAGGTTCGCCACCATGGAGCTAAGAGGTCAAATGGACTAAACTGAATAGGCCAATTTTAGTGTCATTCATTGTTATTGTTATCCTCTTTTATTATTGCATCTGACTGGTAAGGTGGATTTATCATCAAAAAGAAACACAGGAATGCAAGAAGCTATGTTGCATTGTTAAAACCCTGGGCCAGCCAGACTAGAACTGGTGCTATTGGCTGGAGACATTGGGCATTGAATCTGAGATAATTAACATGCAGAATTCATGCTCTTATTGTATAGCTATAGTCAGTATTAGCTCATATGCTATATCTGAAGGTTGAGTCATCGCAACTGGACTTATTTTTCTTATTAGTTTGAGACATTTTGCTGCTTATGCAAGCAACTTCATCAATCAGAGCAAGTTAGTTGGGAAGAGAGTCATTTGAATATATCAGCGCCTTCCACACCAACCACAGGCAGTTTCTTCCTCAAAGTGTGTTGCAATATGTCGATGAAGATTCGCAGCCATTCAGGTAAAGTTGTCTGAACATTGAATCTGGGTAACTGGACTTATTTCTTTTGCTAGCCTAACTAACTTGGTCTGACTGATGAAGCTGTTTGGATGAGCAGTGAAACATCTCAAACAAACAAGAAGAATAAATTCAGTTGCCATGAAGCAGCTTTCAGACAACTTTACATGGATGACTGAGAATCTTCATTGACTCCTATGCTATGCTTCAGCTTATATATCCCAGGCCATTTAGTGATATTCCAATTAATTATAGATTAATTGGATCCACAACTGCCTAAAGCCCAATGATTTATCCCCAGAAGTACTAGATCAGAACACATAATCGGGCTAAAGAGCGGGGACCATTCTTACAAATTAATAAATAAAACAAGCTGGAAGATGAAGTAAGCCATATCCTCCTTCCGTTATATATTCAAGATGGACAGTATTTAATATTTATTTGCTACGTATATGTAGGGTCTATACATATGTTGTTCATAGTATGTTTAGGTGTTCATCATGTGTGTGTTTCACTTTGAGAGCTGGCAACTAAATTTCATTTTTGATGTGTGCTGTTGTGCCCATAGTAAAAAAATGACAATAAAAGTTCATCTCATCTCATCTCATCTTATCTCATCTCATCTCAGTGATGGCGAACCGAGTACCCAAACTGCAACCGAAACCCCACATATGCATCGTCGGGTGCTGGGTGGGTGTGGCCCATTGGGTGGGTGTGGCCCATTGGGTGGGCATGGCTATGGTAACAGCAGACTGGGTGGGACTAAAAAGTTCAATCAATCAATTCCAATTTTGCAAGATCTTTTTTTCCCCGCGAGAAGTTGAAATTGACTGATTGAACTTTTTTTTTATACATGCAGCGGAGGCCTAAAGCAAAAAGGTTTTATAAAACCCAGCTGAAGGCCTCGGACTGGGGCGACAGCACACGTGCCCACAGAGAAGGCTCTGAGTACCACCTCTGGCACCTGTGCCATAGGTTCGCCACCATTGTCTTATCTCATCTCATTTCATCTCATCTCATCTCATCTCATCATCACAACTATATCCCTCAAAATGATGATTATGCTACATCAGGCTCACTTTTCCAGAATTGCTATCTGTTACCTACTATGGTATGTATTAAAGGGTTTTCAGTAGATTTCTCTGCAGTTCCAGCTCCCCTAGTATCATAAACAGTCCCTGATATCAAATAACTCTCTTTTTTTATTGCATCCAAACTAAAGAGGGACAAGGCACATTTTTCATCATTTCCCCTAGCCCTGAAAGGCATTCGTTTATTTTATCCTTCGATCCAGGCAATTAAGGCTTATGAATGTGGCATTTACAGTGTTTCAACTTTCCCACTGTGTTAGAAATTCCTTCAGCTAATAGCCAGAGGTGCCCTATTCTAGTGGCTTGTCTAAATCCCTGTGAATGGCTACTGCTAAATGCCCTGCTTGAATGAGAGGTTTGTGCAAAGTTGTTTCCCACAATAATACAATGCACTACTCACTGTCAACATGACTTCAGCCATAGGTCAGTTGAAGAGCGGCTGAAATAAAAATAAAATATTTCACAGGACGGAAATACACGGCACGGTGGAGAACTGCTGCTGATTTTAATAACTTTGATTTAAATACCCCCCTGCTACCTTGTTCTGTTGTGACTGTGCAAATATGAATAGTGATCTGTTGCTAGCACAGATTTGTGTGTAACGTATAGTGACCATATAAAATATCAAAGCCAGAAAATTTATTTCACACTCGTTATAATTTCCCATTTTTTTCACTGCTTGAAATAAATCTCATATATGGAAATTATTATTCATCTATTCTCTTTAAAGTGGAACTTTTGATTCTTTGTGCTTAGTCGTTTCCTGTCAATGTAACAGATTTGTAGGATCACAATTTAATTTTTGACCACTAATTCTTTAAAAGAATGTTATTTTATTATTGCATGAAAACAAGTTTGATGTAATTCCAAAAATTAGGAAGCTATATATACAAGACCAAGGAATACAGGTAGTCCTCAATTTATGACTGCATTAGGGCCTGGAATTATGGTTGTTAGTTGTTGTGGAGGTAACTGATGACACCCATATGACCAGAAGTAATTTTCCAGCCTTTTTCATGATGGTTGGTAAGCAAATGCCACAACTGTTAAGCAAACACATTAATCTAATGGGTGTTTTTTCCTGGAAACCAGCAAAAAAAAATAAAATAAAATTGAACTGTGGTTGGGTGGCCATGGGGCATCACAATCTGTGATAAAGCTGACCTGTCTGATGTATGATCACATGACTGTGGAGGCCAGCAATGTGGCCATTTATGACTTTTGGGCATGCTTTATGGGCCGTTCTGTGGCTGTCGTAGCTTCAAATGGTCATAAAACAAACAGCTATTAAGTGAGGAGTACCTGTACACTACTAGCACAAGATTTGAATTTTGGATCTCTTCCTCTTGGTTTTTTGAGTCAATGGCCATGTGGCTACTTGATTCCTGGATATGAAATACTCTTCCCTGACAAGAGAATGGATCTTGCTATTGAAAGAATATGTAGAAAACTAGTTTGCATATATTAGCTTACAAGTTTAATTTCCCATATACTGCATTTCCCTGAAAATAAGACTGGGTCTTATATTAATTTTTGCTCCAAAGGCGCATTAAGGCTTATTTTCTGGTTAGGGCTTATATTTGGGGAAATATGGTACTAAATATGTCCATCTGGCTGACAATTTTAATTAGGGTTTATTTTGGGGGTGAGGCTTATTTTGGGGGAAACACAGTATTACCAATGCTAAATAAATTGATTTAAACATCATGTACCAGATGCTACAATTTAAGGCAGTGGTTCTCAACCTGTGGGTTGGGACCCCATTTGGGGTCGAACGACCGTTTCACGGGGGTCGCCAAACAAGGCTGTCCACCATTTTTTCCCCATTTTCTTTGGCCACACCCCTGGCACCCGGTGATGTATAAGTAGTTGGGGGTCACCACAACATGGGGAACTATATTATGGGGTCGCGGCATTAGAAAGGTTGAGAACCACTGATTTAAGGGAATAGACCAGTACCTGGGGATAAGTAGAAAGATGTTTCTTAATAATGTTTTACCCATGACTTTCTAACCAAAAATTACCTGGCTGAGTTGGGAGAAAGCACAGTTATCTTTTTTCCACATTTAGCAGGAAGCCTAAGCGTAAAAAACAGAAAAATCCTTCTTTTTCCATGCCGGAAAAAGCACGGAAGCATTCCAGCTGCAGTCTCAGTGCCTCCATTTACTAAAATAATCTGTCAAAAGGCAGGATTACATTTGACCCATCCATTTATTATTAGTGCAATCAGAATGTGATTGCACTACCTAGCCTGAGCTGTTCATGACCTGACGGTAAGGTGGTGTTGATTCTCCTTGAGTCGATATTAAAGGGCTTATTTTCATTGTTTGGATGACTAAAGTTCCCCTTTGTGTTATGCCTTTGTTAGAAACTCCTAGGAATCCAATACATCTTCTGAATTTGATAAGTCTGTTTACACAATCCTTTAACTCCTGAGAACCAGGAGGATATGAAAATGCAACACAACACCAGACCTAATGAACCCCAATGCTTCTTTGAAATGGTTGAAGACCCTTTAAGTCAATGAACAGAATAGAGCTGGAAGGGACCTTTGAGGTTTTTTAGTCCAAGCCTCTGCTCAAGCAGGAGACCCTAAACCAGTGGTTCTCAACCTTTCTAATGCCGCGACCCCAGAATACAGTTCCCCATGTTGTGGTGACCCCCAACCACTTATACATCACCGGGTGCCAGGGGTGTGGCCAAAGAAAAGGGGGGAAAAATGGCGGACAGCCTTGTTTGGCGACCCCCTTGAAATGGTCGTTCGACCCCAAATGGGGTCCCGACCCACAGGTTGAGAATCACTGCCCTAAACCATTTCAGACAAGTGATTGTCCACACTTCTTAAAAAGCTCCAATGGTGAAGCACCTACAACAGGGGTGTCAAACTGCCGGCCCATGGGCCAGATGCGTCATGCCGAAACCATGCCCACCCCATTGCCGGCAATGAAAAAAAAGTCGTGATATGGCACTGAGTTTGACACCCCTGACCTACAACTTCTCAAAGCAAGCTGTTCCACTGGTTAATTGTCCTCACTGTTAGGGAGCTTCCCCTTAATTCCAGATGGCTTCTTTCCTTGTTTAGTTGCCATCCATTGTTTCTTGTCTTGCCCTTTGGTGCTTTGGAAAATAAGTTGTCCCTCTCCTTTTGTGGCAGCCTCTCAAATACAAATAAATACAAACTCTCAAATACTAAAGTGCTTTGTCTCTTGTATTCTAGGATCTTTCTGGGTTGTGTTTCCCCGGATTGATTTTGTCCACCTTATGAAAAAAGATGCTCCTGCTTAATGTCACTTAAACTAATCTCCTCATTCCTCAGATTCTCTTCTTCTGATGTGCTTGCTAAATTGCATGTCCTCCAATGCACTGTTTATCAGCACACGAGTGATACAGTTTATTGGAACGTCAGCTTTTTGCCTAATTATTTTGACCCTTGTGAACTCAGCTCATGGGAATGGTTAGGAACAGATCAACTTCAAACTGGAGGGTGGAGGAACCTACCATATGTTACAAGCTATTGTTGTGTTGACTTTTAAATAAATAAAATGGGGAGGAACCAACATCTGGAAATGGCAGGGCTATAGCTCTGGATAGTGAAGAATATCGCCATTAACTTAGTAGAGGTGCAAAGAATTTGCAGGCAAGGCACGGTTTCAGTATCTAGAGTTGAGAAGACTTGGAAAAAAACCTGCAAAAACATAATCTTCAGGGAAAGTTTTAAAGCTTTTTTTTCTTTGTGTTTCAAAGACTTGGAACATAAATTTCTTCATATTTACATTTTAATTTTAAATAAAATGAATGTGAAATAAATTGATCTGTATCTCTTAATTGGGTGCAGATATTTATAAACTAACATCCGAAGGGGCAGAGAAGCTCAGGCAGTTTTTGCATCATCTTAGCTTTTGAATAAAACATGATAAGACAAGGTTCACATGCCATGTTAAGCAATAAACAATAGTTAACAAATCAAAAGAAACTTGATTTGTTAACGATTGTTTTTTGCTTAGCATGACGTGTGAAAGCTGTTTATGGCTGAGCATGATTCGTAATTAAGCCAGTGTTTTGTTACAACATTATTCAATTTTAATTAGTTGTAGTGCTTACTTCCATTTTGAACCTTTGCCATTTAAATAATGCTTGTCAAATAAAATGCTGTTAATTGATCTCTGTTAAGCAATTGGACGCACATGCAAATATTTCTAAATCTGTATATTTTGAGTAGATGTGACTTGAGAACAATAAAGATCAATTACAGAAAATAGAGAATAACCAAAGCAGGTTACCAAAATATGTTTATAATTGGGGGATCTAATTCATAATTGGTGGTGGGAACTTGTATTATCTACATAAGGCAGCTGGATTCTAATAGATCCTTTTCTTGCATATGCTATTGTATCATTATTTTATAAATCTCCTCCAGATGTCTGTACAGTGTAAGCAAATGTTGGCAAGCAAATCTCATGAGCCAGTAATGCAGCTTTATTGAGTCTTCTTGAACCAGTGATTTATAAATTTATTATATATTGTGTTATTTTAAGGTGGATTTGTTTGATCAGTTTTCCCTCATGTATACTGAGTTTATTCGCCATATGATTGATATCAGTTGCTTCAAGGTTTTCTCTTGAGGACAGAATGCATGGTGGACTTCCTTAGGCTGGAAAATATAAAATACTTCAGACTCAAAGGATACCATGTGCATAGCTGAAACAAAATATTGATGCGAAGATTGAGAAAGTTTGTTTTCTCAAATGAGTTGAATATAGAATGAAATAAGCAAAGTTCATTTTGAATGGGTGCCTCAGGATTGCCCTTGTGGATCAGATTTTGCAGATTCTGGTATTGTTCCAAAACTAGTAGGTCAGAGTTGATGGGGAGAGTTGAGTGCAACATTAAACTCTTTCAAAAACAATGTAAGTAGTTCTGTATAGAAGATCATGTGTTATGAACACATAAGCAGATCTGAGGCCTCTGGCATTTTCAAATACTGCCAAAAAGTACATAGTAGATAATCTTTGGATAGATTTGCACAATACATTTTAAGTCAATTAAAAATGAATGCCCACAATATAACTTACTCTAGTTAGCTTTAATCTTGGTTAATTATTTTGTGCCTTAGCATATTGTGAGAATGTAACCCATTTAGTTAGTTTATATCTTGGTATTTTGCACGAAACTGGTCAAATAGGGTTCAAGTGAAGTGTGTTGTGGAGAGCCAATATTGGTCTATTCAGATTTGACTCCTTCTAATATAGCAGCCCCCAACCTTTGGGTGCCAGGAACCTGTTCCGCAGAGAATCTGGATCTCTTGCATGTACGGATGAGGCTTCACTTGCTTGGCAGGTCACAGACTGGTGTCAGTCTGCGGCCTGTGGGTTGGGGACCTCTATTGTAACACAGAGATGCTCCTTGTAGATAGGGCTTTGACCTGTGGACATCTGTCTTGAGTTTCCTCAAGTAATTTTGGATGGGGTCTTTTGGTCAATCAAGGGCTGGAAAAACACTAAATTCCCATGGCACTTTGGAGAGACCAATCCATTTTATTTTGGACTAAATACTGAAGCACTGTAGCCTCTAAGCCAGTGTTTCTCAACCTTGACAATTTTAAGACAATATGACATTGCTGGCTGTGGAATTCTGGGAGTTGAAGTCCGCATACCTTAAAATTGTCAAGGTTGAGAAACATTGCTCTAAGCCTTCTTTAATAACCATTCTTAAGTGCTGTTATGTATTCCTAGGTCCTGATGAAATACAAGGTGTTTATTTTTAATGAATTTATACAAGTGAATTTTATTGAGTTTATATATCAGTGAATTATCTCCCTGATATGGTGATTCTGGGCATTTGTTAAAAAAAAGATGGGTCACATTAAAGTCCTAATACCAGAGTTCGTAGTTTTCATAATAACTTGGGGTGGTGCTGTGTAAGTTCAGTAGCAAAATAATGTCAATGGTTTATTACAAAGAATGCTTAAATAAGAAGATAAATGGCACCTTAAGACTCTGTAACTCATTCAGTTCTGTTCTTAACTCTCCAAAACTAACTAATTCTCTCTCTCTCTCTCTCTCTCTCTCTCTCTCTCTCTCTCTCTCTCTCTCTCTCTCTCTCTCTCTCTCTCTCTCACACACACACACACACACACACACACACACACACACACACACACACACACACACACACACACACTGAATATGTTCAACTCCAAATTCCTATTTAGATCTGAATTAGCTGATTTCTTTCTCTTTGTCTCTATCTCACTGGAAGAAAATAATAGTTTTTCTGCAAAAGGTTCTTTATGCTAATTGGTACAATTTACAGAAGATAAATCCTTTATATGAAATTGTTAAAAATGAGGTTGCCTTGTTTGCATGCTGTCAGATTAACCCGCTCTGCTGGCAATCAGGTATATAAAGAATTCTTTTAGGGATAAGGAAACGTGAAAGCAGATGTGATATGACTATTTTAATAAATCTGCAGCAGGCAAGGAGACACATTCCAGGTTCTTCATCCTTTGACCATCCAGCTGTGTGCACATCTTTGCTTGTTGCTGTTTCTATATGAGCATTTTTTGTCTCCACTCCCCGAATAGAGCAGCAAGTCATAGCAACTTTTCTGCGCAGATGTGCCTGTTTTTGGTGCTCAAATTTTCTTGATGCACAAGTCATTCTGTTATCTGCATTCACGGATCATAAAACACAAATGATTTGTGTCACACTGGAAGCCCATCCCAAACAACCACCCAGTTTGAGTTGCTGGATGCTGCTTTATCTGTCATTTACCCCATCTTCTTTGTTTTTTTCAAATATAATTTTTATTAAAGTTTTTTAAAAAGAAAAATAAAAACTACTACCAACTAAAGAAAGAAAGAAACCAAAGAGAAAGCTAAAAAGTGCAAGAAAAAAATAGAAAAGAAAAAAGTTACAAAAATTGCTTCCAATCTTCTTTACAGCAATTATAACTACAAATATAAATTTTATCTCTTTCTCTGAAGTTATATCATCTCTCTTCTTACTGTAATACATGTTGTCCAGTCATCAAAAACAAATCTTAAGTTATTTTTTTTCTGTTTTACGCAAAAAATCTATAAGGATTTTCAGTCAACAATAAATGTTGATAATGTTGACTGATAATGTTGATTTCTCTGATCAAAGAAATCAATTTAGCCATCTCAGCAAGTTTATTCATTCCATCAATTGGTTGGTGCATACATTCCTTAGACCGGTACCATCTTTACTGATTTACTGATTACATAAATCTATAAATATCTGTAGGGATATTCTTATTTAAGAAAAAAGTACCTGTGCGGATGTAGTACTATCAACAACAATAACAGAATGAAAAAAAGTTTATTTTAACAATGTATTTAAATGTATTTTCAGTACATTTTTCCAGGCGGAGAGTGTTTTACTACCAAGTTATTGGTTTATTATAGCTATGAATATTATCCCTGAAATTTGTATAGTTACAGCATATTTTCAAGCGTATAGAATTTGTCTTTCCGTTCAAAGCAACCTGTACTTGATATAGTACTTTCATTTATTATCATTATATTCCTTATTACTCTCCATTTGATTAACTGAAAGTAAAACTGAATTAGAAGAAGCCTTAGATGTCATCATTCTAGGAACTATTCAAATATAGTTAATAATTTCTAGGCATCTATTTTTTATATCCTTTAATGTTTCTGGAAATTGAGATGTAATAGACAGCATAATAGGTCTGTGAAAAACATGCATAAAACCCTTGCTTAAAATAACCACAACATTGTTTTTGGTAAATATCATTATTAGTCATTATGTCCTTTAAAAAAAAATACTTAAGCTACTTTAGTAACTGAACCTTGCACCGTATCCGTTGTAAAAGCTTGTTGTTGAGGTTGTTGAGGAATTTTTTTCCCCAGCTGTGAAAGCTACCAGGCATTTTTAGTTATCAGTTGCTAAGTGATTTTGATTTTGAATTCACATAAGAAATGACTGAATTTTGAAAATAGGGAAGATGTTTTATTGTAATGCCTGGGCTAATCAAAGGATCAATAGTTTAAAATAAGTTGATGAGGGGTCCTTGTTGATGAGCTTGCTTGTTTCATTGCCCTAACTAGGTAACATCATCAATGCTCAATTGAGTTCCAGTAGTTCCAAAGATTTGAAGAAACTGCTACAATATTTGTTTGACAACATGTACAGTTGAAAAATTATTGTTCTGTGATGTTACCACCTACCATATAAAAGCTACCTTTTATATGATAGGCATAGGCTCCTATATAATTGCTTGTGTAGGGATGAGCCATGAAATTGGTATTTAAGTAAGAGCATGATGCAATAATTCCACGGAGAAAAACTGACGTGGTTGGATCATTTAATGTTCTATCCTCTCTGTGTTGAGTGATTCCTTTAAATTCTCACTTAGAACCATGGATTTGAGTATGTGAGTAAATATTTAGAATAGAATAGAGCTGGAAAGGACCTTGGAGGCAGTGGTGGGATTCAGATATGTGAGCAACTGGTTCTCTGTGTGGATGCTGCTTCCGGAAGTCCATTCTGGGCCTGGGCAACAAAAAATTAGCTACCGGTTCTGCCGAACTGGTGCAAACCGTCTGAATCCCACCACTGCTTGGAGGTCTTCTAGTCCAACCCCTGCTCAAGCAGGAGAACCTGTCTAGCCTCTTCTTAAAAATCTCCAGTGATGGAGCACCCACGATTTCTGGAGGCAAGCTGTTCCACTGGTTAATTGTCCTCACTGTCAGGAAGTTTCTCCTTAATTCTAGGTTGCTTTTCTCTTTGATCAGTTTCCAACCATTGTTTCTTGTCCTGCCCTCTGGTGCTTTGGTGAATAATGTTACCCTCTCTTCTTTGTCGCAGCCCCTCAAATACTGGAATACTGCTATCATCTCTTTTCTATTTCTTCTTTTCTTTAGACTAGCCCAGGGGTAGGCAACCTTGGCTCTTTTATGACTCATGGACTTCAACTCCCAGAATTCCTGAGCCAGAATGGCTGCCTCAGGAATTCTGGGAGTTGAAGTCCATGAGTCATAAAAGAGCCAAGGTTGCCTACCCCTGGATTAGCCAAACCCAAGTCCTGAAGCCGTTTTTCGTATGTCTTAGTCTCCAGGCCTTTGATCATCTTAGTTTTTATTCATACTAAATATTAAATTTTTAGATGTGATGCGTAACTACAGTTATGACTGTTGTGCACTGCATTGCATTTTTTTTCTTGCATTTTTGGCATAACAAAGTTTATGGTTTGGTTAGCATTGCCTGACCCTTGATGCAGATAATTATAATGATGGCCATTTGGGTGCATTATACAGCCTCTGATGTATAATTCTAATTGTTTTTGGCATTTTATTTTTTCTGTGCATTTTTTGTTCAGGAGATATAACTTTCAAAGATACTTTCCATTATTCTGGAGAAAAGCTATCATTCCTGCAATAAATATTGGGGTGGGGGGAAGCAACAACTCTTGGAAGAAGGAATTCATACAGAATTCACTTTATCTGCAATGTCTTATGCAGTTTTCTGTTAACCTGAACTCAGTACAATATGATATTTCAGTGAGTTGTCTGGCCAAAGTTTTCTGGATTCACACACTAAACTAGATGGGCCTGAACTTGGAGAGGACATTTCCAGGGAACACCTGAGGTGCACATTAGATGTGGAAGTTTTTTTTTAATTTTTTTTTTTTTTTTTGCAACAGAAGACTACAGAGATGTGTTCATGAAGCCACCAGTACTGCATTAGAGTTGACCTCATTTTTTTACTTTACCAGATAGGGAGGCCAAAACAACATCTTGGAAGCAGGAAATGACAAACTATTTCTGTAATCTTCCCAAGAAAACTGCATGGATGAAATATCAAGGAATGGAGTTCAACTCAACCTTCTCTTGTACTTGTGATTCTGTGTATGAATTCAGCAATAATTTCCATCCAGTTCAAATAAACATTACACTCTAGCAAAGATGCATTTGGTTATAAGTTAAACTGAAACTAAATTGCTCTTCAGCTAGGCCTTTTCAGACTTTGGAAGTGTGTGCTTTATTTTTTAATCATAGCTGCCTTTAATCCCCCAAAGACAGTAATGTGGGATGGTGGATGGATGGATGGATGGATGGATGAACGGATAGATGCACACACAAACACATTTCTACACCACCCATCTCAGTTAAGTGACGTACACACAAACACATATATAAAATGTGTATAGGTATTTTGTATAGGTATAGGTATTTTGCTATTAGAAAACAAAAGGAAGATTGAGAAAAAATATTTTCCTAACATGTTAATATTAGACGGGTGGGTTTTTTTCCTAGAAAATTTAAGTGCATTGTAATATTAAAAATTTGCTCCAATCTTGAGCAAAATTGCAACTTTTATTGCAGTTCAGCTGACAGATGACTTAAAAAGATGCTGTTACTTAGAATTACTGTTGACTGCCTTTTGCTATATGAAACCAAATTATGTGTTATTAACCCTTCACTTTTTTTTTAAAAAAAGTTCTAATTAAGTAATACCTTTTTGGATATACATAAATGATATATTTTATTTTACAGTATTTATAAGCTGCCTGGCCCAACAACAATGTCAAAAGAAAAAGCAAGACAATAAAAATCATGAATAGATTTCTTCCACATTATAGATGCCCTTCAATTAGACCAAATAAAGACCAGGAATCCTCTGGAACAACACTATTTTCAATAGTTTCTGAAATGACTGTAGAATAGTGTCTATCTGTACTCTCCAGAGGGAGAATGTTCTGTAAAATGAGAACCTCAATTGAGAAGGCCTCTTGCTTTGCTGGTCCCCATGAGCTACAGACGGAAGGAATACCTGCTGCACATACTGTCCAGATCAATAGATTCTGGGCGTTGAAGTCTTAAACCCTAAAGTTGCCAAGGTTGGGAGGCATGGACCATTGTCAATCTGACATCTATTTTGATGATGTTGAGAGTGACGTTGCTCAAGGACTGACCTAAGATGATTCTGACATCCCAAATGTTTCATGCTTACCCTCACTTCATAGACTGAGAAAATGTTATGGAATCCCCTCTATTTTATATTTCTCTATTCTATTTAATATTCTGTCTGATATTCCTCTAAGGCAGTGGTTCTCAACCTATAATCCGCAGACCCCTGGGGAGAAGTGGTGTTGTTATAGGGGATCTGTGAAGGCTTGAAGAAATATTATGATTTAAATCTTGAGTTAAGTCTTGGGGGTCCGCGGCCATGTTCTGTGGCCACAAAAGATTATTTAAAGAGGGACCGTGGTGAAGAAAAGTTTGAGAACCACTCCTCTAGGGAACAGTGAGAGAGTTCCACTCTGGAGGTGGCTATTGGATTGATGGCACATTCCACCTCCCCCTTTGCTCTCTGCTCTCCACCCGTCCATCTTTTTGTTCCCATGTTGATGTATTCTCATTGTATTCTTTTTCCTTGTTTATTTTATTGTTCTATTGCTTTACCTTTTTTGTTTGCAGCCTTTTCATTTCTTCCTTTTTTGTTGTTGTAAGTCTTCTAGGGTAGCCGCATAGTGAGATAGGTGACAAATAAATTTAACAAATAAAGTTTTAACAAATAAAATAAATTTCCAGAATTTAGGGAGTCTGAATGAGAAGAAAGGTGAACCACAATTGAGGAGATCTTCCTATAGTTCCTCCCAAGATCAGGATATTTATTTAAATTCTAAATCAGAGATTAAAGCATTACACTTGTATTGATCTTTGAATAAGTGATGTGCAGTCCCTGTGTTTTAGTTTGCACAAGGTTCCTTTTGCTTCACTGCTGCTTAAAAAGTATAACGGAAAATGACATTTGCTGTAGAAATTCAGGTACCGTTCTGCATCCTTAATTATGTTTGTTACTTATGCTTACCTTGATAAGACCTGGCTTTGGCCTGAGAACTGAACAATAATGCTACCTCAGTCCCTTATGGGTTTCTTACTTTCATAAATGGTTATGATTGTATTAGAATTTTAAAAATTACTGCTTTGGAATGTTGAACTTTATCAGACATAGTTCTGTACAATCTGGGTTTTGTTTTAGTTCCATTTGTATCCCATAGGATACATTTAATGCATGTATACTATCTTTCAATCTCTTAGCGTCTCCTTAACAAACTTTTATAAGTGTGCTTGAGGTGAATAGGGAATACCACTGATTTTGAGTGACTGACTGTTCAGATGAAAGCAGCCTGTATTTATGAGGGTCTTTGCAATGATTGATGGGTTATGATAACAGGCCAAAATACTCTTGAAGTTGCTGTGAGAAAGTGCCATATGTATTTTTATAAGCTATAGGTAAACAATAGAAACATTTGTTTCCACACCAACCCCTAGAATTAATCTTTCAGCATGTCAAAAGTAAAATAATTCTTAAATATAAAAACAAAACCCATAATTTAAAGCAAGGTCTTGTCTGAGCAAAATAAGGGAATCTAGATAGACTCATTTTTTTTCTTGGTACTCATAAAAGTGGAGAATTATAGATGGAACAAGTAGTGCATGTAAAATGATTGCAGTCTTTTTATGGGCATTTGACAGATAGTTTGTGTGAATCTGACTTTATCAGAAGGAAATACCGGTTGTATTCTATGTTAGAAAAAGATTGGTTGCTTCCAAGTGTAAATATAGAAAAATCTTAATTCCATTCTACAGCCCTAGAATATTTAGTTCTGAAATGTTTGTCTTCTGTCTGCATCCAAAATTATATAATTTTCTTCATTTTGTAATACTGACCATCTCCACCCAGTTCCTGCTTCAGTGTTGGATGAATGCGTACTGGTCTGGGACCAATATGTTTTCTCTGAGGTAGAGTTTTGTGACCAGGAGCCTTTTTTTTGAATCAAACTGTTACTATTGCCAATGTATCTGTGAACACTAATTTCTTGGTTATGACTTGGCTAAAGCTTGTGTACATTTTGCATCTGAGACTACCATGTTGATTGTCATTTGTACCCCCCTGCCTAATTTATCTTGCAGATAGTACTGTAGTTTATATTTCTCACCTGAATGGTTCTGAATGCAGCTAGTAGACCATATAGACTTGAGATGACAAGAAAACTATCTGGGTATCCATAGCATTGCCTGCAGTAGCATTTGACTTAAAGAAGATCTTATTTTAAATCTAACCTGCAAATTCAGAGTGGGGTTTTGCTAGGTAGTTTTTCACTGTTTGTATTCATTGTATTAAATATAGTTTATAGAGCTTTAGAATGCTGCTTAATTGAAAAATTAATTTAAAGAATAAATGGATGGTAAACATGGTGACCGCTGTGGAAAAGTAAAGGTATAAGTGCTCAGCTTTTTCTGTTTGATAAATTATACCATTTATTTATTTTTATTAAATCAACTTGCATTTCTGTTCAGTCCAGAGAAGCAACTCTTAAAAAGTCACATTTCATAAATACGGGATTATTACTAACATAATTTCTATGCATTGCTGTGGTATATGGTAACAAGGCATAATATCTATCAGCTGTTAACAGATTAGTATCAGCTATTCAATCTGGCAGCAAATGTTTGCATTTTTAAAGGTTCTGATGAAAGTAAAAAAAGAAAGAAAGAAAGAAAAATCACATTATCCACTGTAAATTTTATTTCTTTTAGGAAGCCCGTAGAGGAAAATTCTCCATGAATGTACGTCACAATGATGATGACCGACCAAATCCCACTGGAGTTGCCATCACTGCTGAATGGGGAAGTAGCCATGATGCCTCACTTAGTCAATGGAGATGGAACACAGCAGGTCAGTATAGTCTGATGGTGGTGGCTTGAAATGTACACCTCTGCTATTTGTGACTTGTGCACTGATGGTTTATGTGTTTACTTAGAATTAAGGTCCACGGTATAATAGAAATAATAATAGTATTTAGGCTTACATATCTAAATACAACACTTTCTGGGCGATTTACAATGTAAGCATTATTTGCATATTGCCCCCAACAATTTGGATCCTCATTTTACTGACCTGGTTAAGAATGGAAGGCTGAGTCAATTTTGAACTTTGTCAGGATCTAACTCATGGCTGCGGGCAGAGTTTGCTTGCAATACTGCACTTTAACCACTGTGCTACCAGGCCTTAAAATGGAACTAATTCTTGAGGAAGAAGAGAGAGAGAACTTTAGTATTATTTTTAATGCCTTCCATTAATTTACTTTGTTCTGTGATACGGTTGAAGACTATGTAATGCAAGATTCCCCAGAAAGTCTCATAGCCAAGAGACTTGATTTGAAACTCCACCCCTTTTATATATGAGCCAAAGGGGTGAGGCTTTGATCTCAATAGCACAACTGCCATCTTGCCTATTTGGTCCCCATCCTTGAAGACTCTTGTCCAACATGACCATTTATCTAATGGATTCATTATGTTGAGTTTCCTCAAAAGTCTAAATGGCCAACTTGTCTAGGGAGATATAAACACTGAGGACAAAACTAAATAAAAAATTGGGTGATGCATGGGTGTGTCTGGAATTAAAGTAATCTGTATCACATTTTCTCTCTAACAACAAGCAATTTTCTAGTTAGACAATGGCAGATGGTCATTTCTCATTACATAGAGAAGATCAAAGATGACATATTCATTGAGTCAATCTTAAATCCCTGATCAGAATATTGGTTGATTGCACAATCACCAACTAATTCAGAAACTGTTGAAGTTTTTGATGTAGCCATAGCATGAATAAGACTCAAACTGCTCCATTTAAAGGTAGCATGTTCTTCAGTCTTTTTTTAGTGTAATAATACTTGAGATGTTATGACTTGGACTGTTGTTTTCCTTCCTTCCTTCCTTCCTTCCTTCCTTCCTTCCTTCCTTCCTTCCTTCCTTCCTTCCTTCCTTCCTTCCTTCCTTCCTTCCTTCCTATCATTTTCTGCTGGCATGGTAATTACCCAACTTCTTATGAAAAGTATGAACGAAACTTTTTTTTGTAAATTGAAAAACTAATCACAGCAACACTAGCAGCAGCAGAAACGATTTTTTATTGATGTGCCATGTTAATCCATAAATGAAGATCTGTTCTGTACTGAGTGATACCTGCATATTAAAAAAATAGCATAAAAAGAAGGGGCAAGTTCCTCATTTTTATATTTGCTTTTTTTGTGTTGGGAAACTTTTTGAGTTTGAACAAAGCATTCATTGGGAGCAACTGTAATTTGTAAGTTTTGATGGTCAGGCAAGAGGATTAAGGCAGGAATTATAAGGCAGAATATTCCTTATCTACAAAGTTTTGAAAACAGATAATTCATACCTGCTCAGGGTATTCTTAGTCAAATTCCCAGGTGGACTCTAGAATCTTTTCAATTAAAGTTTAGCTGGAAAGAATGCAAGAATGGGCCTTTAATTTTCCTTGTTTGCAATAGCATTTTTTAGTTTTCAAGAAAGTGTTTCATCTTAAAGGCTAATTACAACTTTCAGAACAATGAATTACTTTTGGAGATGAAGCAGGAAGACAGAGAAGGGGAAAATACCCAATTTAATTCACCATTTTGAAAATTAACATGAGTCTGAAAGTATTTCCAGGATGTAAAAAGAAAAAAAAAGTTTTGGAAGAGTTGAGAAATAAATCTTGTGAGCAAGATTGCTTACCACCAAGACATTCTCAGTTGCTGTGTATAAACAAAAGGCAGCACAATCCAACCCAGCGTTATTTGTCCCAGATGGAGTTCTAAACTTGGCTGCATCTCCAACGCTGATGTCATGGTGCACTAACAAAATTCTGAAAGAGAGGCGTATATAGCAACCATTTTATTCCTGTGTGAGTGGTGTGGGAGGAAAGGGCTGAGGAAGTGTAGGCTGGAAAATGTGTTTCATGTTGTTTCTTCTCCCCCCCCCCCCTTCTCTTTTGGAGAATGGTGATCATGAATGTGGGTCTTGATGCCAGAGAAGAAACAACATTGAAGAATGGGCTATCTTGTGTTGTTGTTGTTGTTTTCAAATTTGTTTTGCTTTCTTCTATGTCCTGCATAGCAAGATATAGCCAAAGGATTCCTGATAGCTTAGTACGTGAATAGTTGAGAGAGAAGTAAGCTGCTAATCCTATTTTACAAAATATCCATAAAACAAGATGCACTTTTACACAACAGGTCTTTGTAGCTATTTCTTCTAGTAGATGGCATGATTGACATATCAGCCTATCATTCTGATCCAGTAGGCCTCAGATGGAACGGTCTTCATTTTCAGGCTTAACAACCCCTAAGAAAGTGTGCTGAAAACCTCAGCCATATAATATCTTTATTGTAGGGTCCTGAAGTTAATGACATGAACTGGAATGTGTGGGGGGTGGCGATCATGAACTAATTTAAGCATCCACAGTATTTGGGGGCAACTGCCAGAGCCTTATTGGCTTGACAGTGTCTATTGTTGTTGCATACTTTAATGCCTTCTTTGGCAAATTTTGTTTCTAGCCAAATAGCTGGGCTTAGATGTAATGTTAATTTTTTAACACAGTTGCTTTGGACAGTGAGATGGGCAGCATATAAATTTAATAAATAAATTTAACAGCATAATTGCTGTATATTTAGGCAGTAAGGGGAGCAGGGTGTCCATTAATACCAAGATGCTTTGTACTATTTTTTTTAAACTATCGTTGCCCCTCTAAGCTTTCTGCCTTTTAAAAAGGCATAAAATACACACTTTAAAGTAAGTAACTAAATTGGAAGAAGAAACATTGTGGGCCAAAGTATCTTTTCCAGAATTATGTTTATTTCATTCATTCTAAAAGTTGATGAAAGTCACTATGTGTATGGAAGCTCCCTGTGAATATACCTTGATATGGTTCTTAGTCACCCATTCTCTTTAAATAAAATACATTAGCCTCCAAACTGTTCATGATTAGAATGGATAGGAACAAAGGACAGAAGTATGGACTCAGCTTTAAGTAGGAGTAAATTTCTAAAACTCTGTTTTCTTATATATACTTTCAACCAGATGTAGCCTCAGTTTGTGTATCTGCTTAATTAGTTCATCTTCATCCATTTTGAATCACTTCCACTTGTTTATTCAGGGATTCTAACCCTCAAAAAAAACAGAAAAAGAAAGAAATACACCTATATGTCACTTATATACTTCTTAGTTCAGATCTCTAGATGAACTTCAATTCTGACAAATTCCAATGGCCAACACATCTAGAAAAAATCAGTGAATCCACTGCTCGACTAAGTCTTAAGACCTCCAACTAATTCACAGTGGCTGCTGATGTATTTGCAGACAGCCTGATATCCAACTTGATTTTTTTTAAAAATTAAAAATTAACAAGAACGCTGCAAAGCAAAACAACCTCAAATGTGGGTATTTATTTTCAAAATGCTTCGTAAACTCTCTGAGAGTCTGCTTGAATGCTAATGACCAGATGACTGCAAAGAATATAAATCCTTCCATTCCCCACCAGTCAGTTAGAACTGAAGAAGCTTCTTGGATGAAAAGTGAAATGTTTTCAAGGAAAAAAAAACCCCAACAAAGTCCAGTTGCCTTTTGGAAAAGCAGCTTTGGGACAACCGTGACTGGATGATTGAGAATCTCCATGTACATACTTTCATAGGCTGGTTATTCTGTGATCAAGATTAGCATGGCGGGTCTTTTATGAAGAATCTTTATTGTTGTAGTTGTGTTTTATGCTTTCCTTTGAGGAAAGCAGCAGGAAAAATTCCATAATCAGGATTGTGGGTTGCCTGATTATATGGTTGGAGCGAAATTATGTTCTTGGCTTCATATTTCTGCTTAGAAATGATGACTTTTGCTTTTGAGAACAGTGGTGTTTTCCAGCAGACTGGCAGAATTTGCACAATCTGAATTTTTAAAAAGTTCCTGAGAAGGAAATTTAAAGATAGAAATTACCTGCAGATTCCTCTCTTAAAGAGACAGGTCTTGGTGGAAACAACCCCAAAGTGGGAACAGACAAAGAGAAGCCAGCAGAAAAATAAGTTTTTCCCCCCTCTTAAGAGCATCAAGCATGTGATTATATTCTGAAAACAAACTTGAGAAGCATGCTGTGGCAAGCCATATAAGACTTGCTTGCAACTTTCATGTATGGATAAATGTCCAACTTCCATGAAATCAGCTCATACCAGATTTTTGTTCCATGCTGCCAAAAAATAACTTAATTGAGACAAGAGGGAAATAATGGCTTGCTGATAGGAGGATAAATTGTTTTATTTTCCTCTCTGTGCAATGAGCAAGGCTTATACATGTTCTCATAATAAAGTCTCATAGTTTTTTCTCCCAGATGTTGCTCCATTCACATGCCTTTGTTTTTATGATATGTCACCATTTAGTTTTGCTTATCAGTTCCTGTGATACAGGCTGATCTTGTCATGCATCACATGTGCTTTTCAACTTACCTGTATCGAGGCAATCCACCTACTTATATCCTATATCCTATGTAATGTGGAAAAAATGGAGAAGTTTCATTTTCTCTTTTGAAACTTACAGATAAGAATCATCCAATGAAGCTATTGAAAGGAAATTTAGAGCAAACAAAAGAGTATTTACTCTTACTCAAATACAGAACACACTATAAGATTTAGTTATGGCTACTAACTTGGATGACTTCAAAATCGGACTGGATACATTTATGGAGACAGGTCTGTAAAGAACCATTAGTCTTGAAGATGCGATTTACATTCAGTTGGGGACAGCATGACTTCCACAGATCCATTATTAGAGAAAAGTAGTTTTAATGGCTAAGGTTGGATGCATTCTTTTGCTGTGGAATATAGCAGGAAAGCAGGAAATAAATAATAGGATAAGGCAATAGATTCCATAGAATTGAAGAGTGATTAAGAATGCATTCAAGATTGATTAATCTACATTAATCAATTGCTTGATTAATCTACATAAGTCTTGATTTGGAAGCTGTTGTAGTTAGATCCTGATGTTCCTGTGACAATTTGAGGCTGGATATCAGTTTTGTTTATCTGACAACACCATCAGAACCAGCATTAAAGGTGGAATTAGATTCTGATTCATCCAGTTTCTGTACTGCTTTTGACTTAGATCAGGTTCCTTAGCCAGGATTGTGTATGTACAATTTTTGACCATAATCTTATGAATTTCTATTCCTTCTTCCCAGCCTGCTTGTTGTAGATATACTAGAATCACAGGGTTGAAAGGAACTTGGATGTCTTCTAGTCTAACATCCTGTCCAGTGCTGGAATCTTCATTCCATTTTGGACAAATGGCGGTTCAGTCTTTTCTTGAAAACCTCCAGTGATGGAGCAGCCACATCTTCAAGAGGCATTGCTTAGTAAGCGCTCACAGTCAGGAAATTCCTCCTGAGATCAAGTTTGGAACTCTTAGAGTGTATCGCTTCCACTCATTGTTCTTGTCTTACCATCAGATATTAAGAAGAATAAATCTACCCCCTCTTCCTCGTGATACACCTTGGTAGAGCAGAAGACTAGGCTATGATGATTCCTCTTAGCCTTCTTGTCTGTGTTTTTCTTGTCTCTGGTAAATCATTCTCTATGGAGGAGAAGCCTTGAAAGAATGAATATGAAGTGTGTTCAGGTTCACGAAACCTAACTTTATTATTATTTTTATGGTTGGTTGCACAGTCAGCCAGATATTTAAATTGGATTGGGCATTTTTGCCCACCTATTGAGCCTTCCAAGGACCTGGTATACGCATATGTTGTTTAATAAAATTAATGGTATCATCGCAGGATGTAAACTGTTCCAAATAAAGCTGCTTTCTGCAATTGACAGATGATGATTTGGTCAATGCTGATAGTGTTCAAGTGGTGTTCCGGATGATTGAGATTACATCCAAGCATGTATTGTTTTCTTTTGTCATAGTCATACTACTGTTATTTGAGGATGTTATATTTTGTGGTTATCATTGTTACCAAAAGTGTATGAAGAGTAAGCCATGATTCTTCAGAATATTAGCAATAGCACTTAGACTTGTATATCACTTCATAATGCTTTACAGCCCTCTCTTAACGGTTTACAGAGTCAGCATATTGCCCCCAAATCTGGGCCCTCATTTTACCAACCTTGGAAGGGTAGAAGGCTGAGTCAACCTTGAGCAAGTAAGGATCAAACTCTTGGCAGTCGGCAGAATTAGCTTACAATACTGCATTCTAACCACTGTATCACCATGGCTGCTTTATACAAATGTGGGCAATATTCCTTTCATTTGAAATCAAGATTGAAGCATTGTTTCTCATTGTGAGGTCCACAGGTTTGCCAAGACTATGACTCCCAGAATTCTTAGCCAACATGGACAACATGATGGCAGACACAATTCCAATACAGCTAGGAAATGTAATGTTATGTTTATAAGCTTCTACAAAAATGCATATATGAATAAATTTCAGTATCATAGAATAGTAAGAGAGAGGTATCACTGAATTTACCAATATCCTTTATACATCCCAGTGAAACAAAGAAGCTACTTTTTTGATGAACCCTGGCCATCTCTGCAGCACTTTGGAAGGATGATAATTTTTTTGCATCTTTTGTTGAAAGAAATTGAGCATTAAGATGCTGAAGCTGGTCCAGTGTTTTGAGGTGACTCTAGATTATTGTCTGGTTGCTATAGTAACTCAGCAGGCCTGAATCATGGAAGATGTAAACACTTTGAAAAAGCAAAAAAAAAATCCTTCTTTTCCATCACTGGTGCCAGGAGTAACTAACCTCTTCCAGGAGCACTTTTAATCTTGGGCAAAGTGCATTTCCTATATAAGTAAGTTAGTAGTAGGCCAAAGTTTCAAGATCATGTGATACCACTAGACCAGTGGTTCCCAACCTTTTCTATACCCCCACCCCTAGAACGCTTCTGATATATTCTCACACCCCTTACAAAAGTTCGAAATAACGGCAACAAATTATGCATATACACTATCATTTGAAAACCCAAGTTTTCGCACCCCCTGGAATATCATCTCGCACCCCCAGGTGGTGTGAGCACCCCTGGTTGGGAACCCCTGCACTAAATAGATGTGAGCTTTGGTACAGTTTACATATATTTAATATTTATTGAAAAAAGCAAAGCAAAAATATTGATTAAATAAAGTAAGCATATGGAGAGAAAGGAAACTAAAGGAAAAAAGATCCATATAATATCAATACCAGATTGATTCAATCCTTAATTTTCAATCTATTCAATCTAAAATACAGAGAAACATATTGCTCTATTTTTCTCATTTTTAGAATACTAAAATACTAAAACATTTCAAGAAAATTTGATAGGAAACACATATGTTGATTCTGTTCCCGAACACTGGAAGAATAATACAGCTCATCTTTAAGGAATGAAGTCTTTGTGGAATTTGTACATTAAAGGTGGCTTTGTGCCAAAGGAGTGGTGGCAGCGTGGAGTCAATTTTGATTTCTAGAAAGCAGACTTTAGGGCTTAATTTCTGAAAGTCCAATAGTTTGAATGTAAGTGAAATGCCACGTCATTTAAAGAATATGTGCCTTTAAAGAGCAAAGCTCAGTTTGATCTTTCGGTTCTATCACTTTGTTTTGAATGCTGTGTCTTTATTTGAAGGAAACAGTGGTCCTTGTGAATAATTCATAGGCCTTTCCAGGTTGTGAGACAGATGTCTCTAACTGCTGATTGAACTAAGATTGCAGATAGATTGCCTTTTATCAGTGTATTTTTCTCTTTCCTGGAATTCAAATTCTGATCTCTTTGCTGTCCTTGCGCCTTCTAATGAGTAATTTGTCAAATCCTTGCTGCAGATCTAACACAGCAATCCACGTTAGCATTTTTTTTCTTCCTAAAACTTATAATTTAGCCATAATAGTAAGCTATAGCAGAATTATAGTGATTTCAGAGCCAATGTAATCTCTAACATTTTTCTTTTAACTTTCTAAACTTTTTGTTTCTAGTCCTGAAAAGGGTTTTTTGCTTTGATAATTTGGTAAAGGTCACTGGAATTAAAGATAGTAAAACAGCTATTAGAACAGCTTACATATCCCAAACGTGTTTCAAAATTTTTAAAGGGAAGGAAGTCAGGAGGAATAAATTATCTGTTTAGTTCAATCAACTAAGAATGTAGGTGATGTACAGTAAAAAAAACCACCACATTATTAGCAATATAGTGATGATGATGTATGTTGGAGGAGATTGCCCACTAGGACTCCGAGGTCCCTCTCACAGTTACTACTATTAAATATTTTGCCAGAAAATGTCAGTTTTCAGCAAAACCTTCCAGTTTCCAGAAAAAAAAAACCCATTGCAAACAATGGATTCACATAACAACCTCTGCAAAAAGGTCATAAAATCAAGTATGATCATTTGGTGACTCCTTAGTAATCAGCATGACTTACTACCATAATTCCAGGTTCAGTTATGGTCGTAAGTCAGCTCCATGTCTGAAGGTAAGTGCAAATTGGCAATTCCTTCAATGCCTTAACCACTATACTGCTCACTTGTTTTTTACATGTGGAAAGAACAATTAACCAGTGGAACAATCTGCCTCCAGAAGCGGTGAATGCGCCAACATTGGAAGTTTTTAAGAAGAAACTGGACAGCCATTTGTCAGAAATGGTATAAGGTTTCCTGCCTGAGCAGGGGGTTGAACTAGATGACCTCCAAGGTCCCTTCCAACTTTATTATTATCATTATCATTATCATTACTACTACCACTACCACTACTACTACTACTACTACTACTACTACTACTACTACTACTACTACTACTACTACTACTACTACTACTACTACTGGCCAATGCTTTGAAGGGGGAATGCCAGATTCTAAAATTGGGACTTAGTGGGTGTATTTGACATTTTGCTCTGAGAATTCTGAGAGAAGAGCAGTGCTTTTCCTTTTCATGAGTTTGATTTAAAAAGGAAAAGAAAAAAAAGAAATTAAATGATTGCCTTTCCAGGTGCATTATCTGTCCCATTCTTCTACAAGTTTCATCTGCTGAGAATCTAGCCCGCTTCTGACCTGTTAGACCATCTGTGGCTCACTCTGCGTGGTTTCATTTCTTGGTGGTTCAGATTAGGCTAAACTTTGAACCTTTTTAATGAAATTAATTTTTTTTTGTTTAACAAAATTAACCTAGGCCTGTGTTCCTTCAAGAGGCCAGAAAATGTATCACATTTTCATTCTCAAAACAACTTAAATAATTCTGCATGATTCTTAGCTTGGTCACTGTAATTTTTAGAATATGATCCTTTCAGTTTCTGAAAGGATATATATATATATATAAAATAGTTTATATATAATAATAATAATAGTAATAATAATAATAATAACTCTACTTTTTATTTTACTTGTAAGTTTTAATTTGCTCTTAACTCTATTTTTAATTTGTGTTTTTATTCATTTACTTATATGCTTTTATTAGGCTGTTGTAAGCTGCCAGAGTTGGTTGGTATAGAAATTTAATAAATAAAAAAACCGCCACAATACTATATGTATGATGGGAAAAAATGACCATTGTGAAAGCAGCTTACTTTCCCAAATGTCTTTCCACCATTGCTGAACCAGGGAGCAATGTACATGATGGATGTTATTTTCCCCCTATGGGTATAGTAGAGATAATTATGTTTTTAATGTGTACTCCCTCGTTTTCAATTCCATCTTGGAATCAACTAAAGGATGCTTTTCAGGCACTGTGAACTGGGTTGAAGCATTGAAGAGTTGGTGCAGATGTTCCTACAGCCAATTCTTGCAAACTTATTTATCAGGAACCGAAGCATGATGCTGGTATATGTTAAGTCCCCAGACTCTTCCACTAATATCATCTGCCAGCAATCATCCCTTATGTTTCATGAATTACCTTTGCTTTTCCTGTAACTTTTCATTATATGTCTTATTGTTAATATCCATTGTACTTTACTTCTCAACAAGAAAAAAGGCGAGTTCTTTTCCTGAAGCTATTTCTAAAATTGGACACAAGGGAGGTAGGAGTAAAACTAATGTTTATTTTAGCTATATATTTCTAGCTGTGTTGATTTGGGGACTAACAACATATGTGAAAAGGCTGCACTTAGGCCTTTTTAAATTAAAGGAAGGAGGGTGAGCAGGACTATGGAGATTTCTAACATTAATCTCATTGTGAGAAAATAAATTCTATCCAGCTAGAATCTGGATAATCATCCAAAAATTGGCACGATGACAGATCCAGAATAGACGAAGGGAATTCCTTTTTCATGCAAGGCATGGTTCAGTGATCACAAGATGTAATAATGGCTGTAAGGAGGCATTAGATAAATTCATGGAAGGTAAAACAATCTGTAACTGCTGCTCATATGCTAGCTCCAAAATCAGAGGTAGTGTGCTTATGAATACCAATTCCTGCAGGTGTACAATTCACGTTAAAGGGTTTAAAATAACAGTGCTTCTGAAGAGCTAAACAGCTTCAAAATGCTGCCACCAGTCGTAGATATCATTGCAAGCATTATTGGTAGATGTCACTTGGTCATATTTTTTCATCCTCTTTTTGCCTCAACCATGATATGGCTATCATGGCTAAGAATATCCAGAAGAAGACCTTCTTGTATCCTGCATGAGGGATGGCCAAAAGAATTATATTGAGAACTTGAAAAAGTGATATTGTTCCAGAAGTTAAGAAATGGCTTTTGGAAATGTTTAACTTAATTTGTCTTGAAAAGGGCATTATTGTCTATTAACCAAAGGATGAAGTAACATATTCTACTTTGGCTGAGATGTTATGTTATTTTTTTGATAACATTTTACTCTATGGTATATTCAGTGATTATTGGTAAATTTAATATAAGTGGCGGGTTTTTTCTCTTAGTTTGTTTTTTATCTTTCTCTTTTTGTGTCTTTTTTTTAATTTAAGGATTGTTCTGTTTATTTTTTTAGTGTATTTTGGTGTTTTATCTACATTTCGTATTGTTTCTAAACTCCAATTTTTAAAAAAATCAAATATGAATTGATTTAGTTGTAATATCTGAATTGTAAGCTTAGAATCTATTGTTCAGTCGCTAAGTTGTGTTTGACTCTATGTGAGCAACACAGGCCACAGTATGCCAGGCCCTCTGTCCTTCACTCTCCCCGGGAGTCTGCCCAAATTCATATTCATTACTTTGATGACACTGTCTAACCATCTCATCTTCTACTGCCCCCTTCTTCTTTTGCCTTCAATCTTTCCCAACTTCAGGCTCTTTTCCAATGAGTCCTCTTTTCTCATTAGGTGGCCAAAGTATTTGAGCTTCACCCTTAGAATGCCCCATGGCAATAAATGGTATCACCTGTGGACTCATTTCAGAATGCTTATTTGTGTGAAGTTTGGCTCTACTATGATTCAGTCACATTGCTTGAAGCAATGTGTATCTCAAGATGGTTTTTACTTTGCTATGTGGCATTGTAGTCAGAAAGTTAAGCTAAGAAAATCCAGATTGGAATTTCTATTTTTTTTTTTTTTAAAGTTTGGGTCAATCATTGTCTAACAGAGCCTTTGTGAGAATTAAATAGGGGAAAAAAGATTTACTCTTTCTTCTAGGCTTCTTGGATGAGAAGGGCAATGGGCAGTTCCAAATGATGTTCTACTCCATTATTTTCCCCTTAAACAAGAAAATCCCAACTATTAAATATTTTTCACTGCAGGGGAGAAAACTACTTGATCTTTTCTCTTACTCTCCATCTTGCTGATATAATAATAGAATAGAATAACAAAGTTAGAAGGGATCTTGGAAATCTTCTAATCCAATTCTCTGCTTAGGCAGGAAACCCTATACCATTTCAGACAAATGGCTGTCCAATCTCTTCTTAAAAACTTTCCGTTTTGGAGCACCCACAACTTCTGGAGGCAAGTCATTCCACAGATTAATTGTTCTAACTGTCAGAAAATTTCTCCTTAGTTTTAGGTTGCTTCTCTCGATCGATTTCCATCCCTTGCTTCTTGTCCTGCCTTCAAGTGCTTTGGAGAATAAGTTGACCTCCTCTTCTTTGTGGCAGCCCCTCAGATATTGGAACACTGCTATCATATCATCCCTAATCATTAAACTAGACATACCCACTTCCAACAATGTTCTTTATATGTTTTAGCCTCCACTTCCCTAATGAGCACCCCATATGTGGGTAAATTGTAGGATGATAGAGTGGTATTTATCCTTGTCTTCTTTTTAATGCCTTTCCTAAATAATTCATAATGTTTTGTCTTTTCTCTGGCATGGTGTACTTTTTTTCAGTCTCCTTCCTCTTTTTGTTCTGATAAGTTGATAGCTTACAAAGACCCTTTCAGTTGGAATGCACCCCTGTGAGGATTAATTTATTTTGTGGGATGATAAGATTGCAGCTGTGTTCCAATCTGCAGTAAGTCCCAATATGTTCGGTGAATCTTCTCTCTCTATAATGGTTTGTAGGAACGTGACTTTGAAGAGAGAAATATGCAGTTTCTACTTTTAAGGCAGCTCATCTGGAATAAATTTTATTTATTTTTTTGAAACATTTGTGTGTCTTCACTCATTGGAACTGGGTTGGTGCATAAGCAAATCGAGTTACTTAGGCAACTGAATGCTGTGATATACCATGAAATAATGACACTGACAATAAAATGAAGAACAACTGCAAATAAACAGGCTAAGATATTTTACAAATTAAAATGGCCAAAGAAATAGTAGTCTTTTAGTTTAATTCTGTAGTGAAGCTGGTTTCAGAAATTATTTTGTTAAATGGTCACAGTTGTGTATAGCTGGATCAGCACTTTTTTTGTTGATGATGATGATTATTTAACCAGCACTATTGTTTTCCTGGCTTACTTCTTGCTGGGATTTGTTTCCATTTTTATTTGTTTTTGGATCATGAGCAATTTGGGCTTGGAACAGCAGGTTTGTAATTTGATTTATTAAAATATATTCTGCTTTAAGGTGATATTCTTCAGTGAGTTTGCCCTTTGAGCCTCTTTCATGTAGACCAGTGGTTCTCAACCTGCAGGTCAGGACCCCATTTGGGGTCGAATGACCATTTCACGGGGGTCGCCAAACAAGGCTGTCCGCCATTTTTTCCCCTTTTCTTTGGCCACGCCCCTGGCACCCAGTGATGTATAAGTGGTTGGGGGTCACCACAACATGGGGAACTGTATTATGGGGTCGCAGCATTAGAAAGGTTGAGAACCACTGATGTAGACCTTGGTAGATGTCAGATGAAAATTTGGGCTCCTTTTAAAGAATACTGTATGTTTGCTTTTCTATTATAGGTTTAAATATAGCTTAATTTAAAGAATTATGACTTGTGTAATAATAGTTTGGGATTCGATTTATCCTGTTTCTTTTTCTGAAAAACCTTTTCTGTGCCGTACTGTAAACTTGCAGTTAAACTGAAATGATTTGAAGATTTTCATGTTAGTCTCTTTCTCTTTTTTTTCTGGGCAGGTCATTTTTGTTCAAGTTAATCCAGGTGAAACTTTTACCATAAGGGGTGAAGATGGAACTCTTCAGTGCATTCAAGGTAAGGAATTTTATAGGACAAAAATTTTGTTTCATGCTTAATTTTCTTGATTATTCATCTGTGATATTGTTAATGAATTCCTGATGATACTGACTCCTTAATTAAAGAAAGTTCATAAAGCTCAAATATACAAAATGTTAAAGGTTTTCAGCAAAGTGCTGAAAAACCACCTGGATAATCTGCAGCTCATACAGGTACAGATTTTTTGACCCTTACCTTTTCCTTTTGAACCCAATAGCTTAAACCATTTTCCGACATCTATTCAACAAATTACTATACCTTTAGTGATACAGATTTATGCTATAACAGGAGTTCATTTTTAATAGAAATCAGAATTTTTACAGGCGGAGGCTAGAAAGAAATCTGTGGGGATAGCCTAATTCTGATTTTGAAACATCATGTGGGGGTTAACTTTTGAGTTTGGAAGCATTTTTACTTTCTCTTAGTTTTGTTTGCTGCTATCACCTTGAATTTTCTTTTTTGTATACTGCCTTTGTTTAAAAAGAGCAGGTATCTCATGCATGGGCCTGATTCTAAATTTTGTTGTTTCAGAAATTCTTTGAACTCTTTGATTATCAGATTGTGATAGTGATACAAAGGTCACAACAAGGGGTGTGGGAAGGTGGATCATTGTTTTTTTAAGAAAGAACAGTCTGAACAAAGTTAGGGTTTATATTGACTCAGAGTTAAAGTCAATACAATGCTTCACACATATTAATACATTTGGGAAGAGTAATCCCTTGTCTCCATTTAAGCATGGCATCCTATAATGAAGCATTTTGATTTAGATTTAGTATAGTTTGTAACCCACACATTGTGGTTTGCAGACCATGGTTTAGAGCCAGGGTACAAAAGTTTGGCCCCAGTTGGAACATTTTCAGATCTTGGGGTTTTGGAGGATTTAAAGAATAATACCTTCTGTTTAATTTGCCAGTGAAGTCATGAATCCCTCCATCCTTCATTTTTTATGTATGTTTCTCCATCATCATCCTTGTGGGTTTTTTTTTCTCTTTTTGTTGCTAATTAAAAAATAATAAACTATAAATATTTTTTTAAAAAACGAATCCTTTTATCCTCAAAATATAGGCTGATTTTCCTTCCTTCCTTCCTTCCTTCCTTCCTTCCTTCCTTCCTTCCTTCCTTCCTTCCTTCCTTCCTTCCTTCCTTCCTTCCTTCCTTCCTTCTTGTTTCATATCAATTTGAAATTGATACTTTATTCTCATTTCATTCCTTCAAATCCACTAAAAGCATCCCCCTCCAAAATAAGGAAAAATTCCTGCAATGGAGATAGGGCCATTAGTTCCTAGTCTAGTGATGGACTGCAGAATTTTTTATCTAGTTGTATAAAGGAGCTATCATACTGAAAAGGAGTCCTGTGCCACTGTTGTTGAATAATCATATTGGGAAGGAACCTATCAGGTTATCAAGTCCAACTTCCTACACATTTTAGAAATAACTACACCATCCCTGATAGATGGCCCAAAGGTGCTTTTTCAAGAGGCAATAGACTTTCTTTGTTTTTCCTTGAAGATGGTTCACTTCTTATCCAAGAAGCTTCTTCAGTTCTGACTCAGTCCCTGATAGATGACTACCTGGCCTCTATTTTAAAAAAATGTATCTTCCACTGAATGAAGCAAAAAGCTGAAACTTATTGTGTAGCCTCCCTCCCTCTTTCTCCTGATCCACAAAATCTCCTGATTCACAAAAAAAACCCCACTTCATAAATTATTATAAAACAAGGGAGGTGAATTTAAAGTAGTCCGACCCACATTGGAAGCAAGATGGCCCTTTGTTCAGAAGATGTTTACCCTTAATTTGTGATGTAGCAAGATACGTGAACCCACTCGAATTGGACTTAGTTCCATAAGCTTTGGTTTAAGGCAATGTGTGAGCTCACCCAGTGAACTCTATATGGATAAAGTATTGGACAGAAAGTTCACATTTCAATTCTCCAGTCATCCGTGCAATTTATAACTTGGGATTAATTGCTGTCAACCTTAACTTATCTCACAAAATTGTTGTGGGGATAAAAGGGATCAGGAAGTTGAAATGATATGTACAGCCCTAAATTCTTTCGGTGAAACATAGGATAAAAAAATGTACTCAAGTAAAAACACTGCTTACTCTGTTTTCTATAGGGTAAATAATGGCTGAAACTTAAAAAAGAGACCTTACCTTAGACCACCTAGGGAGCATATAATTTAGGCAAAGATTAAAACACAACTTCAGATTCACACTTTTAGGACAGTATAGAATTCTAAGGCTTGGCAGACTTTTACTTCTAGTACAACTTGGGTTTTGTCCTTGAAAGTGACATGGAAAGCCAAAAAATAAATGTCAAGTTAGATTTTCCTTGCTTTGGCCACATGAAAGGTGTTTGGTCAATATATAATTCATGCTTAATGTTGAAAGAAAAGCACATTTGTACGGCTTACTATAATGCAGAAACTCTTCAAGTTAAGCTGATGCTTGGGGGTGGGAGGAGAAATTGCTCCCTGTAACATTGCCAGGTTCTGGGAGAGGTGATGCCCGCAGTCATGCATACTATGTGTGAATCATTCATGGTAAATAAATCTGTCCGATGGCTACATTTTTTTTCACGTTCTTTTTTTTTTTCCTGCTTGAAGCCGGTGATCATGAAAGCAAGAAAACTATTCATTGGGGCTCCATATTATAAAAGGAGCAATTCACTCATGACGCTCCAATAGTATAATTTCATGAAGTGATTTATGGTTTTTGCTTTGCTTTTTTCATTTATTTATAGGAAAAATGAAAAAAGAACTAATGAAGATGATTAGTGCTTATGACTAACCTATTCATACCTGTCTAGTTCAGAAGAAACAACAGTCCTAGAAACTGTTTGTGATTCCACATGCTGTGTCTTTCCAAGGGACTTTGCGATTAAGGCTTTGTACGTGGGTTCAGAAAATAAGTGTATTGGTTGGGTCAGTTCTGTTAGATGACTGCTGAACCTCTTCTTAAAAACCATAAATTGAAAGACAATCCAGTTCTATCTAAGCTTCCATTGAAATGCCTTTCCTATCTTTTGATTCTGTTGCTCTGATCCTATCAGAGTTTTCTTTAGATGCTGCCAAGATCTAAATCTTTTTTCTAAGCAATTATTCTTCCATCTTTGATGTCCAGCTATGTAACAGCCATCTGGAAATATACATAACAACAGAACAATGAAGGTGGACCACATAGGTGTGGCATTACAGCTTTTGCCTCAAGGCTATGCAACCTTTTGGGGCAGTCACCACATCACTACTACTCTGTGGAAGTCTGGTTATTTGGGTTATTTGTTTGCAGACATTTCATTACCTAGGTAAGTAATGTCATCCCAGTGAATGAGTGTAGGGTTTGTTTCCTGTATATATATATATATATATATATATATATATATATATATATATATATATATATATATATATATATATATATATATATATATAATAGCCTGCCCTTCCTGTTTTGGTGGGAGTGTGTGATCTCCTCTTTGGTGGTTCCTTGACTAGAGTATTCTTTTCTGCTTTATTGTTTGTCTGGTGCTGATCCTTGATCACTTGGGTGTTGCTACTGGAAGAGATGAATTCCTCAAAACAACTCCAAAATAACCAGAAAACATTAAGAACTAACCCTGAACTGGTCTCTTCTATTGGATTACTATATTTGACAATGTAGCCACATCTATCACAACAGCACTTTTACTGCCACGAATGCTTACTTAACAAGAGGCAAGTAGGTGTGGTGCTGCTACTCCCTCTCCTTCCTACCCCTTCCCTTTTGTCTTTTTATAAGCCTTCCCCAAAAAGCTCTAGGCCAGGGGAAGGCAACCTTGGCTCTTTTATGACTCGTGGACTTCAACTCCCAGAATTCCTGAACCAGCATGGCTGGCTCAGGAATTCTGGGAGTTGGTCCACGAGTCATAAAAGAGCCAAGGTTGCCTACCCCTGCTCTAGGCAGAAGAGCCGAGGTGGCGCAGCAGTTAGAGTGTAGTACTGCAGGCCACTTTAGCTGACTGTGTTCAGCAGGTCAGCGGTTCAAATCTCACCGGCTCAAGGTTGACTCAGCCTTCCATCCTTCCGAGGTAGGTAAAATGAGGACCCAGATTGTTGGGGGCAATGTAAATATATATATACATTGCTTACTGGTGTACACCACTTAAAGAGTGCTTGCATTTAAAGCGGTATATAAGTCTCATAAATAAATAAATAAATAAATAAATAAATAAACAAACTACCCACATTTTAATTTTATTGGCTAATATTGTTTGTGCTGTCTTGGTGAGGCCCAGAGTCATTATGGGGCATGAAGGCGATGATTCGCAGCAAGGTTCTTTCTCATGTAGTTATTTTTTAATTTATATATATATATATATATATATATATATATATATATATATATATATATATATATATATATATATATATATATATATATTAGTTTTCTGAGGTTTTCGCGGGTGTTTGTATGTAGGTCTTTGGTTGTTCGGGTTTTCTCCCGCGTAAAATTGGAAGTGTCTTGGCGACGTTTCGACGAAGTCCCATTCGTCATCTTCAGGCTGGTGTTTTCAGCTTCGTGCTTCGAGCAGCAATGTGTGGTCTTAGCTGTTTCTTCCTTTTAACTGCCAGTGGGGGTATGAACTGATTGGGTGGGAGCTTGGCTGTGTTCTGATTGGGTGGAGGTGTGTTCTGATTGGTTAGGGGCTGGCTGTGCTCTGATTGGCTGGGGGGTTGGCTGTGCTCTGATTGGCTGGGGGGTTGGCTGTGCTCTGATTGGCTGGGGGAGTTTATGTTTGGTTGTGCTCAGGTTAGTCTGAGTTGCAGAGGGGTTTAAGATTTTGGGCTGCCTTGCTATTTTTTGGCTTCGCGTTTAAAAATACCAGAACCATTGCCAAAAGTGAACATTTTAATAACAGAATAATCAGAGAAGCCATCGAGATAGAAAAACGCCCACACAGCATGAACAAGCGAGATGATACCTCCCGCCTACCAGCCATTTGGAAACCCGCCCTTATTGACAAACGACTCCCTAATACAAAAAATGATACCAGACCCACACTCACAAAAACCACACAGGATGTCACCACCACACATCCACGCAAAAAGCAAACCCAAAGCCACACCGATGATGAGGCACGACCACAAACCAGAAGCCAGACCAGAGCTGCATCATTAGCCACTTTAAAGCCCTCCAATCCATACACGAAGCAAACTGACACCCTCCATGAAAATGAGGCACGACCACAAACGCGAAGCCAAAAAATAGCAAGGCAGCCCAAAACAAAATCTTAAACCCCTCTGCAACTCAGACTAACCTGAGCACAACCAAACATAACACTCCCCCAGCCAATCAGAGCACAGCCAACCCCCCAGCCAATCAGAGCACAGCCACGCCCCTAACCAATCAGAACACACCTCCACCCAATCAGAACACAGCTAAGCTCCCACCCAATCAGTTCATACCCCCACTGGCAGTTAAAAGGAAGAAACAGCTAAGACCACACATTGCTGCTCGAAGCACGAAGCTGAAAACACCAGCCTGAAGATGACGAATGGGACTTCGTCGAAACGTCGCCAAGACACTTCCAATTTTACGCGGGAGAAAACCCGAACAACCAAAGACATATATATATATATATATATATATATACTTTTTAAAAGGCAGCAATCGGGTGAGCTTTATGGATAATCTGTAGGCACATTGGCACCATGGTGACTATTCTCGTTCTGTACAAATACATGTCTTTCATTCCAAGTTCTGCCTCTATTGGTAGCCCTAATTTTTCTTAAAAAAAAACCAATCATGTTGTGCATACAGCTTCTATTCATGAACATGTGTTTAAGATTAGGAGGTTCCTGTATCGCCTGTTTTTATTGAGTCTTTCTCTGTACTTGTTTTTAGTTCTCAGTTTTGAAAGCTAGTGACATTCTCCGATCAGTCAATTCCTAATCTCAGTTGGTAGCCTTGCTGCAGTGTTGATTGAGTTTTAATGAAAAGCATTTGTGTTAATGCTCTGAATTTCTGCACTGGCTCTGCTTTAACACTCAGTCCCTTGATGAAGAAAGGAAAGAGCATGTTGAAATATGGGCACAAAGAGTTGCCTTTTAGCTTGTTACCTTCCATCTTTCTGGCTGTCATAGAGCAAATCTTTCTTTTAAACCTAACACTGGAACTAGTCAGTGGCCGGTGGATGCAAATGCTATAAATTGTATACCATTTTTGTCAAGTAAAATCAAGACAATAGAGGTAGTCCTTGACTTACAACAGTTCGTTTAGTGACCTTTCAAAGTTACAATGGCACTGAAAAAAGTGACTTAACGACCATTTTTCATACTTACGCCCATTGCAGCATCCCCACAATCATGTGATCCAAATTCATATTTTGACTCATATTTATGACGGTTGCAGTGTTCCAGGGTCAGATCAGGTCCCTTTTGCAACCTTCTGACTAGCAAAGTCAATGGGGAAGCCAGAGTCACTTAACAACTGTGTTACTAATTTAACAACTGAAGTGATTCACTTAACAAACGGGACAAGTTGTAAAATGGGACAAAACTCACTTAAAACATTTCTCACTTAGCAACATAAATGTTGGGCTCACTTGTGGTCATAAGTTGAAGACTACCTGTAACTACAAGACTCTAATCTCCCAACTCAAATGAGAAACTGCTTTTTCCTCTAGAAAGAGCGTCGTATGTACGTACGTGATCAATACCATCTTTCTGTTCAGATATGCCCTTTATGCAATTTAGGTTTCGCATATCCAAAGGAATCCGAAGTGGATGTTCTCCATGCTGGGGTGAATTAGAATTCCTAGAACGGTTAGCCAGTATGGAAGGCAACAGCTTAAGAAAATCTATCATAGAGATCATATCTGAATTAGAAATCTGAAATTAAGTAAATCAAATCAAGTTGCTGTTTTCTCAAAATATGCCTTACTTTTAATTATATCTTTTAGTTTCTGGTTAGTAGGTAGAACAGAGATTGGTAGGATTGAAGTGCCAGGAATTTCTGATTGGTCTCTGATCTTAATGGTGCAGGGTTCATGAAACTGAATTCTAGCAGATCAGTCTCTCAAATCATGTGTATTTTGTTTCTCAGTGTACTTCAGCTTTATGTTAGAACGATCTTGCTCTATTGACTTCCTTTCTAGAAGCCTAACCATCTTATGCTTGAGTTTTAAAGTCCCAGTAAGCTACCACTTTAAAAAAATCAGTTGTGTGTCTACTGTTGTCCACCTGTCTGTCTGAGTTTCTGTTTTTTTGTGGTGGTTTTTGGTTCAGCTTCCTAGCCAGTGGATAATTTAAAACATAAAAGAATCCATGAACAAGAATTGGAGAGACAAACTGGAAAGCAGGACTTGATGCAGTGATGATCCTGATCGCTTTGTTTTGGCTTCAACAGAGTCTCTGAAGTTTGGAGCATATAAATTTTCATTGGTGCATATAGTCCGGTAAAATGCTGAATGTATAATACAATACATATACACAAATTGTAGTTCATCCTTCCTTTCAATATCAGCTCGGTATGCAGGTTTTCCATCCTCTCATTCTGTTTTATTTCAGACTTAACATTGTGATATAAAGTTTGTAAAGAGATAGTGACTGGCCCATGGCTGAAACAGACTTGAGAAACATCATCTTCAAACTACTAAGTGGAGTGGAGCAGGAGATATATGGGGAGGGGACAGAGTGGGAGAGAAAGAAAGAGAGAAAGAGTTTGATTTTGTAATTAAGGCACCAAGCTAAGATCGTAAGTTCAGTTCCTGCCTTAGCCATGAAAATCAGGTGGATGACTTTAGGCCAATCATACTTTCTCAGCCAAATCTACCTACAGGGTTGTTATGAGGAAAATACATGTAGGAGATGACTAGGCTGAGATGGAGAGAGGGGTCAGATGTATCATCAATCATGAGTTCCTTCACACCACAAAAAAATCTAAGTCTAGCTCACCTTGAATTCTTTTGACTGTTATCTACCACCAATTTGCTTTGACCATTAGTAGTTCAGATTCTTGTAGAGAGCTTAAGCTTGCAATAAATCTTTATACTCATTTGAACTGCCTGGATTTTTTTTTCTCTTGGGGTTTGTCAATAGGAGGAGGAAGATATTGGATATGTTCATGTCTTGAGTTATTTGTAAAAATAATAAAGATGGGATAAAATAATAAATATATTTGTTTTGACATTTCCAGTTGATTTATATTTACGTATGTTTTTATTCTATTTATTCTAAATTTTACTCAAATTATTCTATTTTTTAAAAATTTGGCATAAGAATTTTATATTTGCTGGAATTGAAAACTTATTTTCACAACAGAACATAAATTAGCATAAATTCCGTATTAATTGGCTTCTACAGCAGAAGTCTCCAATCTTGGTTGGTGGAATGGAGGGAAAGGGAGGGGAAGCATTTTATGCACATGCCCGTGCGCATACACAAATGGAGCCGCGAGCATTTGCAACACAAATGGGGCGGTGCTAACGCCCATGTGACACTCGCTAGCACTGCCCCATTTTCACCACACGGCGCCCTGTTTGCGTAGTGGTTGTGTGAGTGAGTGTGTACACGTGCACGCACTGGCCAGCCTGTTTTGCGGCCCGCTGGCTAGCAGGCCACAGCCCAGTAGTGGGCTGTAGCCCACAGGTTGGGGACCCCTGCTCTACAGGACCTTTTCTATATGCATGTGATGTCACATCATAGTTTAAAAAGGAACAGGATTTGCATCGATACAGTGATGCTGTATTTGTCATTTTGTCCTTCCTTCTCTCTCTCTCTCTCTCTCTCTCTCTCTCTCTCTCTCTCTCTCTCTCTCTCTCTCTCTCTCTCCCCAACACATACACATGCACACACATACACACACACACACACAAACGATGCCTCTGTGCATATTCAGGCAAAACATTCCACAATTCATGCTTATTCATCTGATGATGCACTTTCTCCAAATCAACAAATATGGAATAAGTTTTCCACATTCATACATATTTCAGTGACTTATTGAAAAGCAAATATCTGTCTGCAGGAACATAAGACCTTACTGCATTTTTCAAATATTGCTCATTGTCACCTCTCCTGCTCTTTCATTTAGAAATTCCCAAAGGAACATATAACACTTTATAGATTTTACATTCATTCATTCTTGATGTCAAGAATCATAGCATTCTTTTAATTGTTAGCTGCAGACTGAGCCTTCACATGCAGTTTTTAAACAAGTCACGCAGCCACTCCATAAGCAAACCACAGACATATTTTAACATTTCTTCAGTTAAACCATCTACATTTACAATCTCACCATTTTTCCAACATTCTCTCACCAATTATGACCTTCTTTTCATTTTTTTTCTTCAAAACTAATGTGTACAACATTTATTCCAGTTCCATTCTTTGGCACATCATGACCACACTCAAATAATATCTAAAATTCCAGTGTGTTTCCACTGCAGTTTCATCCCTAATCATTTCATCAGTTTTATTTTTAATACCATTTGCTCTGCTGGAGTCTCTTTGCATAATTCCCTGAAGCCACTTCCAAAGCAATTTTATTTATTCCACCCAACTCACACTGCCTATTCTCTGCCTTCTTTAACTTAACCATTCCTTGCTGTCTTTGATTACAGTCTTTGCAGCATTCTTTTTATCTCTCTACACAATATAGAATATTTCTCATCTTCATTTTGTATAGTAATATATGCATGTTTTCTTATATACTCCCTCTTTGACAATTCCATCACAATTCCATCCATTTCATTATTTATGTATATATATTGATCCAGTTTAGATGGCTGCTCATCTATCCAAGAACCTCTGAGTAGTGAGCAAAATAAAAACTGAGAATTTCATTAAAACCAAAAATCACTAACCCAAATTAGGGCTCAATAAAAGTCACTAGAGCATACAACCATGCCAAAGGTCCTCACTAACCTCCCAACTGAAATACCTACTTCTTAATGCACTAATTCTTCACATTAGTGTTGTTCCTCACACATTTATGGTATACTATAAAGCCATTCTCTCCATTATGTTCAATGTAGTTTCCATGTTCCTCTATTTTGCATTCATTGTTTCTCTTCCTACCATAATTCATTCACTCTTCTTTGACTTTCACTCTCATTTCTTTCATTTTTATCCTTTTTCTCCATGTCTGCTTTTTCCTAAGATCCACTCTTACCAAATAATGGTCTGTACCACATACAGGGCTACTAAACATCATCTTATCATTCATACATATCTCAGTCTGTAATAGCAATAGATTCAATCCTGCATTTAGGTTTATATTTATTCCTTTGGCATATTTACATATAAGTTGCCATGTTTAAACCATGGGTCCACACATACATTTTTTCTAAGCAGATACTCATCACTCACCAATCTGATTCATTCTTCCATCACTGAGTGTGCTCTGTTCCTATTTCCATTCATTTCACCTTTCAAAATGTCTTTCCCTCTAGATTTTTCCTTCCTTCCTTCCTTCCTTCCTTCCTTCCTTCCTTCCTTCCTTCCTTCCTTCCTTCCTTCCTTCCTTCCTTCCTTCCTTCCTTCCTTCCTTCCTTCCCAAAGTTCTAATCTGGTGCTTCCATTATCATTATGCACTTGAGTATAACATGCAAATTTTGGATTTCTGTTTTTATGTACACCCTCAACAACCTATTGTAGATGGTATCATTTTATACTTTCTGAGGAACATTTTGGCCTTTTTGTAAGTAAACCTATTTCTCAACTGCCATTTGTCCTCATATTTTCATCTGTTCCATTTGCTGAGTTGAGAACATCTTAATTCAAAAGTTACATAATCCCCCTTTCTAACTAATACACAGCAATATACAAATGTAATCTAGTGCATTAAGTCATGCTCTTTACCCTGTATTTGTCTTGCATTCCAGATTATAAGCTTTCATATACCATGAGGTCACTTTATGAGTCAATGTGAGGTCACTGCCCTTACCATTTCTCATGGCTTTAATCAAGTGAGGTGTTCCCAAGACAATATTTTAGATTACAGAGAAGACAAAGAGAGAATAAGAGAGAAAAGAAAGTAATAAAAATATATAATAATCCTTAGCTGTACATGTGTAAAATGTAAAACGAAAGACTGGAATGTAAGCTATTCTCTTGAACTTTTTTTTTGTTGTTGTTATTGTTGTTCTACTAACCAGCTGGTCCCAGGACAAAGTTAATGAGCTGACAAGAGAGCAGCAGCTGCAATATCTGATGTCCATTGATTAATACCTTGATATATTTGATGGACAGTGTTTTGATTAAAATGCATTCGGGGTAATATGCGTGAAAGGGGGGTGCTCTTCAGAGTCATTGCCTAATGCTTTCAGAGCTGATGGTTAATTTCAGGCTCAGAAAGGGCTGTATATAAGTATTTTTGTTGTTGTTGTTGTTAATTGCGAAGTCGTGTCCCACCCGTCGCGACCCCATGGACAACGTTCCTCCAGGTCTTCCTGTCCTCTACCATTTTCTGGAGTCCATTTAAGTTCACACCTACTGCTTCAGTGACTCCATCCAGCCATCTCATTCTCTGTCGTCCCGTTCTTCTATTGCCCTCAATCTTTCCCAGCATTAGGCCCTTCTCCAGTGAGTCCTTCCTTCTCATTAGGTGGCCAAGTATTTGAGTTTCAACTTCAGGATCTGGCCTTCTAAAGAGCAGTCGGGGTTGATCTCTTCTAGGACTGACCGGTTTAAACGCCTTGCAGTCCAAGGGACTCGCAGGTGTCTTCTCCAGCACCATAGTGCAAAGGCCTCAATTCTTTGATGCTCAGCCTTTCTTATGGTCCAACTTTCACAGCCATACATTGCAACCTGGAAAACCATGGCCTGGACTATACGCACTTTTGTTGGCAGGGTGATGTCTCTGCTTTTTAGTATGCTGTCTAGATTTGCCATAGCTTTCCTCCCCAGAAGCACCTAACTACCAAGTCAGAGAAATGTTTTCTGCATAATACTTGCCAATAAAATGTCCAATATTCTTTAGAGATAGTGGCGATAGTCTGAAACCACACATAGTGCAGTAGTAACCTGTTATATTTTTCTTTTAGAAAAATTGTCCACAATGGGAAATCTGCCAGAGTTTTAAGTTTCAGAGACTACTAGAAGAGGGATGCAGGCACTTTTGGGGAAATAGCACCATTTTCATGAAATATTAGTATTTTATATTTTGTGTTCCTGCTGAATTGACAACTGTCTTGAGCAGGGCTTTTTTTTGTCATAGAACGCCCAGAACAGAGTTCCGACACCTTTTTTGGATGGAACCTTGTAGGGTAGGCAAGGCGGGTTGTATGACGTGTGTGAGTTCCGGCACCTTTTTTTATATATATATACAAAAAAAGCACTGGTCTTGAGCATAAAGACTATGTTGTTTTCTTCAGGTGCCTTCACCCTAAATTATCACTTAGTAAGAGAGAACATCCAGGAATGGAAAAGAATGGAAACTTTAAAAACATAGATAATTACAAATGCTTACTCTTTAGTTCAATGTCAGTTTTAGCCCACTTTATTTCCTCCTTTTGTTCTCCAGTGTAAATGAATGAACGAGGAAGGAAAAGAGAAATGTTAAAAAAAACAACAACCCTCCATTGTACAGTGACTAGATTTCTTGTGGGTGAACATAAGTATAACTTGTGATTGTCCTCCCAGCAGTTAGTGTTTAAGACATTGGGTTTTAAAGGTAGCATTCACCAACTGTACTCTAAGCATTTGTTAGTTCCTTTTTAAAACCTTTTTCATCCTTCATAATTTTAAGATGTATGGACTCTAGCTCCCAAAATTCTCTAGCCAGCTAGGAAATTCTGGGAGTCAGGCCACATGTCTTAAAGTTGTCAGGGTTGAGAAACACTTTTCTAAACTGAGGCTACCACCATATCTGATGGCAACAAATTCCATAGTATAAAGCAGGGGTAGTCAACCTTGGCTCTTTTATGACTCGTGGACTTCAACTCCCAGAATTCTTGAGCCAGCTAAGCTGGCTCAGGAATTCTGGGAATTGAAGTCCACGAGTCATAAAAGAGCCAAGGTTGACTACCCCTGGTATAAAGGAATGCTTCGTTTTATTGATCTCTCATGTTCCAATGTTTTGTTTCAATGGAAGATCTCAAGTTCTCAAGAGTCTAAATTTATGGAGCAAACATTGTGGAACCTCATCCTGGGATCTGGTGCATGATAGGCCTCAGCCACTGAGTTGGAGGAATTGCAAAAGTGATGCTGTTTATAGAGTTTCTAGGGTGGAATTTGGACAACCAAGGTAAAGTTAATATTGGAGATTTACATTTAGATGTTTTAGGACAGCTGATATTATTAACAGATGTAACAAGGATAAAAGACCAGAAAAGATAGATAAGTTTGAACTGGATTTAGAAGGGACTAAATAGGAATCGTAGCCCTAAAAGAGGACTATGAGACTGTAAAAATCTGGATGGCCACAAGTTAAATGCAGTGACGTGGTCGTCTCTTTGTTGCTGTCAAACTATCACTTATGTTTTTGCAGCCTATGTGTGGTAGCTCTAGATAAGAGCATCATTTGAATAGCTTTACACAGAGTCCATTTTCTTCTTTGTAAATAGGATCAATTGCAACCTTTTCCAGATATTCATCTTAAAAGTATAAAAATCTCTTAAACAGCTTGACATGTCTCCTTCCCAGCTTTAGCTGTTATGTGTTTAGAAAGTTCTTTTATGTACTGTGAGCCAGAATTTCTAAACTCAGGAGATCTGAAGGGTTTTTAGTAGAAATAATTTGTAAGTATAGGCAAGGGCTTGATGTCAGAAATGCAATATTAAATAAGAAAGTTTGCAGTAAAAAATAGCCAGGGGTTGAAGAATAATAACTCAAATGAGAAATTGGTAGATTTGGGCAGATGTTTTATTATACATTAAAGATATACCTCCACGTACAACCACAACTGACCCCAAAATTTATGCTAAGTGAAAAATTTGTTGAGTGAGTTTTGCCCCATTTTACAACCTTTCTTGCCATAGTTGTTAAGTGAATCACTGAAGTTGTTAAATTAGTAAGATGGCTTCCCCATTGTCTTTGCTTGTCAGAAGGTTGCAAAAGGTGATCACATGACCCTGGGACCTTGCAACCACCGTAAATATGAACCAGCTGTCAAGCATTCATTCAAATGTAAAACATGTGACTATAGGTATGCTGGTTGTGGTCATAAGTGTGAAAAATGGTGCCGTTGTAACTTCGAACAGTCACTAAAACAAACTATTGTAAGTCAAGTACTGCCTGTATACCCTTTCTTCATTGGACCAGTTTCCATGTAGTATCAGCTGTTTAACTCCCTTGCATTGATTCTGGTATTTCTTTAGGCTGAATAATTAGACCTAATGATTTCCTCACAATTACTTGTTGTTCTCTCACACATTATTTTAAAAAAACCCATAGTTTTAGCTATTCAGTTATATTAAAATGAAAATAAACCTTGGCAGAGTTTTTCAGATTTTATAATTGAGTTTATTTCTGAATTAGAAGTGTTGGGGAAAACAGACAATAGCCTACCGGTAGTAGTCTAAACAAAACGAGTCTCACTTATCAAAATAGGCTTCAGAGCATGCAGAGAATTTGAATTAATCACAAACAAGGTTCTTTTTTATCTTTTGCATTGTAACTTCAGCTAGGATATGCAAACATCTGTTTTATCATTCTGAATAACTTATTTGTTAGTGCAATTAAATCTGAATTTCTTATCATAATCCAAGTTTACAGACTATCCGAATTTTGTTTGTCTATCAAAAAATGCGATTACAGTTGTCCTGTGTTCCTATCCAAGTAACCTTCATTTTATTATCTAAACTGTTTATGTCTGTTTCTCTTGCAGTCTTCTTGTGATTCTTTATGAAATTCTTTTAAATTGGTTCGGTGTCTCTGTGTGTTTTCTTTTTGAGAAATTACACTGTTTGAAAACATTTACATTTCATTCATGTAGGCTGGCTTTATTAGAGTTATCACAAGGACACTGCTTTGCTTAGAAACTAGTCAATATTGGCAAATGGAAACATATTTAATTCTTTTTATTTAAACAAATCATTTAAAATCCAATTGTGAGATTCACTTTGTCAGCAGATTACATCTTATTTTGGAATGGGTTGACTATATGTGGCATGGGATCACACAGAGATTGATGATATTAGCAGCCCCCAATCTTATGGGCACCAGGGACTGGTGCCATAGAGCAGGGGTCCCCAACTTTGGCAACTTTAAGACCTGTGGACTTCAACTCCCAGGATTCCCCAGCTGGCTGGGGAATTCTGGGAATTGAAATCCACAAGTCTTAAAGTTGCCAAGGTTGGAGACCCCTGCCACAGAGATAAATTTTTCCATGGACTGGAGGGAATGTGGTTTCATTGTGCTGCCTGTATCCCGTGGATGGGGCTTCACTTATTTGCATGGCCCGGTTTTCTGGTATGGTGCGGCCCGGTGCCGGTCCACAGACTGAAGTTTGGGGACCCCTGTTCTAAGGTTTCTTTTCAGAAGGATTAGTTTTTTCAGTAGTATTGTCTGAAGAAGATAAAAATGAATAAAAACCAATGTAAGGTAAGGAAGAAAACAGAAAAGCAAAGACATAAAAGATAAAGCAATAAGTGCAAGAAAAGAAAAGGTGAAGAAAATAGAAAAGAAAGAAAAAAGATACAAAGAAGTGTTTTCCAATATTCTTCATGGTAAGTACTATTATATTCTCTCTCTCTCTCTCTCTCTCTCTCTCTCTCTCTTTCTCTCTCTCTCTCTCTCTCTCTCTCTCTCTCTCTCTCTCTCTCTCATGGTCATGTGATCAAAGTTCAGATGCTTGGCAACTGATTCATATTTATGATGGTTGCAGGGTTCTGGGTTCATGAGATCACCTTTTGTGACCTTCTGACAAGCAACGTTAATGAGGAAGCCAGATTCAATTAACAACTGTGTTACTCACTTGATAGCTGCAGTGGTTCACTTAACAACTGTGCCAAGAAAGGTCGTAAAATGGGTTAAAATTCACTTAACAAATTCCTCACTTAGCAAACAGAAATGTTGGGCTCAGTTGTGCTCGTAAACCAAAGACTACCTGTACTCTTCTTTCTATAATCTATCCTGTGCAATCATCAAAGCCATAAATTACAAGTTCATTTTTTCATTTTTATGCAAAAATCCATCAGAGATTTCCAGTCACCAATAAATGTAGTGTCTTTTCTCTAATCAAAGAAATAAAATTATCCATCTCTGATGAATCTTTCCATCTCTGCACATCTTGCCACACTAATGAGGCAAATATGAGATGTTCTACATCCCTAATCTCCCCAGACTTTGAAGAATTCTAACTGAAAACGTTGGCTCTTTAAACAAATGCACACAGTCTACCTTAAGAATGGAATTGGAATTTCTACTCAAAATAGAATGGCAGGACATAAAGTGAATATAAATGGCTGAGGTGGTTGTAAGGCCAATTTTAAAAATAAGATTAGGAGGAGAGGAGGAAGCAGAAAATTACAGGTCTGTTAGCTTAACATCTGTTCTGAATAAATTAGTGGAAAGTATTACTGAACACAAAATAATTGAATAAAAGATAAAATAGCACGTAAGCAGGGAAGCATGTCTAAACAAGAATCAACAGGGCTTCTGAAAAGAAAAGTCACAAATTTATTAAAGATGAGTGAGATGGGATAGGGTTTTTTGGGGGGGGGGAGTTCTTTGAGAAAAGTAGGTTGGAATAATCTAGCAGACCTGCCTTACTTGGATTTTTCAGAAGGCTTTTAATAAAAATTTTCTCTACATTTATGAGAAAAATATAACAGTAGTGGCAGAAAAGAAGACGCCTGCTTCTCCACTGGTAAGCATAGTCTGTAGATCAGTGATGGCAAGCTTTTGGAAAATGTCAACTTGACTCTGCTGACTGACATGTTTGTACTCCTTCCTTCCTTCCTTCCTTCCTTCCTTCCTTCCTTCCTTCCTTCCTTCCTTCCTTCCTTCCTTCCTTCCCTCCTTTCCTCCCTCCCTCCCTCCCTCCCTCCCTCCCTCCCTCCCTCCTTCCTTCCTTCCTTGCCTCCTTTCCTCCCCCCCTCCCTCCTTCCTTCCTTCCTTCCTTCCTTCCACTGACATATATATACACCCCAAACAAAAGAGAAACAATTCTTTATATATTTACATATTCATTTATTCAGAAATTGTGTATGAGCGCCAGGATTTGCTGGGTGCCGCTTATCCTGTGGCCAATCCGAGGTCTTACACAGCCTTCGTTCTTGAAGCAGCTTCAGAGAATTTTCTTCCAGAGCCCCTGCAGTTTCCAAATCTGTACAAAAGCACGCCCTGTTTCTGCATAGGTTTTGGAGGCTGCACAAGAACTGTCATGCAACCTTCCCATTCTCACACAGCTTCTGCGGTCTCCAAAAATCATGTGAGAAGGAGATGTGCTTTTGAGAATAATTGTTGGGTATTGGCGAATGCTGGTGTGTCACTTTTGACACATATATTATAGGTTCCTCATCACTGCTATAGATCTGACGGTGAAACTTTCCTAGTTGCTAGTTCTCCTCAAGCTGAACTCTCACTTAGCTGCATCTAGAAGTTAACTTTAAAATAAAGTTCTCTAAATGTGAGAACTAAATGTGTCTAGATACATTTCTAGACACATTTCAGGTGGAATGGAACAACTCATTGCAGCCAGCTCACCACGGCCAACTCATCACAGGACAATTGAACAATTCAATTTAACTATTTAAAACAAATTAAAAAAATATTTTAATTGTTGTCATTCACATTTGTCCCAGCTCTTGCATCCTTTCTTTAATGATTCTTTTCCACCACTTTTTGTTTGATATTAGTATAACTCAGTGGTGGCGAACCTATGGCACATGTGCCAGAGGTGGCACTCAGAGCCGTCGCCCCACCCCCGCCACCCCCTGTGGTCCCCTCCTCACCAGCAGCCCCCCTCCGGCACAGCCTGCATGGAGCAGCGCAGCCAAGGACATGGCAGCTGGGCAGCGGGGACAAGATTCTGCCCTCGCACCCCATCATGTGCAGATGACGCTGTGGGGTGCGGACAGAGGGCATGGCCACCACCGCCTGGGCGATCTGTGCTGGGCCATGGAGGCGGTGGATGACCCTGCTGGCAGGAGAGGCAGGGCGAGGCAGGGGCGAGGTGGTTTTTGGGCACTTGGTCTCTAAAAGGTTCTCCATCACTGGTATAACTCTTGTCATGCAGCAAGTTATCCCATGGCAAGTTGGCCATAGTGAATTGTCATAAACCTCATTTCAGGTGCATCACTTTACAGTTGAAGCAAGACTGCATTGAGGGATTGCTCTTTGAAATAAAATGTATTTTAAGTAGTTTGCTGCATAACTCTGGAGATCTGGCCAAACCTCTGTGGGCTCAGAAGTAAGAATTCTTGGGCCTGTTTAGTACTTGAATGGGAGGCAAACAGATAATAGTGCTGTAGGCTAATTAGAAGGGTAAGAAAATATTGCAGAATAAAGCAGTGGCACATCACTCTTGTACCGTTGCCAAGTAAGTTAATATGAAATCCTTGAAATCACCAGGACTCAAACAAAATTAGGTTAATCAACATTTTGATTTTCTGAGTCATAGAGGGAGGTATAATCACCTTCCCACATACGTAGGCTGTCTGGTAAGCGGATGAAAAAGTACAGAAGGGTACTATCAACATAAATTGCTTTACCTTTGAAGGAAGGGGAGAGGGGATTGAATCTAATTCTGCTTCAAGTAATGGTTTTAATATTTCCGCCCCCCCCCCCATCTCCTCTCCAATTAATGCTGGTGAGTAAACCACAAATGGAATTGTCCAGAGCTAGCTAGCTTTTTTTTTAATGGGGGGTGGGTATAGGAGGAGAGAATGTGAAGTTTGATTTGGCATTTATTAATCCTTTCCAAATATCTCACTTTGGCTGCTGTACTGTACTCATTGGAGGACAGGAGACTCTCTGTGTGAATGGAAATATTTCTGGAATGCAGGAATATGGAAACTTCAATCTGAAAAGTCAATGTGAAATCATAGGTCTTCTCTAAGCACACAATAGTGACTGGGATACTGATAGCATTAGGGATTTTCCCCCCCTCAGGAAGAAGAGAAGGGAGCAGGCTGTGTACTGCATGTGCTGTACTGTATTCTGCCTGCTTTAGACGGTCGCGTATGTGACCTGGCAACCAACATGATTTCTTGATGACGTGGCTTCTTGCAACCGGAGCAGGACAGAGTGGCTATAGTTTGCTGCAACGTCAAAGAGGCAAAAGCATGAATCATAGACAGGATGAGAAATAAATGAAGACTTGGGACTTTCAGATTCTAGGGAATTAAAAGGCTAATAATAAACAAAGGAATCTCCCTTCTGTTTAGAGAAGGAGGGAGCAATATGATCATACCAAAAATGAAGACTTTGCTTATACTAGGGCTCCTTCATAGCGATTTTAAAATTGAGTTGTCTTAGAACAATTTGAATTGAATTCTCCCCTTCTGGCCAAAACTGATGACAGTGCCCAGATAGTTCCGATAGAAAGTGCTGAAACAAGCCTTTCTGGCCTTGATCCTAAGGTTCAGCAACATCTCTCAGGAACTTATGGCTTATGACCACAATTGAGTCCAAAATTTATGTTGCTAACTCAGGCAGTTGTTAAATGAGTTTTGCCCCATTTTACAGCTTGTCCTTTTCTTGTTAAATTAGTAACACGGTTATTAAGTGCTTGTAGAAGGTTGCTAAAGGTGATCATGTGACCCAGGACATTGTAACTGTGGTAAATATGAACCAGTAAATATGAACAAGTGTCTGAGTTTTGACCACGTGACCATGGGGATGCTGCAAGGGTTGTTAGTGTGAAAAATGGTTATAAGTCACCCTTTTTCAGTGCTGTTGTAACTTCGAAGGTCACTAAATGAATGGTTATAAGTCGAGGACTGCCTTGATTCTCTGATTTTCCACCTAACTGAAGCAACTTTTTATCAGAGGGAGATGCTGGCATTACAGCACTAGATTAACTGGCCTTGTATCATTTAGGTATGTATCATGATAATTGTTATCATTATAGTCATCATCATCATCATCATCACCATCAACATTACTATTTAGATTTTTATCTGGCAGTTAACACACCCAAAACAAAATGATGCAGTATAAATTTTAAATTATGCATCTCATTCTGTGGAATACATTAACTCTTAGAAGTTGGGCTGATATGAATTGCTCGGTTCTTTCTTACTTTCGGGCTACCAATTTTGAGAGTATGCCTGCCACATATTTTATGAAATACATCTTACACCCTAAGACTTATTTGTTTGTACATGAGAAAAGATAAAAGAAATTCATTGATTTTGGCATATTGTCACATACTGTTTCTGAAATACAGTGTGTGAAGTTGCCATATAACATTCCACTGTTTCCCAGCTGGAATGTTCCTAGCACCCATGTGTTCTCCATCCATTTCTTTTGAACCAGCTTTCTGGACAGTCTTCAAAATAGCAATGTGTTGCAAAGAGTCATATAAGTCATTTGGCCAAGAAGGAACATAGAATCCAGAATCTGCCCATTATCCATCACACCTATTAGTAGCAGCCTTGCAGATGTACCTAGAAATGGCAGAGATTAAAACAGAGTTTGCTCTGCTTTCCATTTTTGTGTACTAGACTTAGAGTGTTGTTTCCTACTAGTTCTATTTTCTTACCTTTCATATTATTTATTAAATTTCTACATCAGCCATCTCACCTAAGTGATTCTGGGCATTATATTGACGTAGAGAATATGAGAGAAAGTTAAAATGCAATTACTTTGTATAAGTGTCTTTTTTTCATCATGGTATCCTCCAATATCAAGATGTAAATGCAGACAAAAAGTTACTTGAATGACTCAGGTAGTCAGTCAAGTTGTAGTATAGTCAGCATTCTCTTTTTCTGAGAATAAAGCAACACATTTTAGTTTGTGTTGTACTTAAGGCAAAAGCACAGTCCAAATGGAGTTGATCCATGGAAATATAATGAAATTCTTGCTTAAGTGCTTTGCTGGCTACGTGCCCAAAGAAGCCCAGAACCTTACAGGATGGAACCATTGGAAAAGTAAATTAAGACTGGTAATTGACTAACCTGGCAGTCCTTCGTTGTCAGTACTTTGGATTAAAGTCGACCTCAGCTTGTTTTCAAATATTGAGTAGGCTGATATTAACTTTTTATTGAGGAAAATATTCTTATTCAGACAGGAGGGAAGCTAAGTCTGTCTGGTAGTTTGCTTTGAAAGTTTATGCCATGTGATACTGGCTTGTTTTTAAGAGGAACTACCATCTACCAGGATTTAGCTAAAACCATCGAATTATAGTAAATTAAGATGGAATAAATAACTTGAGACAGTAGTGTATTTATGTTATAAATTAGCCTTTACCTCAGACATTCCAATAGAGAACATGTGTATCATACAGAATCTTGTGTTTTGGATCCTTCTGTTTTGCAGATGAGCTATTTTGGATAAAGGCTTTGTGGAGATATAGTCATCTGCACCTCGTGAAATACCAAACCACTGGAGGGATGAGGAATTATCATCCCAAAATGTCAGGCTTATGCGGTTATGAATTACCAAAGGTTAAAAGCAGCTGACTTATTAAAATAAACTTGTATACTTTCTTTCTAAGGAATCACTTCTATTAGCTAACTCCAAGATGCTTATTAACTTCATCTGTTTTCCATTTTGCCCCTTATCTGATGTGAAACAATTATTTGACCTGCTTTCGCATAACACAAGCCAGGCAGCTGTTTCCTCCCAGTTTAGGATGCCTGTTAATTCCAATAAAGGAGAGGTTTTTGGATCACTGCCTTGGTGATCAATATTTTCTGGTCCCATTGCTTGCCAAAAGATGAAATTACATAGAAAAGAAAAAGAAATTGACACATTTTATAGTTCTGTAAATCTATTTTCTTTTAGGCTATGAATTGGATAATGACCCACAAATAAAAGATCCTTCAAATTAACAAACATCTTATTAGATGCCAGAAAGGAAAGCTTACCCTTGAGTGTTGGTATGAGACATAAAATGTCTAAGCCCTGCCAAGTTACAATCAGCCACACGTTCTAGCTTGCCAGCTGTTTAACCACCCTACCCACTTTTTCCCCCAGATCCAGATAGGTGGGAAACAATCCTTATTTAATCCTTTATAGGTAAAATATATGCTGCGTGAATTATTCCTGACATGGTAGGTCCCAGTCTTAGAGTCCTGCTTAAGTTGAAGTTTTCTTTTGACAGCCCTTTATTATTTATTTACTTACTAGATTTATATCCCATCTTTATTTGTACAGTGCAAAGCATCATGGATAATGTTTCCTCCTATTTTTCCTACAACAATAATCATATGCATTAGGTTAGGCTGAGAGAGTGGTTGATCCAAAGTCCCCCCCCCCCCCGGTCAGCTTTGTGCCTTTAGGTCTTGATCAGAGGCCTTCTACAACACAGCATGCCAGGGCAGGTGAGTTTTTAACATGTGGAGCATTTTCTAAGCTAGTCGGAATGGCAAAATATATTGTGCAAGTTGGAATTGTGGTTGATTTGAGGTTGGCTATCTGTTTCTGTCTCGTGGTTTATCCAGTCACTAACAGCTTGTGACTAATTCTTGCTTAGCACAAGATCAGAATCCAGGCATACTTAGCTATCAAATATTTTGTTACTCCTAGAGTAAAGGAAGTTCATAGCCCTTCTCTCAAAATATTTGGACTTTAAGATCCTCTGACCACGTCAACTTCAAATGAGTAGGGTCTCGTAGAATTGACAGAGGCATAGTCTTGTCATGTTACCTGGCAAGTGTTTGATTTAAAACTCTTAAGGTAGTGGACAGGGTCCTTGGGACTGTTAACCTAATTACCTGCCTTTTAGATTCATGTCCTTTCATAGCTGGTTAAGGCTGGGTCCATGCAATGGTATATTAATTCATCTGTGTGTGAGGAGTTGATTCCATCTGCCGTGAAGGAGGCAATGGTATGTCCCTTCCTCATTACTTGACCCAAAAATCTTGGATAATTTTTCTCCAGTCTCTATGTTTTCTTTTTTAGAATAAAATTTAGAAAAGGTGATGGATTTGCAGTTTCAAAGGGCTCTGTAGGAAGGGGATTATCTGGGCACTTTCTGATCAGATTTCAGGTCAGGATATTGTATTGGGACAGTATTGTTGACACTTATTGTTGACTTGATAGAGATGGGAGTAAGTTGACTATCCTGGTTTTCTTTTAATCACTCAGTGGTGTTTGATACAAATAATCATAATATTCTTTTGGATCAATTGTAGCTAGTGGGAGAGGGAGGGACAGATGTCTCTCCTTTCTGTGGTCTGATTCCAGTTTGTGTTGATTTTTTAAAAAAAATATTTTTTAAAAATGTTTTTAATTAAAATTAAAAATTAAATACATAAATATCTAATGGTTAAGCATAATATAGATGTCTGTTTAACATTTCTGCATTAACAAAGTTGAAATTATTTTATGGACATTTTAGTTGGTGGATGATAAACTATTAAAATTCCAAGTTAGTGTTTCAGCTTGATAGACTACAAGCTATTTTTAGTTCTCACTGACATGTTCATTCCAGAAATATAGCCAGAAAGATTTTAAAAACAGAGTCTATAGAAATGGATGCAATTGTACTCTCCCACCCCATTTCTCTAAAGCAGGGGTCTCCAAACCTGGCAACTTTAAGACTTGTGGACTCCAGAATTCCCCAACCAGCATGGCTGGCTGAGGAATTCTAGGAGTTGATCCACAAATCTTAAAATTGCAAAGTTTGGAGACCCCTAAATTTTTCAGGTTTGGGAGAAGAGGATTTGTTTCCTGCTTAATTATAAAGTATTTGCTGCACACTTTGAACTCAGTGTTTGCACTGCATATATTATAAGCACCTATTATGTTGAGGTCTTCCAAAATTTCAAAATAATTATTTTAAATACTATTTTACAAAAACCCTCTATTTGTGCTTATGTAACTTTCGCGGCTTATTCCTTTATTCAGGACCAGCCCTGCCATTACATAGAATTTGTGGCTGTTTCAGGCAGCTGATTTGAGACTTTAGGGAAGGGCAACAAAGTTTTTTTTTATTAGAACTGCTATTATATTTTTACTGCTGGAAAATAAAAACTTGAGATTGGATTTTTGCATTTCAGAGTGGGATGGGCATGTTTTGCTCTGCCTCCCAACAAGAAGAAAAGCTTTGGCATAAATCACTGATTCTCAAACACTTTGCCTGTTGAAAATTGCTTACGTGCCATGAGAAATAAATTGAGCTTTAAAGACTCCCATGAGTGGAAATATTGATCTCCAGAGGAGTTTGCCTGCTGTGTCTCTGTAATTTATGTCTTTGGTCTTGCTATTGTTTCATAAAGCTCTAGCGGGATGGTGCATTTCTGAACATATATCACTTAAATTCTGGTGATTGCTTTATTATTGTTCCCATGAATGGTAATGTTAACAAATACACACATTAAGTTAATAATATTAGACTGATACTATCAAGCATGTTCTCCATCGTCCCCACCAACTATGGTTATAGTTCAACAGTTCCCAGCTTAGTCATAACTACATTTGATACAATCCTCCATGCATGATGATAGATGTTATTTGATTCTGCTAACTTTTTGCGTGTATATATAATGAATAATTAAGAAGAGGTGTTTATCTTTTCCCCAGAGTGAAACGCCATATATTTGGAACACTCAAATCACTCATCCCTGAAGTTGAATACACTTAATTGGTAACTAATTGGTAGAAAAAAATAGGAAACAAATGTTTAAAAAGCAGCAAGTCCTGAAAGTCGAAGTAAAACATCTTGCCTTTACAACTTATAAAACTGTTGAGTATCATGTTATAATTTTCCTGGCTGTGTTTCCCCTCCCCTTTTCTAAAATAGCTGGAACAGGCTTTGCCGTCTTCTTAGGTGGTGCCTTCTGCAGTTAAGTCTAGAAAATTATAAAATTACTGTGTTTAGTTCTGGCGCCTGTGTGTAGGAGGCCAAAAGAATACAAGCTAAGAAAAGGGTTAGGACGCTCACCACAATCATCATTGTCGTTTGAGTTTAGGGAAATTGGTTTTGGTTTGCAATAGGGGTGTGTGAGCTACAAATACAATATTTTATTTTATTTTTATTATTTTATTTTATTTTTCCTGCTGTCCTTTTCCTCTTGGTATTTTTCTCTAGTTGTGTATAAAAAAGCTTAATTCACAAGCAAAGAAACAGCAAAGGTCAGTTCGAACTTTTCCCTTTGTTTAGACTCTGACATAAACCTTGTTCCTGCTGTAAAGTGATGCCATAGCATCTTTTCTGTGGAGTCCTTGGTTCTCCAGTTCTAGCACCATTAGACTAGCACTGATGACATTACCTAATGAAATGTGTGCAAGCAAACAACAAAGCTCAGAAGTACCAAGAGCTCCATGGTTCAATCCTGAGCCAAATATATTCTCTTCCACTGTCTTTTCTGTTTTTGGGAATCTCAGATTTTAAATAAATAATTACATTTATTTAGCTCCTTACCTTCCATCCTGCCATCTCCCAAAACTGGGTTTTATTTATAATATCTTACGAGTTGCTAAATTGCTAAACAAGTAATTAACAGAAGCTGGATGATCAGATTGAGAGTAGTCATAGTTCTCTTGCATTCTGCACTTGTCATATCACATCTGGAGTACTGTTCAGTTCTGGGTACCATAATTTAACAGCACTAGCAAAACTGAGAATTTTCCAGAAGAAATGATGAGAATGAAAACAAAGCTCAGTGAGGTTTAGTTGGAAGAATTTTGTGTAGAGAAGAGAATACTGGGGAGAGACATAAGCTTTGATACACAAAAAGGCTGTCATCTGGAAGAAACAGCAGAACTTGGTGGGAGGGAAAGAATTCTAGGAAGTGGAAGGAATATTAGAGAAATGCCTTAGTGATAAGGCATGTTCAGCAGCATAACCAGATCACTTGAAAATGATGTTATTTGGAGGTGTCTAAGCAGAGGTTAAGTTGGGGTTTCAGTTACACACCCAGCCAGCATGTCCAATAGATGGTAAGAGTTGTAATACAAAACAAAATTTTTAGGTCACTAATTTGTCAGAAATTTCTACAGTCCCCCCATTTTGAAGCTAACATAAAAGGTAACATTGTTCAATGTATCAACTATAAATATTGACTGCTGTCTCATTTAAGATAAGAGCTCTCCACAAAGTTCTTTGGACAGGGCTTGCTCGTATTCAATTGCAGTCCAAACTTGTCTTTGTTAGAATCACTTTTTCTGACTACAGATAGTTCTTGATTTACAACCGCAGCGGAGCCCAAAATTCGTGTTGCTAAGGGAGACAGTTATTAAATGAGTTTTGGCCCATTTATGACTTTTATAGCCCTGGTTGTTTAAATGAATCTAGCTTCCCCATTGACTTTGCTTGTCAGAATTTTGCAAAAGGTGATGATGGGACCCCGGGACGCTGTAAACACGAACCATCTTTGTCAATCAGGTTTGTACCCTACCAATACATATACTAATCCAATTTGAGAATAGTTGGGTTCTTGATGTTTGCTGAGTTTGATAGGTTTCCTGCAAATATTTTATCACCAGGCTAGATCTGCAAACACCACTCTTCCCTGCACTGATAATGTTACTTAGCCTGGTTAATGAAACCTCTAGAGCAGTGTTTCTCCACCTTGGCAATTTGAAATTGCCTGGATTTCAACTCTCAATATTCCCCAGCCAGCAAATTCAGCAAACACCAAGAACCCAACAGTTCAGATTGGGCTAGAAAGCCTTCAAGGTCCCTTCCAACCTTGTTATTTTATGTTCTGTTGTGAATCAGCAAACTACTCCAGTGGCTTTCAACCTCTTCTTTACTGTGGACCCCCTTTTAATACCTTTTGTATTTAAATCTTGACTTAGGTCTTAGGAGTCCACGGGCACGGACCATGGCCATGGATTCCCAAGACCTAACTCAAGATTTAAATCATAACATTTCTTCAAACCTTCGTGGACCCCGTGACAACATTGCTGTTCCTCCAGGAATCTGCAGACCCCAGATTGCGAACCACTGGCCTACTCTTGAATCTGGTACTCCCCAAATGGCTTAGGTTATTTTTTCAGAATTCTTCTTCTTGTTGTTAATTGCAAAGTCGTGTCCAACCCATCGCGACCCCATGGACAACGTTCCTCCAGGCCTTCCTGTCCTCCACCATTCTCTGGAGTCCATTTAAGCTCACACCTACTCTTTCAGTGACTCCATCCAGCCACCTCATTCTCTGTCGTCCCATTCTTCTATTGCCCTCAATCTTTCCCAGCATTAGGCTCTTCTCCAGTGAGTCCTTCCTTCTCATTAGGTGGCCAGAGTACTTGAGTTTCAACTTCAGGATCTGGCCTTCTAAAGAGCAGTCAGGGTTGATCTCCTCTAGGACTGACTGGTTTAATCACCTTGCAGTCCAGGGGACTTGCAGGAGTTTTCTCCAGCACCATAATTCAAAGGCCTCAATTCTTTTGCGCTCAGCCTTTCTTATGGTCCAACTTTCACAGCCATACATTGCAACTGGGAAAACCATGAAGATTCTAGACATTTTAGTTCAATAGATGGAAAGCTGCAGTGATAGACTATTTGTAACCAATAATTTGGGGTAGCTGTTTTAGACTACCACAAATCACCTGTTTCAATGAGCTGTCTAAATTTACATCATAATTAACCTTTTTACATTCATGAGATTGGAGCTCCAAATTGTATAGTATTTTTTTCTTGATGAACATAGATGACTGGCCAAACTCCAACTTGGATCATATAAATTGTTAAATTTCCTTTGACCAAGAATGTGTGCTTTTTCCAGTTCAAGAATGCAGATGTTTATTTGCACAATCTATATACTTCGCTGGTACATATATTTGCGTCCCAAGAGAAGCTAACAAAGCTCTTTTAAAATGAGTTCAAGACAGCACCTTCTTCAATGGACCAATATTCTTGGTTCAAAAAAGCTTAGCAAAGTTTTCAATCTTTTCTTTTCCAGTTCATTTTCTTCCTTTACCCTTACTGCCTGCAGATTGCCAGATTGGTTGGGCAGATTTCCTTGATTTTGTCAGAGATTTTTCACTGATGTAATGACATCATGGATGCCTAGAAACAAAACCACATGGGCTACTGCCGTCAGTTAAATTAAATCAAAAAGATGGCCCAAAAGAGTAAAAGTTCTTTAAACAGGGCAGTGTGTATGAATTTATGTCATTTGCTTAGTCGGCTCTAGTGAGCTGACTTGAGATGACTATTGAAATGAGAAATTATTTGATACAACAAGGTTTTGGGGTTGTTGAAAATATTTGGGGCTTCTTATTTGGGTGCATTGTTCTGCAGTTGCTATGATTCATTTGAGTCAAAGAAGGACAATAGTTTTTATTTGTTCCAACTGTGATGCTATGGATAATATCAAAATATGTATAATGCAAGCTTTTTGTCTGTAACCTAAAATGCTATATTTAACCAAAATGACTGTTGTAAAGGTATTTCTCCATTGCTGAGTACAAATTTCTACCTATCCTTGAACTGTTAGAAATGGTATAAAAGGAAAGCAACCACTCCTTAACTTATTTCAATTATTGACAGTTCTTATTGTTCTTCCTAACTGATCCATATCTACATCCTTGAAGTTTTATCGCATTAATTCTGTGATAAACCTTTTACGTATATAAAGGCAGTGATAATGGCCCATCTCTGCTTTCTCTTGTGCTAGCTAAACATATCTACACCTTTGAATTGTCCCTTATTGGGCTTAGTTTCCAGTCCTTTCACCATTTTGGTAGCCCTTCTCTGGCTAAAATTTCTCTTCTCTTGCTTCATTTTTTACCAGTGCCTTTTTAAAAACTGGGATGTGGGTCCTTGTACACTCCATTCTGTTGTAATGTTAATTGAATACATAAGAGATTAAACTTATGAAAGGTACTACATTATAAGCAGTTTATCCAAGGGGCTGTGAATATCAGTTTTCAGATTCCTCCATGTTCAGTTCAGAAGGAAAGGGGTGGAAGATTTGGTCTTGGCATCTCACTGTTAACATCATTCCCTTCTTCTGCTGCTTCAAGTTCCAGCAAATAATTTTTCATTCCCTGCTACTTTCTTTAGGGAGAAAATAGTAAAATGACAGGGGAGGAGGTTAACTGGTGACAGGAAAGAAGAGTCTCAGTATCATCAGTCTGAAATGGCCAATAAGCACCTTTCTGCTCCTATCTGTTACCAGTAACCCGATTTTGCTTCCAAAGTAACAAGTGGTAAACTCTTAACTGTTTTTATATACCTTACAGCTGTCATTGATTGCTGTTGGCTTGAGGAGAAACCACTAGCAATACAGACAAAAGTGGCTTATTTCTGTCTTATTCATGGACTGTGACAAAAATGAATGCACTGTCATGGGGATGTGGCTAGGAAAAATATATTTCTAGAGATGTTTGCAGGAAATATAAGTTTTTTTTTTTATTTGGACCATGCTGAGATAAAAAAAAGTTCTTATCTCATTGATAAGAATCCCAGGTTCCTATCATCCCAGAGCTGTGGTGGCGCAATGGTTAAAATGCAGTATTGCAGGTTAATTCTACCGACTGCCAGCAGTTCAATTCTCACCAGCTCAAGGTTGATTCAGCCTTCCATCCTTCCGAGGTCGGTAAAATGAGGACCCAGATTGTTGACAATATGCTGACATTGTAAACCTCTCAGAGAGTGCTGTAAAAGCACTACGAAGCAGTATAGACATTTCAGTGCTATTGCTATTATGAAATATTTTCTATGGAACATTTTGATTTTAGTGTAGTCTGCCGAGGACAAGGAGGAGGAACTTTTGATTCACGGAGAACATAGTAATTGAGATAGGTTAGTTGTTTCTATGTGGAGGTTTTCATCTTAAATTGAGGGTTGTCTCCTTTTGGGGTAAATGTAGTAAGGTCCATAAGTAATTTAATAGGTATCTCTCCCCCCCCCCCATATATATATATCTCACAGTGAAGAGTTTCTCTTGCATTGCACTTGAATTGCCTTTCAGGAAATTAATTGCAAGCATATTTTGCAGTGTACAGGTGAGTGTGTTGTTGCATCTGGAATGGGTAAGGAATAATAAAGCTTTAGAAAGCAAGAAAATAAATACACAGAGATAATTGGACTCCACCCATGTAATAACAAGAGTGAATACAATTAAACTACAATTCACATAATGTTTTTTTCTCTGATCTTTAGTTAACAGTTTAATTTTCTTTGGGGCTTTATTAAGTGTTTTAGACTGAATTGTTCTAATATTTCTAGTTAATAACAAGAAAGTAAATCAGGACACAAACTTTAATTGTTTACTTTTTAAGGGAGACCATTTATATGCAGAAAACATTTTATTTTTACGATACTGAGCTTCTGTCTTCAGGACAAGATAACTAAATATTGAGAATTATTTGGTAAATGACAGATTTTGAAATCACATTACTTTTATTAATAGCACAGTGATTTTCAGGAGTAGCATTTTAGATATTTATCGGAATTTCACAGTGATAAGGTCTTTTCATCATCATTACAGATTAAATAGTGCTTAGAAATAGCAATAGCACTTAGACTTATAAACTCCTTCATAGTGCTTTACAGCCCAGAGTGGTTTACAAATGTCACCATATTGCCCCCAACAATCTGGGTACTCATTTCACTGACCACGGAAGGCTAAGTCAACCTTGAGGCCCATCAGGATCGAACTCCTGGCAGTGGGCAGAGTCAGCCTGCCATACTGCATTCTAACCACTGCGCCACCACATCTCTAAAACAAAACATTTGTCAACTTTTTTCAATTTTTCATAACTGTAGTATATAAAAGTGCCTGTCAGAAATAGTTAAATTTTATATAAACCCTCTCCCAAATGATTCCCCTTGAACATTGCAAAATTTGGAGATTGATTTTTTATATCATTTATAATAGAAGTTCTGTCTATATTTTATGTCTTGTGGCCGATTGTTGGATTAGAGATCAAAGTTCCTCTTATTTGACAAAAACACTCAAGGTCTTTGCTTTATATATATATATATATATAAAAGCAGCCCACCATCTTAAACCCTCCTACAACTCAGACTAACCTGAGCACAACAAAGCCCCCACCCAAACAGAACACTCCCCCATCCAATCAGAGCATAGCCAACCCCCTATCCAATCAGAGCACAGCCAACCCCCCATCCAATCAGAGCACAGCCAAACCCCTAACCAATCAGAACACACCTCCACCCAATCAGAACACAGCTAAGCTCCCACCCAATCAGTTCATACCCCCACTGGCAGTTAAAAGGAAGAAACAGCTAAGACCACACATTGCTCCTCGAAGCACGAAGCTGAAAACATCAGCCTGAAGATGACGAATGGGACTTCGTCGAAACGTCGCAAGGACACTTCCAATTTTACGCGGGAGAAAACCCGAATAACCGAAGACATACATACATACATACATACATACATACATACGAGGTTAGCCCAAGATACCCTGGTTATTAAGGCAGAAAATCAGAAAACAAGATTGCTGCTCTAGTATAATTAAGCTGGGCAGATTTTCTGCTGTAACAGTCATGTTGACATAGATGGGAATTGGTCAAGAAGGCACAATATCCCTGAAGATCAGACCTGGGCAGTTCTCCAGCACTGGAGATGGATAATCCACGCAGTGGGTTGAGACTGTATTCCTGGCCAATCAGATCAGTCAGCCAAAGTTGCCACGCCCTGTCCTGGACCATGATCCTTCAGTCTTGACTGATCTGGCCACACAGGAAGACCTACAACTTTGGCTCCTGGGCAGGTATAGTTTCCTTTCCATTGGGGAAATTTTTCTTCTAGTAGCTGAAATTGCTTAGTTTAAGAGTTAATTAGAGATAATTTAATTCAATTTAATTGATTACTCAAAAATTTCCTGACTAAAATGTAAGACTCAGGAAGTCAGATTCCCTACAAGGGAAACCACCCCCACTTAAAAGGGGGGAAATTCCTAACTCCCCTCCCTAAACCAAACCCCAACCACCTTCCAGCAGCCGGCAGCCGCCTTAAACAAACGGGGAGGCTCGGGCAACCCCTCCCCTCGCAGTTAAAAAGAAAAAAAAGAAAGACAGAAAGGCAGAAAGGCAGGCAATTAGCGAGGGGAACGGAGGACAAAGGGGACGCATGCTGGGAGGGAGATTGTTTAAGGGAAACAGCTGGCGTGCGAAGGAGCAGTCCTTTTCACTCACCAGGCTGCTCAGGATTTTTAAACGAGGCGCCATTGTCTGCACGGCTGGAAGCACGCGCGGCTCTTTGTTACAAACGCACGTGGCACAGGCAGCCTTTTAACACATGCGCAGTAGTCTCCTAGCAGCGGTGGCCATATTTTTGCCCAAACGGGCTCGCTGAGAAGCATAGGTTCAGCCACTGGAGTGAATTAATAGGCAAGCAGTACTGGGGTACTAAAGCATCTATTATTCATTCAGAGACATTCAAATCAGACACATAGCTGCGGATTCCAGGACTTGGTGTCTTTAATCTAAAGTAAATAAGAACCTATAATAGCTAACTGTGTTTAGTTGCCTTTGGCTCCTTCCGGACCTCGGGTCCCCCATTAGTGGCCCGTACGCTTCTGGATTTAGTGGTGGGTTCCAGGCATCCCCAGTTGCGCGCCTGTCCTTACCCACCATAGTCAAGCCGGGTTCCAGGCATTCCCATTAGCGTGCCTGTTCTTATCCGTGCACAGTGACTAACTCTGACAATTTTGCAGAGTCTGCTCCTGAGTTCCAGACGCCCCCAGTAGTGCGCCTGTCCTTACTCAAAGTTGGAGCTCTCCTACTACCTGGGTCCCCCATATCGCGGCCCGGCGTTAGTGGAGAATGGAGGAAGCAATCATTCCCTCCACTGGAGCCCTGCCTTCATCTTCTGGAGCACCCGCTTCAGAAGATTCAGAATCCTCTGCAGCCCCTAGAAAGGCTGCAAGGAAGTCATCAAAGAAGGCTGACAAACAGGCAATCAAAAGACACCAAGCCCTAGAAAAAGAGTTTGACAGAGCCCAGAAAAGGGCCAGAATTGAAAATAGGCAGAATGGGGGAATAGGTCCTGATCTACCGCTGGGTCTCTCTTCATCCCCACGGGCCATTTGGTCATTAGGGAACTCATCACAGTCCCAAACAAAGGGTGGGATAGGCGAATTCTCATCGCTCTCCCGATCCCCCTCCCCACGGAGGTTACAGGAAACCCCGAGGACCACACTAACCACAGCACCTGCAGGGTCGCAGGCAATGGTTACTCCTCCTGCATTGACGGGGGATCTGCTAGCTACCCTAATAGCGCAGGCAGTGGACCGTGCATTTGAGGCCAGGGCTCAAACTTCAAAAGCCAAGCCTCTAGGACTTAGAACGAGGCATCGGGAGGAAACGGAGGACCATCAGGACCTCTCCTCCTTCTCAGATTCGTCGGTCTCCGAGGAAGCTTACCTGGACCAGCCAGGTACGTCGCAAGGGATTCAAATGTCTGAGGAAGAGGAGGACACCTCACCTCAAGGGCCGTCCTTCAGCGGCCTGTTTAACCCTTCTCTTTTTGTTACCATTCTGCGCAAGGCTGAGGCCACAGCCCATCTGGGGCATGGGACACCAGCGGAGCCTGTCACAGTTGACACGGAGGCTGAGCCGACGTTCGCCGAAAAGGTAACCACTCAACACCGCATACCATGCCCGACCATGTTCCTAAACACAATAAGGAAACAGTGGGCAGCGCCAACCTCCCTACCGCTTCCTAGCAATGCGGAGAGGAAGCTATTTAACGTAGCAAGGGAGCTAGAGGGAACATTGGAGGTGCCGGTGGTGGACGAACCCATAGGTCCCCTGATATCGGACACGGCCATATCAGGAGATTTTGCTGAGGCTCTTAAAGCCGAGGACCGAAAGAGTGAGTCCAACTACAGGAGAACGCACCAGGCAATAGCTTGGGCTACCAGGGCGACTACCTCCGCGTCCTTTTTCACCAGAGCCACACTTTGTTGGCTCCGTGAGTTACAGGGCCGGGTTCCCATGGAGGATATACGCACTCACCAGGAACTCAGCAAAATGGTAGCGGCCATGGAATATGCGTCAGACGCAACACTTTTAGCGACAAGGTTTTCAGCCAAGGCAATGGCGGCAAACAATACGAGCAGGCGCATCCTCTGGCTAAAGAACTGGCAGGCGGATACCAAATCCAAGTGGAAATAGGCTTCGGCTCCGTACCAAGGGGCAAAGCTGTTTGGTGAGGCACTAACGCTATACCTGACAGAGAACAAGGACAAGCGTAAGGTCCTTAAGCATATGCTTAAAAGGCAGGACAAGAGACCCGGCTCCTGGGGAAGGAAACAATCCTTTCGTACGGAAGCCAGGGTCAACTACTTTCAAAATTCCCAACTCGTCCAAGCTAGACAGGATAGGGAAAAACAGGGGGACAGACAGAACACAAGACATAGGCAAACGCAGGGAAGACGGCCCTTTCGGGGGAGCAACCGCCCCTTCCGCCGTACCAGATGACTCCCACCCAGACCTTCCCATAGGGGGCAGACTAGCAGGGTTGGCTTCCCAGTGGGAAGAGACCACCACGGACGTATGGGTCAGGAACACCATACGTCATGGTCTATCTCTAGAATTTCTCTCAAAGCCCCCGAACCGCTTCCGCCCGTGCCCCTGTCCCACAAACCCAACAAAGAGAAGGCTCATGAACGAGGCCGTTCAGCACCTTCTAAACATACGGGCCGTAGAGCCGGTGCCTATGAACCAGAGAGACCAGGGGTTTTATTCTATCCTCTTCGTGGTCCCAAAACCCTCGGGGGGTTGGAGAGCCGTTCTGGATTTAAAAAGGCTAAATTTCTACATAAAATACCGCAAATTCAAAATGCAGACACTACGCTCCATTCTTGGAAGCGTAAGGAAAGGGGATTTTCTGGCATCGATCGATCTCACGGAGGCATACTTGCACATCCCTATCTCTCTGGCTCACCGCCGCTTTCTACGGTTTGCCTACAGGGGGCACCATTTTCAATACAGGGCACTTCCATTCGGCCTGTCATCAGCGCCCAGGGTGTTCACCAAGATTCTGGCGGTTCTGGCAGCACACCTAAGAAACGTACCAGTCAGAGTCCAGTGCTACCTGGACGATATTCTAATCCAGTCATCGTCCGCCCAGCAGTCTCGGACGGACCTAAAGTTAGTGATAAAACTGCTGCAGGACCACGGCTTCTCGGTGAACTTTCCAAAGAGCCATCTAACCCCAACTACGAGAATACTCCATCTGGGAGCGGTCATAGACACAAGGAGTGCAAGGTGTACCTATCACAGGAACGCCTCAGCAGCATAAAGAAAGCCGTAAAACAGGTAAGCCGCGGTCAGTCAGTGACGCTGGTCTGCCTCTCCCAGCTGCTAGGGAAGATGATATCGACCATAGCAATAGTTCCTTGGGCAAGGCTGCACTCAAGAGAACTGCAGTGGTTCATGCTCCCGTTTCAGAGACAGCAAATCAGTGCATCCCGGAAGAGGGTAGGCATACCTCTGAGAGTACGACACTCCCTCAGGTGGTGGCTATCTCCAGCTCTCCTCAGGGGGTCCCCCTTCAGGGAACCAGACAGAGTAGTAGTCACAACAGATGCGAGCTTATTCGGCTGGGGAGGCCACTTGGGGACCAAGTGGACACAGGGCCGCTGGTCAGTGGGGGATCTCCGACACAACATAAACTGGCTCGAGCTGCGGGCTATTCACCTAGCGTTAAGGCATTTTCACAGCAGCATAAAAGGCAGGCACGTACTGGTCCTGACAGACAACGTGACAGCCAAGGCCCACATAAACCGTCAGGGGGGCACACACTCTCGCTCGCTCTTGGCCGAGGCCCTCCTACTGGGGGCCTGGGCAGAACAAAATCTGGCCTCCATAAAGGCCGACCACATATCGGGGGAGGCAAACATCCAAGCAGATCTGTTGAGCAGATCAACAATAGATCACTCGGAGTGGCAACTACACCCGAGGATCTTCAGGGACATCTGTCACCGCTTCGGGCTTCCCCAGGTGGACCTTTTTGCCTCTCCTTCCAATGCCCACCTAACTTGCTTCTTCTCCCGATTCCCATCCAGGGGAGCAGAGCAGACGGACGCGTTACGGAGCCCATGGCCAAGGGGACTCCTGTATGCGTTTCCACCCTTACCTCTCCTTCCGGCGGTAGTACGCAAGATTCTGTGGGAAAGGGCCGAGGTAATCCTTGTGGCCCCTTATTGGCCAAGGAGACCTTGGTTCGCAGACTTGAGGAGTCTCTCCCGCACGAATCCATGGCGGATTCCTCTGGAGAGGATCTCCCTCAAGCAGGGGGAGATCTTCCACCCAGAGCCACAATGGCTACAACTAGCCGTCTGGCTCTTGAATGGTCAATTTTAGCCAAGGGGGCTTGCTCACAGGGTGTGATTAGGGTCATACAGGCATCAAGGCGCCCCTCCACGAACCGTATCTACGAGGCCACGTGGAGAAACTTCCAATCATGGTGCTCTAAACAGGAATTGTTACTTGAAGGGATCACAGTTCCCAAGATCCTAGAATTTTTACTAGATGGCCTAGAGAGGGACCTCTCACCAAACACGCTGCGCAGGCAAATCGCCGCCCTCTCAACTATACTTTCTGCCAGCCCCGGTGAATCCTTGGGCAAGCATCCCTTAATACGATCCTTCCTCAAGGGGGCTGCGAACATCAGACCGCCAACCGTGCATAGGTATCCATCGTGGGAACTACCACGAGTACTACAAGCTCTTACCAGAGTGCCCTTCGAACCACTCAAAACATGTGACATTCGCTACCTGACCCATAAGGTAGCATTCTTAGTAGCTATCACGTCCGCTCGACGGATATCCGAGTTAGCTTCTCTCTCAACGAGGAAGGATCTGTGTCATTTTCACAGGGACAAGGTAGTCCTAAGAATAGACCCTTCATTCATTCCAAAGGTCAACTCCCTTTTTCACAGATCACAGGAAATAGTCCTACCAGACTTCTGTCCAAACCCAGCTCACCCCCTGGAGCAACAATGGCACACCTTGGACGTACGAAGGGCACTAAGACATTACATTTCGCGCACAGCGGAATTCCGACGCTCGGAAGCGCTTTTCATATCCTTCCACCCCGCTACTAGGGGCCGGAAGGTCTCGTCCTCTACCATCGGTAGGTGGATTAGGGCATGCATCACTGGGGCATACCAGGCGGAGTCCTTGCAAGTCCCCAAGCATATCACGGCCCACTCCACAAGGAGTGCTGCCACCTCAGCAGCATGGGCCATGCAGGCTTCTATTGAAGAGGTATGCAGGGCAGCCACTTGGGCCTCGCCCTCTCCATTCATTCGCCATTACAAAATCGACAAGTACTCCTCTGCAGAGGCCTCCTTCGGTAGGAGGGTTCTCCAGCAGGTTCTAGACCAAAGTTACACACGGGACCAGTCTATTCCCCAACCCAAGGGACAATAGGCTTTGGTATGTCCCACTGCGTGGATTATCCATCTCCAGTGCTGGAGAAGGGGCGTTGACTTACCTGAACGCCTTTTCTCAGCACGGAGATGGATAATCTACACCCACCCTTATAGACTAGGATAATAGGGTATATTTAGTGGAGCCAAAGCGTCTTACTGTCAGTCAATGGCTGCGCTCGAGTCAAGACTGAAGGATCATGGTCCAGGACAGGGCGTGGCAACTTTGGCTGACTGATCTGATTGGCCAGGAATACAGTCTCAATCCACTGCGTGGATTATCCATCTCTGTGCTGAGAAAAGGCGTTCAGGTAAGTCAACGCCCCTTTACAGCCTCTTGAATTATATCTGTCTATATATATAAAAAAGATGTAGAGACTATGGAAAGAGTACAGATAAGGCAGACAAAGATGGTTAGGGGACTGGAGGCTAGAACTTACAGTATGAAGAACAGTTGCAAGAATTGGATATGTCTAGTCTAGTGAAAAGAAGGAGTAGGGATGATATGAAAACAGTGTTCCAGTATTTGAGGGGCTGCCACAAATATGAGGGGGACAAACTATTTTCCAAAGCACCAAAAGGCAAGACAAAAACCAATGCATGAAAACTAATCAAGGAGAGAAGTAACCTAAAACTAAGAAAAATTTTCCTAACGGTGAGAACAATCAACCAGTAGAATAGCTTGCCTTCAGAAGTTGTGGATGCCCAGTCACTAGAGGCTTTCAAGAAGAGACTGGACAGCCATTTGTCTGAAATTGTATAGACTTTTCCTGTTTGAGCATGGGATTGGATTAGATGACCTCTGAGGCCCCTTCCAACTCTGATATTCTATGTTCTATGTACCGGCTCTTTGGCTGTCTCTGTGTGGCCCACACGAGGTCAATCAGAAATTAGAAGTCAAATGTAAATAAGTATACATTATAACTGCATTGCTTTTATTTTGAAGACATTTTTTTTAAATTTACATATATGCGTACATGCCTATGCATTTTCATAGCCATATTGGTTCAGCCCTCCATAACAGTCCCAATTTCTCATGTGGCCCTTTGGGAAAATTAATTGCCCATCCTTGCAGCAGCTTCTTTTTCGTTTTCTTTGTGTTTATAATGTTATCCAAAAATCTACTTCACCTGGATTTTTCTTCAATGTTCTTTATGAGGCTTCCTTGTTTGGGGGAATGTTTATCTTGTTTCATTCCAAAGATTTTTAAATGGAACCAAATGAGAAATGAAACAGTCGTGAGGTAAAATAGCTTTAGGCTGAGTGCTTTTCTCTGAGGCTCAGTCCAATATGTTGAGTGTATTGATTTCATTTAAGTATGTCCATTAAGTCACAGAGGGCAATCAATTTCACCATATATATCATCCATCCTATTAGATTTTTTTAAAAAAAAATGTGTTCACAAGTTGAAAACAAGAATGTATATATATATTTTTAAACTTAACGTTTTCACACAACAAAGAACAAACCTACCAGCTGAACTATTTTAGCTAACATTTGAAAGAGACAAACTCTTTAGGTCTGTGCAGAATTGCTAAATATGAGGACAGTACTTCACAAAGGCAGAAGGTTGCACATATGGCAGTGGCCCTCGTAGGAGTAAAGATGAGAGAAACAGTAATAACCACTCCATCCTCTCAAAGCTTCCCTTTCTTTCTCGTGCCAAGATTCTTTGGATGGAAAAATGGTAAGGGCTGCATTCCATCACCAAGCCAAACAAACTCCCTATTTTATTAAGGAAATACTATCTTGCAGCAAAGGTATTTCTGGAAACAACGTTTGTCTGCTGATTAGGATGGGCATTTCTTGATTATTGACAGTGTTTTGAAATGTGTCAAGACTTTTAGGAAGCAAAAAAAATTTTTGTGGCTCCTATGTCTCTTCAATATCCTTTTGCTGAGATTTCTTCCTTATGTGTTAGTAAACACAGTTGATCTGCGCTTTTCCCTGCCAACTGAACAACAACAAACCAAGGCAGTGAAGATCTATGAGAAATCTAATCGCCTTATATTTTCTTTCCAAAAGGCATGTGGGGAATGTTGCTGATTCGTGTTATGTTCATAGCTTCCAAACTCCTATTTTGACTTTAAGAATACTATATGTACATGAGTAATGCAGATTCCATTGGCATAGGACAGTGATGGCGAACCTTTTAGAGACCGAGTGCCCAAACTGCAACCCAAAACCCACTTTTGTATCGTCGGGTGCTGGGTGGGCGTGGCCCATTGGTGGCATGGCCCATTGGGTGGGCATGGCTGCGGTAGTAACGGCAGACTGAGTGGGACTAAAAAGTTCAATCAATCAATTCCAAATTTGCGAGATTTTTTTTTTCCTGCAAGAAGTTAAAATAGATTGATTGAACCTTTTTTTTTTTTGCACACGGCGGCGGAGGCCTAAAGCAAAAAGGTTTTATAAAACCTTTATATGAAATAATAAAATATAAAATAAAATATGAAATAATATATATAAAAACACAAAGTATGTAAGACAGAATTAAGCTTTTCCTGACTGGGGTTGTTGCCCTTTGTGAATTGGAAACCAGTGGGGATACAGTGCAACCACTACCAACAAGTAGTTACTAACAAAGGAAAAGGAAAAGGAGGAAAGGAGAGAAAATCTGATGATAATATTATATTTCACAAAACAAAATACCGTATTTTCCGGCGTATAAGACGACTTTCTAACCATGCAAATCTTCTCCAAAGTTGGGGTCATCTTATACGTCGAGTCGTCTTATATGCCGAAAAATACGGTAATAATTTTCTTTTCCAGCAAAGTACACACTTAGGACTCCTTTATTTCTCAATATGGTTTCATCCACAAAGTGCCACCGTTTTAATATAAAACAAAATAGTGCTGCCCTTTTGCTGACATTATAAGACCCACACAATTTACATTTCTGGCAGCAATGCTTGGCCAGGTCCATCCTAGCAAAGGTCTAGCTTCAGTACTTCCTTTTAAGCCCATCTCAATCTCTCTGAGTCTGTAGGCACCTCCATTTTATTTTCTTAGCATTATGGAAATAGATGATATCTAAATAAACTTCCAATCTCATCTACTATTCTTTACTGATATTGTTCAATGCAAATATAATCCTGCTTTTTTTTTTTTTTTTTTTAGCAACAGAACAGCATTAGCACTTAGATTTATATACCACTCCACAGTACTTTACAATACTCTCTGGGCAGTTTACAATATCAGCATATTGCCCCCAACAATCTGGGTTCTTATTTTACCAACCTTGAAATAATGGAAGGCTGAGTCAACCCTGAGCCCCCGAACTCCCGGCAGTGGGCAGAGTCAGCTTGCAATACCACATTCTAATCACTGCACCATCATGATTCCTTTTTTTGTTTTATAGTAGCCCAGATCAGCTGGGTTTGAATTCCCTAAGAATGAGTATCCAGTGAAGTTGACATCAAAACAATCACTATCTCTTGACATGATATATTTTTTAAAAATATACCCAATATATCTTTCTGACTGGTTGATGGCTTACCAAGTTGTGTGTGTTCAGCCAGTTATGATTTATTTAATGCATTAAACTAAAGCAAATCCTGTCTTACCATGGTGTGCAGACTTTTTCACCTTGTATCTGCAGGGGGTGTGAGGGATGCTATACATCTGTTTCATGTAGAGGCAGAAGTTGAAACATACAAGACCTAGCCGCAAGTGATTGTTTATATTTGCAACTGATGATCTGAGCTGCATTTTTGACTTGGGGAATAGAAGCTAAAATGACTCATATGTTTCCTGCATGCCTAACCAAAAGAAAATAAACCAAACTTCAGGGTCAGTCAATTAAGAGCAATAGAGAAAGGGTTGCATCTCAGAAAAAGCTTCTAATGAACCCGCTTCTTAGACATGATATGGCTAGTTTGTATTGGGATGTTCCCATGAGGACGCAATCATAAAGAAATGATAGCAAATAAGTGAAAAGTCTTGTGGATTTATCTGGATGATTAGACAGTCCCTTGGAGCAAAAAAACCCCCACAAATGTGAATCTATGAATGTTTTGGCATTGGCAGAACTGCATTTTACCGTGGATATTAGAATGCAGAATTCTGATTAGGGAATTAAGCTAGCAGGAAACCAAGGATATAAGATGATTGATGAATGTGGTACAATTTAAACATGAATAGTTAAATTATAGCAGGTTCATGAACTTAATAAAGCAAAAGATTACAGATACACACTGACACACGAAGTGCAACATCAGGACAAATATGAACACCAAGTTAAAAAAAAAAAAACCCCGAAGGCACAGGTAAAAAAGAGGCATTTCTTTGTTTCAGAGTGTACTTGAGATGTAGTTTTACTTTTAAAAATCCATAGAAATGGTAGCCTTAATTTTTAAGAAAGATGGAGGCCCTTGCAAACGTGTCTAATCACCAAATTTTAGTGTATGGAATGAAACCAAACAAGCAGATAAGAGCAATTACCTGCATTAAATATCTGCAATCTGTCTTATTTCTCAAATGATTTGGAATAGAATTGATCTCGGCCTCTGCTATGTTCCTGTTCATAAGTAAAGTTCAACTAACTAGGACTAAATACTAGGGCAATGAATTCTTCAAATTTGTGCTGGGAAAAGTGTTTTGAACTTCACAAGTGAAGGTTCCAAGTGTGCTTGAAAAAATGGTCCTGCTGTTTTAGATATCACTACAATGTAAATGATCGGATTCTATGAATCACCATTTTTCCAGACTCACCTGGAAATCTTTAGTGAATGCTTCACATACACAGCACAAACTGAATCATTTCTGAAGCCTGCACAGCCCTATTAAATCCTTATCCTTTCACAATAAACATTTGGGCCGTTTTCCACCTGGTCCAACTGGTTAATTACAACTGGGCATAAATATAAACGTTGTGTTATACAGAATAACAGAGTTGGAAGGGACCTTGAAGGTCTTCTAGTACAACCCCCTGCTCAATCAGTACACCATTCTGGACAAATGGCTGTCTAATCTCTTCTTAAAAACCTCCAATGTTGGAGCAGCCACAACTTCTGGAGGAAAGTTGCTCCATTGATTAATTGTTCTTACTGTCAGGAAATTTCTCCTTAGTTCCAGGTTGGATCCCTCCTCGTTATGTTTCCTTTTCCTTATTTCAGCTGAAATGGTCATTAGCTTTGAAAGAAATGTAATATATTTATGAGAAGGAGGGGTGCATGGCAGTTTGGCCAGCTATTCAACTCTCACACCAATAAAAATGCATTTTTGTTATCTGTCCTATACTTTGGCATTTCATATTAGTAGATATGTCATGGAAACCTAAATGTCGCCTCTGCGGTGTGAGATAAAATGAAGTACATTTCATGTTATCACTGACATTTAGGCAAAAATGTACAGAAATAGAGGGGAAAACCCTCTCTGCGGAACATTAGCTTTCTGAATTTTACTGGGACCAAAATAGAATGGCAGTAATACTGTCTTCCTATCCAGCACTCAGCTATTTGTATTCTAAACATTGTACTGTATGGATTCCAGATGTGTTTCTCTTTTATATTAAATGTTTTATCTTGACTGTGTCTTGGGTACCATGTGAAAAAGTCATTTGTTTTAAATGGTACTGTATGTCTGCTGGTCAGAGAGCCTGTAGGGCTAGAGGGCTTGACTTGGACAAGGAAAGTAAAGATTATCTACCCACCCATAAAATTAAGATAACCTTTATTGTCATTTTTTACCATGAGCAGATTGGCACACATTAAAAATGAGAGCGGGAAGCAGAATTTCATTTTTAATGTGTGCCAATGTACTCACAGTAAAAAATGACAATAAAGGTTATTGTATGTATGTATGTATATATGTGTGTGTACACATATATACACATACACACACACACACACATACATACAGAGAATAGACAGTGAACGTAGTGAATTAATATATTTCTTCTAGCTGATCATTTCTTCCAGCTGACATCCAACTAGTGCCATTTAATGGAGCAAATTAAAATGAAATAAACTGCTAATGTCCCACCCTACTATCTTTGTTTTCAGTAGGTGTTATATATGTTTAATTGTTTACAACAAAATTAAGCATTAGTGATACAGTGAAGCTGCTAAAGTATTGTTCTGTAGCAAGGGGAGAAGGTGATATGTCATCCCATCAATTCTGCAGTTAGAACTTTCCACAGTGCCACTAACTAGGACTGTAGCCTGCAGTGAAGAGAGGTGAAGGAGCGATAAATTGGAAGCAAAAATGTGAATTCTTTTTTAGATTGCAAGAAGTGAATGTCACCGTAAAAGAATGTCTGTGCTACCACTATTGCCATTCCAATGGAATATAACCAACATCCCTTACCCCCTGCTCAACATGAAAAGGCAATAAAATGAATTTTATTTTATAAAATTCCAGCCCAGCAGCGCCATGGCGGCCACACTCTCTGCCCATGCCCCGCAGCATCAACTGTGCATGGTGGGGCGTGAGGGCAGAGTCTTGTCTATGCTGCCTGGCTGCCATGTTCTTGGCTGCGTTGCTCCGCATGGGCCACTCTCAGGGGTGACTCTCCTCCAGGGGGGCTGCTGGTGAGAGGGTCGCGGGGGGAGGCAAGGCTGGGGCAACGGCACGTGTGCCCGCAGAAAGGGCTCCAAGTGTCGCCTCTGGCACCCATGCCATAGGTTCGCCACAACTGACATAGGAGGACAGACGAGGCAAGAGATCCCTCCCATTGGAAGCAGATCATCAATAAACTCTACGCTTTCATTGTTTCCACAAGGTTTCTCTTCTTTCTCTTTCCCCTCATAATGTGAATTCAACCACCCGTTCTCAACCTTCTCATAAGGTGGATGTGAAGATGAAATAATATATTTGAAAGGGAGGAAAAGGATTCTATCCCACATTCCTTGGAAGAAAGATGGCTTCAACAAATTATATAGAATACATTGAAAAATGAAATGCAATATTTTAATTATGTTTTTAATAGTACAAAAGGAGAGTGAGGTCAGCATATGATGGAAAACAGAAGCAGCTTGGAAAACATTATATCCTGGCCCAAATCTGTTGTCATTCCTCCTTGTTGTTATAAATCTGAGGTGGGAAGAAGGAGGTGAATTTATCTTTAATGATTCTGCTTAAGATGTAGTTTGGGAGATTAGAAAAATGCAACTCAAATCACTTGTGATAAATCTGAACTTCTTGATAAGACCCCATCCAGCCTTTTCATGCTCTTTTCTCCTGTTGATGTTCCTTTGTTTAAGATTACCTACAAGGTCATCAACAATGTGTCATGGAACACAGATGCATTCTCTGAGTTGAGTGGAAAGTGCATGGTTTTACCACAGTACATTAATACAATTATTTTATAGCAGGATATTTTCAAACACAAAGCGCTTGGCAACCAGGTAGCATGTATGACCACATGTATCATATTGTGGTCACATGACTTCAAATTTTGGCTTTTCTTTTTTGTTCTTGATTTTTGACATTTTCTTCTGGTTCTAGCAAAAAACACCCATTGGGAAAAACAGACTGGTTTAACAATCATAGTATTTGCCTTACAACAACAGCATTTGCTTAATGACTGCCACAAAAAAGAACAGTCATTAAAAAAGGCACGGTTGCATGCTTAATGACCACCACAATGTACAACCATATTGTAAGGCTCTCTTACTTGTCATAAATCGAGAACTACAAGTTGAGTTCTTTGTTCAATGCCTTTTAGACTTTCTATCCATTCTAACCAGTACGGTCAACTCTTAAGATTGGAAAATAAGTTTGAAAAACACTTTATAGTTCCATATTAACTTCATTCTTGCTGCCATTGATTGATGCTCAGATCTTCGGCCTCAGAGATTTTTATGGGACTTTTCAGGCTGTCTCTGTATGTGCAGTCTGTCAGCAGTAATATATTACTAGTGCTCCTTCAGTTCGTGGGATCTCTGCAGGATTGGAAGGACTAATGTTCAATGAACTATATTCTGTCTTTCTATCTCAGTCCACTCCCATAAATGGTGTAAAGCTATAGAGATGAACAGAAAACCATCTCGTTTATAATTGACAGTCTTCCAAAACAGAAACTTCCTACAGGGTATAACAATGCTATACATGGGGATTTATATGTATGTTCACTGTCTTGAGTTACCATTTACAAAGTAATAAAAGTGGATTTTTTATTTAAAAAATCTAATAGATATATAAATAAAATTTGTGTGTGGATTGAGCAGCTTGGGGGAACAGTATGCAAGAATATTATTTGTAAAAATGTTCCAAAGCAACTGCATACTATTAGCAGGGAAACGATAGCAACACACTCTGCTTAGGTACAGCATGACTTGCTGAATTTCACTTGTTGAAAACAAAAATGCTTTGCACAAATCTGACATTGTTTGAGCTGTAATGATCACCTGGCTATAAGACTGTACTGTATTTGCTGTAAGATAATACTATTTGTTGCATTTGCGCTCTACAAAGGGAGGGCTCGTTGGAAGCTTCTTCTCAGTCCAGACATGACCATCTGGAAAAGAGAGACAAAGGGCTTCTGTATTTGGTTTTGTATAGTTCTCCAAACAGTGTAAGCTGAACTGTGGGCTTGGGGCTGTCCTGTGTAGTCTTAGGTTGCACTGCAGGTATGTCAAAAGGTTGGAGGTAGATTCCTTAGCCAAGTGATTCGGAGTCATAATGTAATTATGTTGTTATTCAAGCAGTACTTTGCAACTGCTTTTCAGATCAGTTGAGGAGGACATCCTATAAAAATAGCAGAGTTATTTCTTTCAGCCTATCACATTTTCCTAAATAAGCATATTTAGTTTGTTTAAGGTTTCTTCCCTTCAGTCCTGTAAATAAGATTCATTGTGATGATCCCCGTTTTATTTTAGTTTAGCCTTCTGAGCATGATTTCTGCCACAGTTTCTGTGCCTTCGATTTTTGGTGTCAGAAGGCTGCTCTACTTTTGCTTTGTATTCTTGTTTGGCAGTAAACTCACTAAACCATTTGCTTAAGCAAATCAATTAATTAAAAATAAACGAATTAAACCCTTTTAAGTTTGGGACTGTGATTTGGGGTGGTTTAAATTTTGGTGATCGTATTTTCAAATTTTAATTCTGTATTTATGATTTTTGGGAAATTGCTGGTAGACTTTGGTAATTAGCCATCAGGACAAGATTCAGCAGTCCATCTGCATTTAAAAGACAAAGGCCAGTCTTTTGAAGACAGCAAAGTATACATTTTGGACAGAGAGGACCTATGGTTTGAAAAGAGGCAATCTATGTCAAAATTGAACATCCTTCTCTCAACAGAGGGGGAGGGATCTGACATCATCTATCTCCAGTCTACAACACAGTCCTTTTAACAGTCCCAAGAAGGCTCCACACCCATTTGCACTACTCAGGTGACCCTGACGGCACAGATATGTCTCCAGGTGGCATCAATGACTCGCTAAAAGAATGCAAATGACCAGTTGTCTGGAAGGAATATAAATCCTTCCATTCCCCACCATCCAGTCAAAGCCGAACAAGGTTTTTGAACGAGAAGCAAAACGTCTTCAAGTCCAATTGCCTTATGAAAAAGCATGTTTGGGATAACCCTGACTTGGATGACTGAGAATCTCCATAGACATTTGGTAGTTAGCAATTTCAGAAAAGGTTTCCTGAAATAAATAATATAGGAGTGGATCTTTTTCAGGGTGGGGGCAGTGACAGAGAAGGCTTTCTTCCTGGATCCTGTCAACTGGAATTATTTAACCCAACGGGGTCCGTAACATACCTTCCCTGCCTGACCAGATGCAATGGGCTGATATGATGGGACGAAAACCATACCAAATATAACCTGGCCCCATGCGATGTAAGGCTTTAAAAGTCATAACCAACACCTTGAATTGGACCTGGAGGTGAACTGGCACCCAATGCAGCTCAGGCAGCAAAGATGTTACATGTGACAACTCTTTATTGTTGCATTTTTCTTGATAATGCATATTGCAGCTGAATAGAAGCAATATGGCATAGCTTGGTCTGGAATTGGTTTACTTCTGAAAAATGTTGCAACATCAAGCAAGACAGCGGTATCCATTACTAATAGAGGCATTTTGACAGGACACCAGCATGGATATTTTTCCCACAAGGAACAGATGTGTACAATACATTGCTATTTTCCTTTCTGATCCACCCTCCCATTTTTTTTCTGCATTACAACTGCAAGCCATGTCATTTTCTTTAGACTATTGTAGGTGTGGTGTTTGCAATATAGCTGTCAAGAAGGAAGAATTTATTATAAAGATATGATGGAATAATTATGTTGTGACTCAGTATGATCTGTCAGCTGACAAATCTTGTTTCAAGAGAATGTTCTGTTTGGCTATTATCTTTCCATAGGTATGTTTATTTTCTCTCTTGTTTTATTCTGCCTTGCACACCCAGGCACGCTTTTGTTCCTCGTAAGTGAATATCCCCTTCGTGGCTCTGGTAAACAAAATGTCAGCAGATAAAAATAAATTTGAAAAGTTGCCCTACATGCCTTCTGGCTACCTTATGTTAATGGAAGCTGAACTGATTTGGGGATTATCACAGAATACTTGCTATTTTATTATAGTAAGATATTATCCTCTTTTCTCCTAAGTGGTGGTTTCTTTCACTTGATAGCTACATGTAATAACAGCTGGGCTAACAAAGGGAGAGGCATTTTAGGGATACAGGTAGTCCTTGACCTATGACCACAATTGAGCCCCCAATTTCTGTTGCTAAGTGAGACATTTATTAGTAAGTTTTGCCCCGTTTTATGACCCTTATCACAGTTGTTGCGTGAATCACTGTAATTGTTAAGTTAGTAACACAGTTGTTAAGTGAATCTGGCTTCCCCCATTGACCCTGCCAGTCAAAAGGTTAGAAAAGGTGATCACGTGACTCCAGGACACTGCGAAATATGAACCAGTTGCCAAGTGTCTGAATTTCGGTCATATGACTATGGGGATGCTGCATTGGTCAGAAGTGTGAAAAATTGTCATAAGTCACTTGTTTCAGTGCCATGGTAACTTCAAACAGTCACTAAATGTCAAGGGCTACCTGTACTAGAGAAGATAAATTGTATTCTTGTGACAGTATTTCCAGCTTGCTCTTTAGCATATAATATCAGTTACCCTGGGCTGGGCATTGTTCATTTGCAAATTGCCACTTTTCATCAATGGCTAGGCCAACAGGAGGCGCTCTTAGAGATCCTAAAATTACATAGGGGAGATAGAGGAAAAAAATCCATGCAATTTTTGTTTCAACAAAGGTAGGGAAGGATAAGCGACTATTAATTTTTGGAAGGAGTCCCTTGAATCAGCCTTGAATACATGCATTTTTTAAAAAAAGAATGGGCTTTTCTTTAGTTAGCATTACATTTTGGAGTAATATTTTGAAACTCAGCAAGCTGAAATTGGTTTGGTTTGGTTTCCTGTGTTACTGAAATCATCTGTTTTCCAGCTGTATCTCCAATGAACAAATGCTCAGTTTTGTACATCTCATATTTGGGGGAGAACGTCTCTCTTCACCCCCATTCTTGTCTATCCTTTCAAGCCAGTAAGCGAATGGGAAAAGTTTACCATATCAGTCTTCTGTTTTGCAGCACATAACCAGCGGATGTTCTTTACTGTATCGTATCAAGTAATAGCAAGAGCACTTAGTCCAGTGGTTCTCAACCTGTGGGTCGGGACCCCATTTGGGGTAGAACGACCATTTCATGGGGGTCGCCAAACAACGCAGTCCACCATTTTTCCCCCTTTTCCTTAGCTGTGCTACTCCCTATTATTCTATTGGCTTTTGAAAGCCAATAGAATAGACTCTCTTGAATAGAATCTAATTCTATTGGCTTTCAAAAGCCAATAGGAATTGTCCAGGCTGTCTCTGCCCTGCTGAGCCCACCAAAAGTCCCATTCTGCAAACGGTGCTGCACCAGTTGAGTAGTCCTTGACTTACGACTGGTTGAGTAGTCCTCGACTTACGACCGGTTGGGGGTCGCGGCATTAAAAAGGTTGAGAACCACTGACTTAGACTTATATACCGCTCCATAGTGCTTTACAGCTCTCTTTGAGCAGTTTATAATGTCAGCATATTGCCCCAAACATTTTACCAACCTCAGAAGGATGGAAGGCTGAGTCAATCTTGAGTTGGTCAAGATCAAATTACTGGCTGTAGGCAGAGTTAGCCTGCAATGCTTTGGAACTGCTCCATCACAATTCCATAGAGATACATCCAGGATGGGATGAGACCGGAGATAAAACCCTGGAAATAAAAAAAGAAAAGAAAACCCACCTATCTTCATAATTATTTGTATGGAACTAAAACAGTGATTCTCAACCTTTCTAATGCCGTGACCCCATAATATAGTTCCCCATGTTGTGGTGACCCCGAAGTGAGTGTGGCCACCAATAAGAGGGAGTAGGACAGCTAGGGAAAAGAGAAAAAAATGGCAGACAGCATGGTTTGGTGACCCCCGTGAAATGGTCATTCGACCCCAAATGGGGTCCCGACCCACAGGTTGAGAACCACTGAACTAAAAGGAAAAGCAAAGTATAGTGTAATCCAGATATCTTGGGGATAATTTCTAAATATAATGGGAAGAGTTCTAATTTATCATTTTTATAGGATCTCCTGAATTAAAGAGCATCTTGCTCTGGAAAACCTTATACTAGCAGAATCTGCAGATTAGAGAATTCAAGGAATTAGCAATAATTTGCCGGGTGGTTCGCTATCTTTCCAGTGGCCTTCAATTTTATGTAAGCATCTTGGTGGAATGTTTTAAGATAAATTCTTGGCATGATAGTAACATTTAGTGACCCAGGTCCAGTTGACCTGACTTGGTAATGCCTTTTTTCCTAGCCTGATAATGAGAAATAAGTAACCTAAATGTCCAGGATGTTATAGAAATAAATTGCTGAGTTTGTCTCAAAACAAATATTAGTAATTGGAATCTTACGATAATAGCATTTTGCTTTTTGAGATATGTTGCTATAATTTCTAAATTTATCTGTTTAAGGTAGCATACCTACCATCTTTCCCTTCTTGCAATAATCCTGCAAGTATGTTAGATTGATAAGCAAAGTATGTTGGGATTTGGATATTAAACCCTAAATATGTTTGAACATAGTTGGACTCTGCCTGTATTTGGGCAATCTAGCCACTATGTACACAAATCTATCATTGCAGAAAGTTAGATGTAAGACATGTAACTTAGATTTGTGTGGGTCAGCGTGCTTGCATGTGCAGTACTTTTTATTATTTTATTTATCACATTTAGAAACTGTGCATCTCCCTCACAGAGGAACCCTGTGCAAAACTAGCTGTTTAAGCAAAGGGAACTACGTAACAACCCATTTTTTTCAGTATATAATTTATGATGCAGCAGAAACAAGTGCTGCTGATGTGGGATAGGATGACAAATAGGAATAGGAAATACAGTTCCAGAACAGATGACTAAAAAGGATACAACTTTGTAAATTAAGAAAAATAAATAGCATTGAAATAGAAATCCAGTATAAGCCATCCCAGCTGGAAAAACTAGACAAGCAGATGTGTGTGCTCGCTTATCCTGCTGTCCAAGTATTAACTGGAGGAGGCTTTTAAAGTTCCTGATGTCTTTTATTCCATTTTTGAAAAGAAATTTGCAAACTCTTTAACCTGGACACCCCTGCAAAAAGAAGATACTTTCAAAGAGGCTTGTCTTCCAAATAGGAGGCACATGTTCATGGTAGTCATGGGGAACATATGGCTTATGCTTTATGGTTGTAGAAACCAATTTATTTTTTAGTAGAAAGTTTCTGGATAGCTCTCTAGAGGGAGAATTCTTTTTTTCCCTTTCTTTTTATTCACTGAAGCACTCATGGTTGAAAAAAATAAATTAGATATGTCTTCTGTCCTATTGGGCTTTTTGTTCATCTGTCTTATATTGGTTTTTTTGTATGGCTCTGACTCAGGTATGCTACATACCGACGGTCCCAAACCTTTTTGGCACCAGGGACCAATTTCATGGAAGACTTGGGGGGAGGGAGGAGTGTACAACCTAGATCCCGCACGTGCGCAATTTACAGTAGGGTTTGTGCTCCTATGACAGGGGCTTTCAAACTTGGCCCTTTTATGACTCACGGACCTCAGCTCCCAGAATTCTTCAGCCGGGCACGCTGGCTGAGGAATTCTGGGAGTTGAAGTCCATGAGTCATAAAAGGGCTGAGTTTGAAGACCGCTGTCCTATGAGAATTAATGGCGATGTCATGGTTCCGAAAAGAAGCAGCTTTTCAAAAAACTTTGAGGCTTATTTATTTATTTATATATATATTTATTTATGAGACTTATATACCGCTTTAAGTGCAAGCACTCTCTAAGCAGTGTATACCAATAAGCAATGTATATATATATTTACATTGCCCCCAACAATCTGGGTCCTCATTTTACCTACCCCGGAAGGATGGAAGGCTGAGTCAACCTTGAGCCGGTGAGATTTGAACCGCTAACCTGCTGAACACAGTCAGCTAAAGTGGCCTGCAGTACTGCACTCTAACTGCTGCGCCACTTCGGCTCCTCCTTATTCACCTTAAAGCAGTGTTTCTCAACCTTGACAATTTTAAGGCATGTGGAATTCTGGGAGTTGAAGTCCACATGCCTTAAAATTGTCAAGGTTGAGAAACACTGCCTTAAAGAATCCTTTATTTTCTGCATAGCTTCGGCACTAACAAAGTTAAGCCAAAAACTGAATCTTGCCTCCCCCAAACACCCGTAACAAAGCATAACTCACTCCTTCATTTTACAGTCATCAATCACATTCTCCAATTAATGCGAATTGGCAACACTGTGCTCAGACATTGTTATGATTAACTAGCATATTTTCCCATCCACTAGGCTAGTATTGTCTGCTTTAACTCTAAAAGTGCTACACAGGCTAAATAAGACAGGTTTGCTTCTTCATATATGGCAAGCAAGAACATCCGATGTTAGCAGTCTTGACATGCTGATGATCTGAGGTGAAACTGAGGTGGTGATGCTAGCTAGGTGGAGAGGCTGCAGATACAGATGAAGTTTTGCTAGCTCGCCTGCCACTCACCTCTAGCTCTAGGGCCTGGTTCCTTGCAGGCCATGAACTGGTACCGGTCTAGGGACTGGGAACTGGGGACTCCTGCTATATACATTATACATGCTTCTCTTTCTTTGCTGAATTCCAGTAACCTAAAAAGTTCAGAGTTCCAGTACTGGGACATCTAAAGTTCTATCAGGCAACAGAGCAACATCTTTCTTCCTGCACTTGAACAGTCTTTGTTATTCTCTGCAATTATGTGGAGGCAATTTTCTCATTCTAGCTCTTCGGCAATGGATGTGAGCTCCGCACTTGCAATCTAAGTGCTGCTCCTGAAACACTCAGAAAGAATTGGTGCTTTAGAGAAAAATGGAGCTATTTTGTAGTAGATTGTAGATAGGGAACAAGAAAAGACTGGCATATTGCTTTTCTCATCTGACACAGTATTCCTGAAGGTATTTGACTAAATCAATGAGAAACCAAGTGATGAATAAGACTGGCAAATTATTGAATTCAGCAACTGTTTTAGTTTTATTAGCCAATACCTCTTGCCCTCTTTAAATAGTCAGCTAATATTTTTGTGTATCCCAACTGGAAAGACTCATCAGATTCACATTAATTTTAAGTGTTGTACATGTTTTAAAAACTTACCCAGTTCCTTTTGTTCTTGGTAAAACTTACATACTTTCCAGCATCCTAAAAGTGGTAATTTAACGTTGAAATATAGGTGATTATTTATGTAGGAAAATACTTTTGTGGTACTACATTTTTTCCAAAAAGAGAGTAATGAAACTAGAAGTGATGCCTTCTGAAGATCACCCTAATGAAAAAGAGGGAAAGGGAAGGGGACAGGCAAGGAGGGAGGGAAGAGAAAGGAAGTGAAAACTATTTTTTTTATTGTGTACAGACATTTATTACTTACCTTCACTCATCTGGAGACAAAACAGCCAACCCTCAAGGCTCATTACTGAAAACTGGTGCTTTAAATACCACTGAAAATACTATATTAAGTTGCCATTTAGGAAGGAAACATTCCTCTGAAACAGCTCATTTTAGTTAAATGATTGTTTAGGGGGAAAAAAAACAATAGGAATAAAAAAGCCACCCAGAACTGTGTTGCTATTTTAGTCTGCTTTGGCAGCTGCCAAACCTTTAGTTGGGGTGGGTGGGTGATGAGGGACATTCTGGGTGTCTCATCAAGAATTCTTTATATCAAAGTCCCACTGGCCCACTAGTGCCTGAATTTGCCATTATTAACTAATTTTAAAACTAATTTTGAATGGAATTCACTAGAAAAAGAGCTTCTTTGAGTACTATTTCATTTGGACAATTATTTGAACATTGGTGCTGTAATTGGTCAATGAATGAATTCATTAGACACGAGTTACTTGAGTCAAGTCATATCTCGCCCTGCAGATTAAAATTGTCCCTAAAGAGACTTTTTTTTTCTTTTACTTTTTTTAAGAGACAGTTTGGTGTAGTGCGTTTTTTATTATTTTATTTTATTTTTTATTTTTAAAATTTATAAGCCGCCCCACTCCCGGAGGACTCTGGGCGGCTAACAATAAAAACACATAAAACGTAACAAAACAAACAGTACAAGAACAGTCATCCAGGGGTCAGATTTTATAAACCCCAGGCCTGCCGGAAAAGCCAGGTCTTAAGCAGCTTACGGAAAACCAACAGGGTGCGAGCGGTCCTAATCTCCGGGGGGAGCTGGTTCTAAGACGTGGGCGCCATCACAGAGAAAGCCCTCCTCCTGCTTAAGACACCAGGCTAGAAACCATGAGTTTTAGTCCTACCTTAGGCACAAAGCCAGCTGAGTGACCTTGAGCCAGTCATCCTCTGTCAGTCCCAGAAAGGAGACAGTGGCAAACTGCTTCTGAAAAACTTTGTCATAAATAATGCAGGAACCTATCCAGGCGGTCTCTGAAAATCAGACATGATTGGACAGGAGGAAAAAAGGAGACTTAATCATTCCCAGGGGTGCTAACAATAGCACTTAGACTTCTATACTGCTCCATAATACTTTACAGCCCTCTCTGAGCGGTTTACAGACGTCAGCATATTGCCTCCAACAATCTGGGTCCTCATTTTACCAACCTTTGGAAGGATGGAAGGCTGAGTCAACCCTGAGCCAGTCAGGATTGAACTCCTGGCTGAGGGCAGAATTAGCCTGAAATACAGCATTCTAACCACTGTGCCAACCACAGCACTTGTGAGTAGTAGCTACATTTATATAGTTACTTATATAGCGAAGACATGTAATCCTTTCAGTTTACTTATTTTTTTCATATCTAATTCTCCAAATAAAAGAAAGAGTGATTAAAAAAAAAGTAAAATAAACCTATCCATTACAGCAGGGGTCACGAACCTCCCACTCCCCCATGCCCAGGCCTCAGACTGCTACAAGTCCACGACACTTTGGGAACAGGAGTGCACAAGCGGCAGGCAAGCACACAAAGGTTTATTTGCGCATTCACAGGGTTAGGTTGTGTGCATGAATCATTCCCTCCAGCCACCCCTGCTGGTCCCCAGATTCAAAAAGGTTTGGGACTGGACTCATTGCCTGGAATGAAGAAACCTGCCCAACACTTACTAGCTGTAGGATCAAACCACTTCTGCTACTACCCATCTACCAATCGGAAAGAAGCTAGAGCTTAATGGGACCATGCCAGAACTCTCCTGGTGAAGGACTTTTCAAGAAAATGAGAAGGGACTCTTTTCCCACAGATTATCACCAGTTGGTTTGATTTCAAATTTTTCTTTAAAAAAACCAACAATCCCAATTGTTATTTATTGGCTCTATTCTTTGTTTCTGTGGGCTAAGCTATAGGCAGGAACCATGTAATAAATAAACAATTTAAAAAACCTCATAAAACTATATCAGTTTTATGTTTAAACATTATAGTCTTGGTGCCTGGGAATAATTCATTGGTGCTAATTTCTAAATAGAAGATAGCAAGTTGACTTGCTTTGTGCCTGTATTTTAAGACATTTGGTCCACTGGTTTTAGGGAGCAGTAATTGCTTTTAGTTTCCTATATGAAAATTGAAAATTCAGCTGGCTTCCTTAGAAAACAAATTTCATGTCACTTTCTGTGTGGTTTTTAGCTCAAAATAGAGTAGTGGCTTGGAGTCCTCTGTGAAATGTTTGCAGAAGACATACTGATTAACAAAAATGCACAAAGATTGAAGTCTTTCTTAGAAGAAAATGCCTCCAGGCTACATTGGCCTTGGAATACCAGACATTCAGTTAACAGCCTGTGGTTTCCAAAATACTGTTGCCTCCCCATAAATACTTTTGGGGCAGAGGCTAATCTATTCTGTGGAACACTAGACTGGTAAATAATCTTCAACTCATTGGAAGAAGGTTACTGTTTTCCCCTTATTTGATCGCCAATTAATTTTTCATTAATTTTATGGTAAAAGCCAGTGAACAAGTTCATAGGAATATTACAAGAGCTTTCCATATTTTTGTAACATCAGATACGAGGACAAAAATTGTAGTTTTATGAGAAATTATGCAACTTTCAAAGACAGTATCTCAATCAGCAGACAATAAAATAAAGATTTGGAGAATTCTATAGGTAGTCCCTGACTTATGATCACAACTGAGCCCAAAATTTCTGTTGTTAAGTGAGAGATTGGTTAAATGAGTTTTGCTCCATTTTATAACCTTTCTTGCTGTAGTTGTTAAATGAATCACTGTAGTTGTTAAATCAGTTTTGACGCATACAAAAATCTGTGTCTCTGTTATAGACATCTGGGAAATTCAGAATAAATCCGAGGCATACTTTGCAACTTTCAGACAAGCCAAGTCAATGGGGAAGCCAGAGTTATTTAATAATTGTGCTACTAATTTAACAATTGCAATGATTCATTTAACAACTGTAGCAAGAAAGGTTGTAAAATGGAGCAAATATATACACACGGTCATTACATAATTGCAGAATAACAGGATAATAGCGTTGGAAGGGACATTGGAGGTCTTCTAGTCCAACCCACTGCTCAGGCAGGAAACCCTGGCCTATACCATTTCAGAAAAATGGCTGTCCAGTCTCTTCTTAAAAACTTCCGATGTTGGAGTGTTCACAGCTTCTGGAGGCAGGTTGTTCCACTGATTAATTGTTCTAACTGTCAGTAAATTTCTCCTTAGTTTTAGATTGCTTCTCTCCTTGATTAGTTTCCATCTGTTGTTTCTTGTCCTGCCTTCAGGAGCTTTGGAGAATAGCTTGTACTCCCTCTTCTTTGTGGCAACCCCTGAGATATTAGTTTTCAAATACTAGGCAAATTGCAGGAATAGGATCTGCTTGTGTAGCAGAACTGGAATTGTTCTTGCAGTTACCTTTATGTCTACTTAAAACACTTTGTTCGAGAAAGAGAAAAATAATATGTCTGTATTAGTGGAAACTGAATAAACTGCAGCGCAGAGGAGCTAAAGGATAATCACATACATGCAACTTTCAAACATCTGCCTGCCTGCATAGGTTGCCATGGCTTGATCTTCAGCTTTCTTTTTGCATGGATAGAATTTAATTTAAAGTAGACCACTGAGACAGTCACATTAATTTTGCACTGCCCCTTTGTCTTGGGATTTTCTTTGTCATTTTCAAAGCCTTTGGAAGAACTGGGCTAAAGAGTCTTAAATTCTGGTAAAAAGATCTTAGAGAAGGTTTCTTAAACTGAAGTATGTGATAGAGATCTAACGCTGGAGTACTATCTGGATGATAATAGAAAAAAAACACTTATTATTTTTCTGTGTGAAAGCAAGTTGTCACCAGCTGCTCTCCACCTGCCATGCTCTGAACTTTTAAATTCCTTTCTTTCTTGGCATCCTTCTAATAGAACATTTGTGTTGCCCGAGAAAGTAATTATCAGATATGTGGCAAATTGCTCTAAACATCATCTGGAGAAGTCATATGTAATATAAATCTGTCCTTGTAAGTGAGTATGATACTGTTAAAATGTCAAATTACCTGCATTACTTTGCATTTTTTTCTTTATAAGATCTAAGATAAGCCTAGAGATAAAATTCTTGAAACTTAGCTTTCATTCAGGGTGAACTAAAGAATTAAGATAGAGTGCTCCATAATCTGCTCTTATACATTTTTTGGGGGGGATTTGTTGTTAATTACAAAAGCCACTTTGCTCATATGAAAGCTGGTAGACATATGGTATTAATGATTTCAAAATAAAGTTTTACACCTTATAATTTTGCTAACATTATCTTTAAAATTAGTGCATAGAAACTTTTTCCCGTCCCCAAAAACTGGTTTAAATAAGGCAGATGGCTGAAAGTACGTATTTTCAAAACATTGATTCCAAAGATGATTAGGGGACTGGAGGCTAAAACATATAAGGAACGGTTGCTAGAATTGGGTATGTCTAGTTTAACGAAGAGAAGGACAAGGGGGGGGACATGATAGCAGTATTCCAATATCTCAGGGGCTGCCATAAAGAAGAGGGAATTAAGCTATTTTCCAAAGCACCTGAAGGCAGGACAAGAAGCAACGGGTGGAAACTAATCAAGGAGAGAAGCAACCTAGAACTAAGGAGAAACTTCCTGACAGTGAGAACAACTAATCAGTGGAACAGCTTGCCTCCAGAAGCAGTAAATGCTCCAACACTGGAAGTTTTTAAGAAGAGACTGGACGCCCACTTGTCCGAAATGGTGTAGGGTTTCCTGCCCGAGCAGGGGGTTGGACTAAATGACCTCCAAAGTCCCTTCCAACTTTACTACTACTACTATTATTATTACTACTGTTCTCCTACTTCAAAATCTAATTTTGCATATCTCTATGAATATATATTGTATATTTGATACATTGATACATTATATTACTAGCTGTATAATATACATCAGAGGTCACCAGCATTTTGGGCACCAGGGACCGGTTCCATGGAGAAAAGTTTTTCCATGGACCTGAGAGGGGGGGGGCGTGATTTCGCATGGTGTCTGCGTCCCACAGATGGGGCTTCACTTGTTTGTGTGGCCCAGTACCTGGCATGCTGTGGCCCAGTGCCGGTCCACGGGATCCCTGATATACATTATAACTTGACTTAGGACCCCCAATTGAGCCCCAAATTTCCAATGCTAAGCAAGACAATTGAGTTTTGACCCATTTTACAACTTTCTTACCACAGTTGTTAAGTGAATCCCTGTACTTGCTAAATTAGTGATGCAATTGTTAAATGAATCTGGTTTCCCCATTGATTTTGCTTGTCAGAAGGTCGCCAAAGGGTCGCCATGACCCCAGGACATTGCAACTGTCATAAATAGATGGAAGTTGCCAAGTGTCCGAATTTTGATTATGTGACCATGGGGATGCTGCAATGGTCATAAGTGTGAAAAATGGTCTTAAATCGTTTTTTTCACTTTGGTCACTAAACAAATAGTTGTATGTTGAGGATTCCCTGTATACATATTATACTTACATATGCTTACAGCAGTGGTTCTCAACCTTTTTAATGCTGCGCCCCCCAACCGGTCATAAGTCGAGGATTACTCAACTGATCGTAAGTCGAAGACTACTCAACTGGTGCAGCACCGTTTGTAGAATGGGACTTTTGGCGGGCTCAGCAGGGCAGAGACAGCCTGGACAATTCCTATTGGCTTTTGAAAGCCAATAGAATTAGACTCTATTCAAGAGAGTCTATTCTATTGGCTTTCAAAAGCCAATAGAATAAAAGGGAGTAGCACAGCTAAGGAAAAGGGGGGGGAAATGGTGGACTGCGTTGTTTGGCAACCCCCGTGAAATGATCGTTCGACCCCAAATGGGGTCCCGACCCACAGGTTGAGAACCACTGGCTTACAGAGAGAGGGAGAGAGAGAGAGAGAGAGAGAGAGAGAGAGAGAGAGAGGGAGGGAGGGAGAGAATATATATTTGTGGGTGTAAGAGAGAGAGAGAGAGAATTTGTATATAATAAAGACAAAGGATTTATGCCAGGAAAACATTTTTCTAGATTAAGTTCATGTTTGTCGATGAGCCAGGGAAGAAAATTGTGTCTTCAAGCCTCCAAACAAATTAATCTCGGAGCTTTAGCAAAAGAGTGCTATTGTGTTGCTTAGCAACACTTTGCATTATGTTGCTGAGTTGTCATGAGGAAATAATGGCAGCTGTTTGTTCTTTTTAGACTATGGATATTCTATTACTTACCTCCAGAAGGTGACATGAAGGCTTTTTTTTCTTTATATCTCACTTTCCTTCAAGAAAGATGATTCAACATTTAATGACTAATAGTTTTTTATTTTTTAAAAAAAATCAAATAGTTATTGAGCTACTCTTGATAGTTTTCATCTATGAATAAAAACTATTTATTTCCACTCAATTTCTTTGCCTTGAACTTTGTTTAGTTGTATTATCATCAACTAAATTGGAGTTTTCCAGAATTTTTCATGCAGCCTGTGTATGCTCATCTACACATACTGTAGAAGGAAATGCTACTCCCAGATTCTGAATTCACTCCTGGTGATTACAACAATGCTATCATTTTATGTCAACAGTACCAAAATTATTTCCATTGTTTTCTTCTGGGATGCTTTTCAATTTCCTAGCTTAGCCAACACATTTGGAATTTCCTTGGGATCTCCCACCCGAAAACTAACCAAGCCTAGCCTTTCTTAGCTTCTGAGTCCAGACAACAGTAGCCAGGAGCTATCAAAGTTCATTGCACAGTGGCACACAAAGTAGTTTGAGTTGAGTTTTGTTGCTGGGCATTTTGAAAATACTGTTTAGCTTATTTTTAACCATTGCAATAAGGGCAAGTATCAATAATAAATTACAGAAGTAAGGTACTTGGATGTTCACAGGTCTGAAACTACAGAAGAAGGAGTGGCAGAATCTGGGGGGGGGGGGTTAAAAGGGGGATCAGCCTAGAATTCCTACATAGCCACAAGCGAGTTATGTCCAAATCCTCTTGAATTTCGTGGACCATTCTCTAACTCCCAGCGAGTGCTAACTGTTCCTGAGCATAGGCTGTTTAGCAATAAATCAGTGTAATTGAACCTTCAGTCTGGACCTGGTCTTTTAGGTCTGACAGAAACACAAATCTCTGTTTTTCTAATCACTCTGATAGGTATAACTCAGGGGTCCCTAATCTATGGTCCATGGCCCAGTACTGGGCTGTGGTCTGTTGGCCGTCGGGCCTCGGGAATAGCTGGCGAACCCCCACCAAACTCATGCTAGCACCACTACACAAGCATTAGTGGCCTCATTTGCGCATGTGCAGAGATGTTAGCATGGCTGCCAGTGTCACATGGGCACTAGCGGGGTATTTGTGTATGCGCGCATGTGCCAGCAGTCTACTTGTGCATACACACAGGTGCCATTTTGCTGTTGCTCCCTTCCAAGCCGCCAAGCTGGAAAGGTTGGGAACTCTAGGATAAAATAGAATAGAATAGAATAGAATAGAATAGAATAGAATAGAATAGAACTGGAAGGGATCTTGGAGGTCTTCTAGTCCAGCCCCTGCTCAAGCAGGAGAACCTATACCGTCTAAGACAGGTAATTGTCCAGTCTCTTCTTAAAAATTTCCAGTGATGGAATGCCCACGATTTCTGGAGGCAAGCTGTTCCACTGGTTAATTGTTCTCACTGTCTGGAAGTTTCTCCTTAATTCCAGGTTGCTTCTTTCTTTGATCAGTTTCCAACCATTGTTTCTTGCCCTTCCCTTTGGTGCTCTGGTAAACAACCTGACCCCCTCTGCCTTGTGGCAGCCCCTCAGTTACTGAAACACTGCTATCATGTCTCCCCTATTCTTTTCTTTAGACTAGCCAAAACCAAGTTCCACAGCCATTCTTCGTATGTTTTTGTCTCCAGGCCTTTGATCATCTTAGTATAACTGAAGGAAAACAAAAGTCATGGATAAGAAAGGCCAAGAAAGACAGGATATCAAAATTAGTTAAGGAGATGGTTAGGGAGCTTTGTTCAATTATCTGATGAAGCCACATTGTTGAAGGTAGATCAGAGTTCAGTCTATCTTACAAAAATACCTGAAAGTAGAGCTTGTTTCAGGTCCCTGAGTTCTTGGTACTTCATCTTTAATGATTGTGGGACAGGCCTTCTGCCAAAATAGTATAACCCTGATACAGAAACATTCCAACTCTGTTATGGATTGGGTTGGCCATTAAGAACTGGCTGTTTGGGGGAATGATTTGAATCTTGAGTCTTTCTGAGAAATTGTGTTTGCTCCCTGCTAAAGCATAGCTGCCATATTTTATTTATTACTGTATTTATTTTTGTTTTTAGTCTTTTTACTTTATCTGGAACTATAAGCTGCTCAGCCTTGCTTTGGGTTGGAGCAGCAGACAGGCCTCAGTAATTGGCTCCCATATTCTTCTGGCATGTGAGTTTTAAAGGAAGTTGCATGTAGCTGCCTTTAAAGGGAACATTTGATAGAGGAAAATCGAGAAAATGTTTTATGAAAATGCAGGTAGGGTTTTGTTTTATCCTATGTATCCTCCGGCATTAGCCTTCTTTTGTGAAACTTCTTTCCAGCATACTTATGTTGCAACTTAGCAGAATGTGGGTTTTATTTGTCTCCAGCTGGTTTGAGAAGTGCAGGTGACTCTCGGGACATGTTTTTGAAAAGTTCAGAAAAGAAAGAAAATGTCTTTATGTCATGGATATGGTTTGAGTTTCACTTTGTTTTAAAGAAGTCACTTTTTAACTGAAAAGTGCAAATGATGACTGTTTAAGTCTTCAGTTCTTTTAAACATGGTTTTGAATTCTTCCTGAATAAAACTTGGTGAGAGGGCTCACCTTTATACATGTGAGCAGTTTTAATGCCTTTCTAACATCTTTCCTCAGCCAGGTGCCTTCCGGGTATGCCGGAAAACAACTCTTATAACCCATCTGTCAGATTGTGAGAAACCTACATTCTAGGCTTGATGTGGAAATAATTTGTGGTTTACAGTCAAGCACATACATAAAATACCACTATCCAGTTAAATCTTGAAGTTGCTCAGTTATTTATTTAGGAAATTTATATGGCTGCTCAACTTGAACAATTTTGACAATAGATAGGGTACAGTCAACAAACAGAAAAGCAAATAACAACAGACCCATATGAATAAAAATTGCAAAAGAAATTAGATAGCTTATTCATAGATCGCCAAAAGAAATTAATAGGCAATTGGGCTGCCAAATCTATCTTACATCTGAAATTCTAATCAGTTTGGTCCCAGTGTCCAAGGAAAGAGCCATGTTTTTCTAACCGTAACCTTTTCTGAAGACCATCAGGATCAAGAAAGGAAGGAAGGGAAGGAAAGAGAAAAGGGAAGCAGGAGGGAAGGAAGGAAGTCTCATGTCTGCTCATTGAGACATAGAATGAAAGGTCTCCTAAAACTTAAGAAATGTAGGCTAGAGCTGTAAGAATATTTTTCATTGTAGGTTTTCAAGTAAAAAACTGACCATTCAGACAAATTACAATCCACCTCTCACTTTCTGGGAAATCTGTCTTTTTCCTTTTCATTGCCTTTGCTTTCCTACGCATTTTTTCATCCTCTTTTTCAGTTTAATCACTTCAGTGATACTCTCCATTAAGATCATGGTTATGAACACAGTTTTGCAGAACTTTATTGGATGCAAAAAAAAATTATGACAATGAATCCTGGCCTTTTTTTCCCTCCAACAAATATGCTGGCATCTTCTACTTGGTTTCTTTGCCAGTGGGAGTGGCTACGGTAACTCAAACCTCAATAAGTGTTGGGAGGGAGAGAATAATCCAACAGTCATATATCCAAATAAGAATTGCAGGTTTTGGCCATGTTGGAATTTCCAATAATATATACTGTATATTCTCAGCCAAAAATGATGAGAATCTGATTTTCAAAAGGCAGGACATTTTAGAGCAAATCTTTCCAAAGAACACTAATTCCTAAGAATGCATGAGAGCTGTTTGTGTTCTAATTGCCATTTATTTCCATTTTCTGCTTATTTTGCCATAAACAGCTGTCATTTGAATCAAGGCTTCACTATGCCAGTCCAAATGAATCCCATGGCTTATTCTGAAATAAGCAAGCAGTTTGTAGAATACAACAAAGACCGGTGGGAATGATTAGAAAGGTATCTATAATGTTTCTGATGGTATTCACAGGTACATTGAATTCCAGAGTAGTCATTTCATTTATTATAAAGTTCAAACTGGAAAGAAGGCAGGACGCAATACAGAAATTGAAGCCCTGTACTGTATTGATTGGAAGGCTCTTTCTTGCTTGCTTTCTTTCTTTCTTTCTTTCTTTCTTTCTTTCTTTCTTTCTTTCTTTCTTTCTTTCTTTCTTTCTTTCTTTCTTTCTTTCTTTCTTTCTTTCTTTCTTTTTTCCACCATAAAGCCTCTCCTGATGAGTTACTAGGGGCCCACAGTAGCTGGTTTCCCCTGCTATGGAGTCACAGGAATCTTGCTGTTTGCTGAGTAGATGGCTGTTCTTACTGTCCAAACACATGCATATTTGCAAACTGTGAGCATACTGGGGTTTTCTTAGTGCTCCACTGTGTCCTGAATGGTAGTTCTTGTCTCAGGCAATGAGACTCAATTTTTTTTAGCTCTTATTAAGGCAGGTACAGTCTTGCTGAGTCTTTTAGCAACCAAACAGCAATGAAAGCTTGCTTCTTCCAAGCAATTTAAATGATGCTTAGGATGAGTGACTCCTTCTTATAATTTGGCTTTAACCATGATGAAATGAATAGGTAATCAATACTCTGACATACCAGCTGCCTCATTTTTAAGGCGGTTATTCCAAATTAAGTGTTCTAGATTGATTGATTTGATTATTTATTTATTTATTTATTTATAATTTACCTCAGAGGTCCCCAAACCTTTGGGCAGCAGGGACTGGTTCCGTGGAGAGATGTTTTTCCACAGACCGGAGGGGATGTGGTTTTGTGTGCTGCCTGCATCCCGTGGATGGGGCTTTGTTTGTTTATGTGTACCGGTTGCTGGTATGCTGCAGCCCAGTACTGGTCCAGAGACCGGGGGGGGGGGGTTAGGGACCCCTGATTTACATGAGGTGATTTAGGTACTCTCTCAATTAGAGAAGTTTTAAATCCAGGATTCTAGAATGGTAGCTCACTACAATAAAGTTGCCTATTCTAAACCTATTAAAAAAATCTTGCTTTGTAGATTCTGAGTGGCTATAAAGGACTTGATAGCAATGCTATTTTGGTTTGGTCTCTTGTATACATACATACATAGATAGATAATAAATATCTGGAGTTTTAATTCAACAATGAATGTTAACTGAGATGAAGGCACAAGCGTGTTACCTAGTAACCTATTAAAAGTCATTGTGTAATAGGCATAATTATATGAAAATATCTACAGTTATTTTCACTTAACTGAAAATATCTACAGACCCCTCACATCCTGGACATAAACTGTTTCAACTCCTCTCCTTAGGATGCTGGTATCAGACATTGCATGCCAAAACAACTGGACACAAAGACAGTTTTTTCCCTTGTGCCGAACACCTAATTCCCTCAGAACTGTCTTATGTCTCAGGACATTAACCCTCAGGATATTAATGTAGCATGGCTGTATTACTGGTATCCTTCTCATCTGTGCCACTACCTTCTCTTATTGGTATCACTATTATGATTATTATTTTGTTATTACGATTATTATTACGTTGTTGTTTTGCATTTACACAAGAGCTTGTACACCAGAGACAAATTCCTTGTGTGTCTAATCACACTTGGCCAAATAAAGTATTCTGTATTCTAAAAAAAAAATATCCATTTTTTTTACTAGAATCTGTCATAAAATATTGGATGCCACTGGCAAAAATATTCCATTACTGCATTCTTAAAGCATGCATACCTTTCAACTGGCACAAATAGGATTAAGACTAGACTGGTCATTGATGTTATTAAGTCAAGGCAGCTTTATATTTTCAAATGCTCTCTATTTTAGGAAAGCAGTTTTACCTAGAATTTAAGCATGAACAGTTTGCTGGAGCTTAAATTGGTTTAGCTAATGGGGTTACTCATCTACTGTCCAACTCAGCATTGTTCGTCAAAAATAGATTGACATTTCTGTAAATGAAGAAGAGAATAGAACTTGTGGGATTTTATATTGTAGTGGCTGCTTACTTTTTATGTACCCTTGTTTTCATGCAAATCAGTCCTCACAAATATGCCACTAAGTTTGGTACATTCTCCCCCCCCCCCATGTAATAGGAAAAGAAGAAGTGCAGAGAAGTTTTGTGGATCTCTCTAAAGCCATAGAGGAAGTTAGGTTTAAAACTGGGATTAGCAAACATTTGAATCACTGTCCTGCGTTCCAGCATCATAGTTTTTCCCAGGGAAGAGAAACAAGGAATAATTTGTTCAAAAGTATTCACTATAAGAAGTCATTGTGCAAACAGTTCTGTTGTTTCTATAGAAACAGCCAATTGGGGGGGGAGGGGAGATTGTTGTTACACACTGTCATGAATCTTTTTAACAAGGAGGAAACTGATCCATTATTGTGTAGGGAGACACAGAAATACTTGCTGAAATTTCCTCTTGTTTTCTCCCCCATCCCCCCCCCCAAGACTTCTGTGTCCTATTTGTACTCACAGTTTTACAGTCATTTCACACTATATTATATAATTGCAGCTGGATGTGAATTCATTGTCTTTAAGGTTCCCATAGTAGTAGTGGCTGGAAAAAACCTCTACTACGTTGATGTAATTAAATTAGCAGGAATATAGAAAAGACACACAATTTATTGAAAGAGTGATTTATGTTTTTCTTTAGAAATCATTGGATCAATCCACCATGTGCTTTTCACTTAAACCAAGTTTATATGTAAGCCAAGCTACTGTAGACTTGCTGAAGGTGGCTACTGAAAAATCCAAGTACATAGAATGTGAGAAATAGCTCATGCTTCATTCAAGGATATTTTGTCATTCCATATGCCTGAGCATTAAGATGCACAAGACGTCATGGTCTTTCCTTCCTTCCTTCCTTCCTTCCTATTCCCTCCATCCTTCAAAATATTAGGCTGATTTTCCTTCCTTCCTTCCTTCCTTCCTTCCTTCCTTCCTTCCTTCCTTCCTTCCTTCCTTCTTTATTTATGAGACTTATATACCGCTTTAAGTGGAAACACTCTCTAAGCGGTGTACACCAGTAAGCAATGTATATATATATTTACATTGCCCCCAACAATCTGGGTCCTCATTTTACCTACCTCGGAAGGATGGAAGGCTGAGTCAACCTTGAGCCGGTGAGATTTGAACCGCTGACCTGCTGAACACAGTTAGCTAAAGTGGCCTGCAGTACTGCACTCTAACTGCTGCGCCACCTCACCTCTTCCTTCCTTCCCTCCCTCCCTCCCTCCCTCCATCCCTCCCTCCCTCCCTCCTTCCATCCCTTTTCATTGTATTTTGCATTTGGAAACAAGACAACAACACTTGAGGACTCACACTGATCATGTAGATAGCTAAATAGGAAGTAAGAAAGTTGGGTGGAGGAAGATGGCAGGAACAAGGGGAAAGATGAGAAACGTTTTTGTGTATTTCTGCAAAGACAATTGTGAAATTCATCTGTAACAGCTGGAAAATTTGGAAAGCCATTGCATCTGTGTTTGTAGAACAGTAAATTGTTTGTTGCAGTTTTGAATCTCAGTTTTATAATCCTTCTGTGCCTCAGCCCCACCCCTGATTTTAAATAGCCTTCCTGGAACAACATGCAAGTTGGGTGGTGATATTTTAAAACTGATCTTAGAATGCAAAAGATGTGTTGTTCTAAACAAAAACGGTCAAAAGTTATTTTTAATCTCTGAATTTATAATATTTTATCATAGCTATGTTTCTGGATGCCACATAAAGTATAGGGCTTCTTGTTTAAACTGCTTTTGAGCTTGTCTTTGTATTCTGAGATATGTAGTCCAGTACTTCTGGAGGCCATTTGGGTAAAATGTGATTTTCAGTAGGATAAAGTAGAATTATTCCCTGATTCCTCAAAGTCAACAAATCATATTTATTTCTGCTTGCCTATAATTGCTGAGAACAAAAACTAAAAATCATTATGAGCCATGGTGGCACGGTGGTTAGAATGCAGTATTGCAGGCTGACTCTGCCCACTGTCAGGAGTTCAATCCTGACTGGTTCAGGTTGGCTCAGCCTTCCATCCTTCTGAGGTCAGTAAAATGAAGACCCAGGTTGTTGGGGGCAAAAGGCTGACTCTGTAAAACCACTCAGAGAGGGTTGTGAAGCGGCATATAAATCCAAGTGCTATTGCTATAATTGTGTCCTGAGCTGCTACAGAGACCAAAGTAACAATCTCTGTAGTTCACATGCTCTCTCTTCTCCTGTAAAATAGAAGAGGAAAAGCTGACAGTACTGTACAGTAGTCCTCAACTCCGAATCATTTGCTTAGTGACCGTTCTAAGCTATAATGACAGTTAAAAAAAGTGAGTCATGACTGTTTTTTACACTTACAATCATTGTAGTGTCCCCATGATCACATGATAAAAATTCAGATACTTGGCAACCGGCATGTATTTATGCCGGTTGCAGTGTCCTGGGGGTCATGTGACCCCCTTTTGTGACCTTCTGACAAGCAAAATCAGTGGGGAAGCCAGATTCACTTAACAATCATGTCACTAACTTAACAACTGTGGCAAGAAGGGTCATAAAATGGGGTGATCTCACTTAACAACTGCCTTGTTTAGCCACAGAAATTTTAGGCTCAATTGGAGTCATAGGTCAAAGATTGCCTATATTCAGTTTCAGTGATGCCCTATTAAAGACTTCCTACATCAGCTAAAGTCTGTGGTGGGATTCAGCCAGTTCACACCACTTCGGCAGAACCGGTAGCTAATTTTTTGTTGCCAGGCCCAGAATGGACTTCTGGAAGCGGCATCCACACAGAGAACCGGTTGTTCACATATCTGAATCCCACCACTGGCTAAAATGCAAACGATCTGCAAGTATTTGCCTTGCAAGGCAGTCCAGACAAGAAATTAAGATCAGATGTGAGTAACATAAAGAACAAGAAAAAGCAAACATTGAAGAATATAATAAGGATTAAAAAAATTAACATAATAAAAAAAGATTGGCTTAGCACCAGAAAACTTGCAGAGGCTTTGGAAATCATATAACAGCAATAGCTGGGAAAATTGAATGCTATGAGGCATAAATCATCCAATTAAAGCAAAATCGGCTATTTCAATCAAACCAGAGGGAATTCTGCCAAAGTATAAATAACAATAAAAATCCTTAAACTGGAAAACCAAACTAAAAGGAAACAATTCAGTTCTGGAAAGATGTATGGAAAATTCAAAAAGACTACAATAAGAAAGCTGGGTGGATAAAAGGATTTGAAGATGAATGTAGTAAAACTCAAATGGAGGAACTAATAATAACAGCAAATGTGGTTAAAAGTCAAGTGAAAAGGATTGAAAACTGGACATCGCCTGGAAATTATAGCATGGCATTGGGCTTAAATATCTGACTAGCTTACATCCAACTATAGCTAAACAGCTTCCATAAGGGATCTCAGCAACTGGTTAATAAGAGGCAAAATTTATCTGATTCAAAAAGACCAGCAAAAGAGACAACACCAAGAAACTACAGTCCAATAATAAGCTTGTCTATAATATTTAAGTTAATTCACAAAGATAGTAGTTGATAAAATTGAAGATTATTTAGCAGAAAGCAACATCCTGCAGTAGAAGAGTAAGGAAAAGCAGAGATTTAAAAAGATCAATTTTTGATTGATAAAATGTCTGGAAAATAGCAAAAACTGAAAACCAAGTTATATATGGTCTATATCAGTCATGGCGAATCTTTTAGAGACTGAGTGCCCAAACTGCAACCCAAAACCCACTTATGCATCGTTGAGTACCGGATGGGTGTGGCCCATTGGCTGGGTGTGGCCCATCGGGTGGGCGTGGCTGCAGTGGTAATGGCAGACTGGGTGAGACTAAAAAGTTCAATCAATCAATTCCAACTCTGCAAGATCTTTTTTTCCCATGAGAAGTTGAAATTGACTGACTGAAACTTTTTTTTTTTTTTTGCACACAGCGGCGGAGTCCTAAAGCGAAAAAGTTTTATAAAACCAGCTGAAGACCTAGAACTAGGGCAACAGTGCACGTGCCCACAGAGAGGGCTCTGAGTGCCACCTCTGGAACCCATGCCATAGGTTCGCCACCACTGGTCTATATTGATTATAAAAAGGCATTTGATTCATTACCACATGGTTGGATCATAAAACATTTGGAAACAACTGATAGTAGTAAAAACATTAGAATGTTTATAGAGAAAATAATGAAGCAGTGGAAGACAGAATTGATGGTTGGAAATGGAAAAATATGGGCTTGTCATTATTAGCAAGATATCTTCTGGGGTGGCTGATTATCACACTTATATTACCATAATCCCACTTTCAGTGATTTTTGAAGAAAACAAATTCTGGCCATCAAACAGTTTAAAAAATGCTACTAAATTGCACATTTGGTTTATATGGATGATCTGAAGCTTTATGGAAAAATCAGAAATTGAAACCTAGTCATTAACAAGCACTGTCATTTTTAGCACAAATAAAGCAATTGGATTATAGCTGTAATTTTTGGCACAGATAAAGCAATAGAATTTAGCCTAGAAAAAATGTGCTATAATAGCAATAAAGCAGGATAAAATCACAAACAATAATGGAATTGAACTGCCAAACGGCCAAACCACATCAGGAGCCATCAGGGTGAAGCCTACTAATATCTGGATATTTTACAGTCGGATAACATCAAGCATGGACAAGTTTAAAAAATGTGATGAGTAAAAAATACATTCAAAAAGTGAGAAAACTGCTAAAGACAAATTTGAACACCATCAAAGCCATCAACACCCAGGGGTAGGCAACCTTGGCTCTTTTATGACTCATGCTGGCTCAGGAATTCTGGGAGTTGAAGTCCACGAGTCATAAAAGAGCCAAGGTTGCCTACCCCTGATGTAGACCATGTTTGTGATACAGCACCCTGCTGGAATTACTATGACAGTCACGTTGGGAGCAGTGAAGCACTTCCAGTTGGAAAGGATTAAACGGTGACTTCAAACCTTGCCGAAGGACCCTCAGTTGGGGGGTCCTTTCATGTCCCTGTTAAGTTGCCCACCAAAGTGGTACCCTTTTGTCACCCACTTTCAAACTGCTGGTTCGGCAGAAGCTGGAGCATGTGACATAAGCTCACCCCCTTTCACAGCAGCAGCGGGGTCTCAAACGCAAGCCTGCCTTGCGTTAGCCAAGCCTCCTACCCACATTTCACCACACTCCTACTACTAGAATTATTAAGTGGACACAGGCTGAAAAGGATAGTTTGGACCCCCCCCAAAAAAAACAACCCAAGAAAACTGATGACTCTTTACTATGCATTACATTCCCATAGTAAAACTGATAAATTATATCTGCCTCCCCAGACATGGAGGCAGTGATTGACTTCCAAGTCAGACAAGCTCCATGTGTCCGGGAGCACCGGGAATGGGACATTTTAAGATGCCGCAGCTGAGCAGCTGCTTTTAGCATTTTTCTTCTTCTTTTTCATAAAGGACCAGGCTGGGCAGCTGTGTGGGAGGGAGGAAACTGTGAAAGTCATCTGGGGTGGTAGACCGCAGGGCAGCGAGGATGGTAATTTTTTTCTTGCAGAAAAATAGTAGTTTTGTTGCCCTTTCATCTATAAGCACAACAGATTAATTTGGATCTTCAGTCCTGCTGATGTCACGTGATTAAAGAGATCTGGGGGTGCTTTTGCAGAAACTTAATGGTAAAAGTCTGCATAAAGTTTCTTGCGGCAGTATTTGTCCAGTGTTTTTAGACCACAGTCCCTCCCAATCAGTGGTGGGACTCAGCCAGTTCGCACCACTTCGGCAGAACCGGTAGCTAATTTTTTATTGCCCAGACTCAGAATGGCTTTCTGGGAGCCGCATCCACACAGAGAAGCGATGGTTCACATATTTGAATCCCACCACTGCTCCCAATCATATTTGAGAAGACTGCAGTTGATAAACCTGGAGTCTTCTGCATGAAATCTACTCTGGATCTGTATAGCCCTTTGCTTAGTTTTGTCCTAGCAACTAGGTGTAAGAACAGAAGGGACAGAAGGAAGGAAGTTGACAAATATTAGAAATTAGATACCTAAATTTTATTTGTGGATGTTTTCTTTTTATGATTCCATGTCCTTGGCACAAGGAACCGCAGATAACTCAAACCTGTTGCTTGGTCATTTCTTCCTTGGTCTTCATTAATCTTATCTATTCTTGCTTTACTGCTATTGCTAATGTGCTTCAGAGGGTCCCTTCTCATTGGCTGAACTGGCTTAGGGTTACGGAAGTCGAAGAAGATTGCTACAGAACTCATGAAATTAAAAGAGGCTGCTGCAAAGATCTTTACCATAAGAAGCAACCTAGAACTAAGGAGAAACTTCCTGACAATTAGAACAATTAATCAGTGGAACAAGCTGCCTCCGAAAGCTGTGAATGCTCCAACACTGAAGTTTTTAAGAAGAGACTGGACAGCCATTTGTCTGAAATGGTATAGGGTTTCCTGCCTGAGCAGGGGTTTGACTAGATCAGTGGTTCTCAACATTTGTGTGATGGCGACCCCCATCACACAAACGTGCTGCGCATGTGCGGCGGCGCCCCCATGCGCGGTGCGCATGCGTGGCGGCGCCCCCTGAGGGGGAAAAATGGCAGATCGCCTTGTTTGGCGACCCCCGAGAAATGGTCGATCGACCCCAAATGGGGTCGCGACCCATAGGTTGAGAACCGCTGGACTAGATGACTAGGTCCCTTCCAACTTTATTACTACTACTACTACTACTACTACTACTACTACTACTACTACTACTACTACTACTATTTCAGAATTCAGGTAGCCCTCAACATACGACTACAATTGACCCCAAAATTTCCATTGCTAGGAAAGACCATTGTTCAGTGAATTTTGCCCCACTTTACAATCTTTCTTGTCATAGTTGTTAAGTGAATCACTGGTCTTATTAAGTTAGTAACATGGTTAAATGAACCTGGCTTCCCCATTGGCTTTGCTTGTCAGAAAGTCAGAAAAGGTGATCACGATCCCGGGACACTGCAACCATCGTGAGTCAGTTGCCAAGCGTCCAAATTTTGATCACATGACCATGGAGATGCTGCAATGGTCATAAGTGTGAAAACTGATCATAAGTCACTTTTTTCAGTGCTGTTGTATCTTCAAACAGTTACTAAACGAATGGTTGTTATTTGAGAGTTACTGTACATGCCTTTTCAATTATGCTAATTCAGGGATTGTTGCTTTCTGCTTAAAAAAGGAGGATTATTAGGAAAGAGAAGAGGAAGGGAGGGAAAAAGAGCATTCAAGTTGTCCTATGCACTTTGTTATCCTATTTTTCCTGGATATAGAACAAGGTTTCTCTCCCCCCCCCCCCTTTAGTCTGTAGCAATCTAAGGCTGATAGAGGAAATGAAAGGGAAGTAATGCACATGTGACTTGCATTGACATAAAATGCAAGGTTAGAAATGCAGGTTAGAAATGCAGGTTAGAAATGAAATGCATACCATACATATCTGTTGGGAATACAAACATTAAAAGCAGACATTACGTAACTGATGAATACTTGATAGGTGCCTTAGTGTTGTGATAGTGGAAATTCACACGAATACTAAGGCCTTCCCCCTCACTCTTTGTAAATGTAATTCAGAATATCAGGTTCAGCTTCAATTTATTCCATAATCAGTGCACTGAGTTACATCTTAGTCTGAAATGTTTTGGCTGCTGGCTGATGATGAATTAATTTGATAGAGCTGATTTTAACATACTTCATGGATTTTTTCCCATTCAGTAGGTGAACTGATTTCTTTAACAGTATTTGCTATTTTAGACAGATGTTTGTCCCTAGTCTAGACAGATGTGATTTATACATTGTAGCCTAGCTGATAAATTGTTCTGGGACTAAAGCATATTTTCAGTACTTGAAAGGTCTACGAAATAATCTTTGCTAGTAGCTTTCCATGATTTAATGTTTTCAAGTTATAAACCACAAGATAGGAAAAGAAGATAAGCAGCAGAGGTGACTTTAGTTATTTGGCTAGGATAGTAACTTTAACTCCAAAAATCCTTTAAAAGGCTAAGAAACATGATATTTTATTAGAGTATTTTATTAGAAATAGATTTATTACTTAGATAACTAGCTGTGAGCTGTCAGTATTTTCAAGTGATGTATTGCCTCACCAGGCCAGCCAACATCCTTTTTTTAAAAAGTGATGAGCCCAGCTATCATATTTGTGCTCTTATATATGCCCCACATATCATCACGTTTCATGCCTGCCAGCTGTGAGCAATGATAATCTGTTGCCCAGTATTCTATACTGCTAATTAGACTTTGTCTTTATTGGCAAGTGGAAGCTTTCTTAAGCATACTTCATTTTTCTCCTAAAGTGGGTGTTCTTGAACTGGGGTTCATGAATGCCTCAAGGATCTGTAAACATATTTTAAGGTATGTATAAACTTGGAAGAAAAATAAACTTTAATTTCACATTATTATTATAATATATATTTTGATTAGTATTTCGATACATGTAGTCCTCGACTTAATGACCACAATTGAGCCCAACATTTTTGTTGCTAAGCGAGACATTTATTAAGGGAGTTTTGCCCAATTTTATGACCTTCCTCCACATAGTTAAGGGACTCACTGCAGTTGTTAAGTTAGTAATATGGGTGTGAAATAAATCTGGCTTTCCCATTGACTTTGCTTGTCAGAAGGGCACAAAAGATGATCACATGATCCTGGAACAGTTGCCAAGCATCCAAATTCTGATCATGTGACCATGGGGATACTGCAGTGATTGGAAGTGTAAAAGTCATAAGTCACTTTTTTCAGTGCTGTTGTAACTTTGAACAATCATTAAATGAATGCTTGCAAGTCAAGGACTACTGGAATTGTATTTGAGCATATTTGAGTCACCTATGTTTAGTATGGCCTTCAAAGGGATCTGTGTGACAGAAAAATTAACAGCCTCTGCTCTTAATTTTTATTAGTATACATCAGCAAATTTTGTGATCCTGCTCATCCGGCTGATTGCTTGCTTGTGCACGGGTCACATACAAATCCACACTTGGAGATTGAATATATCAGCACATTGAACGCTCCTTAATATTATAGGCTACCACAGCTGGTTAAGTAATTTGTGGTGAAGGCTTGCTTCTTATTCATCACATTACAGCCACCTTATTATCATGACCCAAGAGACTTCAGTTTTCATTAAATAATTCCCATTCAGATCACTTGTGCTTGACTGCATTTTCAGGGATCCTCATACCCTCTTGAGAATGTTTTGTGTCTTTTCAAACAAATCAGTAGTGATGTGCATCATAATATTGGTATCAGAATAGGAAAGAAGAACAAATGACCTCAATAAAGGGAAATTAAATTAGTGGCTTAGTTCGGTAGCTTGGCCAGGCTAAAAGCAATATCAGTAGTGTGTTCATTGGTTATAAACAATCACTCACAGGATTGATACAGAAGGGGCGTTGACTTACCTGAACGCCTTTTCTCAGCACGGAGATGGATAATCCACGCAGTGGGTTGAGACTGTATTCCTGGCCAATCAGATCAGTCAGCCAAAGTTGCCACGCCCCGTCTTGGACCATGATCCTTTAGTCTTGACTCGAGCGCAGCCATTGACTGACAGTAAGACGTTTTGGCTCCACTAAATATACCCTATTATTCTAGTCTATAAGGGTGGGTGTGGATTATCCATCTCCGTGCTGAGAAAAGGCGTTCAGGTAAGTCAACGCCCCTTCTCCAGCACTGGAGATGGATAATCCACGCAGTGGGACATACCAAAGCCTATTGTCCCTTGGGTTGGGGAATAGACTGGTCCCGTGTGCAACTTTGGTCTAGCACCTGCTGGAGAACCCTCCTACCGAAGGAGGCCTCTGCAGAGGAGTACCTGTCAATTTTGTAATGACAAATGAATGGAGAGGGCGAGGCCCAAGTGGCTGCCCTGCATACCTCTTCAATAGAAGCCTGCATGGCCCATGCTGCTGAGGTGGCAGCACTCCTTGTGGAATGGGCTGTGATATGCTTGGGGACTTGCAAGGACTCCGCCTGGTATGCCCCCGTGATGCATGCCCTAATCCACCTACCGATGGTAGAGGACGAGACCTTCCGGCCCCTAGTAGCAGGGTGGAAGGATATGAAAAGCGCTTCCGAGCGTCGGAATTCCGCTGTGCGTGAAATGTAATGTCTTAGTGCCCTGCGTACGTCCAAGGTGTGCCATTGTTGTTCCAGGGGATGAGCTGGGTTTGGACAGAAGTCTGGTAGGACTATTTCCTGTGATCTGTGAAAAAGGGAGTTGACCTTTGGAATGAATGAAGGGTCTATTCTTAGGACTACCTTGTCCCTGTGAAAATGGCACAGGTCCTTCCTCATTGAGAGAGAAGCTAACTCGGATATCCGCCGAGCTGACGTGATGGCTACCAAGAATGCTACCTTATGGGTCAGATAGCGAATGTCACATGTTTTGAGTGGTTCGAAGGGCGCTCTGGTAAGAGCTTGTAGTACTCGTGGTAGTTCCCACGATGGATACCTGTGCACGGTTGGCGGTCTGATGTTTGCAGCCCCCTTGAGGAAGGATCGTATTAAGGGATGCTTGCCCAAGGATTCACCGGGGCTGGCAGAAAGTATAGTTGAGAGGGCGGCAATTTGCCTGCGCAGTGTGTTTGGCGAGAGGTCCCTCTCTAGGCCATCTAGAAAAAATTCTAGGATCTTGGGAATTGTGATCCCTTCGAGTAACAATTCCTGTTTAGAGCACCATGATTGGAAGCTTCTCCACGTGGCCTCGTAGATACGGTTCGTGGAGGGGCGCCTTGATGCCTGTATGACCCTAATTACACCCTGTGAGCAAGCCCCCTTGGCTAAAATTGACCGTTCAAGAGCCAGACAGCTAGTTGTAGCCATTGTGGCTCTGGGTGGGAGATCTCCCCCTGCTGGAGGGAGATCCTCTCCGGAGGAATCCGCCATGGATTCGTGCGGGAGAGACTCCTCAAGTCTGCGAACCAAGGTCTCCTTGGCCAATAAGGGGCCACAAGGATTACCTCGGCACTTTCCCGCAGAATCTTGCGTACTACCGCCGGAAGGAGAGGTAAGGGTGGAAACGCGTACAGGAGCCCCCTTGGCCATGGGCTCCATAACGCGTCCGTCTGCTCTGCTCCCTTGGATGGGAATCGGGAGAAGAAGCGAGTTAGGTGGGCATTGGAAGGAGAGGCAAAAAGGTCACCTGGGGAAGCCCGAAGCGGTGACAGACCTCCCTGAAGATCCTCGGGTGTAGTTGCCACTCCGAGTGATCTATTGTTGATCTGCTCAACAGATCTGCTTGGATGTTTGCCTCCCCCGATATGTGGTCGGCCTTTATGGAGGCCAGATTTTGTTCCGCCCAGGCCCCCAGTAGGAGGGCCTCGGCCGAGAGCGAGCGAGAGTGTGTGCCCCCCTGACGGTTTATGTGGGCCTTGGCTGTCACGTTGTCCGTCAGGACCAGTACGTGCCTGCCTTTTATGCTGCTGTGAAAATGCCTTAACGCTAGGTGAATAGCCCGCAGCTCGAGCCAGTTTATGTTGTGTCGGAGATCCACCGCTGACCAGCGGCCCTGTGTCCACTTGGTCCCCAAGTGGCCTCCCCAGCCGAATAAGCTCGCATCTGTTGTGACTACTACTCTGTCTGGTTCCCTGAAGGGGGACCCCCTGAGGAGAGCTGGAAATAGCCACCACCTGAGGAAGTGTCGTACTCTCAGAGGTATGCCTACCCTCTTCCGTGATGCACTGATTTGTTGTCTCTGAAACGGGAGCATGAACCATTGCAGTTCTCTTGAGTGCAGCCTTGCCCAAGGAACTATTGCTATGGTCGATATCATCTTCCCTAGCAGCTGGGAAAGGCAGACCAGCGTCACTGACTGACCGCGGCTTACCTGTTTTACGGCTTTCTTTATGCTGCTGAGGCGTTCCTGTGATAGGTACACCTTGCATTCCTTTGTGTCTATGACCGCTCCCAGGTGGAGTATTCTCGTAGTTGGGGTTAGATGGCTCTTTGGAAAGTTCACCGAGAAGCCGTGGTCCTGCAGCATTTTTATCACTAACTTTAGGTCCGCCCGAGACTGCTGGGCGGACGATGACTGGATTAGAATATCGTCCAGGTAGCACTGGACTCTGACTGGTACGTTTCTTAGTTGTGCTGCCAGAACCGCCAGAATCTTGGTGAACACCCTGGGCGCTGATGACAGGCCGAATGGAAGTGCCCTGTATTGAAAATGGTGCCCCCTGTAGGCAAACCGTAGAAAGCGGCGGTGAGCCAGAGAGATAGGGATGTGCAAGTATGCCTCCGTGAGGTCGATCGATGCCAGAAAATCCCCTTTCCTTACGCTTCCAAGGATGGAGCGTAGTGTCTGCATTTTGAATTTGCGGTATTTTATGTAGAAATTTAGCCTTTTCAAATCCAAAACGGCTCTCCAACCCCCCGAGGGTTTTGGGACCACGAAGAGGATAGAATAAAACCCCTGGTCTCTCTGGTTCATAGGCACCGGCTCTACGGCCCGTATGTTTAGAAGGTGCTGAACGGCCTCGTTCATGAGCCTTCTCTTTGTTGGGTTTGTGGGACAGGGGCACGGGCGGAAGCGGTTCGGGGGCTTTGAGAGAAATTCTAGAGATAGACCATGACGTATGGTGTTCCTGACCCATACGTCCGTGGTGGTCTCTTCCCACTGGGGAGCAAACCCTGCTAGTCTGCCCCCTATGGGAAGGTCTGGGCGGGAGTCATCTGGTACGGCGGAAGGGGCGGTTGTTCCCCCGAAAGGGCCGTCTTCCCTGTGTTTGCCTATGTCTTGTGTTCTGTCTGTCCCCCTGTCTTTCCCTATCCTGTCTAGCTTGGAAGGGTTGGGAATTTTGAAAGTAGTTGACCCTGGCTTCTGTACGAAAGGATTGTTTCCTTCCCCAGGAGCCGGGTCTCTTGTCCTGCCTTTTAAGCATGTGTTTAAGGACCTTGCGCTTGTCCTTGTTCTCTGTCAGGTATGGCGTTAGTGCCTCACCAAACAGCTTTGCCCCTTGGTACGGAGCCGAAGCCAATTTCCACTTGGATTTGGTATCCGCCTGCCAGTTCTTTAGCCAGAGGATGCGCCTGCTCGTGTTGTTTGCCGCCATTGCCTTGGCTGAAAACTTGGTCGCTAAAAGTGTTGCGTCCGACGCATATTCCGTGGCCGCTACCATTTTGCTGAGTTCCTGGTGAGTGCGTATATCTTCCATGGGAACCCGGCCCTGTAACTCACGGAGCCAACAAAGTGTGGCTCTGGTGAAAAAGGACGCGGAGGTAGACGCCCTGGTAGCCCAAGCTATTGCCTGGTGCGTTCTCCTGTAGTTGGACTCACTCTTTCGGTCCTCGGCTTTAAGAGCCTCAGCAAAATCTCCTGATATGGCCGTGTCCGATATCAGGGGACCTATGGGTTCGTCCACCACCGGCACCTCCAATGTTCCCTCTAGCTCCCTTGCTACGTTAAATAGCTTCCTCTCCGCATTGCTAGGAAGCGGTAGGGAGGTTGGCGCTGCCCACTGTTTCCTTATTGTGTTTAGGAACATGGTCGGGCATGGTATGCGGTGTTGAGTGGTTACCTTTTCGGCGAACGTCGGCTCAGCCTCCGTGTCAACTGTGACAGGCTCCGCTGGTGTCCCATGCCCCAGATGGGCTGTGGCCTCAGCCTTGCGCAGAATAGTAACAAAAAGAGAAGGGTTAAACAGGCCGCTGAAGGACGGCCCTTGAGGTGAGGTGTCCTCCTCCTCCTCAGACATTTGAATCCCTTGTGACGTACCTGGCTGGTCCAGGTAAACTTCCTCAGAGACCGACGAGTCTGAGACGGAGGAGAGGTCCTGATGGTCCTCCGTTTCCTCCCGATGCCTCGTTCTAAGTCCTAGAGGCTTGGCTTTTGAAGTTTGAGCCCTGGCCTCAAATGCACAGTCCACTGCCTGTGCTATTAGGGTAGCTAGCAGATCCCCCATCAATGCAGGAGGAGTGACCATTGCCTGCGACCCTGCAGGTGCTGTGGTTAGCATGGTCCTCGGGGTTTCCTGTAACCTCCGTGGGGAGGGGGATCGGGAGAGCGATGAGAATTCGCCTATCCCACCCTCTGTTTGGGACTGTGATGAGCTCCCTAATGACCAAATGGCCCGTGGGGATGAAGGGAGACCCAGCGGTAGATCAGGACCTATTCCCCCATTCTGCCTATTTTCAATTCTGGCCCTTTTCTGGGCTCTGTCGAACTCTTTTTCTAGGGCTTGGTGTCTTCTGATTGCCTGTTTGTCAGCCTTCTTTGATGACTTCCTTGCAGCCTTTCTAGGGGCTGCAGAGGATTCCGAATCCTCTGAAGCAGGTGCTCCAGAGGATGAAGGCGGGGCTCCAGTGGAGGGAATGATTGCTTCCTCCATTCTCCACTAACGCTGGGCCGCGATAGGGGGGACCCAGGTAGTAGGAGAGCTCCAACTTTGAGTAAGGACAGGCGCACTACTGGGGGCGTCTGGAACTCAGGAGCAGACTCTGCAAAATTGTCAGAGTTAGTCACTGTGCACGGATAAGAACAGGCACGCTAATGGGAATGCCTGGAACCCGGCTTGACTATGGTGGGTAAGGACAGGCACGCAACTGGGGATGCCTGGAACCCACCACTAAATCCAGAGGCGTACGGGCCACTAATGGGGGACCCGAAGTCTGGAAGGAGCCAAAGGCAACTAAACACAGTTAGTTATGAAAGGTTCTTATTTACTTTAGGTAGAAGACACCAAGTCCTGGAACCAGTAGCTATGTGTCTGATTTGAATGTCTCTGGATGAATAATAGATGCTTTAGTACCCCAGTACTGCTTGCCTATTAATTCACTCCAGCGGCTGAACCTAGCTTTCTCAAGGAACTTTAACTCCCCTGTTTGGACAAAAAATATGGCCGCTGCTGCCAGGAGACTACTGCGCATGTGTTAACAAGGCTGCCTATGCCACGTGCGGTTGTAACAAAGAGCTGCGCGTGCTTCCAGCTGTGCAGACAATGGCGCCTAGTTTAAAAAATCCTGAGCAGCCTGGAGTGAAAAGACTGCTCCTTCGCACGCCAGCTGTTTCCCTTAATCAATCTCCCTCCCAGCATGCGTCCCCTTTGTCCTCCACTTCCCTTGCTAACTGCCTGCCTTTCTGTCTTTTTTTGTTTGTTTGTTTGTTTGTTTGTTTTAAACGCGAGGGGTTGCCCGAGCCTCCCCGTTTGTTTAAGGCGGCTGCCGGCTGCTGGAAGGTGGCTGGGGTTTTTGGGTTAGGGAGGGGAATTAGGGATTTCCCCCTTTTAAGTGGGGGTGGTTTCCCCTGTAGGAATCTGACTTCCTGAGTCTTACAATTTATCAAGGAAATTTTTGAGTGATCAATTAAATTGAATTAAATTATCTCTAATTAGCTTTTAAACTAAGCAATTTCAGCTACTAGGAAAAAAAAAAAAAAATCCCCCCTAATGGAAAGGAACTATACCTGCCCAGGAGCCAAAAGTTGTAGATGTCTCATGGCCAGATCAGTCAAGACTAAAGGATCATGGTCCAAGACGGGGCGTGGCAACTTTGGCTGACTGATCTGATTGGCCAGGAATACAGTCTCAACCCACTGCGTGGATTATCCATCTCCAGTGCTGGAGAAGACCCTGGGACTGTTGCTGTTGTGAGCTATCCAGAGTTGTGATTCTTAGCCATAAAGTCAAATAAATAAATAAGAACACTATATCACGATAGCAGTATTTCAATATCTAAGGCAGTGTTTCTCAACCTTGACAGTTTTAAGGCATGTGGACTTCAACTCCTGAGAGTTGAAGTCCACATGCCTTAAAATTGTCAAGGTTGAGAAATACTGATCTAAGGGGTTGCCACAAAAAAGAGGAGACAACCTATTTTTCCCAAGCACCTGAAAGCAGAACTAGAAGCAATGGATGGAAACTATTCAAGGAGAGGACTAACCTAGCAATAAGGAGAAATTTTGTGACACTTACAACAATTAATCAGTGAAATGGGTTGTCTCCAAAAGTTGTGGATGCTTCAATCCTGGAGGTTTTTAAAAAGAATTTGGACAGCTATTTGTCTGAAATGGTATAGAGCAGGGGTGTCAAATTGCTGGCTCGTGGGCCGGATGCGTCACATGGAAGCTATGCTCACCCCATTGCCGGCAATGGCAAAACCGGCCTGATACATCGCGCAATGTCACGTGACATCGTGAGTTTGACATGCCTGGTATAACATTTCCTACCTGAGTAGGGGTTTGGACTAGAAGACCTCCAAGGTCCCTTCCAACTCTGTTCTTCTGTTAACATGATCTAAAACTAAGAACCCCTCCTAAAAAAATTCTTGAAGCAGCTTAATTGAACTGGATGCTACTTAGATTATTTAAAGTAGGCCATATAGAAAATCCCATATTCTATATATTTAACATGAATAGAATAGAGCTGGAAGGGACCTTGGAAAACTTCTAGTCCAGCCCCCTGCTCAAGCAGGAGAACCTGTACCATCTCAGAAAAGTCCAGTCTCTTCTTAAAAACCTCCAGCGATGGAGCACCCACAATTTTTGAAGGCCAGATGTTCCACTGGTTAATTGTCCTCACTGTTATGAACATTCTCCTTAATTCCAGGTTGCTTCTGTCTTTGATCAGTTTTCAACCGTTGTTTCTTGTCCTGCCCTCTGGCTCTTTGGAGAATAATTTAACTGTTTAAACTGGTTTTTGGATTTTGTAAACCATCCTGAGTCTAATGAGGTGTGTCCATTCCATATCAAATGGAATGGAATTGAACATTACATCTTGTGCATCATGTATATTTTTATATCATACTGATGAATTTCTATATTTACATCCCATAAAGCCAAGTACACGATTCCAGTAGCATACATTTTTGTGCCTTTCAAAAAGGCTAGCTGGCTACTGGTTTTAACAATGAAATGGATAATTTGGAAACTTTTGACTGTTCTACTTGATTTGTGTAGGCTTTGGAGCTTTACTTTAAGAACTCTCTGAAAGTTAAGTCATTCAGGAGCTTAGTTTTAAAGCCAACACTTGACAAATGAAACAGGTGGTCAAAAATGCTTATTATGGTTGTGAAAGGTAAATTCTCTATAGTGGTTATTTGGCTGTGCTCCATATCATAAAATGCTGTTCTTTTTAATGACAAAAAATACTGGCAAGAAACATAAAATAAATTTACAGGCTTCCTTAACTGAATTTTACACTAAAAAAAACTGAAGAATATAACTCAGGTATAATAGTACAGTATAAATTTCAAAATTTAAACATAATACTGGGAGGCATTCGAATTTTCATGTAAAAAGAAACTTCTGTAGAATTTTTCAGGGAAAGAAGAAACCTACAAAAGAGCATCTATTGACCATGTTGGCTGGGGATGATGGGAGTTTTGTCCCAAGAAATCTAGAGCCTATTTGGTTAAGGAAAGCTGGACTAGGATAACAATGAAAACCAAAATAACACGAGGCAGTATTAATTATAAACTATTTCTAAATGCTTCCTCACAGAACTCAAAGTGGTAAAGAATATACATGAATTAATTAATGGCTATGTAAAAAGTGATATATGAGTAAGCAAATATTGTGATCTGTGCCAAATAGCAAAAATAAAAAAATCTTTGTTGCAAAGGAGTTGGGAATAAAAATGAGAGGGTGATTAATCAGACAGAATTTCCTGAAACAAGACATGACTTCATTCTGGAGAAGAAAAAAAAGGAAGATAGTCATAGGATATGACCACTTGCATCATAGCGGAATTGTGGTTATTTCTGGAAAGCGATGCAAACTTGAAGGACATGGTTGTGCTGCTGGATTTAAATCCGTTCACTCAATAAGGCAAAGTAATTAGTGTGCCATCTAATAAGTCACAGAAATAATTGGTTTTTTGTTTATTTCTTTAGTATTTAGATAACTCCAATAGCTCCTCATACACTATAGTACCATCCATTCTTCTTAGGCAGACCAAATGTGAACTGACTGTGATACAAGATGCTTTAGAAAAAAATTTAAGGAGATACTAAATTATGTATGTGAGTGTATGATAGTTTTGCATAACTACCTTAGTTAATGAGATCAGGTAAGGATCTAATAGAACAGGGGTAGGCAACCTTGGCTCTTTTATGACTTGTGGACTTCAGTACCCAGAATTCCTGAACCAGCCATGCTGACTCAGGAATTCTGGGAGTTGTCGTCCACAAGTCATAAAAGAGCCAAAGTTGCCTACCCCTGATTAATAGATCCAAGCTTGTTGGGCTAATTTATAGTTTATAGATAAGAAAGTTATTTTTGCAGTACTAAAATCAAGGCAGTGAAATCATACTTTAGTAATAAATCATCCACTCTTCCAGCATTCTCTAAACTCTTTATCAAAATGATATTCACAGTCTGAGGGTCACACCTGCAGTTAAGAGACTGCTTATGAAGTGCATATATGATGATCTCTCTCTCTCTCTCTCTCAGAGAGAGAGAGAGAGAGAGAGAGAGAGAGAGAATAAGTCTTTTGCAAAGGGAATTTGAATATAAAAGCGTGTAGCACCTGCTTTGAACTAAAAGTGGAAAATAGTATGTTAATTTTGGGAAACACTGACCCACACAGCACCTGCCTCAAGCAGCAGATCCTCAGGATCTGAATTAAATCTGTTTATGGTTTTATATTTATTTAGCCCTGATTAGCTGGCTGTCCAACTAAAGTAATTCCAAATTCAAGTTCTGCCAAATTCAAAAGCAGCACGAATGAACCCCCAAGTTGCTGTAATAGAGCTCTCCCCACTCTCGGAGAGTATTAATGATCAGATGACTGCAAAGATATACAATTCTTCCATTTCCCCCTCCATCCTATTTGATCCCAACCACCTTCACCATCAGCCCACCATCCAGTCTCAACTATCAGTACTTATCGTTCTATTCCTCCCCCCTCCCGCATCAGAACTGATGAAGCTTCTTGGATGAGAAATGAAATGTCGTCTTCTGTTTCCTCAGGGAAGACTTTTGAAGAAAAAAGCACATTTGAGACAACTATGACCTGGATGACTAAGAATCTCCATAGACATTTGCTTAGGCAAGACTCATTTCAGGTTGCCTTGCATATAATACTCTAACCAAGATGTAGCCCTGTGTAAATGAATCTCAGCTAAGTGATGGATTTTCATGCTTCTTTTCTTCCTGTGAGGAAAATTTAATGGAGATTTATTCTGGTTTTTTTCCCCAGCTCATTTCTTATATATATAAACTAGGAATCATAACTTGGGATAATTGCTACTTCTTTATAATCTAATTCCTGTTTAAGAAAAAAGCACATCTTGAGTACAACTATGACCTGTTAATGAAGCTGAAGAATGGTTTTTGCTTAGGCAAGACTGGCTACGGTTGCCTTGCATAGTAATACTCTAACCAAGATATGTATAAATATGGCCTGAATCTCAGCAAGTGAGTGGATTTTCATGCTTCTTTTCTTCCTGTGAGGAAAATTTAATGGAGATTTATTCTGGTTTTTTTCCCCAGCTCATTTCTTATATATATAAACTAGGAATCATAACTTGGGATAATTGCTACTTCTTTATAATCTAATTCCTGTTTAGTTGGTGAGCATCTGACTAATTTGCATTAAAATATGATTGTTAAATGAAGCTGAATATTGGTTTAAATCCTCTTTTCTGGCTACGGTTTTGGCTCACAGTAGCTAACCATATCTATGTATAAATATGGCCTTTATACTGTGCAATAGAGTCATGATTCATTTTAATTTGATAGAACCTCGTAAGCGGTTGTTTAATGAAGATGTGTTTATAGGTTGTCCTCAAATTATGACCGTTTTAATTCAGAAACTCTTCCAAGTTGTAACAGTACAGAACATGGGGAATTTACAACCAGTCAACAAAGTTGCAATCATCACAGCATCCCCACGGTCCCATAATTGATTAATTACATAATTAATCACATAATCCCTTGATTATGTGATTGCCATTTGTGATTTTCCCTACCAGCTTCCCACTAGGAAAGTCATTGATAAAGCCAGTGGATAAGGTCATAAATTGCTCCCGTAAATTGCTCCCATTCCTACCATTTTTATATACAGTGGAAATTTGGGCAGAATTCTAGCCTTGTAACTTTGGATGATGTATGATGTTAGTGAAATTAATTGGCCTGTTCTCTTCTAAACAAAGTCTCTGACCAATAGATTTTCCTCTAGATGTTTTGGGAGTACAATTCCCAGAAAAGAACTCTAGGAATTAGGATCCCAAGATCGCTGGAGGTTAACAGTTTGAGGAAGTTTACTTTTAAGCTATTATGTCTGTGGTTTTTATTTTCCATTTTACCTAGATTTATGTAACTTTTAGTTCAGGATTCTAATCCTTAAATTACACTATATTTACATTTGATCCTCCAGAAAGGAATTTTTCACATCCAAGGCTGGAGCTTTGAGTGGAAACTTTTAAGTCTCTTGCTTATATAACCTCATTCTTTGGTTACAATCTGGAATACTGAGGTGATGAATTTTGTGATTTTCATATGTTCCTGAGATAGTTCTTCACATATGTAAAACTGAATGCGACTGTGATTAAAAAAATATATCTAGATGCAGATGTCAAAAACTTCATCTATGTGAGTAGCAATTTGGTCTGTATTTAACTCTCACATTGTGTATTTTTTCACAAAGTAGTTTCAAACATTTTAAAACTAAGCTGCAACTGTTTCTTTTACGCGAGGACAGTATTCACATTATGTGATTTTACTATGTTCTTTATACAACCTAAACATTGCTTGCAGATCTTTGTGAATGTTTCTGCACATAGCTGGATCTCTAGATAGGATCAAGAGTTAGTGTGCCATAAATAGCAACAAGACCAAGTTTTGAATTTGACATCTCTAGCTTGTATCTTGTACTCTTGTGAATTGACTGAGTTTTTCTGTATCAATTGTTGTTCTATCTTTCAGTTGCTTCTGACTCTTTATAACCAATGAACATCACTTTTCTGCATAGTAATAGTTCCCTTGAGTTCTTGTAAATGTACGCTTATGTCATCAGTGACAGTCATTAGCCATCTACAACAAAAAAGATGCTCAGACTTTGGAAAAAGTTCAGAGAAGAGCAACTATGATGATCAAAGGCTTGGAGACTAAAACATATAAAGAATGGCTGCAAGACTTGGGTTTGGCTAGTCTAAATAAAAGAAGAAATAGGAGTGACATGATAGCAGTGTTCCAGTATTTGAGGGGCTGCCACAAAAAACAGGGGGTCAAATTATTCTCCAGAGCACTAGAGGGCAGGACAAGAAACAATGGTTGGAAACCAATCAAAGAGAGAAGTATCCTGGAATTAAGGAGAAACTTCCTAATCATGAGAACAATTAACCAGTGGAACAGCTTACCTTCCAAAGTTGTGGATGCTCCATCACTGGAAGCTTTTAAAAAAAGACTGGACAGTCATTGTCTGAGATGGTATAGGTTCTCCTGCTTGAACAGTAGACTGGACTAGAAGACCTCCAACGTCCCTTCCAACTCTATTCTATTCTGTCTTGTTTTATGTCAGTCTCCCTGAATTGCCTTCCCTGTTCCAAACTTAAAGGTCTTCTCCAATGCTTTTCCATTATGTGTGTAAAATATCAAAGCTTTAATTTCATTAATGATGTTTCCAGTGAACGATCTGCTTTTATTTCATTTAGGACAGGTTTATTTATTTAGACCATTTATATGGCCACCCAAGGTGATTGTAAGCAGTGTAGGGAAGTTTGTTCTTGCATTCCAAGATTCCTCAACAATTTTCTCTAGTATTGTACCACAGTTCAAAGGAATCAACTTTTCATTGTTCAGTTTTGGTGATTACCCAAAGAGATATTACAATTGGAATAAATATTGCCTTGACAACATCTTCTTAAGTTGTCAGTATTCTATCTCTGCAGTTTAATATTTCAAAACTTGGCAACTTTAAGACTTGTGAAATTCAGCTCCCAGAATTCTTCAGCCAACCATGCTGGCTGGGGAATTCTGGGAGTTGAAGTCACAAGTCTTAAGTTTGTACACCTCTGGTCTAGCTCTACCATAGTTCTCTCAAATAGTAGACATCCCTTTATTTCATGGCTACGAATATCATTCTTGTGACTTTTTGTGATTATGAAAAAGTATGTTTGATACTGTCAGCTTCCTGTTGTTTAACTTCCCACTGGGTTGTCATTGCCTGTTGACATTATCTGTTTTTTGACCATCAGCAAGAGTCCCCTTAAGTCTTCTTCTTTAGCTATCATCAAACAGCATATCTGAGCATATCTTTGAAGGATCATAATTCTGATTTATTGAACCATTCAGATTTTTAAGTTGTTATATAGTTGCTTCCTTAAATGTCTTCGCTACATCTGAGTAGCTCCCTGTGAATGTAATTATCCAAAATTATTTTGTAGTATGTAGTAACACTTAAGTTTTTATTACCATTGTAAAGCATCAATCAATAATTTCTGGTGCAGTTTAGATTTTAAGATATAGCAAGAGCTATTCTTATTGGATGAAAATGTATCAGTCATGAAAATCAGTATGATTATTTCAGCCTCATGTTGTTACTCCAAATGTAAACCAGGATGTACCCATGTTTGATACTCAAGCTTTGTGAATCAGATCTGGGTGTAAGCACGATAAACCAAATTGCTCCAAGTTGACATAGGTGTTTGATTGTAAGTAGGAGTGTTGAAAAGGTTACTGCAAACCTGTGTTTAGAAACTCTTAACAAAAATACTCTTGTATCTGGAGAGATGTGGCTACTGCCCTTGTATTAGTTTCTTTCATGTTACTTTAGAAACAGTTGTGCATTCTCATAACTATCATGTAGGTGTGTGAGAAGGAAAGTATGGTTTGCATGAGCTGGAATACAAAAGGAAACCAAAACACATTGGAAGCAGTGGTTGCTTCAGCATCAACAATACCATTACAAGAATAGCTGCAACCCAAGTTTGTCTATCTATCATTTGTTAGTATTTATAATCTACCCCCCAAACCAGAAGACTCTAATATGCAATCAGTACAAAACCAGTCAAGATAGATTCTCTCAACTGGGGAAATAAGTATAAAAGTGTGACTTTCTCTTCCATGTAAACCCCCCCCCCAATATGGGCTTTATAACAAAACCAAATTATCCTGGAAAATTTCAGCAGAGTGCACTACATTAATTATGTCTCAGTTATTTAATTTTCTTCTTTCTTGTCCCACAGGACCTGCAGAGGTACCTATGATGTCCCCCAATGGATCTATTCCTCCCATACATGTGCCTCCAGGTTATATATCACAGGTATGCTTCCTTCAGCAGGAGAATGTGGCACGGCTGGATTGTGTAATCTCTACCAATTCTGTAATGCATTTCTGTAATTTTCTCCTTTTCCTTTAAAGAAAAACAGTCAAATGTCAAGCTTTCAAGACTGGCTTCAAAGGCATGATATGAGTGTATGTGGACAGTGACTAGTTAAATCTAAAAAACAGCATAGATTTTATTCCCAACAGCAACTCTTTGCCCGGTACTTAATTACTATGAGCTGTAGGGAAAGAATTCTTACTCATTGTGACATTATAATTTATTGCCTTATTTTTTTTTCAGGCCATAAGGGAGATAATTTTGACACTGGTTTATAAGTCAGGCATTTTTAGTAATTCTATTTTGGCTTCTTTTATTATGACAGTTCCTATTTTTTACTCTGTCAGATGAAATGTTTATTATGTCATCTCTTGGGTTGAGTATCATCTGCTTTTTCCACCTCAGCTTAATGTATTTCCATTGCAAAAATGGATAAGGATTTCATTGATTGTTTTTCCTTTCTGTTTTGGTAGAAAAATCAAATACGTACTATGATTGATTTCCATACATTTAAACATATAGATCAGAAGGAGCTGAAATATGTTCTTAATAATGTTGCTAGTTTCCAGCAACTGACCAGGTATTTGTTAATCTAGGAAGACATCCAGAGTTCTGCCTATCTTAAAGAGACTCTCCCATTTCCATCTGGTAGGCCCTGTCAGCTTATTTTCTTTTAAGTGCTCCAGGATGAGATAGTTATGGTCCTTTTGCTGATGCTGAACTTGTGAAGGAATGTAGAACTGACCTTGGGGACAAAAAAGGAGTGAGAGAGCCATTGAGGAGGGACTTGCAGGACAGATTCTGAGAAAGAGCATGAGAAAGAAATTCAAATTATATCACCTTGATTTTTATTTCATTTTATTTTATAAAATAAAATGGTATATTGTGGAACAAGGAATAACTTAGGCTTTCAAAATTCTGATAATCTACCTTACTACAATAAGGTGCATTCCTAAAATCCTTGCCATGTCTATCTCTTGATCTAGCCTACTTCAAGGGATATTTATTCATAATTCTGTGATGATTTTATTATCATATTTGACATTCATTTTTGATATTTATTTTAAATTATGCTTTATTAGGGCATTTATTTATTTAATCAATCTAGTTATAGAATTTTCAAGTCACCACTAACGTAAGGTGATGTGCATGATTGAAAACAATGAATAGTAACGAAAGCTAAGAATCAGTGATAGATGAAAGCAGCGTAGGCATATGGCCTCCTAACTGAAAAATAAGTGGAGCTGGTACCCAAGATAAATTTGTGCCAGGGTTCTCCAAGTCGCAACTGCCACCTGTTCTTTGACAAGGAACCATGAGTCCCACCTAAAAGGAATTCTATAGGGTGATTCCATCCATAACTATAGGCAAAAATTCTCTGTATCCAGGTGGCCCAAAAATACACAGCTGCTCAGTCTTATCAGAGTTGAGTCTGAGGCTGCTCTTCTGAAACCACTCCCATAGCTTCAAGACACTGAAAGAGAATCTCATTGACGTTACTTGGCAGACCAAAGACTAAGATATATAGCTGTATTTAATCAATATACTGACAATAACTAACCTGGTGCTGGTGGATATTAGTCAGTATCCTCACCTAGAATCAAGCCTGAGGCAGTAAATGTAGTGAGGATTGAGGGTTAGACTCCATTGGTACCAACCAAAACTGATCCTAGAGGAAAGAGGGAAACCACCATCATGCCTCCCAGAAGGATGCTATGATACAATCTGCATGTCTTCAAGACATTGTGCCCAACTAAGAATTCTTATTTCACTTCTGGAATTCCACTGCTAGTAACTCCAAACACAAATGCACAGAGTTCTCTTTCACAAATTTGTTAAGATAAAAGACTTGTGCTACAAGAATTCCCAACAGCTGGAATTTAGAGCCAGCATATTTATGTATCAGTCATTCAAACTTTTAACAAGCTCATAACCAATCCTATTTAAGGTAGAGAGATAGACAGACATACAAACATTCACACCTTTCTGCAAGCATTTTTAATAAGTCACAATTTTAAAAGAGTATATTTATTTGCTACTTTATTAAATGTGCTTATGCTTTGTATAAACTTTGATTATACATCATCCCTGAACCCTATCCTGCAAAAATATAAAGTACTATAGGAATATTTTCTCTCTCTCTCTCTCTCTCTCTCTCTCTCTCTCTCTCTCTCTCTCTCTCAGTTTGTATTAGTTGTCACTTCCAAGTTAACTCCACAAATAGCTTCATGTAGAGCAGGTTATAGTAGACAAGTTGTAGCCAAGGCATGAGGGTCTTATGTCATTATCTGAATAAGATCTGAATTAGAGTAAGAACTATATAGGAATGAAGTTAAAGCAAATCAAGCTCCACTTCTGGTAACTTCACAAATATGTCTGTGAGATTTTCTTGGCAATACATGAACTTGGTTTACCATTACGTTCCTCTAGGAAGCTATTTTCCAGATGTCCAAATTTAGTCTCCGGTTGTGGGATTTCTGGTAATCTCTCATCCAGCGCTAACTATATCTGAGTATGCTTAACTTTTCAATATCAACCAGGATTGGTTCAGTGCTGCAGTTGTACTACATTAGAAGTCTCTAATTAAAAAGAAGAAATAGCACAGGATGGGGGAGATTTGAGAGCAGCTGTCAGTCAAAGTAAGTTCAAGTCTGGGCCAGATAGAGGAAAACATCTGATCTTGTATAAAGCTGCTTCTTCTGCAGTTGTGTTGCTTAATGGCTCCCAGTTTGCCAGGGAATCAATTGCTTATCATTGTTCTCAAGTCCCATGCAAAGCAAGTTTCATGAAATATTCTTTAAAAAAAATTAAATAAAACAGCTGGTTGCATAGTTTAAAAAAAGCATATATATATATATATATATATATATATATATATATATATATATATATATATATATATATATATATATATATATTCCTCTCTCTCACTCTTAAATCAAAATCTATTTCTCACCATGTGGTAAATGAATGTTCTGCTTTGCAAATAACTTCATACAAAGTAATAGCTTGAAGCACGTAGTAGTCACTTGGTTCAGTTTCCTGTTGTTGTTTGTTGATGCTGATGTTATAATAGCTGTATTTCCCTTGTTTGCTCTTGCCTAGCTACAGTGATGTAGGTAATTAATGGGCTCATTGAGTGATTTTTTTTAATTTGCCTCATGTTTGTTTTGACCCTGGGAAGATATGAATGTAAAGGAAATAAGAACATTCCAATTTGTGAAGAAAAACATATTTTGACTTCAATTTGCCTACATCCGCAAAAGCCTACATCTCAAAAACTGAGCTAAAAACGGATATCCCCATGGAGAAATAACCTGTTAAATAAAAGCCATTAACCTCTTTTTTCCATAGAATATGCTTGAACATTATCTCGGCTGCCCATTAATTGCAAATGCAGATTAAAATGTTGCATTTATTATATACACTGTATAAAAATGATCAGCAGAAAAAGAGGTTATCACTTGTTGGTATGGAACACGATTAGTTATTCATCTGTTTGCCAGAATGTTTAATAATATACTTAACCGGGTCAGGTACAAATCTACCAATTGCAAACATAAAACTTGCTAAGTTTGGGATGTGTTAACCACTGTTACTTTTTTGTGACTTGCTTTCTGTGAAGCTACTGTTTTGGACAGTTTATGGTTTGATGTATTATCCAGGTGCAGAAAATAAGTTAATGCACAACCATGCTGAGCTCATTGTTGAATACAACCCATGTGTCATTCCTGGGTTGCTGAAGTACAGTTGTGTTCTATTCTGACTGTTGAAGAATAGAGTAGGAGATGGCTCTTCATCCAGGAATTGGGATAGAACCTTGACAATCTCAATTGACCAGCCTGAAGTCAAAAGATACAGTATAAATAATACACTGCTCAAACTGATAAATGATCCATCACAGCAGTTTGGGGTAGGTGTTGGGAAGGCGGGGGAAGAAAATTCTGTTCTTTGTCACCCTAAAAAAAGAGGGGCCTAGGAAGCAATCTCTCCCTCTCAGCCTATACCAATGCAAACCACCCTGAAAGGGAGGAAGAGAACCCCTTTTCTTGGTGGACATTGCAAGGTGCAACCTCTTCCCTCCAGAGCTGGCCCAGAAGACTGGGAGCAAGGAACAGAAGGATTTATAGTGTTGCAAATCTATATTATTAGATAGTACAGGTAGATTGTCTGGACTGACAGGGTAAGAGTATGACAGACAGATTGAGCAGCCCTCAAGCTGATCTTGATTTCTAGTGATAACATGCATGTAGTTTTGTTAACAGTATTATGGAAGTGGGTTGCTTTTGAGATACTGTTTTGATTTCTCAGTCTAGTCTTCAGCTCTGCATCCCTATTATGATGAAAATCAGACATATCATAGATTGTTAATTCGATGCAAATATCAATACTTTAGGATTGAGTCTGCTTGTATTACACCATCTTCATTTAGAATGCATGGCTTTTAATCAGTGTCTAAAGGTTCAGTCATGGCAACTGGACCAAACGTTGTTAATCTGAGATGTTTTGTTGCTAATCCAAGCAACTTCATCGGTCAGCATGGTTAACTACTTTTAATCAATGATTGTAATTGTCTTTTGAGGTAATTCACTTTAATGGACATTTCAGTGATGGCTGTGCCTATTGTGAAGCAAGGAGACAATAGCCAACTGAGATGGAGCTAAAGCTAATGGCTTTTTGGCTGATCCTCATTTAATGATCTTACATTCAGTGACCATTCAAACTTATGATGGCACTGAATGAGTGGTACTTATGACCACTGATTGGAGTTCTTCTAATCACAGTATCACCAAATCACGTGGTCACAATTTCTGAGATTCCTTCCTGGTTTCTCACAAGCAAAGCCAATAGGGAAGCTGGGTGGAAGTCATGTGAGGTCCTCACTTAACAGGCTGTATGACCCTTGCTTAACAATGGAAACCAAGATTGCCACAACTGCCATCACCAAGTAAAGCCTTTGTGTGACATTACACTTTATGACTATTTGCTTAGTGATGGCACTTCCTGCCCCGATTTGCCATCCTTAACTGAGGACTATCTGTAATAGGCTAACTCAGTGCTTCTCAATATTTTCTTCACCACAGACCCCCTTTAAATAACTTTTGTGGCCACGGACTATAGCCATGGATGCCCAAGACTTCACTCATTATTTAAATCATAACATTTCTTCATGCCTTCACAGGCCCCTTATGACCACATCGTGGCCCCCAGAGGTCCAAAGACCACAGGTTGAGAACTACTGGGCTAATTCAAGGCCACTCATGGGCTGATACATGCATGCAAATAAATTCTTGCAGACACATGCATGCACTTGTGCAAACCCCACATTATTCACAGGATAATCTTAAGGCATCCAGATTTAAGTAAGGAGTGTGATGACCTATGGTCCTCTAATCCATCAGCCATGAAATCCTATTGGGTGACTTTGCACCAGACAATCTCTCTTGACCCAACTGCCTTACAGGGCGATGGAAGATAGGCACAAGAAATATACATATGCTTGCTTGAGTTCTAGAACCAAAGGAAGGATGTAAATCTGATAATGACATCCATGTGTGTTTACACCCCTCCAGTTTTGTTTCTACCATCTGACTAGACCCCATTAGCATGTCTTCTCCTGTCTCCAATTCACAAAAACTTAGAGAAAAGCAGTGATAACACTGTCCCCAAGGATATAGTTGCCCTTTTTCATCTGCTTGCCTCCATGCCAAATCCCAGTGATGCTACGTGACTCGTTGGTTCTTTAGTGTGTTCTAGCAGCCTAAACCACAAACAAAAAAGGAGGGGGGGGCGTCCTAAAAATATTGCTTACAGTGGAAAATAATGGAAGATGATTCCCTCTCTGGCTTTAGACATACTTCCTCCCTTTTCTGTATAGCCAAGGAATGAAACATCCATCTTTTTCTGGCTGACACACACACTTTGCTATGTCACACTGGGGAATTAGTGACAGAACATGGAGCAAAGCCATTAAGGAGTGCAACCATTTGATAGGCTGGAAAGATTGTTTACAAATGTTGCCTTAATAAATAGTTCTGTTTTGCCTGCCTCATTGGCAAGCTTACGGGCTGGAGCTCAGCAATGGATTCTTCACAATTGACTTGGCAAAGCTTGACTAGATTTAAGGACTCAGACCTTAGGCATGGCACAAGACAACTCTTTAGAGCTGTCAAAGAATGGCATATTAATTTGCAAAACTGTGTCTTGACGTGTGAAATAACTATGTATTTGAAAAGGAGAACTGACCTAGAAATTAATTCAACGTGGAAGCCATATTTGGATTACGTTTCCATGCATGAATTTCTACTAGATCTGAAATTTGAAGTTGTTTTTTTTTAAACACCCCATAATGTTTTCAGTGGTAAGCGCAAAACCTTTTCGACTAGGCAGAAATTATTGTAACTTTATATTTTTTTTCACATTTTATACTGTGCTGTTAATTGTATACTAATTTAGTTTTAATCATGACCTGAAATTTTAAAATTATAAGCAAATTTTAAGCAAAAGGAATTTTAAAATGACATAGCATGAGAAACCAAACTATAGCATATTGAAAATTCTTTTCAAACGCTTTGCAGGATTTTTTTTTTTTTAGTTTTATGATATTTGTAAATTTCTGCTTTATTTGGTATTTTATTCTTTTTATTCTTTTTGTTTTCTTGTCATTTTTTTCCTTTAAAATGTCTTTAAAAAAAACAAAAAACAAAAACCCTTTATTAGAAATTATGATGGAAACACTAAAATAATTGGTTGGCATCTGTCATCTTACACTATTAGGCCTTGAACTGGATGACTGTTTGATTTGTTCACATTACCGGCATCTCTGCTCTGGAAAAGTCGGTCTCTCAAATCAACTCTCACATTATTTTATTTCATTGTTGTTGTTGTTGTTGTTGTTGTTGTTAATATTATTATTATATAATTATTATTATTAAATTTATTTGCCACCCATCCATTGAAATGGCCTCTGGGCGGTTTATGGCATAAAAAACTAGAATCAATAAATATTCCTAAGCCAATAAAATGACAATTACCTTCAAAGTAAAATCATGGTCATAAGATGGGGAAGTTGGGGGGGAGGCAGGGGAGATGGGTTTATGAGTTTATCCTGGCCAGAACTGGGGGGGAAAGACAGAAGAACTGGAAAGAAACTCTGCTTGACATAAAATCTATGAAAGACATCTAAAGAGCAAATGGGAAGCCGCTCTTATCATGAGAAAACAAAATTAATGCCTTTATTAGGACTAATTGAAATGTCACAAAAGAAGACAGGTTGTTGATACAGATGATTGACTGAGTATTGCTAATATACTTGGCTAATATGTAGTAAATGTTTGTTAATCATCTCCTTAATTCAGTCTTACAAAGAACAGCAATTCATCCACTGCTCCCAACGTATCCCTTACTTTAGCCAAAATACTGTATGTTATCTATATAGCCAACCTTTTGTAAATGACACCTCAGATTTCTGTCAAAGGTGGATTACCATTGCTTGCTTTATTCACATAGCAGCTTAGGGCAGAGGACCCCAACCTTTTGGGCACCAGGGACCGGTTCCGTGGAGAGAGGTTTTTCCGCGGACTGGAGGGTGCATGGGTTTTGTGTGCTGCCTGCATCCCATGGATGGGGCTTTGCTTGTTTGTGCAGACCGGTTGCTGGCATGCTGCGGCCCAGTACTGGTCCATGGACCACGGGTTGGGGACCCCTGACTTAGAGAACAGATAATATAATTAAAGCACAATATTTAATAGTTCTTAAAAGTACCGACAAAATTCATATTTATAACGTGAAATCCACCCTAAGTGTATAATAATTGAAATAGGGCTTGGAACAATTAGAATAGGATTAGAAGTAATAAGATATGGGAAGATCTATCAGTTGAGTAACAATTAAAAGACTGACTATTTTTCTGAACTGCATTCGTTTCCTCTCTCTTTTGGCCCAACCTTATTTCTAACATAAACCAAACCTCTTGGGATAAATTAGGGGGGGGGGGACTTTTGTAATTTATAGGCTAGAAATATTGGACTGATGGGCCTCTGAAATTACATAGATTATCTAAGACTTGACGTAACTGCAGATTCAATCAATTTATGAAGCCTTGGGTAAAGGTCCAAAAGGACAGATGTATGGAGCATCTAATTCCCATGGCAATAATCAAAGTGAGACCTTCCTTTAATCCAAGGACAATTAATACACTGTTTGACAGAATCTAATCTACTCCTCTAAAGCTAGAATCTTTGAAGCTACATCATTTTCGGGAGAATAGCTGAACTTGGAAAGCCAAGTACACTTGGAACTTGGCACTTTCTGGGGGTTAAACCTGATATAGTGGCAACTGTCTGATCAATTGTTCCAACTTTAGAATTCAACTGCTAAATTATTTTATTCTTCCCAACATTTTTTGGATGGCAGCCACTACTTTTTTTTTCTGCAAGCCCAAATTCCTTTATACTTTCCAGCAGGAAAAATGCAAGCAAGCCAACCATCAACAGCTGTTCGTTTGCCTTTTCCTTGTTCAAAACATTCAAAAAAAAACCCAACTAAGTAGGCAGTACTCCACCCTTTGGAAATGACCTAGGATGCTCCTTTTGGTCAAGAAAAATAAGTAGACCCTCAGTCAGTTTGATTGTCTTCCTCTCATCCCTTTTTCTCTCATGTACTTTTCTTTCAATCACTTAATTCAGAACTGGACCTCCAGTTCCAGCATCTTGGAGCACAATCTGCCGACAACACAGACATTTGGAAGCAATCCATGGATGAGAGAGACAGATTCTTCTTGCCCTTTAGCTTTTAAAACCAGCAACCCATCCAAACATATTTATTTGATAAAATTTGTAGGGTCACTCACTCTCAGTGATTCTGGGCAACTTACAGAAGTAAAGCCCAGTATACAAACAATAAAAACTATAATCCCTACCTACCAGCAACAACAATCAAGTCAATAAAAGAGCTCCATTCCACAGGCCTGTTGGCAAAACCAAGTCTTCAGGGCCTTGTGAAAGAGTGTCAAAGTGGAGGCCAATCTAATCTCAGGTTTGATGTTCCAAAGAGAAGGAGCCACCATAGAGAAGGCTTTCCTTCTGGGTCCCACCAGATGTACCTCTGTAGGAGAGGGCACTTGCAACACTCCCAAGCCATATAGGGCATTGTAGGTGACAATTAACTTCTTGAATTGTACCTGAAAGCAGATCGACAGTCAATGCAGCTCCTGCAGGAGAGATAACACCTGTATACATCTGGGTCTGCACAAAACCAAGCAGGCCACTTCATTTCAAACCAGTTGGAACTTTATATGAAATATCCTCTGTACAGTGATATAAACCACAATAGGCATAATGTCTGCTTTGGCTGTTAAATCTTGATTTCTGACACGTCTGATTTCCTTAGTTTTTGAAATCCCTGCTTTTTCCATCATCAAACTCCACAAATAATATTAAACAAAAGACACTTGTTGGTATTCACCCAGTTCCTTATGCTGGCATTTGAATTCGTGCAAAAAATAAATCGTGTCCTTTAAAAGGACAAGTAACTTATGCATGCCGGCGCTACTTTGATCTCCATTCAAATTCTGATTGTTCAAGCAATTACAAAATGCCTTGCTATAATTAGGAGGGCTGCCTGAATGTCTGCTGTGAGCTGTTATCATGGAAATTTCTGGTATTGGATGGTCTTCCTTATCCTATATAAAAAAAAGCTTTTCTGTTTTTTGGAAGGAAAAGAATGACACATGACTGTTATTATTTCAGGCAAAAAATATGCTAATTTTATTCACCCGGTTGCCTTTCCTTTGCAGGTATTAGAAGACAGCACAGGTGTTCGGAGGGTGGTGGTCACGCCTCAGTCTCCAGAGTGCTATCCTGCTAGTTATCCTTCTGCCATTTCTCCCACTCACCACTTACCACCGTACCTCACTCATCATCCTCATTTCATCCATAACTCTCATACAGCTTTCTACCCACCTGTTACCGGGCCTGGAGATATACCACCTCAATTTTTTCCTCAGCATCATCTTCCGCCTACCATTTACGGAGAGCAAGGTAAACTCAACTGTAAACATTTCAAATCTAGGCTACATGTTTGCTGCACTGTCTTTAATTGTTGAAACAGGACGGGCACAAGCAGTCCTCAACTTACAACTACAATTGGGACCAGTGTTTTCATTGCTAAGCAAGACAGGTGTTAAGCGAGTCGTGTCAGATTTTTCTGGGTTTTTTTTTTGTCACAGTTGCTGAGCAAATCATTGCTGTTCTTAAGTGGATCATGTGGTTATTGAGCAAATCCAGCTTCTTCCCACTGACTTTGTTTGCTGGAAGCCAACTGGGAAGATCACAGATGGCAATCACATGACACCAGGACACTGCAACTGATTGCCAACATTTATGACGGTTGCCATGTCCCGGGGTCATGTGATCACCTTTGGCCACCTTCTGACAAACAGAGTCAATGGGTAAGTCAGATTCACTTAACAGCCGTGTTGCTAACTTAACAACTGCAGTGATTCCCTTAGCAACTGTGGCTATAAAGTGGAGCAAACCTCACTTAACAAGTGTCTCACTTAGCAACAGAAATTGCGAGCTCAGTTGTCGTAAATCGAGGACTATCTGGAAATAAATGCAGATGGAATTTGCATCGGAATCTGAACTGCATCTCTTGATCTTGTTTCATTTCAGAAATCATATATGGAATGTCAAGTTACATAACCAGGGAAGATCAGTACAACAAACCGCAGCACAAAAAAATCAAGGACAGACAGATTGATCGCCAGAACCGTTTGAACAGCCCCCCTGCCATCTACAAGAGCCACCCAGCATGTACGACAGTCTACAATGGTACCCTCAAGACTCAAAATGGGGCCACCAATGGGGCAGGAAGCATTGGAGGCGTAAGTGGAGGAGGGATGCCAATCGTCAAAAAGGCGGAACGCCGAGCAAGAAGCAGCCCCAAGACCAGCGACCAGGATTTGCATGGTAAAGCCACCCATCTTTTGCTCTCCTTTCTTTTCCGTTTTTCTTTTCTTTTCTTTTCTTTTCTTTTTTTTTTTTTTTTTGCATTTCTTCCTATCATTTCGGATTTCTGGAAACAACCTAGGAGAAAAATATAGAAATACAAGGGACCCAGGCCATGTGCAGAAAAGAGTTATGTATGTGTATGTATGTATGTGTATGTGCGAATATATAAATATCTGTGTATATGTATATGTGTGTGTGAATATGTGGGTGTGTATGTGTGTATGTATATGAATGCAGGGCTTTTTTTTTTGTCGTAGAACGCCCAGAACGGAGTTCCGGCACCTTTTTTGGATGGAACATTGTAGGGTAGGCAAGGCGGGTTGTATGACATGTGTGAGTTCCGGCACCTTTTGTTTTTACAAAAAAAGCACTGTGTGTGTGTGCGTGTGCGCATGCGTATCGAGGAATGTGTTATTGAATATATATATATATATATATATATATATATATATGTAGGTCTTTGGTTGTTCGGGTTTTCTCCCGAACAAATTAACCAACCTACTCCAAGACTCCACATACAAACCCCTAAATACAGATCCCACCACCTACCTGGAAAAAACCACCAGATCCAAAATAAAAGCCTCCCCCATTAGCGAAGAGATCCAGCAAAGAATCATTCCCAGAGAGAAATCATCCAGATGCCCCAAACTCTATGGTCTCCCCAAGATACACAAAGAAGGAACCCCACTCAGACCTATAGTCAGCTCCATAGGCTCACCTCTACAAAACCTAGCCAAATTTCTCGCCAAACAACTACAGCCCTATGCAGAATCCATCACCTCACACGTAAAAAACTCATTCCAGTTTATAGAGATCATAAAGAAACAAAACTTACAGCCCAGCGACCTACTAGTGAGCTTCGATGTCATATCCCTCTTCACCCAAGTGCCTATCAAAGAAGCCTTGACAGCTATTCAAAACAAATATAACCCCCCCAAACACATCTTAGATCTGACCAACCACTGCCTATCCAACACATACTTCATCTATAATGGACAAAAATACAAACAAACAGAAGGAGCACCCATGGGATCACCCCTCTCACCTGTCATTGCCAACCTCTACATGGAACACTTTGAAACCCAAGCTCTAGAAAAATCAGATCACAAACCCAAACTCTGGCTCAGATACGTAGACGACACCTTCATAATCTGGCCACATGGAAAGAAAAACTGGACAACTTCCTCACACACCTCAACAGCCTACACCCCAAAATACAGTTCACCATGGAAACAGAAGCTAACAACCAACTTCCCTTCCTGGATGTCTTAGTCTACAAGAAATCCAATGGCTCCCTAGGACACACCATCTACCAGAAGAAAACACACACAAACCGCTATCTGCACGCTCTCTCACACCACCACCCAGCACAGATCAACTCTGTAGCCAAGACACTCATCTCCAGAACAAAACGCTTAGCTGACGAACAACACCTAAAACCCGAACTACACACTCTCACCAATGTACTAACATCCAATGGATTCCATAGAAATAAGATTACAAACCTAATCCAAAAAGAAACCCCCACTAAAATCCAAGACAAAGAACAAGAAAACGGCAAAGCCCTCCTCCCATACATAAAAGGCACCACAGACAGAATCAGTAAGATCCTCCATAAACACAACATCAAAACAGCATTCTGCACAAACAGAAAAATATCCACCATCCTTAGAAACCCCAAAGATAAAATTGAATTAGAAAATCAAGGAGTATACGAAATCCCATGCACCACTTGTCCCACCACATACATCGGACAAACCAACAGAAGAATAAGTGCACGCATTGAAGAACATAAGAACTCAGTCAAAAAAGAGGAACCAACATCTTCCCTGGTCCAACACCTTAAAGCCACAGGACATGAAATTGACTTTAAAATACCAGAACCATTGCCAAAAGTGAACATTTTAATAACAGAATAATCAGAGAAGCCATCGAGATAGAAAAACGCCCACACAGCATGAACAAGCGAGATGATACCTCCCGCCTACCAGCCATTTGGAAACCCGCCCTTATTGACAAACGACTCCCTAACACAAAAAATGATACCAGACCCACACTCACAAAAACCACACAGAGTCACCACCACACATCCACGCAAAAAACAAACCCAAAGCCACACCGATGACGAGGCACGACCACAAACCAGAAGCCAGACCACAGCTGCATCATTAGCCACTTTAAACCCCTCCAATCCATACATGAAGCAAACTGACACCCTCCATGAAGAGGAGACACGACCACGAACGCGAAGCCAGAAAATAGCAAGGCAGCCCAAAATCTTAAACCCCTCTGCAACTCAGACTAACCTGAGCACAACCAAACAGAACACTCCCCCAGCCAATCAGAGCACAGCCAAGCCCCTAACCATTCAGAACACACCTCCACCCAATCAGAACACAGCCAAGCTCCCACCCAATCAGTTCATACCCCCACTGGCAGTTAAAAGGAAGAAACAGCTAAGACCACACATTGCTGCTCAAAGCACGAAGCTGAAAACACCAGCCTGAAGATGACGAATGGGACTTCGTCGAAACGTCGCCAAGACACTTCCAATTTTACGCGGGAGAAAACCCGAACAACCAAAGACCTACATACAAAAAAAATATATATATATATATATATATATATATATATATATATATATATATATACACACACACATACATACACACACGCGCGCGCACACACACACACACACACACACACACACATTTTCTTAAAACTCAAGTTTTCAAAGGAAAGAGGAAACCATGGTTTGTTTAAGCACTCCGAGTTATTTCACATAGACACACAAAGCAGGTATCTCCAGCTGTTCTTATATGTTACACATTTTAGCAAAAATTTTAAGGTCAAAACCATACAGATTATGAGACCTGATATATTTATTCTTGTTCTTTTAGGCTGCAATTTTATGTTCCCCAATCTGAGACCAAGTTCCACTGAATTTCATCTTCTGAGTCAATGTTTGTTAGACTGCACAATGAAAATAGCTCAAAAGGGATTGCCACTGTTCTTGCTTCATAACTTACCTTGTCCATAGATGTACTTATTCTAAGTCCTATCACATTCAGTGGGCCTTTTTAAGTAGATAAGGAGTGAATCACTAAGATAATATTTCAGTCAATTCCCAATTAGTGCTAAAAGAGATTAATTGAAAACATACATGTTGTTTTTCAAATGATGGGCGATGCTCATTTTATAAGTACAGTGGTCCTTGACGTAGTATCACAACTGAGTCCAAAATTTCCATTGCTAAGCCGTTGTTAAGTGAGTTTTGCCCCATTTTGTGATCTTTCTTGCCACAGTTGTCAAATGAATCACTGCAGTTGTTAAGTTAGGAGCAGAGTTGTTAAGCGAATCTGGCTTTCCTACTGACTTTGCTTGTCAGAAGGTCGCAAAAGGGGATCATCACATCACCCCGGGATACTACAATTGTCATAAATATGAGTCCATTGCCAAGCGCCTGAATGTTGATCACCTGACCAAGAGGGTGCTGCAATGGTCATGAGCGTGAAAGACCATCGTAAGTCACTTTTTTCGTTGCCATTGTAATCTGAAATGGTCAGAAATGAATGGTTGTAAATCGAGAACTACCTATATCAGGGGTAGGCAACCTTGGCTCTTTTATGACTCGTGGACTTCAACTCCCAGAATTCCTGAGCCAGATGTGCTGGCTCAGGAATTCTGGGAGCTGAAGTCCACAAATCATAAAAGAGCCAAGGTTGCTTCCCCTGACCTATATGTTCCACTTAAAGAACATTGCAGGGTTTGATTTCTTCCTTCACTGCTTTTTGTCCTCCCTCCAGATTCTGCCACTTACTGACTGCTTTGATTGGCCCCTTCTTTTCCCTTGCAATTATTCTTCATTCCACATAACGATTCTGGTTGCCAGCCCTTATTTTTAGTGCCACATCACATACAAGAGATCAGCATATGCTGGCATGGAGATCTAAGCATCTGGAAAATCTCCTTGTTGTTCTGGTCGCTAGTATTCGTATTCTGAAATAAACTTGCCATCAGCGTGAACGCCTGCTGTAAAAAATGGTGAAGTGGTCATATGAAGTCAGCAGTCCTCATACTATTAATTGGGGTTATTGTAATTCTGTGACAGAGTTCTTTATATACAAAAAGCCTTGTATTTGTTCCCTGGCTTATTCAGAGAAAAAGGTCAGGGAGCAATTTAATGGAGGAAAAAAAAATATTCTACTGGAGATCCTTTTGCAGGCAAAGTAAACTTACTTGTCTCAATTTAGGGCCTTGCCTAAATTGGGATTATAATTCCCAGAATTTCTCAGATGGTAATTCTACCATCTCAGCATACTTGGAGGGGGATGGAGAAGGCTGGAAAAGGTAGTAGCTAGTTCAGGGGTAGGCAACCTTGGCTATTTTATGACTTGTGGACTTCAACTCCCAGAATTCCTGAGCCACCATGGCTCAGCTTGGAAACCTCTTCCTTTTCCCTCAGCATGCCTGGCTCAGGAATTCTGGGAGCTGAAGTCCATGATTCATAAGAGAGCCAAGGTTGCCTACCCCTGAGCTATTTGAATAAACAGAATAAGGCAGGCATGTCAAACTACCTGCCCACAGGCCAAATGTGTCACACTGAAACCATGCCCATCCCATTGCTGGCAATGGGGGGGAAATCACAATATGTCACGTGACGTCACATGACGTTGCAAATTTGACATGCCTGGAATAAGGAGTCTCCTTATTTCTGTTTCATTGCATCCATGTTGGAACCAAATTCTACTGGCTTTTATCTTTCCTTATAAACAAAGTGTTTATAATGCTTTTAAGCATTATAAAGTAATGAATTGCAATGGCCATTCTGACTGTGGAAACATTTTGAAAGGCTGGGGATAAAGGGCTAAACCTAAGCAAAAAGAAAATCAATTCAGTTAATTGCTAGAGTAAGCTGACTGAGTAAAGTCTGGTAATCTCCAAATATGTTCATGAACCAGCACAGGTAGAGATTATCAAATAATACCCAAGTTTTCTTCAAACCAGGTGTGCTATGCAGTTTAAATTCTGACCATGTTGTATAGCAGTGAAAATTAGTTATAATGTACTTCAGCAACAATGACTTATGACAGTGACAGATTGTGTGAGCTCCCTGTCTTCCAGACTATTATCTGATGGATGCTGCTTCTTCTGAATGTTAGTAAAGCTGTCTTTGATTTTTGGGGATTGCTTTTGAAATGGACAAATCATAACTAGTAGTAGACTACTTGCACAATAGCGTGTGCAAATCTTCCTTGACTCAGAATATCTCAGTTGTAGAGTGGAATCCTTTTGGAGAGAGAAAAAGAGAGAGAAAAAAAATTGAAGAGACCTTGGTGTTCTCTTGGTTGCTTTCTTGCAGATGTTTCGTTATCAAAACTAGGTAATATCATTGGTGTCCTGTTTTGATAACGAAATGTCTGTAAGAAATATCTGTAAGAAAACAACCAAGCTCAGAGAACACTAAGGAACCCTCAATTCAACTCGGAGCTACAAATATTCTCCTTTATTAGAGACAATTGAGCAAAACCAAGTTGAGGCTTGCCACCAAAGTTGATCTATGATCTGCATATGTGTAGGTGCATATGTACTTCATCACTTTCTAGGTCTACACCCACTTCACCTGCAGATGTGATAAGAAAAATTACCTTGGGACTTTCTTGCCAGCACAAGATAGCTTCCCATTTCCAGACAAAGCAAACTAAAATGTGAACTGCAGCCTTTTTCATACTACCACCGTCCAAGTGCATTGGATTCCAATTGCTCGAGTAATTTATATCAAGGGGCAAATGCAACAATTGAAAGGGGTTCACTGTTTTATTTGGTAACTCTTGAGCTTCTATAGGCAAATGTAGCCTGAATCTGAACAAGCAGTTGAGGTAAGGGCTTCAGATGTCAGAAGACAGAATTGGAGGACACCATAGTAGAGTTGCAATGCTATGGTTGCCAATGCTGAGTGTGCAGTTGCAGTAAGCTGAAACACCTGTGCCTAAGTTCAGTATTTTTGTTTCCCATGGTGATGCCTTGCATGTTAAAACTACAGTGGCATGTCTGTCCTGTCTTCCAATCAGCTGGCTGTGTTTGTTGACTTCAGCAAGTAACTTCAACTGCTAAATTGGAAAAAGGACAGCACTTTAATTGTTTGCCTTTGTCTTCTTTTGCTTTTCAAGCTGGAAGGGAGAGATAGTCTTCTGCCTTCTTTAAAGAAAACAAGCATCATTGGTTGCTTCAGGTTTACAGCTCATCTTGTGTCTGTAAAACTGGCTTCTGGAATCAAAGAACAAAGGATCTGATTGTTTGTTTGTTGTTTGCTTGCTTTGTATCCTGTCTTTATTATTTTTACAAATAACTCAGTGTGGTGAACCTATCCAACACGCCTTCCTCTTCCAATAACAACAATCCTGTGAGGTGAATAGAGCTGAGAGAGAGTGACTGACCCAAACTCACCCAGCTGGCTTTCATGGCTAAGGCAGGACTAGAACTCATGATCTTCCATTTTCTAACCTGGAGCCTTAACCACTAGACCAAACGGGCTCTCTTGTTTTTATAAAATATAGAATGTTAAGTTTTCATCTACATACCTTTAATCCCCATTTCTGCACACATCCAGTGGATACCTATACCTTTGCTATTACAACAAAACTAAACTTTTTGTGCTTTTTAATAAAAAAAGTTATATAGACTTGAATTCTTTCTGTTTCGGCATAAGAAATAAGTTATTTCTTTAGTGGCAACTGTTCCCATGAGGCTGTCCAAAATGATTTCTATTGTTGGGCTGATGTGCATTGTTTTTATATTTATAGCCATATTAAAAAATATTTATGGCCATTTTAAAAAAATGATATTGAAATAAAATTCTCTGTTCCTTCTTAGCTTTTTTGTTTTGATAGTCTGCCTGAAAACAGAATTGTCTTTCATTCAGTCTTTGTCCATTCCATATCTTTCAGTTTGGCATAATGATTCTGACATAATGATTCATTTTGCAGCTATCTGCAGGAATATACTAAGCTCTTTGTATGAGAATTGAACTTACCTTTCTATAAATGCATGCAGCAATTATATAACTCCTGTTTTTTCCCTTACTATTTGAGGTTTCACCTAAAAAAAAGGAATATGTGTGTGTGCTTGTACATTTGTATGTGAGAGTGAGTTTTATTTTATAAATGAGTTTTCTTATTGCAGAGGTAATTAATTTTAATTAGTTTGTTCAAATAATATAAAAATTGTACTGGTTCTGCCCTTTTCTCAAATATGACTTTTGACACACATATATATGTGTGTATGCACATATACGTGTGTGTTACACAAACATATTTATTGGTTTTAGCTCGAGTTGGTAATCACAGTTTCTTAACGAAGGAAATCTGGGCATCATCTATCCATCTGGATGATTTCTTAAATTCAGGGTAATTTCTCTGCACAAATAAACATATTTTGCTTTCCAGTCTTCATATATTTGTCCATAAACATTAAAAATATTAAATTGATTCCACTGCCGATATTTAGCTTATCTATTGACATCTCACATCTATGTCAACTAATAATCCAAGCTTAGCACCTGCATTGGAAAAAAAAATTAGCAATTCCTTTCCTAGAAATATGCCAGGAAAAAGTTGTCCTCTAGGACAGCTGGATGTATACATAGCTTCCCCCCCAAAAAATATTCCATGATTAAATTCTTCATATTCCAAATAAGAGGATATTCTTCAAGATACCCATTTAGATGGCTAGGTTATGTAATGTAATATTGTTCCTGTCCTTGGTTATTCCCCCAGATTTTGCAATGAGGGAGGATTTGCATGAAACACTTTTTAAAAACATCAATTGTAGTAAAATTGTCTAACAATTATTAGCAGTCTCTGGAAGTGCCATGTCATAGCTCTTCTTCCTTGGTACCCACTCTTTCTCCCTATTGTATCCGAAAGACAAAGTTAGCACAGGCTTAGATAAAGAATGGATATCAGTCACCATTAATGCAATAGTAGAATAGGGGATATGGAAGAACATCAAGCTAATAGGAGGGTCCAGAGGAAACTGGCAGGAGATGAAAAGAACTTGTCCAGGGTGTGACAGGGACAAACTGGGCAATCATGTTAAACTTTTAATAAAGGAATGTTTTGGGACAAAAATAACTTATTATAGAGCTGAGCAGTTGGCACATTTTGCATGTCAATCTTGTATAGAAAGCGATCCTGTCTTGCAAGTATTTTGCCAATCATGTGGGAAAAGTTCTACTCGTGTGTTGGAGATATTTAAATGAGCTTGAAGTAAACAAAGTTAGTGACTTCAGGAGTATATTTTGTGTCCCCATGGGATCCACTAAGTACTCATGAAAGCCACTACACCAAATTAAGATCACACTAATCTTACGCCAAGGATACATGTTTGCGGGTGCAGGTTATAATTCTGACTAGATATGTCAACGGTAATGCCATGCCAATTTAGGTGGTGAGCCAAAACTTTTAAAAATCCTTTAATCCAATTTTGGTAACCCTGTTATACAAGTAGTCCTCAACTTACAACAGTTCATTTAGTGACCATTCAAAGTTACAACAGCACTGAAAAAAGTGACTTAGGACCATTTTTCACACTTACAACCATTCCAGCATCCCCATGGACACATGATCAAAATTCAGAGCCTTGGCAATTGACTCATATTTACGACAGTCCTGGGGTCATGTGGTCACCTTTTGTAACCTTCTGAGAAGCAAAGTCAATGGAGAAGCCAGATTCACTTAACAGCTGTGTTACTAAACAACTGCAGCGATTCACTTAACAACTGCAGCAAGAAAAGTCATAAAATTGGGCAAAATTCACTTAACCACTGTCTCACTTAACAATAGACGTTTTGGCTCAATTATGGTCGTAAGGACTACTTCTACATTATGGAAAAATCAGTGTCTGTCGGTTCTTCACAGCAAAGTGTTATCTGGAAATAAATAATAATAGTAGGATCCCCTATCTGTGAACATGTTTCCAAGTCCTATACTTTAAATGAGTATGTTAGGAGTTCTTTGGTGATTTGATGAAACTATTTTATTTGTTCAATAATTTTTTAACTAAAAGAAGGGGATCTGTTTTTCTCTGTGCTGGCTCTGATTTTAAGATCTTTGGAAGCTCCATTTTCTGGGAAATTCTACAGACTTTACAGCTGCAGAAGATGAGCACAGCTGAAAAATGCTAAGACATTGAGTGAAGTCAGGTCTAGAATATCCACTGGGTCAGCCAGAGAATGCTTTTTCATAAAAAAAAATTGCAAAAAAACAAGGCAATAATTGGGAGCAACTTTGATCAGATTAGTGTGTGTAAGAGGGTGGAGGACTGTGTAGTATGAGCATATATTTTTCTGTACAAGCACTATACCCTTTTCAGGTTATATCAAGTTTGGTTCCAACTGCAACACCAGGAAAATTGTAAATGGCTTCAATTCTGCAGCTCAAATTCTAAACCCTCGAAGAGAAAATTAAAGCAAATGTTTTCACCAAAGATTTCAAATATGGTTTTCCATAGCTGATTGGACGGTTCTGCACCATGGAGGCCCTTAGTTTAAAACCTAGAGCCAAATGTGAAGTGAGGTTTGAATAGAATCCTGTTGGTTGGCTGTCTTCCCCTTAAATTGACTTGGGGTGCCTTGCCACTGCACCTGTCATGCTTCTTACCAGGATACAGTGAGCTCGTTAGAGCATTATAACCATCAAAGGTCACACATATTGAGTGCACCGGTTTACAGAGAATTACACTAAAAGCCTTTAACTACTGGAATAATTAAGGTTTTGATAGTAGATAATTATAGCTGAATAGGCAGCTAAATCATCCAACTGACTAGATTATGCAGGAAATCCAGAACTCCAGCATCTCCAAAAATGTAGAACAGAATAGAGCTGGAAGGGACCTTGCAGGTCTTCTAGTCCAGCCCCCTGCTCAAGCAGGAGAACCTATACCATCTCGGACAAGTGACTGTCTAGTCTCTTCTTAAAAACCTCCAGTGATGGAGCACCCACAATTTCTGAAGGCAAGCTGTTCCACTGGTTAATTGTGCTCATGGTTAGGAAGTTTCTCCTTAATTCCAGGTTGCTTCTCTCTTTGATTAGTTTCCAACCATTGTTTCTTGTCCTGCTTTGGAGAATAGTTTGAGGCCGTCTTCTTTGTGGCAGCCCATCAAATACTGGAATACTGCTATCATGTCACCCCTGTTTCTTTAATTCTTTAGACTAGCCAAACTCAAGTCCTGAAACCGTTCTTCACATGTTTGATCATCTTAGTTGCTCTTCTCTGAACTTTTTACAAGGTCTCAAAATCTTTTTTGCAGTATGGTGTCCAAAATTAGTTGCAGTATTCCAGGTGTGGTCTTACAAGGGTTTTATAAAGCAGTACTAAGATGATTGTCCAGGCCTTGAATACCTCCAAAGAAAACTAGGAAAAATACTTTCCAATGTATTTTATTTTATTTTGGCTTAGTGTTTTTCTTTGAACAAACCAGTGATTCGATTCAGGTAACTTGGCTGTTGTACCTTATTTTTTTCTTAAAAATAAAAAAGGATCTGCCTTTACCATTTCCAGTTAGATGACAGTATCTAGCTGACTTGGGCTGATGTCAAAAAGACAGATAAAGTAAACCAGGCCGAACCTGATTGTATAAGGATGAGACATCAACGATAAATCTCAGAGCAATAGGCTACTCCAGAAAATAATATTTAAAAAAAAAATCCTAGAAGAAGGAATTGTAAAATACTTTTATATTGTTACCAAGAAAACTACATGGAGATGCAAGGAGTCATAAGCTTGACTCAAAAAGGAGGGTTTGTTTCCCTCCAGTTTATTTTAAAGGTAATTAAGAAATAGCACAGCTAAGAATGCTTTGTGGTTCACAACCAAATTTTAGGAGAGAGTCCCAATCCAATTAATAGTGGAGAATAAGGATCTTGTGTTGCAGCGGCTCCCTTGTTTGTAACAATAACTAAAACAGTTTGTAACAAATTCAAAATCCCCAAAGAAACATATTACATTTTGAAGCGAACAAAGAAAATTTATGATTGTTGGATTGGCTGGCACTTAGCACATATTGGATAAATTCTTGATGTGTTTAGGATACAAGGAGCAGTTTCTGCGGCGGTTGTAAATGTAAGAGCATTTATTTTAATGCAAAATTTCAAAACTTGCAGTGTGTGGATTGCTAAAACGAAAATGGAGCAAGCAGTATATGACAGTTGCAAAGAAAGTCCATGGTTTAGCTGACATCTGTATGAAATGGCAGCTGGCAGTCTCCTTCTGGATCTCCACAGCAATCTGCAGAGCCAGCTTCTGCGATGTGATTTTGGCAGGCATGTTACTGTCAAACAACAGCCTTATTGCCACACAAGCCGCTGAGGAATGGTGCTTCAGGATCCCTATACATAGCTGGTGCTGAAATGCTTTGGGATTGCCTTCTCCTTGCAGAATAAGTATTTGACTATAAGAGCACCCGAGAGCTTTAGAATTTAACAGGCAGGCTGCTTATGAAAATACAGAATTTTGACAACCGTTTTATAGATTTTTAGATTATTGTTCATTTCTACAATAAGAAAATTAACTGGTTGTTGCAAAAAGCCTCTCTTCTTCCCACATTGCTTCGTCTCTTGTGGTGTTTTAATAGTTCTCCTACACAAGTGTTTGTCACAGAGCAATGTGATTGTGATCCAAATAGCAGGCTTATTGTAATAGCAGATGTTGCATCAGTTCTGGAAGTGCCATGGGTACTTAGATGGAATATTTGTATTTATCAAAATCAATTTAATGTATACTCCATATTTCCATCATTCATTTTTCCTGTTTTAGAGACAGAGTGACTCACCAGTACTGTATTGGGTTCTGGAAATGTAAATCAAGGATAAAAGTCTATAATGTGTGAATACAGATCCAGAAAAGAGGCATATTACTGGGTGTTCAGCATACAAGTAGGATATATCCCTGTAGCCCAGTGTTTTTCAAACTTGGCAACTTTAAGATATTTAGACTCCCAGAATTCCTCAGCTAGCATTTGTTGCTGAGTTGGAAAAACATTGTTATAGGCCAACTTAATGCTCACATTCCACAACAGGGTCTTTGGTCTTAGGAAAGTTATCTTGAAAGGTCATCACTACCCACTTCTCTCGCTTGCTGTTGAGGCTGAGTATAGTATTTAAGGATATATCTTTGAGAGAACCTCACCTAACTGTGTCCCCACCTTGGTTTTAAAAAAATGCCACAAATAAGCAAGGTGTGAAGGATCTTGCCCTGTTGGGATCCAGCAGCCAACTTGACAAGGATGGGGCTCAAGCTCAGAGTTAGCCTAGGGTCACTGCACAACTAGAAAAGAGCTAGGAACAATCCCCCCGCCCCGTTCCTTGGGACCTTATCTGTTTGCCCCCAAGGGAAAGCTGTCAATATGGAGAGATTACAGGCAGAATATGTGAGTCTGATTGTTTGTGCCTGAAATCCCCAGAGGTATGGCACAGAAATAACACGTTGTACCTTGTACTCCAAAAGATAGAGAATTAACTAAGAATTCTACTTCTAAGTTGTCACCAGCCATTCAGTTGTGTTTGACCCACGACCACTATCTGGATCAGGGGTCTTCAAACTCCGCCCTTTTATGACTCATGGACTTCAACAGCCAGCGGGCCTGTCTGAGGAATTCTGGGAGTTGAAGTCCATGAGTCATAAAAGGGCCGAATTTGAAGACCTCTGTTCTAGATCAGCACTCTCCCTTCTGTCTTTTACTGCCTCCTTCATGCCCCTCTGCCTTTTATGCCTCCTTCATGTCCTTCTGTCTTGTACGGCCTCCTTTAGATCTGCCATGGTCATCCCACCATCATCCTTTACATTTTCTTCAGAAGAAAAAAATGCACCCAGATTTGGGCTGGCAGCTTATTATTTAGTAATAATAATTGCAATACATCTAGACTCTGGTGAATTAATATTTTCCACGTAAGGACTGGGGGATATGATATGATATGATAAAATAGGGCTTGTGGGTAGAAGCACTGGATTTGTGGAATGAATCAACCAAATTGCAGAATGCATAGCTCTGAAAGCAATGCTAGTAAAAACAATGTGGGGGGAAAAATGAAACTAAAGATATTTCTCTTCTTCTCAGCCAGCTCTTCAAGCTGGAGAATACTGTTTCTGAATGAAGATTAAGGCAAAATTATGTACCTTTTATACATCTCTTAATGTAAAAAAAGAATATCCAAATTTAATATTCCTTCTTCCATTTGTTTAACTTTCTTATAAATATTTCCCCACTTAGGGTTTGATTTAGTGTAATGTAATGGTTCAGAGACCAAAATAGGAAATTCAGTTGCTTGTTTGCCAGGAATTTAATTACCTGAACAAACTACTGTTCACTTAGCAATTTGTTTCTAACTGCATTATAGAGATAGTAATACAGGTAGTCCTTGACTTACGATGACAGTTGAGACCAGAATTTATGTTGCTAAATGAGATATTTGTTAAGTGAATTTTGCTCCATTTTAGGATCTTTCTTGCCACAATTGTTAAGTGAATCACTTACATTGATTTTTTTTTAAGTTAATAACCTGGTTATTAACTTGGGGAATCCCCAATAACTTTGCTTGTCATAAGCTTGCAGAAGCTGATCACATGACCCTGTCATAAATATGAACTAGTTGACAAGCATCTAAACTTTGATCATGTGGGATGCTGCAATGGTCATAAGTGTGAAAAATGGTCATAAGTAACTTTGAATGGTCACTAAATGAACTGTTGTGAGAGTAACTAAACCAGGGGTAGGCAACCTTGGCTCTTTTATGACTCGAGCTGGCTCAGGAATTCTGGGAGTTGACGTCCAAGAGTCATAAAAGAGCCAAGGTTGCCTACCCCTAAACTAAATTAATTCATGTGAAATGCTTTAAAACATACTGCAACTATTTATACATTATATGTTTCATCTTATTTTTGGTGCTATCTTTAAATATAGAATACCTTAAAATTTATTATGAAATCTGTTTGTTTTTCTTGAAGGAGGAGAAGGCTCCTGGGGGCGGGGAAGGGGGGGGGCTTGATTCTTTTTTTTCTCTGTGGGAGAAGAAGCATTTTTCCCATTCTAGATTATTACTTACATACCACCAGTGATTTGTAAATTGCTCTAATCCATTATAAATAGTGTAATCAAGAGCTCATTTTCTTGTGGAGCCAAAATGGTGTTTATCCACACACAAAGGGAAAGTGTCATTAAGCTCTGGGGAAGACTTGCAAAAGAGTGTGTATCCATGTATGCACGTGTTAAGAAATTAATCTGTTAACAAATTAATCTGCCCCCAAATTTCCACACCTCTGTTTAATGATCGTGGGGCACTGCACAATTATTTGGGAGCAGAGTGGGAGGAGAAAAAAAACAAATAAATGTAACAGAAAATCCTGTGGCTATAACATCCAGAAAACACTCTGCATACAAGAATATTTTGCTGTAACTGTCACATGCCTATAATATTATGTAATATTGCATTTTGCCTTGATCAGCAACTGGTTTCGAAGAAGGAAGCAAAAGAGCCAAGTCACTTTAATGAGAGGCTTGGGAAAATGAAAGCAGATGGTCATGGATGACCAAATGAAAAGGGAGGAAAAAAGATATTTGTTGACTGAACAACATATTGAAATTTAGAATCTGGAGCGAATAAGTTTGGGGAAGATTCTGTAATATAAATGAAACACTAGTTTTGCATATAAAAGGATGGTTTGCATTTAATACTTCAAAGATGCATTCTAGTTCTAGGCTAGGATCATCTGTTGACATGTAGCCAAGGATGCATTCCTACATTTATTTCTCTTTAAGTGTTGTCTTTGATAAACAGCTGAAATTACATATAGGAAGGTTCTTAGTATTAGGTGCCCAAGGCAAAAATTCCAAGCAATAGGTCCTCTGTCACAATGCCTGAAATAAAATGATAGATAGATAGATAGATAGATAGATAGATAGATAGATAGATAGATAGATAGATAGATAGATAGATAACCTTTATTGTCATTTTTTACTGTGGGCACATTGGCACACATTAAAATGAAATTCTGTTGCTGCTCTCAAAAGTGTACACATACATAACACACATATAAACATGCTATATACATATATAGGTATATACCTACACTCTTACATATAAATAACATATACTGTATTTTCTGGCATATAAGATGACTTTCTAAACCATGCAAATCTTCTCCAAAGTCGGGGGTCGTCTTATATGCCCAGTCATCTTATACGCCGGAAAATGCCGTATTTTCCAGCGTATAAGATGACTTTCTAACCATGCAAATCTTCTCCAAAGTCGGGGGGCGTCTTATACGCCCAGTCGTCTTATACGCTGGAAAATACGGTAAATATTAATCACTATCCATCTTGAATACATAGTGGTAAGAGAAAGCTTTAAAGCTCACAAGGTTGGTACTATATGGAACAAAACTGTGACTGAATCTGGATGTTCTGCTTCAGATACCATGAAGCTTCCTTCCAGAAGGTAACAAGGAAAACAGGTCATGAAGAGGATGTGTAGTTCCCAGACAATCTTGCAGACCCTGCTCAAGCAATGCTTCTGTGCTATGTCCTGGATGGGAGGGAGGGAACTGCCAATGATTTTTTGTGCCATCCTCACCACTCTCTGCACCGCCTTCCTGTCTCAAGCAATAATGCTTCCAAACCAGACTGTAATGCAATATGACAGGATGCTATCGATCATTCCTCTGTAGAAAGTGGTAAGGACAGGGGAAGGAAGATGTACTTTTCTCATGTGACGCAGAAAATACAGGCGCTGCTATGCCCACTTCACCAGTGTCTCACTGTTGAGCGACCAAGCCAGCCTACTTGTTAACTGCACACCCGGAATTTGATACTGGTAACCATCTCCACAAGTGAATCATTAACACACAGAGGAGTGTGGCTTGAATTGACAAGCAGATTACTTGATAATTTTATTTACTTATTTTGAAAATCTATATGGATGCCTATCTTATACGATATCTTTCAGCAGTTCACAGCAAAGGCAATAAAAACACATACAAAAACCATAATATCCAGAAAGAAATCTGCTTCACCATACTTTTAATTGTGGGGTCAGCCTTCCGTATATATTGCTGAATTGTCTTAATTTGCTGAATGAACATGCCTGTACAGGAGTTAACAAATTGCATTTTCGCTGAATCTCTTTTCATTAAAAGATAGGGCCACTTTGGTGATGGCACCATAATTCTAGAATTTCACTTCTTTAAATAGAACAACATCTTGTCTTTATAATTCTTTAATAGAACCTCTTATTATAAATCTACAGTGCCTAATGATGCTGTACCTGTATGGCTTTGATATTTTACAATTATTGGTTGTTTCATATCACACGGTGCCATTGTTTCTCAACCTTGATAACTTGAAGAGATGTGGACTTCAACTCCCAGAATTCCCTATTCAACAAAATTAAGAAACTGACCTATGATGTCCAGAAGTGGAAAAATATATAATAAACAGCCTACAGGAGCTGAATAGCCAGGTTTTTGAATTTACCAGAGTAGGAGCCATACGGATCTCTGGGGGGATATTATTCAAAATGTAGGCATTGCAACAGAGTAGGTGTGGTTCCTAAGTCCTGATAAATGTCATTGTTTAATAAAAGGGACCTCAATTAAGGCCTATTCTAGAGGTTCTGCAGTTCCTGTACCAGCAATGTTTGCCATTGTTTCAGGTCCATCTTTTTGTAGAGTTAACTTCCATCTTACTCCAACATTTCTGTAAAAAGGTAGGCATTTGGTACAGTAAGCACCAGGATTTCTTGAACAGTCTATTATGTATGTATAGCATTTGCTGAACAGAAATATCTGTTTAAAAACAGGCAGAGGAAAAGGGAAATGTTTTCTGGCACTGAATGCAAAGAGAAAGTTTGAAGAATCCTGGATTCTTACAGGGGACAAGCTGAAGTTATTAAAGAGGATTAGGGTACGCAGCTGCTGAGTGGATGAAATGTTTGCAATTTCAAAGCTGCATTCAGCCGTAAACCAAAATTTACACAATACCACAATATCTATTAGCTTCTCCTTTTTTAATTAGAGGTTAAGTTACTGCTACCTGGCTGCATAATTCATTTCACTTTTTGAAGCTTGCTTAAAACAATATCTAGCTATGCCACAAGCTTTTTATTGCTTTGGCTGCATTCTAACATGGCCTGGAGTTGAAAGACTAATTTTGAGAAATTATTAATCAACTTTGCTTTCTTTTTTTTATTGAATCGTGACTTGGCTAAGGCTCTCTATTCACCTTGTCTGCATCCAATAAGCTGCAGAAATACTCCCTTTTTCTCCCCATAAAAGTCAAATGGCTCTTGAAGTAGATGAATGGGGAAGCCAAGAGATTAGTCTGAACTTTCATCTTCCCTTTCATTGCTCTTGGAAATCCATCTTTTCAAAATTGGTATCTTAACTCTTGAAAAAGCCACTAAGGGCCAGGCCTTAAAGTGCAAAATCATTCCCCTATCCTTGAAGGCATGTTAATTATAAAAAATGGACAAACCTAATTAAATGAAAATTGGATTACGATGTTTTTCTGCAACAAACTTTCCCTCCTTGTGGGTTGGATTTTGACATGGCCAATGTGAAAACTGAAGTCCAGCTCTGCTAGAGTGACATCAAGTTGGATTTTTCAAAGATGTGTTAGGAAACTCCACAACAATTTTATTATGAGAAAAGATGTGTCCACTTTGAAGAATTACACTTTAGTGTAATTACACATTTGATCTCCCCGTTGAACCTTCCCATATATTTGGATTGAAAGGAGATTTACATACTAGTATGCATCCACAATTTCCATGAACATGGGGATGCAAAGCCTTGAGTGAAATCTTTATCTGCAACTGTAGATGGGAGGCTGACCTATTGCCTAACCATAATTGAAGTCAAATTAATAGGCTCAGTTTAAGACTTTATGGCTATAAATGAGAGAACTTCAAGCATTATTGCAAATCTTCATTATAGTCTTCTTGTTCTTTTAATATATGAGTTATTTTGTTTTTATGATACTCTTAATGCCTTTTTAGGAACCTTTGTAATTATCTTGGCTACAAATCTCTAGTCCAGAGTGCTATGTGATTTTCTGTGGAATTAATTAACAGTGTGCAAACCAATATGCTCCCTTGATCAAACTTTGTTGTTTATTGTCTTTCTTTTTAAAAGTATATGGTGAAATTCACACTTCCCCATCGTCCCATTACCAGACATAATTCGTATTACCAAATAATCTATTAAACATTTCTAATAAGATCTTTTTCTCTTCCTTCTCCATTTCCTCTATCTCTTCCTTTTAGGAGCTTATGAGGGGAAACTCTCAAATTCAGTACAAATGCCCTTTGAATTTTTAACATTCATTGAAATCTTACTTGACAGACATAATCTTCACTTTTAGAGAACTAATCTACATGGGATAATGTTAACAAAGCACAATAAAGTAGAAAGAGTTTAGAAGTTAATTTGACCCCAATTTCTAAGTTAGCCAATTATACATTTCAAAGATTATTTGCTGAGCATAATCATCCTTTTATCATCTTTAAGTTGCCTTTGAATTTTGCTGTGTATTTAAAAATATGTAGACATTTATAAATGGAGTGTTATATGCATTAGGGAGAAAAGACTTAGGAGTGGGTTTGTGGAAGTTGCCATAGTTTCAAAATAGATTGATCCACTCATTTCTGGTAGAAAGTAAAAAAAATAAAAAATCTGGTGCCTTCTTTTCACAGCATAGTTTCTTTGAGGATTAAACACACCCCCACCATATCTTCCTCTGAGCATCACTACCAAAATATAGATGCCTGCCCACTCCACTGCACTAAGTCAACTCCTCCTGAACTCTGCCATCTCTTCCCCAGGCCCAAGGATCCATCAACCTTCAAATGTTGAAGGTCTACAATTTAGCACCAAACAGCTAATTGGTAGCTTCTCTAGAAGAAAATCTTCCAGTGCTTAACGATCTATTGCAGGGGTCTTCAAACTTGGCCCTTTTATGACTTGTGGACTTCAACTCCCAGAATTCCTCAGCCAGTATGCCTGGTTGAGGAATTCTGGGAGTTGAAGTCCACAAGTCATAAAAGGGCCAAGTTTGAAGACCTCTGATCTATTACTTCTGCCACCAAACACCTGATCACTGGCTCCATTTAAACTATTTTACTTCCATCTTGGTCACCTGCTGCAGCACCTTTGGCTTCTGGATCCATTCTAATAACTGTCAGGAGCCAGTTTCTTATAGGGCAGTTTCAAGCTACACACCATTAATTTCTGAGGGAATTATAGCTTCTGGTGTTGCTGTTCTGAAAAATAGTCAACAGACGCAATGGTAGCAGAGGATTGTCAACACTATCTATCTAAAAAAATTATGGCAGCAGATAAGATGTCTGATTTTGCCAATTAATTTTAAACCCAGAGAGTGAGTCAAAAATAGAAGTCTGAGGTCCATCCATATGTCCTTCTCATGTTTGCCTATAAATGCAGAATATTTTTTTGAAAATAAAGGATACCTATCATTCCTGTCTATACATATTAGTAGTCCCAAAGGTGCTTTTTTCAAAAGGCAACTGGACTTTCTTTGTTTTTCCTTGAAGATGTTTCGCTTCTCATCATTGCTTCAGTTCTTCAGAAGCTTCTTGGATGAGAAGCGAAACATCCTCAAGGAAAAACACAAGAAAATCCAGTTACCGTTTGAAAAAGCACCTTTGGGACAACCATGACCTGGATGGCTGAGAATCTCCATAGACCAGGGGTGTCAAACTTGCAACATCATGTGATGTGTCATGATGTATCGTGGCTTTTTTTCCCCAAAAAAATGTGGGTGCGGTTTTGACATGACGCATCCGGCCCATGGGCCAGCAGTTTGACACCCCTGCCATAGACACTAAGTATTTGTAATTCTCTGCTAGTCAATATATTTGCAGTTTTGTTTTCTCAGTAATCAAATTATTTTAGGATTATAATAGCTGTTTATTAATAATTTTTATCTGCTTTTGATTGGAGTTTAGGATATATTTATCCCAACACATCAAAAGAAAATTAAGGGAAGAAAACTGCCCTAAAATAATTGTGCTTAATTTATAGTGTTTGTGTCTTATTCCTGCTGTGTTCTTGAACTAGAAGACACTAGTTATCATTGAGTTGGAAAAGGGTTAATGTAAGGATCTAGTATGTTAGAAAACCTGCTGCATTTTTCACAGTTGAAAGAAAATTTTCATTGATCTTTGGGATTTTATTTTTATCTCATTGCTGAATATGCTATAAAGCAGTCAAAAGATAGAAAATCTGGTCCATGTGTTAAGGTTTAAAGGTCAAGAATGACTCAATTCCTGCTTCTGGTAGCTAAGGTGATGTAATAACAAAGAATGTTGTTATGGGAAAAAAAAGAGGAATCCTTCTCCTTGTATTTGCAGAAGCAGTGGAAAACCCTGGAAACTATGTTGACTCTTAAGAGCCAGACTGAAAAAAAAAAATCTGTTCAGAAATTTGCAAAGTGAATATTGCAGTCTCAGATGAGATGGTTTGGATCAATCTTAATTATAGCTAGAATGATACATTCCCCTGAGTTTCAATTCAGCATGCACAAAAACTTGAAACAAGTTCCATGTCCTAGAAAGCAGTGAGTTTCTGCAAAAAAAAAAAAATCCATTTTAATTGAATCCTATTCCATAGTTTCTTTACTTGTTAATTCATCATATCAAAAAGCTTCAAATTATGGGCAGGCTGTGTTAGGCTTAGAAACTCTTCTCCAGCACTGGAGATGGATAATCCACGCAGTGGGTTGAGACTGTATTCCTGGCCAATCAGATCAGTCAGCCAAAGTTGCCACGCCCCGTCTTGGACCATGATCCTTTAGTCTTGACTGATCTGGCCATACAGAGACACCTACAACTTTTGGCTCCTGGGCAGGTATAGTTCCTTTCCATTAGGGGGGATTTTTTCTAGTAGCTGAAATTGCTTAGTTTAAAAGTTAATTAGAGATAATTTAATTCAATTTAATTGATCACTCAAAAATTTCCTTGCTAAATTGTAAGACTCAGGAAGTCAGATTCCTACAGGGGAAACCACCCCCACTTAAAAGGGGGAAATCCCTAACTCCCCTCCCTAACCCAAAAACCCCAGCCACCTTCCAGCAGCCGGCAGCCGCCTTAAACAAACGGGGAGGCTCGGGTAACCCCTCGCGTTTAAAACAAACAAACAAACAAAAAAAAAGACAGAAAGGCAAGCAGTTAGCGAGGGAAGCGGAGGACAAAGGGGACGCATGCTGGGAGGGAGATTGATTAAGGGAAACAGCTGGCGTGCGAAGGAGCAGTCTTTTCACTCCAGGCTGCTCAGGATTTTTTAAATGAGGCACCATTGTCTGCACAGCTGGAAGCACGCGCAGCTCTTTGTTACAACCGCACGTGGCATAGGCAGCCTTGTTAACACATGCGCAGTAGTCTCCTGGCAGCGGCGGCCATATTTTTTGTCCAAACAGGGGAGTTAAAGTTCCTTAAGAAAGCTAGGTTCAGCCGCTGGAGTGAATTAATAGCAAGCAGTACTGGGGTACTAAAGCATCTATTATTCATTCAGAGACATTCAAATCAGACACATAGCTACTGGTTCCAGGACTTGGTGTCTTCAACCTAAGGTAAATAAGAACCTTTCATAACTAACTGTGTTTAGTTGCCTTTGGCTCCTTCCAGACTTCGGGTCCCCCATTAGTGGCCCGTATGCCTCTGGATTTAGTGGTGGGTTCCAGGCATCCCCAGTTGCGTGCCTGTCCTTACCCACCATAGTCAAGCCGGGTTCCAGGCATTCCCATTAGCGTGCCTGTTCTTATCCGTGCACAGTGACTAACTCTGACAATTTGCAGAGTCTGCTCCTGAGTTCCAGACGCCCCCAGTAGTGCGCCTGTCCTTACTCAAAGTTGGAGCTCTCCTACTACCTGGGTCCCCCCTATCGCGGCCCAGCGTTAGTGGAGAATGGAGGAAGCAATCATTCCCTCCACTGGAGCCCCGCCTTCATCCTCTGGAGCACCTGCTTCAGAGGATTCGGAATCCTCTGCAGCCCCTAGAAAGGCTGCAAGGAAGTCATCAAAGAAGGCTGACAAACAGGCAATCAGAAGACACCAAGCCCTAGAAAAAGAGTTTGACAGAGCCCAGAAAAGGGCCAGAATTGAAAATAGGCAGAATGGGGGAATAGGTCCTGATCTACCGCTGGGTCTCCCTTCATCCCCACGGGCCATTTGGTCATTAGGGAGCTCATCACAGTCCCAAACAGAGGGTGGGATAGGCGAATTCTCATCGCTCTCCCGATCCCCCTCCCCACGGAGGTTACAGGAAACCCCGAGGACCATGCTAACCATAGCACCTGCAGGGTCGCAGGCAATGGTCACTCCTCCTGCATTGACGGGGGATCTGCTAGCTACCCTAATAGCACAGGCAGTGGACCGTGCATTTGAGGCCAGGGCTCAAACTTCAAAAGCCAAGTCTCTAGGACTTAGAACGAGGCATCGGGAGGAAACGGAGGACCATCAGGACCTCTCCTCCGTCTCAGACTCGTCGGTCTCTGAGGAAGCTTACCTGGACCAGCCAGGTACGTCACAAGGGATTCAAATGTCTGAGGAGGAGGAGGACACCTCACCTCAAGGGCCGTCCTTCAGCGGCCTGTTTAACCCTTCTCTTTTTGTTACTATTCTGCGCAAGGCTGAGGCCACAGCCCATCTGGGGCATGGGACACCAGCGGAGCCTGTCACAGTTGACACGGAGGCTGAGCCGACGTTCGCCGAAAAGGTAACCACTCAACACCGCATACCATGCCCGACCATGTTCCTAAACACAATAAGGAAACAGTGGGCAGCGCCAACCTCCCTACCGCTTCCTAGCAATGCGGAGAGGAAGCTATTTAACGTAGCAAGGGAGCTAGAGGGAACATTGGAGGTGCCGGTGGTGGACGAACCCATAGGTCCCCTGATATCGGACACGGCCATATCAGGAGATTTTGCTGAGGCTCTTAAAGCCGAGGACCGAAAGAGTGAGTCCAACTACAGGAGAACGCACCAGGCAATAGCTTGGGCTACCAGGGCGTCTACCTCCGCGTCCTTTTTCACCAGAGCCACACTTTGTTGGCTCCGTGAGTTACAGGGCCGGGTTCCCATGGAAGATATACGCACTCACCAGGAACTCAGCAAAATGGTAGCGGCCACGGAATATGCGTCGGACGCAACACTTTTAGCGACCAAGTTTTCAGCCAAGGCAATGGCGGCAAACAACACGAGCAGGCGCATCCTCTGGCTAAAGAACTGGCAGGCGGATACCAAATCCAAGTGGAAATTGGCTTCGGCTCCGTACCAAGGGGCAAAGCTGTTGGTGAGGCACTAACGCCATACCTGACAGAGAACAAGGACAAGCGCAAGGTCCTTAAACACATGCTTAAAAGGCAGGACAAGAGACCCGGCTCCTGGGGAAGGAAACAATCCTTTCGTACGGAAGCCAGGGTCAACTACTTTCAAAATTCCCAACCCTTCCAAGCTAGACAGGATAGGGAAAGACAGGGGGACAGTCAGAACACAAGACATAGGCAAACACAGGGAAGATGGCCCTTTCGGGGGAACAACCGCCCCTTCCGCCGTACCAGATGACTCCCGCCCAGACCTTCCCATAGGGGGCAGACTAGCAGGGTTTGCTCCCCAGTGGGAAGAGACCACCATGGACGTATGGGTCAGGAACACCATACGTCACGGTCTATCTCTAGAATTTCTCTCAAAGCCCCCGAACCGCTTCCGCCCGTGCCCCTGTCCCACAAACCCAACAAAGAGAAGGCTCATGAACGAGGCCGTTCAGCACCTTCTAAACATACGGGCCGTAGAACCGGTGCCTATGAACCAGAGAGACCAGGGGTTTTATTCTATCCTCTTCGTGGTCCCAAAACCCTCGGGGGGTTGGAGAGCCATTTTGGATTTGAAAAGGCTAAATTTCTACATAAAATACCGCAAATTCAAAATGCAGACACTACGCTCCATCCTTGGAAGCGTAAGGAAAGGGGATTTTCTGGCATCGATCGACCTCACGGAGGCATACTTGCACATCCCTATCTCTCTGGCTCACCGCCGCTTTCTACGGTTTGCCTACAGGGGGCACCATTTTCAATACAGGGCACTTCCATTCGGCCTGTCATCAGCGCCCAGGGTGTTCACCAAGATTCTGGCGGTTCTGGCAGCACACCTAAGAAACGTACCAGTCAGAGTCCAGTGCTACCTGGACGATATTCTAATCCAGTCATCGTCCGCCCAGCAGTCTCGGGCGGACCTAAAGTTAGTGATAAAAATGCTGCAGGACCACGGCTTCTCGGTGAACTTTCCAAAGAGTCATCTAACCCCAACTACGAGAATACTCCACCTGGGAGCGGTCATAGACACAAAGGAATGCAAGGTGTACCTATCACAGGAACGCCTCAGCAGCATAAAGAAAGCCGTAAAACAGGTAAGCCGCGGTCAGTCAGTGACGCTGGTCTGCCTCTCCCAGCTGCTAGGGAAGATGATATCGACCATAGCAATAGTCCTTGGGCAAGGCTGCACTCAAGAGAACTGCAATGGTTCATGCTCCCGTTTCAGAGACAACAAATCAGTGCATCCCGGAAGAGGGTAGGCATACCTCTGAGAGTACGACACTCCCTCAGGTGGTGGCTATCTCCAGCTCTCCTCAGGGGGTCCCCCTTCAGGGAACCAGACAGAGTAGTAGTCACAACAGATGCGAGCTTATTCGGCTGGGGAGGCCACTTGGGGACCAAGTGGACACAGGGCCGCTGGTCAGCGGTGGATCTCCGACACAACATAAACTGGCTCGAGCTGCAGGCTATTCACCTAGCGTTAAGACATTTTCACAGCAGCATAAAAGGCAGGCACGTACTGGTCCTGACGGACAACGTGACAGCCAAGGCCCACATAAACCGTCAGGGGGGCACACACTCTCGCTCGCTCTCGGCCGAGGCCCTCCTACTGGGGGCCTGGGCGGAACAAAATCTGGCCTCCATAAAGGCCGACCACATATCGGGGGAGGCAAACATCCAAGCAGATCTGTTGAGCAGATCAACAATAGATCACTCGGAGTGGCAACTACACCCGAGGATCTTCAGGGAGGTCTGTCACCGCTTCGGGCTTCCCCAGGTGGACCTTTTTGCCTCTCCTTCCAATGCCCACCTAACTCGCTTCTTCTCCCGATTCCCATCCAAGGGAGCAGAGCAGACGGACGCGTTACGGAGCCCATGGCCAAGGGGGCTCCTGTACGCGTTTCCACCCTTACCTCTCCTTCCGGCGGTAGTACGCAAGATTCTGCGGGAAAGGGCCGAGGTAATCCTTGTGGCCCCTTATTGGCCAAGGAGACCTTGGTTCGCAGACTTGAGGAGTCTCTCCCGCACGAATCCATGGCGGATTCCTCCGGAGAGGATCTCCCTCAAGCAGGGGGAGATCTCCCACCCAGAGCCACAATGGCTACAACTAGCCGTCTGGCTCTTGAACGGTCAATTTTAGCCAAGGGGGCTTGCTCACAGGGTGTAATTAGGGTCATACAGGCATCAAGGCGCCCCTCCACGAACCGTATCTACGAGGCCACGTGGAGAAGCTTCCAATCATGGTGCTCTAAACAGGAATTGTTACTCGAAGGGATCACAATTCCCAAGATCCTAGAATTTTTACTAGATGGCCTAGAGAGGGACCTCTCGCCAAACACACTGCGCAGGCAAATCGCCGCTCTCTCAACTATACTTTCTGCCAGCCCCGGTGAATCCTTGGGCAAGCATCCCTTAATACGATCCTTCCTCAAGGGGGCTGCGAACGCCAACCGTGCACAGGTATCCATCGTGGGAACTACCACGAGTACTACAAGCTCTTACCAGAGCGCCCTTTGAACCACTCAAAACATGTGACATTCGCTATCTAACCCATAAGGTAGCATTCTTGGTAGCCATCCCGTCAGCTCGGCGGATATCCGAGTTAGCTTCTCTCTCAATGAGGAAGGATCTGTGCCATTTTCACAGGGACAAGGTAGTCCTAAGAATAGACCCTTCATTCATTCCAAAGGTCAACTCCCTTTTTCACAGATCACAGGAAATAGTCCTACCAGACTTCTGTCCAAACCCAGCTCATCCCCTGGAGCAACAATGGCACACCTTGGACGTACGCATGGCACTAAGACATTACATTTCACGCACAGCGGAATTCCGACGCTCGGAAGCGCTTTTCATATCCTTCCACCCCGCTACTAGGGGCCGGAAGGTCTCGTCCTCTACCATCGGTAGGTGGATTAGGGCATGCATCACGGGGGCATACCAGGCGGAGTCCTTGCAAGTCCCCAAGCATATCACGGCCCATTCCACAAGGAGTGCTGCCACCTCAGCAGCATGGGCCATGCAGGCTTCTATTGAAGAGGTATGCAGGGCAGCCACTTGGGCCTCGCCCTCTCCATTCATTCGTCATTACAAAATCGACAGGTACTCCTCTGCAGAGGCCTCCTTCGGTAGGAGGGTTCTCCAGCAGGTGCTAGACCAAAGTTGCACACGGGACCAGTCTATTCCCCAACCCAAGGGACAATAGGCTTTGGTATGTCCCACTGCGTGGATTATCCATCTCCAGTGCTGGAGAAGGGGCGTTGACTTACCTGAACGCCTTTTCTCAGCACGGAGATGGATAATCCACACCCACCCTTATAGACTAGAATAATAGGGTATATTTAGTGGAGCCAAAACGTCTTACTGTCAGTCAATGGCTGCGCTCGAGTCAAGACTAAAGGATCATGGTCCAAGACGGGGCGTGGCAACTTTGGCTGACTGATCTGATTGGCCAGGAATACAGTCTCAACCCACTGCGTGGATTATCCATCTCCGTGCTGAGAAAAGGCGTTCAGGTAAGTCAACGCCCCTTCCCTTGTACAGGTAGTCCTTGAGTTACAATTGTAAATTGAGCCTGGAAATTACGATTCTATGTCATCACAGTCATAAAGTGGGCCATTACATGAAAAGTGATGTCCAATGGATGACTTGCTAATATATTAGTGCTATAATGGGGTCTCTATCAGCAAATGAGTAATTATCCTGTGTTTTCTTGGTATGTGCTTGTACAGCCACAATATTAATAATAATAACAACAACAACAACAACAACGATAATGTTGAAAGGGACCTTGGAGGTCATCTAGTCCAACCCCCTGCTCAGGCAGGAAACCCTATACCATTTCAGACAAATGGCTATCCAGTCTCTTCTTAAAAACTTCCAGAGTTGGAGCATTCACCGCTTCTGGAGGCAGGTGGTTCCACTGGTTAATTGTTCTAACTGTCAGGAAGTTCCTCCTTAGTTCTAGGTTGCTTCTCTCCTTGATTAGTTTCCAATGAATTATTGTAAGTCAAGGACTAGTCATCTAGACCAATTATTATAAGTCAAGGACTAGTCATCAAGTCCCAGAATTCCTCAGCCAGGCACACTGGCTGAAGAATTCTGGGAGTTGAAGTCCAAAAATCATAAAAGGGCCAAGTCTGAAGACCCCTGATCTAGACTTTGTAGCAGGGAAGTTCTGAAGACCAGTGTAGGATAAAACAGCTATGAGAAAGAGGATGCTAAACCAGCTAGGACCTTGGGTCTGTTCCAGCCTGCTCTTTGGAATGGTTTATTTTACCATTTCTCTACATCAGATTCATTTGGCTCATTCAGTCAGTTCCTGAAGCCAAGAACAAGGAATTTGCCCATTAGACCTCTGAATCACAATGTTGGGCTTGGTAGAAGGCTAAAAACATTCCTCTAATAGGTTTCTGTTTTCCAAGAATCTGAACTTACGAAGAGTTTAGCTGAAAGCCTGAAATGATTGTTCTGTGAAGTACAGTTACAGTGATTTTACCTTAATTAGCCTCTTGGTAAAATCCAGTCAAAGCAATGTTCACATGACTTTTCCAACTTATGTTAGATCCGCTTCATACTATTTATAAATAAGTAATAGTAGATGTTATTGTTTTTTTAATTTATATCCATCTTGCTGCCTAAATGACATGCAAAGAGGAAAATGTGGATCTATAGCAACATAAACTGTCTTTTTAAATTTGTGTCTCTGCCAGTTTGTCCTCTTTCTTTCTTTCTTTCTTTCTTTCTTTCTTTCTTTCTTTCTTTCTTTCTGTCTGTTTATCTATCTATCTATCCATCCATCCATCCATCCAATTTATAATTACCCATCTCACTGTCTTAAAGGCAACATCCAGGAAAGCCAGAGAAATACATATAATACAATATTTATCTATCTTTTATCTAATCTTATTTATCACACATAACTTTTGCAACATTATGCAAAGCGCAGAGCAGGAATAAGAAAGAATAAACTGAAGAAATTAAAGTGTGATTGGGGTCGAAAAAAGGAACTACAGCCGTATCTAGGTTATATCAATACCATTCCCTTATACCTCATTATATATCTTTCAATGCTTGCAAACCATCCAAGCTTTCACCCAATTCATGCACAGCTTCCTACACTGCTTTTTATTCTTTAAACATCTCATCTTTGTTCATGAAGGTCTTGGGTCTCTTTAACTATGACTTTCACAGTCTTCCTGTTCTTCTTGACCCATTGACTCTTCCTGCTTACATTCATTTTGTAACTAAGTCCTCATTCATTCTTATTCCATGACCAAACCAACTGGAAGTACTAGTCCTTGATTTATGACTACAATTGGAATTTCTGCTGTAAGCCATTGCAGTCATAAGTTGAATCAGGCCCAAATTTTGGTACCATTTTTGCTACAGTCATTAAGAGAACACAGTTTCCCCAATAGGTGTTTTCACTGGAAATCAGCAAAAGAGGTCATAGAGTCACAATCATGATTGCAGAATGTTGAAACAGGTCTTAAATGCAAGCTGGTTGCTGAGTACCCAGATTACTATTATGTGTCCATGAGGTGGTACGATGATCATAAGTATGAGTACAAGTTGTAATTAATGTCTAAGAAGAAACTATCACTTGTCTGAAATGATATAGGTTCTGCTGTTTGAGTAGGGGACTGGACTAGAAGACCTCCAAGGTCGCTTCCAGCTCTATTCTATTCATTCAATTTTTGCAAACTCATCATAACTTTGAACCATAATTAAATGAACAATCCTAAGGATTGTCCTATATCCCATTCCCATTTTTATTTCTCTTCTAATGTACGTATGTTCTTATTACTCAGTTCTCACTTCCATATAATAGTGTGGGCAGGAGCACAATGTCATTTATTTCAACAAACATTAATTACTCAAGGCAGATCACATAATACTTCCTACTAGGATTTACACATATTAAAATTTTGCCATCTATTTTCCCATTTTTAATAAACATTACACCAGCATACTTCCTATCTGTGCATAATAATTATGTATAATTTGGATTTTTCCCTGAAAAAAAAAACCTCCCTCTTCTTTCATCACTAATATATTAATTTTCAGACCCATGCTCCTTGCTTTTTAATTTAGTACAAATTATTTGTGGTCTCAGACAACACAACAATATCATCTGCATACAAAAATATAAATGCATTCACATTCCCAACCAGCATGCTTCTGCCATCATAATGAGCATTCTGTATCTATTTATCCATAAGTACTTTATACAACCAAGAGGATATCAACCATTCTTGTTTAACTATCTGCTCAATGTTGAATTACTTGCTAAGCATTCCATTTATCCCAAACCTGCTGAGTTACAATTCTCAGGATCCTTTGCCGTAGCCCGCATTTGATGAGTTGTAGTTCAGCGACTTCTAGGTCAGGGGTGTCAAACTCGCAAGTGACATGTCGCGACACATTGTGACTTTTCATTGCCGGCAATGGGGTGGGTAGTTTGACACCCCTGTTCTAAGTCTTCATGCCTAAACACATGGTTGCTAAACCCATGCTAATTTGTTTATAGCCCAACTCAGATTCTCTGTAATGACAGCATTTAGAATAGAATGCACAGCCTCAACTACATCAATCCTATGTAGTAATTTGTTGGCCCTCATTGCCCCTGAAGGTATAACTAACCTGTCTCCCTCTTTCTTTTTCTTTCCTGCATAGAATGTGATACAGAAACAAAGAAGGTTCAAGATGTTCTTTCTGGAATTGAGAAACCACAGGTATGTGACAGACACGCTTAACCAAAAGGAGCAGCATTAAAGATAAGCCATATATTATGTCAATCTATTATAATAAGTACATTTTATTTGCAAGATGGTGTGAATTGAATTGGTCTTGTCATTATAAATACTAGATTCCTAGTGTACTAGTGATTAGTCAAAGGAACAGTACATCCCGTACTATAAATTATAACATTTTTTTTTTTTTTTTTTTGGTCTGGCTTCACATATGCTAAGCCAATGATGGCAAACCTTTTAGAGACTGAGTGTCCAACCTGCAACCCAAACCCACTTATGTAACATCGGGTGCTGGGTGGGTGTGGCCCATTGGGTGGGCGTGGCTGCCGTGGTAACAGCAGACTGGGTGGGACTAAAAAGTTCAATCAATCAATTCCAACTTTGCGAGATCTTTTTTTTTTCCCACGAGAAGTTGAAATTGAGTGATTGATTGAACCCTTTTTTTTTTTTTGCACAGAGGCCTAAAGTGAAAAGGTTTTATAAAACCCAGCTGAAGGCCTAGGACTGGGATGACGGTGCACGTGCCCACAGAGAGGGCTTTGTGTGCCACCTGTGGCACACGTGCCATAGGTTCACCACCACAGTGCTAAGCCATCTCTTTTTTCTTTTTCCTCACCCTGTTTTAGATTAGCACATTGAATTAGCTTGTGAAGGGCTTCAGATCTGATTCCCAAATCCGTATGCAGGGACTTCTCTGAAATTCTTTAAAGCAGCTTTGTCTTTTCCCAGAATCACAGTTACTTTTAAGGAGTTTTAATGTCACATTTGCTTCCTGCAAGCTCTAGAAACTGCTTTTAGGTCTGCCTCTGAAGGACTGCAAATCCATAAAACTCAACAAGTAGTTTACTTAACAAAGTAAGATTAAGTCAGCCCTCTTAACATCATACCTAAATTCAATGAAAGAATCATTTCTCCGGATAAAGCTTCTGGTTCTAACTATTCATTTTAAGATTTCTGAGTTTAGATGAAAGTATCTAATTGATTTCCAGTGTGAGCATGAACATATGTCAAATTAAACTACCCCAACTGGTAAACATGACTGTATCTTCCGTCTCATTACCCATATTCTACACAAGTGAACTCAGAGCAAATACCTTTAATGATTAAGCAGAATTTTAAACCAACAAACAGCCATGATTTCAAATTTCTGGTCCATGGTGGCTGATACAGCATTGCTACATCCTGCTGAAATATGGAAAAGCACTAAATGTCATTAAGGAATTAGGTAGAGAGTGCAATAGTTCTCATTGACCAGCTCCAGTGGGTGTTACTTCAGAATAGTCTGCCCTGCTTCTGAACTCATGTGTGACGTTTGGTTATTTTTCAAAAAAATATCCATTTAAAACATTGAGCCCCTCCCATGCAACTCTAAACAGCAAAGACCAACAAAGAAGTTGACCCTAGAATCATTTTTGCTCAGCCTGAACAACTGCTACAATGCTAATATGACATCACTCTGATTCCTTATCTGAAACGGTTTATTGCTACAGCCAGATTGTGACTCATTTGCCTTTTCAAAACAAGCCGATGTATAGAAACACCCCATAAATAAATAAAACATTATATCTGGCATTCCTTGCATTTTACTTCTAGCTTCCTTTTCACATGTGGGGTATTCAAAGATTATGTAGGAAAATAGCCTAGTGAAAAGCATCTACTAGCATTCATTTGTGATGACCTGTATGCTTTTACTTGTGACTACATCACACATGCAAGTAATACGACCCCCTTCTATTCCAAGCAGTAATAATTTTATTCTGCCAGATGATAGTGGGTAAAACCTTAACTGAGAACCATGATCAGGATAGGCTGAGGAATTCTGGGAGTTGAAGTCCATGAATCATAAAAGGGCCGAATTTGAAGACCCCTGTTTTAGATAAAGATAACATTGATAGGGGGATATGGCATGGGACCATATTATCTGAGGCCTCTTCTCCAGTTACATCTTCCCAGGTCAGGCAGAAGAGACACGTTATGGATGCCATCTATTAAGGAATCCAGGTAGTCCTTGATACATGACTACAGTTGAGTTCAAAATTTTGTTGCTAAGCAAGACAGTTGTTAGATGAGCTTTGCCCCATTTTATGACCTTTCTTGCCACGCTTATTAAGTGAATCGCTGCATTTGTCAAGTTAGTAACATGGTTATTAAATGAATTTGGCTTCTCCATTGACTTTGATTGTCAGAAGATAACAGAAGGTGATCACATGATCCTGGAACACTGCAACTGGCATAAATACATCCCATTTGCCAGGCATCCAAATTTTGATCATGTGACCACAGGGATGCTGCAACAGTCATAAGAGTGAAAAACAGTCATAAGTCACTTTTTTCAATGCCTTTGTACTTTCAAACAGTCACTAATGAATGATTGTAAGTCGAGGACTATCTGTAGCAGGGGTCTTCAAACTTGGCCCTTTTATGACTTGTGAACTTCAACTCCCAGAATTCCTCAGCCAGGCAAGCTGACTGAGGAATTCTGGGAGTTGAAGTCCACAAGTCATAAAAGGGCCAAGTTTGAAGACCCCTGATCTATAGCATCTGATGGGGCCTAGCAGCAGAGGCTTTTCTGTCATGGCACCCATCCTTTGGAACATTCTTCCAGGAGATAAGATAGAATCTGTCTCTACTGATTTTAAAAAAGCTCTGAAGTTATGGTTTTGCTGTCTGGCTTGGAGAGTGGGGTCCAGTGGTCATATGGAGTCTATTTAATAGTTATATCAAATTCTGTGAATGTTTTATACTGGCTGCTGATCACAATAGTATAATTTTGTTTAATATGGTAATATTTTATTTGCTTTTTTCTGCAGATTTCTTATTGTGTTGTTTTCAATTGTTGCAAGGTATCCTGCATCATGTATATAAATAGAGCAGCTGCACCAAAAAAAAAAAATCACTATAGTATAATCCTGTAATTTTAAAACAAATTGTTCATGTCAATCTCACTTTCCTTTGGCTCTGAAGCATTGCCAACTTGCCAGTATTGAAATGTTTGGGGAACAGGACCAGGGGCTGACAATTGTGGAATATGAAGGATCAGCATTTCTGGTGGATGCCAAGTGGGAAAAGGTTGTTTTGCAATATGACTTAAACCATTTAAGGTGGTTTTAAAAGAATGAAATGGATTAAATGAATTACTGTCAAAGATTAATGCAACATTCCGTTTACTTTACTTACTCATTGACCTGAATGCAGAAAAAAAGCGCAGAATGCAGAAAAAAAAATGTCGATCACTATGTAATCCAGGCCTTGAGTTAATAGGCGGTTTGGAAGTGTTTCATGGAAGATTTAAAGTAGTATTTTAACTTGAAAGATGTTATTTTTGACAGGCACATACACAAGATGAACTGTCATCTGCTACATAATTGAAAACAGACCTTTTTGCTGTAATGTAACTAGTAATAATTAATGTGCAGAACTAAATAACATGGATGCCCACATAAATAAAATGTTCCTTTGGATATTCTACTTGCATTTGATTCTGCATAGTATGAAATCTGTCTCTGAACTTAAAAGAAAGCTTATAAAAAAATTAACCAGATTACCATAATTCTCCACAAAAATATAGATCTCACTTGTTTCTGATGGACTTTCCTTGCCTGTTTTCAACGAGTATTCACAATGGTCAAATGATCTTTGAGAATAGATTGTGTGCATCAGCAACATATCTCATATATACTAGTGATTCCCCCCATTTCCAATGAATGGAGTCTTCCTTAGCGATCCATACAAGTAGACACATCAAATTACACATAATGTTGTGAATACAGTATTCTACAAGGCTTTGTGTCACTGTGTTGGACAATCGTAAGATCTGTGGGGAATTTCATAAAATGAATATCCATATTCAATTGCTTTTTCCAGAGAAATCTGTAACCAGAAATCAGTGCAATCTCCTCTAAAGCCTTTCTGGTGGAGGGCTTAGACATACCTCATGGCTGAGATGGATCACTGTTTAAGAATCTGGCCAGGTGTCATGGTTCCGACAGATGAAACTCTTCAAAGAAGAGTTAGCAGTGTTGACACCAGGCAGCTTTTTGCTTCTACATAGCACCTTCAGGAAACCAAATCTCAGTAAAAAGGAGCAGCACAATCTGTTTAGCATTTAACTTGATCCTCTTTCCAGTTTCCATATTTACTTCTACTGTACAGATAAGAATACTATTCATTTTACTCCTTGGATTCTCCAAATTATTAAAGTTCATGAAAGGATAAAATGTTTTGGTTTCTTTTTTTTTTTTTTTTTTTTTTTTGGGCCATATGTTGCACAGAGGTACGTGTGTCCTAGCTGGTGATCATAAAAGAAAGAAAGCATTCCAATTTAACATTGGCTGACTATGGTACATTAAGTTCCAAATCCCTGTGTGAATTTATGCAAAACAGTTATGCAACCATATGTCCATAATAAAAGAATTGGGGAAAAAGCCCTTTCTCCTTAGCTGTACTGGTATATGTCCTAATGCCAGAAATCCAATTCAGATGTCCGTTTGTCCTCATATTCCCCCCTCTCTTTTTTTCAGTTCATAAAATCCTTAATTGAGATCAAATATGGTATGTTCACTGTAAATATCTGTCTTCTTGACTACCGTTTCAGTCCTTTATTATAACTGAGGCACTTTAATTGATCTAATATGAGATTGTGCAATATTTCTACAGATGCCTGGCTTAATTTAATGGCCCTCTTAATTAGTCAGGTTCTCAAAGCAATCAGTGTTAGAATGTTACACAAGTTCAGAAAAAAATGTGAAAGCTACACAAACTCTTCCATTGGCCAATAATGAACTGAAGTACGTGTTTTGAAGTTGGGGTGTGTGTTTTTTTTTTTAAAAAAGAATCAAAGCAAGATCAAAATACCATTTTGTGAAAATATTTAACATGGTATGGTTCAGGATGAATGGAACGACAATTATAATTCATAACTTTGGGGTCCTTGGTGCTTTCTGAGCCTGATTGTTGTCTTGCACACGTTTCATTACCCAACTAGGTAACATCACCACTGCTAGCTAGTATTGACGAAGTTAGTTAGAGCATCAAAGATCCCACAGTTTAACCCTCAGCTAACCCTGAGTATTCTATTGGTAGCTCATAACTTTTCTGATACCTCAAATATAGGCACTTTAAAATGGCAATATGCCTCTTGGCATGAAAACTAACCTCATCTTGTTTTTATCTCCCAAGGTGTCAAACATTCAGGCTAGAACAGTTTTGCTCACTTGGTCTCCTCCAAATGGTCTTTCAAGTGAAGACAGACTCAGCAATGGTTTGCCTTATACGTGTACTTACGAAGTTGCCTTATCAGACAAAGGAAGGGATGGAAAATACAAAACAATCTACAGGTAAAAATCTGCATGTGCATAATCTTACATGTAATCTTTTATATTTGAAGTAGCAAGGCATGGAAATAAATCCAGATGTATTTTTTCTAGAATTGAGTACCAAGTTCCTTTCACTATCACTGTGTTTCCCATTTTTGTCATATCCTCCTACCTGCCAAGAGGTTTTTTCCATGATATTTACCAGCTGGAAAAATTTCCTGTCAAGTATCTAAATGCATTGTGTGCCAAACTGGAATATTGGGATTTTGTCAACTTAACTATTGTGCATTTCTCCTAGGAGGAGAAAAAAAAACAACATAGGAAAGAAATGTATAGAACTGCCAATTGGCTGAAAACGGTTCAAAAAACTGGGTGCCTCTCCATTGTAATAAAAAGCCGTGGGACTTAAGCAGGTTGACCAAGCTTATCCTGTTTCTGCCCTACAGATAGATCTTGATTTATGACCACAGTTGGAACAAGAGTTTCCACTGCTGAACAAGGTAGTTGTTAAGTGCCTGGTTTTACAATCTTTTTTTTTTTTTTTTGCCACAGTTGGTAAGTGAATCACTGCAGTTGTTAAGTAAATCATGTGGATCTTTAAGCAAATTCAGCTTTCTCTATTGTTGAAAGCTGACAAGGAAGGTCGCAACCGGTGATGACATGACCCCGGGATGCTGCAACCATTGTAAATACATGCCCATTGCCAAGCACCCAAACGCTGATCACATGACCATACAACCACGGTCGTAAGTGCGATGATTGGTTGTAAGTCAGTTTTTTTCAGTGCCATTGTAACTTTGAACAATTGCTAAATGAATGGTTGTAAGACTACCTGTAGGAGAGAAATACGCTGAATATCACCCAACCAGAAGTGTTATAAAGAACATTGGATGTAAGATAGTTCATACAACCCTTTTTTGTCCATTCATTCAGCACAATTTTTAAATTATGGGATGTTTACAAATATGGCATTAAGTAATCTCACACATTTTGCTAAGGGGTAGTGTTTATTTAGTTTTAATTTAGCTAGTTTACAGAACCAATCCACTCCTTAAGCCAACACTTATTTATTCCATCTCTTTAGCCAATCCAGGCCTTTCGGGTATATTTCTGTATCAAATGAATTGTTGGCTCACCACGTACTTACTCTAAAAAGCAAATTCTTAACAAAGAGGCAAACTCATTGCAGTAAGCAAAGACTTAGATCAAAGGATCACTTATCAGCATGGTTGTTAAGATGAGGTCTCTCTCGTGCCTCTGATCTCTTTTCTTAAAGAGGATTGATTTAATGAGAAGAGTGCTAATTTCTTATTTGATATCACAAAAATGTCCATCTGTTTGTTTTCTGCCAATTTTTGAAATGTTTAACCTCCGAGTCAGAGAATTCCTACATTTATTTTCTGGGCAAAGGGCTTGAGAAGAGTGATCCCCATGCAATTCTTGTTGTTCCTGCTTGAACAACTGTCCTGCTGTTGTTCCTGCACAGCAGGTTTTTTTTAATATTGTTACCATGGTGATCTCCTGAACTACACAGTGTCTCTGTTTTTACCTCGCTGGGAGGTAAAAACAGATATATAAATATATATTTATATAAATATATAAATATACCTTTATTCTTTGGTAGCGGAGGGATGGATAGCTTAGCATTGTTCTCAGATCTGTTTTAATGTCTACATGAAACCATGATGGGGTGGTCCTCAGGAATTCTGGAGCTGAATACTACCTATATGCAAATGATATGATTCTGTTTTCCCATATCCTTTGAATCAGGACAGGCTATCCATGCCCCAAATCAGGGTTTGGATGCAGTGATAGGAAGGATTAGGGCAGTGGTGGGATTCAAATATGTGAACAACCGGTTCTCTTTGTGGATGCCACTTCCAGAAGTCCATTCTGGGCCTGGGCAACAAAAAATTAGCTACTGGTTCTGCCAAACTGGTGCAAACTGGCTAACCACTGGATTAGGACTAGTGAATTGAAATTAAATCCCAGCAAGATTTTTGCAGATGAGAGATTCCCAGCTTTAGGAGCTAGGGAGTCTCTAAAAAGGATCATAGTTACTCTGATACTAGATATTTGGGGTTGCTCCTAAGGGCATTGTTGTGGCCTACACAACATTCAGGGCCTATTACAAGCTTTGGCTGATGTTTCTAGGGCAAGGTCAGAGTAGCTTCATTTGCAGATTTCATATTTGGATTATTGCACCATGAATGTGTGTGGCTATTCTTGAACTTAGTCCCAAAGCTGCATCTGATACACAGTACTGGAGAGAAGTATTTTATAGAACCAAATTCCATGTCTGCGAAGCATCTCTCAAACCACATACCAGTAGGTCCTTGTTCATGTATCCAGAGATGTGGAAGGCAGTTTGATTGCTATTTGTGGGCAGCCTTTTCTATGGCAATGCCATACTTGTCCCTGAAATTTAGGGGAGATTGAACTAAAAATTCATCTCTTCACCCAGATCTTGAAAGAATGAATGTTTTTCCTTCTTACACTCTAATGCAGTGGTTCTCAACCTGTGGGTTGGGACCCCATTTGGGGTCAAACGACCATTTCACGGGGGTCGGCAAACAATGCAGTCTGCCATTTTTTTTCCCTTTTCCTTAGCTGTGCTACTCCCTTTTATTTTATTGGCTTTCAAAAGCCAATAGGAATTGTCCAGATTGTCTCTGCCCTGCTGAGCCCGCCAAACGGTGCTGCACCAGTTGAGTAGTCCTCGACTTACGACCGGTTGAGTAGTCCTCAACTTACGACCGGGTGGGGGTCGCAGCATTAAAAAGGTTGAGAACCACTGCTCTAATGCATCGGTAGGCAACCTTGGCTCTTTTATAACTCGTGGACTTCAACTCCCAGAATTCCTGAGCCAGCCATATTGAGGAGAAAGGGAGAGGTTTCCATGCTGAGCCATGCTGGCTCAGGAATTCTGGGAGCTGAAGTCCACGAGTCATAAAAGAGCCAAGGTTGCCTACTCCTGCTCTAATGTACAGGTTGAATAAATGTTTCTATATTGTTTTATATGTCACTAATACTCAAGTTATGATCATTTTTTTAGTGAACATTTGACAATGAAGGGCTGGTCCTCACACTTACGACTGGTCCTTGCACTTACAATTGTCACATCATTCCTGTGGTGTCATGATTGTAATTCGTGTGCTTGGCTTACTTAAAATCACAACTGGTAGCAGTGTTCTGCAGTCCCATGACATGTTTGTGACATTTTTTGCTGATTTTCAGCAAAAAAACACTCATTCGGAAGAAAGTGTTTGAACTTACAACCCCAACATTCACTTAATGATTGTGGCATTCGCTTAATAACCATTATAAAAATGATTGCAAAATGGGGTCCAACTCAATTTATGATCACTTACACTTAGAATAACTTTATTGTCCATTTTAATTGTATGCTAATCCAGGGCTTTTCAACCTTTTCACCCATTGTACCACTTTTAGGGTATGGCAACATCCGAGTACCACCAGTCGCCTAGCAAGGTGTCAAAAACTTGATGACCAAAAAAAAAGGGGGAAAAAAGTGATAAAGTACAGGTAGTCCTCGACTTACAACAGTTCACTTAGTGACTGTTCAAAGTTACAATGGCACTGAAAAAAGTGCCCCCCAAGCCACAGTCAAGCAAGACTGCCCGCCCAGCGGCACTCTTCCTCCTGTCCGAGGTTTTATTGTTGTGAGCATTTCTGTTGAGGATTGGCAGCAGGGGTGGGGTGGGGGGGTGTTTGGTTTTTATTCCCCCGTCTGCTGGATGGTTGCAGCAGGTTTTGGTCACTTCACATGACCCTGGGACACTGTGACCATCATAAATATGAATCAGTTGCCAGGCATCTGAATGTAAATCACAAGACCCTGGAGATGTTGCAACATTCCAGCTGATCGGCGCTTCTTCTGGGCTCAGCAGAAGTACCAGGATCAGTGCTGCTTTCCAGCTGATTGGTGCTTCAGGACTCAGCAGAAGCGCCAGGATCAGCGCCGAGCTCCAGATGGAGCCTGGCACTGATCCTAGCACTTCCACTGAACCCTGACAGCCCCAAAGAAGTGCCGATCAGCAGGAAAGCGGCACTGATCCTGGCGCTTCTGCTGAGCCCTGACAGCCCTGCAGCTCCAGCCATCTCTCATTTAGGCTTGTGCAGTGTTGCCACTGGTTCAACTCATTCCCCTCCCCCGCTACCACTTTTCTAAGATGGTCACATACCACTTGCCAAGTGCCAATGTACCACAGGTAGCACCCGTACCACTGGTTGAAAAGCCCTGCGCTAATCGGCAGACATTAAAATGAAATTTTGTTGCATACAGCTCTCAAAGTTCACCATCTCCAATATACACTACATAAATATGACCATTTTTTTTGCATATACCCACATACCCACATATATTGTATGACACAGAGAAACAACACAGTCTAGTTCGGATTATGTATACATGTGCATGGTGAGAAAAATGAATCTTGCAAGTTTACCAGACTGATGACATAGGGAACAAAGCTGCCACAGAATCGGGTAGTCCTACTGGAATTTGAATCTGATCACAATAGCTTATGACACAAATTGCAGCCCCAACTGTGGTTGTAAGTCAAGGACTACCTGTATTATCTTATATTCATTGCTGTATTTATATAAACTGTTTATGGGAAGTTTCAGCATAAGAATTAGCATATCAATACAATTAATACATCAATCATTTTTATTAATACTAATAATAATTTTAGGTCTGTAATCCTTCAGTTACATCATTCTTCAAATGCCATTGAAGTAATTTACAAAAAGAAACAGTTTAAAAAATCTTTAAAAATGTGAGATACATTATGAAGTCAATGAAATATTTGTTATAGTTTCCTTTTCAAACCTCTGCAGTTTGCCTACAATTGGAATAATTTTTTATTGAGAACCACATTTTTATTATTATATTGTTGTAAAACTCACATAGTACATTACTTCAATACAGTGGTGCTAATTTAAAAGTTCATTAGATCAATACTGTATTATTACTTTATGTTGTTTGTACATATTAAAAAGGGTAAAAGAACAAACAAGTTTGACAATGAGTAGAATACCAATAGGTGAAGAAAGAGGAGGGGAAATCTATTAGATTTCTAACTCCCTCCTTTCATGCACTTATTTATTACAATATTAATAAATGTTTAGGTCTATTAGAAACCAAAATGATTATGTCTACCATGCTACATGATCTATTCACGGGAAATTTTGTTTAAATTGGGTTAAACTTCTGTTGTTGAAGGTTTACTGTTAATTTTCCCATAGCTGCATATTCTCCATGTGTAACTTCCCAATCAGATATTATTGGGATTATATTTTTCGTTTGGTATTGGGCAAAATTTATTCTCATGATTGAGATCATGTATATAATTGGAGTACGTTGGATGGGATCGTAATATATAGTGCATATTTGCTAGATAAATCAGTACTTTTATTTTTACTTTTGTTTGTTTGTTATACAACTCTGCCTCTTTTCCAGTGGAGAAGAATTGGAATACAAACTGAAAGATCTTAGGCCTGCAACAGAATATCACATCAGGTGAGCCTCCATAATGTAATACATTCATTCTAGATAGCATAATAGATGCTCCAAATTTGATGGGTCCTGCCATTTCCACATAAATGCTGACAACAATCACAATGCAGTGAATGTTTTAAAATAAGCATGTTTCTCACTTTGGGGATTTAGCCAAGTGAATGCTGACAAATGTCCCAAACTGACTATCTGCTTTCAGCTGTGTGTCATGGAGGGGTTTTTTTTTTAGCTGTTCACAAAATTTTTTAGGCTTGTCAACATTCATAAGGCTTAACAAAGCATGGAATCTTTGGTAAATAAAGTAGATAAATTAAGGCTGTGAAAATGCTGTGCTGTTTTTTTAAAATTACATTGGACAAGGACAAGTGATTCTCTTTGCCATTTCTCAATTTTTTTCAATTCTACTGATCCCTAAATCTGAGGTTAAATTTTTAGAATGGGTGTTTACATCATTCTCAGATGCATTACAAGAAAATTTGGCATCCGGAAGCCTCCTTGCAATCCTTGGCCTTATTCTGGCCACCTCCAGCAACCATGATCATTTATTTATTTATTAAATTTATATCATATTAATTTATCATTGTTTTTCTATTGCTGTGAAAACCCTTAACTTTCCATCATCCCCAACTCTGCAATCTCAAAGGAAACGCCTTTAAAAGTCAGAATAACTTTTCAAGCTTTTTAAAGACTTTCTTCCTGATTTGAAGAAAAGGGAGATTTCTCTCTCTATCCTGAAAGCTTTTTCATCTAAGCATGATGGGAGCGTTGCAGGATAATCATTTCTGACACCAAACAGGAAGAGTTTGTCAGTATTGCTGGGAAATAAGAATGAAGTCATTAGAACCAGTTTCACTACATGGCTTTCTAAAAAACAGAAGCAATCATTCAGTTTCTCTTTGTAAGACACTGAACAAGAATGACATTTTGTATCTATGATCAGGAAATAAATCAGCTTTTCACATTTGAATAGTGGCTTAATCGTGCCAACCATTTCAGGAGGGTGAAAGAAGTAAATAGAAAATCTATTATGGAACATTCACTATAGATAAATATGTCAGAGTGAATAATCACAGAGGCTGAGAATTGTGGGATAGGTCTAGACTTAGACTCAGTTAAATTAAGGCAACCTAAATTTATAAGCATCTTACCCCACTGATTTCTATTGAACCACTCTGAATATTATGCCAGACTGAGGAACATATTTCTAGAATTTCTCTTTATAATCAGAAACCCCTTCCAATTACAAATAATCATCTAAAGCCAGGAGTATATACCAGAATCATAAAAAGAAGCTTACATTATCCTATCAACTTAACAAGGATTATTTGAACTCCTGTTAACAGAATAACAGAGTTAGAAAAGACCTTGGAGGTCTTCTAGTCCAACCCCCTGCTCAGGCAGAAAACCCTACACCATTTCAGACAAATGGCTGTCCAGTCTCTTCTTAAAAACTTCCAGTGTTGGAGCATTCACAGCTTCTGGAGGCAGGTTGTTCCACTGGTTAATTGTTCTAACTGTTTAACTGCTATCAATGCCAAAAACAAAGGGCCTTTTTAGTATATATATTTTTAAAAGATTTTTATTCACTTATAACATAAAATTTGTTGTTGTTGTTAGTCCAACCCACCGTGACCCCATGGACAATGTTCAACCCACCGTGACCCCATGGACAATGTTCCTCCAGGCCTTCCTGTCCTCTACCATCTTCTGGAGTCCATTTAAGCTCATGCCTACTGCTTCAGTGACTCCATCCAGCCACCTCATTCTCTGTCGTCCCATTCTTCTATTGCACGTAATCTTTCCTACCATTAGGCTCTTCTCCAATGAGTCCTTCCTTCTCATTAGGTGGCCAAAATACTTGAGTTTCAACTTCAGGATCTGGCCTTCTAAAGAGCAGTCGAGGTTCATGCAGTCCAGGGGCCTCAATTCTTTAGCGCTCAGCCTTTCGTATGGTCCAACTTTCACAGCCATACATTGCAACTGGGAAAACCATGGCCTTGACTATAAATACTTTTGTTGGCTGTTTAGTATGCTGTCTAGATTTGCCATAGCTTTCCTCCCCAAGAGCAAGAGTCTTTTAATTTCTTGGCTGCAGTCCCCATCTGCGGTGATCTTGGAGCCCAGGAAAATAAAATCTGTCACTACCTCCATTTCTTCCCCATCTATTTGCCAGGAATTGAGAGGGTCAGATGCCATGATTTTGGTTTTCTTAATGTTTAGTTTCAAGCCAACTTTTGTATTCTCCTTCTTCACCCGCATCAAGAGGCTCTTTAATTCCTCTTCACTTTCTGCCATTAGAGTGGTATCATCTGCATATCTTAGATTGTTGATATTTCTCCCAGCAATCTTAATTCCAACTTTTGATTCATCTAGCCCTGCCTTTCTCATGATGTGCTCTGCATATAAGTTAAATAGGCAGGGCGACAGTATACAGCCTTGCCGGGCTCCTTTCCCAATTTTGAACCAATCAGTGGTTCCGTGTCCAGTTCTCACTGTTGCTTCTTGACCAGCATTTCTCAAGAGACAAATAAGATGGTCTGGTACTCCCATCTCTTTGAGAACTTGCCACAATTTGTTGTGATCCACACAATCATAGGCTGTAGCATAGTCAATGAAGCAGAAGTAGATGTTTTTCTGGAATTCTCTAGCTTTCTCCATGATCCAGCGTATGTTGGCAATTTGATCTCTAGTTCCTCTGCCTCTTTGAAATCCTACCTGTACTTTTGGAAGTTCTCAATCCACATACTGCTGGAGTCTAGCTTGTAGGATTTTAAGCATAACTTTACTAGCATGTGAAATGAATGTAATAGTGCAATAGTTTGAGCATTCTTTGGCATTGCCTTTCTTTGGAATTGGAATGTAAACTTACCTTTTCCAATCCTGTGGCCACTGTTGAGTTTTCCAAATTTGCTGGCAAATTGAATGTAGCACTTTTACTGCATCGTCGTAAAAAACATAAAATAGAAGAATACAAAAAGCAAATAGTGAGGAACCATGGTAGGGGAATGAGAAAAAGAGAAGTGTGGAAAAGGGAAGGGGGAGAGAGAAAAAAAGGCGTTGACTTCCGACTCCCTCTGTTATAGTAGAATAAGGCATTATCATCAAATCTGAACTTTTTACATTTCTATAGTAGTATGAAATAGCCATTTCTATATCAACAAATCAAACTAATCAGTAAAACCCAAAATCATAGTATCATTTTTTTCCACCTCAAACACAAAGTCCAGAAGCGGTTTCCAAGTAGAAATAAAAGTACTTAAATTCTTTTCTTTTATCAAAACACTCAGTTTATCCATCTCTAATTCCATCAGCTTTTGTAGTCATTCGTCTGGTTTGATCTTTATATTCACTTTAAGAATTTTCTGTATTAAAATATGAATCCTACTCCAATATTTCTTTGCTTTATCACATGTCCACCATAAATAATAAAAAGTCCTTTCTTTACATTTACATTTCCAACATGTCTTTTTACTATATTTTGACCCAAGTAAATTTCAAGATCTTAGTGGAAATAAATAATAGCATTCCAATGTTTCCCACAAAGGATAGTCTTCTACATTTTCAACGCTCAATGCTATTTTTTTTGAAATATTAACCCTCATGTGATTGGTTGTATGAAAAGTACAAGGCATACTGGGTCTTGTCACTAGCCTTATTGCTAAAGAATGCCACAATTCTTGCTTCCCCTGACAAATTCTGATTTGTTGTTTAGGTTGTCAGGAGACAGATACAGAGAGCAGGGCGGGGAGCCATTCAAAACACAAGGACAAAGACACCTTTAAACATTTTCAGTTTAGCAATGGGGTTAGATAGGGATAGTGGCATCACCATTTGAAAAATAAAACTAAATTTAGCTGGACTCAGAATTGGCAGAGTGTTTGTCTAGACTTGAATGCAGTTAATTTTGTGTACTCTGGAAGATTCTTTTTTGGAAACTGAGCAATAACCCTTAAGCGCTGGAGCGGGTATCTGGTTTTTTTTTTTCCAGTGGTGCCACAATCCTTTCCTACCAATATCAGCACAGTATAGTTCTTCTTCCCTTCAATCCGTTGCATAGTACTGTTTTTTTTTTAATCTGACCTAACCTGGCATCTTTATTTCATTTATTTAAAACATTTCTATCCTGCTTCCTTACAGCTACAAAGATAGGATTATCCAGTTCTTTTCCTTTTTCCATCCAGTCTCTTTCCATGGAATTCAGTTTAATTAAAAATTAGATCATCTGCCCATGTTTTAGGATGGTTTTACCAAAAACTGGCATTTACTTCCAGTTTTCAGCAAAACTGTGCCAATAGCGAACCATTGGTGCACTTAATAACTGTGGCGTTCACTTAACAACCATTGGGGTTTGCCTAATGGCAAATTAGGGGGGAAAATGCAGTTGGCTGTAAATGTGGTCTGATTGTCAAGTGGCTGAAGTGAGGTCACATGACTGCAGGGAAAGGGCGATCATCAGAACTTTGAATCCAGATTGTAAGTAACTCCAACATCGGAGTTACATCGGAACGTTGAATGGTTGCTAAGTGATCCATCATAAGTCGAAGACTACCTTTGTAGGTGATTTATTTCACTCTTGCATGGAGTAAGATTCTCGATGCTCCAGAACATACAGCTGATGAGGGCAGTGCAAAACCTGTAATTAAATTAGAAGTAGAAGGTGCCATTTACTTCATTCCACAGTCCTTATTCTAAGCCAATTAAGGTGAGCATTTTCAAGCTACTTTTGATGAATTGAGTAATGTTGTGAAACTCACACAATTAGATCAATAATAACAAAACTTTCTTCCGTTTTTCAGGATATATGCTATGTACAATTCCGTGAAAGGATCTTGCTCAGAACCCATCAGTTTCATCACCCGTAGCTCTGCTCCAGAATGCCCTGTTCCACCCAGACCTTCACACAGGACCAAAAATTCCTTGACTTTGCAATGGAAGGTAAATCTTCTCTTGAGAAAATGTGTGTGTAGGCAGTCTTCTCTCTTCTGAAACTCTTCAGATTTCCGTTCTCTTCTCCTTAAGCCAGGTAGATGAAAATGATCGTTGGAGGTGTATATCTCCACTATGCCTTGAAGGTGTCAAGCTAGGAAACACTGTATAGATTTTCTCTGCATGTGAACATACGTTGTGTCTGTGTGTTTAAAAAAATATGAAAAACTGTTTTTCACTGCATCCAAACAAGGCAATTTAAAAGGATGAAGATTTTTTAGGTGGGGAACTCAGCATCTTGGCCTTCCAGCTATAAGGAAATCCGAGACTTGCTAATTATTATTCTTTATTAAATTTTTACACTGTTCAACTTCTAATTCCTCTGGCTGATTCATACACACACACACACAAACAAAAAATCCAAATAAAATGATTGATTGATTCTGCATTACAGGTAGTCATCAACTTACAATCACAATTGAGTCCCAAATTTCCATTGCTAAGCGGGACAGTTCTTAAAGTGAGTTGAAAGGGGCCTTGGAAGTCTTCTAGTCCAACCCTCTGCTAAAGCAGGAGAACCTACACCACTTCAGATAAATTGTTGTTCAGTCTTTTCTAGTTGGGTAATGAAACATCTGCATGCAACGAACCAAGGTCAGAGAGCATCAAGAACTCCATCATACAAGTTTATTTATTTATTTATTTTATATGTAAAAATTATATCCCACTTTTTCTACAGATGTTCAGGTGATGTAAATTAAGGATCTTTCAGAAGATAGTACTATTGCAGATATCACTCCTACAAGTTTGACACCAGAATAAGGGATTATTTAAAGCAGATAACAGAGTTAATGTATCATGTATAATGGCATAGGCCAGTGATGGCGAACCTTTTAGAGACCGAGTGCCCAAACTGCAACCCAAAACCCACTTATGCATCGTCAGGTGCCAGGTGGGTGTAGCCCATTGGGTGGGCGTGGCTGCAGTGGTAACAGCAGACTGGGTGGGACTAAAAAGTTCAATCAATCAATTCCAACTTTGCAAGATCTTTTTTTTCCCACGAGTTGAAATTGGCTGATTGATTGAACCTTTTTTTTTTTTTTTTTGTACACAGCGGCAGAGGCCTAAAGCAAAAAGGTTTTATAAAACCCAGATGAAGGCCTAGGACTGGGGTGACGGCACGCATGCCCACAGAGAGGGCTCTGAGTGCCGCCTCTGGCATAGGCAATCTTGTTTTGTCACTTCCAGCTATAGGTAGCCCTTGGATTTTTCTGAAACGGTATAGGGTTTCCTGTCTGACTTCCAAGGTCCCTTCCAACTTTTTTATTATTATTATTATTATTATTATTGCTTTTTGAAATGAAGTCTGGTGGCTGAAAGTGCTCTTGAACCTGGTACTCCCAGTTCAAGTCCAACATCTTAATTACCATACCACACCAGCTCCTTTAAAATATGTTGCTCTCTTGCCTCGTCTTATGTCTTAGAATCCGGCATGTAACTGCTATGACTGAAGATGCAGGTTACAACCTCATTTAATAGGAGGCAAGAATTCTTACACTCTTAATGCTTTCAAAAAAGAACAGTCTGTCAACCATGAAGACCTCAGTGAGATTCATAAAGATCTTGTTTTCCCTTTCCTGGCACTGCCACCAATCTAAGCTTCCTGTCCTGGAATTTTCTGCTCTCTAGCTCTCTCTTTTTTCTTTTTTTCTTTTTTGAATAACATTTATTCCATGACCTTCTCCATCCTTCCCTTATGTTTATTTACACAGGCCCCAATTGACAATGGTTCAAGAATCACCAGCTACCTTTTAGAGTGGGATGAAGTAAGTGCCAATTATTTTAGGGGGAAAAAAAACACCTTTGTCCTTTACCTTAAACTGTTTCTACACACTTTATCAAATGCAGGGGAATGAGAATGTGGAAAAATTGTTCCATTGATTTGTTGATTCCTTATTTAAAAATAATGAGCATTTCTGAATATTTTTACAAATACTTGTCCTCCCAAATGTGTTTCTTTCAAGGCTCTTAACATCCACAATTTTGGGTGTGGAGGGTAAGATATTAACTTCCTTTTCACTCCCTTTGCCTTGTTATAAAACAGACTTGCTGTAAAATCAGGTTTTCAAAATCAGTCTGATACATAACCACGTTTCTGTGGGAGTCAAAGGCCCCTAAATCACACGTTTGTTTACAAAGTCTCGTTCCAGGAATAAATTTCAAGTATAAAATTTACATTTCCCTAATACAAAATAGCCCTCAACTTACAACCACAACTGAGCCTGGAATTTTGGTCATAAGTCATTATTGTCATAGGTCAAGTCACCACATGAATGGACTCAACTTTATGACTGTTTTTATGGTGGCTATTAAGCAGGCCACCATGTTTGTTCAGCAAATCACCCACTCATTAAGTGAATTACCTGGTAGTAAGTCTAAATCCAACTTATCCAATGGGCATGTCATTTTTGCCATTTTTGGCTGGAAAATTGCAAAAAAAGTCATAAAATCTGATCACGTGGCTTCAGGATGCTGCAATTGGTTGATATGCGGATAGGTGACTGCAAGTGATGATGCAACAGTTGTAACTTCAAGGACTGATTCTACATATCTTTCTTTAACTGAGTTATAACTTCAAATGGTTGTTAAATTACTGGCCGTAAGCAAAGACTATCTGTATGTTGGAGGAAGCCAATCAGCTATTAATATTAATATAACAGAAGAAATAGTCATCAATTAAATCTTTGCCTGTTAGTAATTATTTAAGGCAGGGAAGCGGTTATTTCATCGATTCTTAGATTTTATCTTAGCTTATTAAGCTAAGATAAGAGAGCCTGTTTGCAGTTAGTGTATTCCTCATTTTAGCTAACCAATGGCAGTTTAGAACATAATAATTTAGAACATAATAATTCTTATTATGTTCAAACCCAGGTCTCATCTTTTTAATGTTGCTTTAATGTAATGGCTTGTTCAGAAAATATTGACCAGATGTTCTAAATTAATACTTAAAGGAACTGTCACAATTAGGAAAACAAAATAAAAATACAAATTGAGTTTTTCATCTATTTGGAAAGAAGCTGGTCTGAATCTGCATAGAAGAAGTGGGTATTTCTTCTGTGTGAATGGCGAGGGAGGGAGAATATTCATTTATTTATAAGATTGATAGACTACCCATCCTGTGGAACATAACTCTGGGTAGTTACAACAATAAAATCACAAAAAAAGAAAAGAAAAAGAAAAACAAGAACAGCAGGTGCTTCATCCATCATCTACAAGAGTATACTGAAATTTTATAGATAAATATGAGAAATTTCTGATGAAATTTTTGATGAAAGAAAAAAATAGTTTGGGAAGGAGAGTTTTCAATGTACTAGTTACAATTAATTTTATCCTGCATCCAGACTACAAATTCCTTCCCTCCCATCTTTCCTTTCCTCAGTTTCTCTCTTTCTCTGATAGTGGTGATGGAGAAATAGCTCTGGTTGTATACACGTACAAGTGGTCCTCGGCTGGCAATAGTTCATTTAGTGACTGTTCAGAGTTACAACAGCCCTGAAAAAAGTGACATGACCATTTTTCACCCTTATGACCGTTGCAGCATCCCCCTGGTCACGTGATCAAAATTCAGATGTTTGGCAACTGATTCATATTAATGACGGCTGCAGTGTCCCGGGGTCATGTGATCTCCTTTTGTGACCTTCTGACAAGCCAAGTCACTTAGCAACTATATTATTAGCTTAACAAGCTAGTTATGCAGTTATTCACTTAACAACGGTGGCAAGAAAGGTCATAAAATGGGGCAAATTCACTTGACAAATGTTTCACTTAGCAACAGAAACGTTGGGTTCAATTCTGGTCATAAGTTGAGGACCACCTGTATATGAGTCAATAGGTATGCTTAAATGGTTTCTTTCTTTCTTTCTTTCTTTCTTTCTTTCTTTCTTTCTTTCTTTCTTTCTTTCTTTCTTTCTTTCTTTCTTTCTTTCTTTCCAACCCACCATCTTTTCCCTCACATTTACAACTAGTTGCTTTGTAATTCTAAATATATCTCTTTTTTTGTAATATTTTATTGATTTTCTAATTTTACATTTAAGTATTTAAAAAGCAACATCGTGGTTGGGTTAATCGATAATTCAATAACATACAAAAATCTTTAGTATAAATCTCAAGCTACCACATCAAATATTTCCTCTCTTTTTCCCTTAATATCTACTCTCTCATATTTGAACTAATACAGTTCTCATTATATCAATTAAGTAAAAATAGCATTGTTACATTTATCAATACATTTTTAGCTTATACATATCCTAGTTGCTTTAACATTCAATTTGTATAGACAATCAATGTCCTGTTGTTAGTTTTTCCCAATTTTTAGTTTCCCATCAATATTCAAATTTAACTTTTAATATTTATACTTCCAAGTTTTAAGTGACCAAAATTTTCTTTATCTCAATTCATAACAATATCTAGTATTCAAAATACATATCTTATCTATTTGAGTATATTCTATTTTAATTAGTAATATAAAATCCTCTCTAATAAATCAAAACCCCAATTTTCTTCAGCCTTATTCTGGCTTTCTTCCTTTGCCAGCTTGCCTTCCCTGTCAGTGCTTTTAAGTCATCAAATAGATCTCCCTCGGGTTGTTATATATATTATTTAAAATAAAGGAGACATTCAGTCGCCATTTTTTTGGAAGGGCTGGCAAATCGTCTCTCTATTATTCCAGATCCCCATAGTTGTCCTGATATGTTTGTCTTCCCTTCGGTCTGTTCTTCTTTTTTTTTCAATTTCAAGTTTTTTATTAATTTTACAATATTATATTTACATATTTGAAAAGTAGCGTGGCGGCTGAGCACAGTAATTCCATTACATTTGAATATCATCAGTACAAATCTCAAATTATTACAACAAACTAATTCCCTCTCTTTCCCCCATGATATCTACTGTCATGTTCAAACCCAATACAGTTCTTATTCTATTATTCAAACAAAAAATACCTTTCTAATATTCATCACCCCTTTATGGATTACTGCCTTGTCGTGGCGAAGGGGCTTGCGTAACTCAATGAAGCTATAAGCTATGCCGTGCAGGGCCACCCAAGACGGACAGGTTATAGCAGAGAGTTCTGACAAAATGTGATCCACTGGAGAAGGAAATGGCAAACCACTCCAGTATCTTTGCCATGAAAACCCCATGGACAGTACTAAAAGGAAAAAAGATATGACGCTGGAAGATGAGCCCCTCAGGTCGGAAGGTGTCCAATATGCTACTGGGGAAGAGCAGAGGGCTAGTACTAGTAGCGCCAGAAAGAATGAAGCGACTGGGCCAAAGCCGAAAGGACGCTCAGCTGTGGATATATCTGGTGGTGAAAGGAAAGTCCGATGCTGTAAAGATTTTTTCTCCATAGGAACCTGGAATGTAAGATCCATGAATCAAGGCAAGCTAGACGTAGTCAAAAAAGAGATGACAAGAATGAACATCGACATCTTAGGAATCAGCGAACTAAAATGGACAGGAATGGGTGAATTTAACTCAGATGACCATCAGGTATACTACTGTGGGCAAGAATCCCTCAGAAGAAATGGAGTAGCCTTCATAGTCAATAAAAGAATAGGAAAAGCAATACTGGGATACAATCCCCAAAATGACAGAATGATCTCAATTCGAATCCAAGGCAAACCATTCAATATCACAGTAGTCCAAATCTATGCCCCAACCACTGGTGCTGAAGAGGATGAAATTGACCGGTTCTATGAAGCCCTACAGCACCTTATAGAATTAACACCAAAAAATGATGTCCTTATCATCATGGGGGATTGGAATGCTAAGGTAGGAAGCCAAAAGATAACCGGAATAACAGGCAAGTTTGGCCTTGGAGTACAAAATGAAGCAGGGCACAGGCTAATAGAATTTTGTCAAGAGAATACGATGGTCATAACAAACACTCTTTTCCAACAACCCAAGAGACGGCTCTACACATGGACATCACCAGACGGTCAACATAGAAATCAGATTGACTATGTACTCTGCAGCCAAAGATGGAGAAGCTCTATACAGTCAGTAAAAACAAGACCAGGAGCTGACTGTGGCTCAGATCATGAGCTTCTCGTTGCAAAATTTAGGCTTAAATTGAAAAAAGTAGGGAAAAGCACTAGGCCACTCAGGTATGAACTAAATCATATTCCTGATGAATATACAGTAGAGGTGACAAATAGATTTAAGGAACTGGATCTGATAGACAGAGTGCCTGAAGAACTATGGATGGAAGTTCGCAACATTGTACAAGAGGTAGCAACTAAAACCATCCCAAAGAAAAAGAAATGCAAGAAAGCAAAATGGCTGTCTGAGGAAGCTTTGCAAATAGCTGAGGAAAGAAGGGAAGCGAAAGGCAAAGGAGAAAGAGAAAGATACACCCAATTGAATGCAGAATTCCAGAGAGTAGCTAGAAGAGATAAGAATGCCTTCTTAAATGAACAGTGCAAAGAAATAGAAGAAAACAACAGAACAGGGAGGACCAGAGATCTCTTCAAGAAAATTGGAGATATGAAGGGAACGTTTCATGCAAAGATGGGCATGATAAAGGACCAAAATGGCAGAGACCTAACAGAGGCAGAAGAGATTAAGAAGAGATGGCAAAACTACACAGAAGAACTATACAAGAATGAGCTTAACATCCCAGATAACCACAATGAGATGGTCACTGACCTCGAACCAGACATCCTAGAATGTGAAGTGAAATGGGCCTTAGAAAATCTGAGCAACAACAAAGCTAGTGGAGGTGACAGTATTCCAGCTGAGCTATTCAAAATCTTAAAAGAAGATGCAGTAAAAGTGCTACACTCAATTTGCCAGCAAATTTGGAAAACTCAACAGTGGCCACAGGATTGGAAAAGGTCAGTTTACATTCCAATTCCAAAGAAAGGCAATGCCAAAGAATGTTCAAACTATCGCACCATTGCACTCATTTCACATGCTAGTAAAGTTATGCTTAAAATCCTACAAGCTAGACTCCAGCAGTATGTGGATCGAGAACTACCAGAAGTACAGGCAGGATTTCGAAGAGGCAGAGGAACTAGAGATCAAATTGCCAACATACGCTGGATCATGGAGAAAGCTAGGGAGTTCCAGAAAAACATCTACTTCTGCTTCATTGACTATGCAAAAGCCTTTGATTGTGTGGATCACAACAAATTGTGGCAAGTTCTTAAAGAGATGGGAGTACCAGACCATCTCATTTGTCTCTTGAGAAACCTATATGCAGGGTCAAGAAGCAACAGTGAGAACTGAACACGGAACCACTGATTGGTTCAAAATTGGAAAAGGAGTCTGGCAAGGCTGTATACTGTCGCCTGCCTATTTAACTTATATGCAGAGCACATCATGAGAAAGGCAGGGCTAGATGAATCAAAAGTTGGAATTAAGATTGCCGGGAGAAATATCAACAACCTAAGATATGCAGATGATACCACTCTAATGGCAGAAAGTGAAGAGGAACTAAAGAGCCTCTTGATACGGGTGAAAAAGGAGAGTGCAAAAGTTGGCTTGAAACTCAACATTAAGAAAACCAAAATCATGGCATCCGGCCCTCTCAATTCCTGGCAAATAGATGGGGAAGAAATGAAGGTAGTGACAGATTTTATTTTTCTGGGCTCCAAGATCACCTCAGATGGGGACTGCAGCCAAGAAATTAAAAGACGCTTGCTCCTGGGGAGGAAAGCTATGACAAATCTAGACAGCATTCTAAAAAGCAAAGACATCACCCTGCCAACAAAAGTGCGCATAGTCCAGGCCATGATTTTCCCAGTTGCAATGTATGGCTGTGAAAGTTGGACCATAAGAAAGGCTGAGCGCAAAAGAATTGAGGCCTTTGAACTGTGGTGCTGGAGAAGACTCCTGCGAGTCCCTTGGACTGCAAGGCGTTCAAACCGGTCGGTCCTAGAAGAGATCAACCCCGACTGCTCTTTAGAAGGCCATATCCTGAAGTTGAAACTCAAGTACTTTGGCCACCTAATGAGAAGGAAGGATTCACTGGAGAAGAGCCTAATGCTGGGAAAGATTGAGGGCAATAGAAGAAGGGGACGACAGAGAATGAGATGGCTGGATGGAGTCACTGACGCAGTAGGTGTGAATTTAAATGGACTCCAGAAGATGGTAGAGGACAGGAAGACCTGGAGGAATGTTGTCCATGGGGTCGCGATGGGTCGGACACGACTTCGCAATTAACAACAACAATATTCATCAATAATCTTCAGTCTATACATATCTTAATTAATTTGATATTCTATCTTTTAGACAATAACCTAATAATTTTTTTAACTTTAATTTGCCTTTGATATTTAAGTTTAACGTTTAATCTTTATCATTTCCAGGTTTTAAATGATCCCAATTTCTAAGTCTCCTATCTCACATTTGGAGCTAATAATTTTTTTTCTTTTCTTCCTTTCACTTCCTTCCTTTCTTCCTTTCCAGAAAGAGAAAGAAAAATAAAAAATAAACCACCAACATTTATATCACAAACCCATATACAAATTTAATTAGTAGTACTTATACTTTTAAGTTTTACTTAACGTTTGTCTCAACTCATAACAATATCTTAAATTCAAATCTTAATTATTTGTAGACGTTCAGATTATATTTAATATTTAATTTTTCCAAATTTTAATTAAACACAATTCCTTTATCCCAATTACTCATACATTCTAATATTTAAAATACACACCTTATATATAACTTCTGCTCTCTATCTTACCCATCTAATGACAATATAGTATTCTTATTTCAACATATTTCTAGATTTTATATGACCAAAATTTTCTTTATCTCAAATCGTTACAATGTCTTATGTTCAGAATACATATTCTATCTATTTAGATATATTCTATTTTAGATCTCGTATATAGATCAGAACCCCAATTTTTTTCAATCTTATTCTAGCTTTTTTCCTCTGCCAGGTCATTTTTCGTATTTTTGACTTTAAATCATCAAAAAAATCTCCTTGTATTGTTGTGGCTATTGTTTAATGTTGATAAGAACATCCAGTTGATGTTTTCTTAAGAGGACTTGATTTAGCCAGTAGTCTCTTTATTTTTCCAGTTCGATGCAGTTATCTCAAAGTATTTATCTTCTCTTTCATCTGTTTTTCTTGTTTATCTTCAAATTCCTTCTGGTTTATAAGAAACGTCCTTTCCTTGTTCTCTTATCATCAATTTCTTTTTTGTGTTTTCTATTGTCTGTATTTGTTGAGTATCTAAGTCAGTGGTTCTCAACCTGTGGGTCGGGACTCTATTTGGGGTCGAACGACCATTTCACGGGGGTCGCCAAACAACGCAGTCCGCCATTTTTTCCCCCTTTTCCTTAGCTGTGCTACTCCCTTTTATTCTATTGGCTTTTGAAAGCCAATAGAATAGACTCTCTTGAATAGAGTCTAATTCTATTGGCTTTCAAGAGCCAATAGGAATTGTCCAGGCTGTCTCTGCCCTGCTGAGCCCGCCAAAAGTCCCATTCTGCAAACGGTGCTGCACCAGTTGAGTAGTCCTCAACTTACGACCAGTTGGGGGTCGCGGCATTAAAAAGGTTGAGAACCACTGATCTAAGTCTTTTGTCATAACATTTGGTTGTTTCACTTTCTCTATAAAATTCTGTATAGATAATTCTTTAATTGAAGTCATAGATTGAGTTTGTATATCGAGAGCTTGCATACGTAGAGTTTGGCTCATCGCTTTTAACATACAAAGAATTTGTTCCTGTACTTCCTCTGTAGAAGAAATCCTTTCCTGTTCTCCTTCCATTGTAATATATTAAACTCAAGAGAAAGAAACTGACAAAAGAAAGTCCACCAAATAGGGAGCTGAGCTGAATTTTGCAGATGGTGTTTCAAGGTTATTTTTTATCTTGTCTATTTTCAAAGCTGTCAACAAGTCTCTTAGAGAATAGCAGGTTACATCTTAGAGTTAGTTGGATCTTTTTAGGGTTTTTTTTTCACTCTATTTTAAGGGGGGAAAACCCCAAACCTTCAATAGTAATTAGAATAAAAATCAAGGAAGAAATATATATAGAGAGAGCAGAAAGCTGCAAATCTTATAATCCACCAATTTTAGGAAATAGGATTCCAATTAAGATCTCAGTATTTTTCCAACGTTTTAAACTCCCAAGCGGTTGATAGCTGCTGTTTCTGGAGGGAGGGCTAGAATCCCCCTTCCCTCACCACAGGGGGGAAAGTACTTTAGCAGTTTATGCAGATAATTAAGTAGTTAGGATATAAGAGAGGCAAACCTCACCCAGTCCTGTCCATGCTGCTTTGAAGTTGCCAGATGGTAGTGTGACTTCAGCTGTTTGCAGCCTAGGGATGAGCCATATTTCTATAGCCGGTCCTTTCGTTCGCTAGTTTGGAGGGATCATCTGGTCTGACGGAAGAGTTACTGCTCTCCCAGGATCCAGAGAAAGCCCCTCCTTGCTGGTCGCCTCTTTGGGGCAACTTTCAGCCTTTTCAGGGCCCCCCAGCAATGTGAAACTAAACGGGGGAGAGAGAGCAAGTCTCCCAACTGTCCATGGCGGGTGTGTGACAAACCGGAAGTCCTGTTCTTCTTCTTGCTCAAGTTTCTTCCGGTTTATATAGAAAGTCTTTTCTATTTTCAGTCTTGTCAGTCCCTTTTCTGGATTTTCCATTGACTGTATTTGTTGGTCAGTTGAATCCTCTATCATAGTATTTAATTGTTCCACTTCTTCTGTTATCTTCTCCGTAGTTGATTCTTTAATTAATTATAGTCAAAATTTGGGTTCATATCTAGGCTGACATCTTGTTCTTTTCTGTAGCATCTTATTTCATCACAAGCTGAAATAATGTTTTCATGTATTGCTTTCAACATAAAAAGAATCTGTTCCGGTCTTCATCCATATTCTCTTAATGGTGTGTTAAACTGAGGGCTTTAAAGCTAGAGGATGAAAATAATTTTATAACTGAGTATAGAACACAGCTGAGTTTCTCACAGCTGATATTTGTCAAGGTTGAAAAAGTCTTATCTGTAGTTTGGGCTTCAAGCCAAGTTTCCTTTAGGCAATAACAAGTTGTAATATCAAACTTGGCCACAAGATGTCACCAATGCCCTTTAAGATTTTTTAAGTCCAAAATTTTTATAATCCTTTTTCCAATTTTATGTCTTTTTTGTAAATAAAAACCAAAGTCTTCAGTAAAGATAAGAAATCTTTTGGTCCCCAAATTTTAGAAGTATATAAATCCAGTTAGATTAAGGTTATTCTTTCAGCATTTTAACTCCCGCTATTCTTAGAGGGTGGGATAGAACTTCCCTTCCCTCTCTCCTCACAGGGGGGAAGATACTTTGGCAGCTTTTATAGGAAAAGAAAATACTTAGGATTGAAGAGAGGTTCAGATCTCACCCAGTCTCATCCATGCTACTTAAGAAGTGCCTGGTGATAAGTTTGACTTTGGCTGTCTGCAGCCTAGTGACGAGCCATATTTCTATGGCCAGTCTTTCGTCCGTCGGTTTGGAGGGCTGCCCTGGATCAAGCGGAAGGGCTACCACCTTCCTGCAATCAAGCCGGGGTCCCCTCCTTGCTTGTCACCCCTACAGGGTTTATCTTGACCCTTTCCAGGGTCCCCCAGCGGAGTGAAACCGAATGCGGAAGATGGAGCTCACCTTCCAGTGGCCGTGATGGCAAACTGGAAGTCGGGCTCCGTAATTCTAAATATATCTTGTATACACAATTACAGATAATCTTGCCCAGGAAATATATCCAGGCAACATGAGGATAAACGTGAGAGAGAAGTGAATTAGTACAGTACTCTGTTTCATCAACAGATGCTTTGGTTTGTATAAACTCTGGAGAATTGCTCTGTTTTTCTCCAGCAGTGTCAAAGCACAACTGATATATTTTCATAGAGCGAGTAGGCTTGTCCCAGGGCTGCTGACCTTAAGACAATAATAAGTATTGTGAAATTTAGGAACGTAGGAGAACGGATTTGCCTGACTTTTGTACATTAGCATTAGTGTTTCTTCTCCTCTGTAGAAAAGAGGGGGCAGCCCTTTGTAAAAGCATTCTGTTTATATCGGACAATGAAATTGGAGGAAAAAAATGAGAAATAACTTAGGATTCTAAGAAATCAATAAGTCAGATGGACCATTTGCTTTTGGTTCTTGCTCAAAACTGCAGCTTGCTTGAGAATGCAAAAGTTTCCAAGCAATTAATGCCTACATTAATTAGAAATGTCAGCCAACCTCTGCTGTCATTGGCAGTGGGATATGAAAAATGATACCTTGTGAAACAATTGAAAAGGCTCCAATTGGGAACATGAAAATGTCAAATTTGATAGTAAATTTCTGAACATATGTGAAAGATCATCTTAGAATCTGAATAACTGAGCAGCAGCATCCAAAGGTTATTCAGAATGTTTCTATAGATGCTTTTGCATATAAAATGCTAGCCTATTGGAACAAGTTCTGAGTCACTTAAACTTGACAATAGTCCTAATTGTCCATTGCAAGAGATCAAATTTTTTGGAGGAGTAGCATTTTCTTTCAAACCCTATTCTTTGGTGGTTGCAGAAAATGTTGCAATCTGGGAGAAAACCATTAAGCGAATAAAATCTGGCCACAAATATTTCTTAATGTTTCTTGGAAGGACCAGTTGCAAAAATACTGAGAGGGAATGGAAAAATGGAGTGAAGGAATACCAAAACCATCTCCAGTTTCCTTGAATCTAAGTTCTTATCCTTCGATGACCTTAGTTCCCACATCCATGGTCATCAATTGGGATAACTGTAACATCCAATGAATTTGTGCCTGTGGAATGAAATCTCCACCACTGTAATTCTAATGGTACCTAACATTATGTTTGACATAATGCTTTTTGCAATATTGGACTATAAAGATATATGACACCCAAAGGCCCCTTTTAGGTCAAAATTTGGCCAAAGCTGAATCAATTACGGTAACTTCTGATTGCATCTGAGCATACTTCAAAGGCTAGATAGTTTTGCTGCATTTCCTCTTGAGTTGCAGTTTCCCTTTGGTGGGATTTATTGGTGTTCCTGGTTCCTAGGAACTTTTTCACCTTCTATGATGGAGGAAGGGAATGTATTCCAGAGGATTAAAACACAGCAAACATTACATAGTTTGTGTGAGAGTAAGAGAGTTAAGCTGGCTCCTTCCTAGTAGTTCTCAGTAGATGTTGAGTGGTAGAAGTATTCTGTTTTAGTTTGGCATGATTTCTGTCTATAGATGAGGAACAATAAAGGGAAGTTGCTTGAAGGACCTCAACGTGTCTTTCTTGGTTCCTGATAAAGCCAAGATGCCTGCGCCCCTTGCCAAACTTCCTTCCCTCATTCTTTAGAAACAATTGGAGAAATTATTCAGCGACACACCTCTCACAGTGATTGGTTCTCTTCCCTTCGAATAATTTTTTCATGACGCCATTGGGCATCTGGATATCACTTCTGTTTTCCATCGTGTTCACCTGCCTTGCCCCTGGAGAATCATTGTGCAGATATTCTTGTGGTTAAAAACTGTTACAAAGGATAGAAAGGCGAGATTAATAGCTGAGTGGAAATGTCCAGGAAGAGTGCATCTTATTGTGAAGATGAGTAAGCAATGAACTGTTTATGTCCAGTCAGAAGAAAATGCTCTTTGCTTTGAGGGGGGGGGGAAGAAATTAAAAGAACAAGCTCATAGAACTCACACCTTTGTCTTTCAGGGAAAAAGGAGTAATGTTTTCAGAGAATGTTACTTTGGGAACCAAAAACATTACAAGGTGACAAAGCTGTGTCCTGCTGTGGGTTACACATTCCGATTAGCAGCTCAGAACGATATAGGCATAAGGTAAGTCCTGGCGCCTGATTGATAACATGCTTCAGCCATCAGTCATGCTGTTTCTAAAGGCCAAACTTGGTTAAGAAAGAAAAGCTTTGCTGGAGAGCACAAAAGATCCTTTTATTCCAGCATCCTGTTTCTCACAGAGGCCAACCAGATGCCATTCAGTATTGTTTCAGGGGACGGATTTTTCATTTCAGAGAGAGTTTGGACTAGCTTGCTTAAAGCAGAAATGCAAATGGATACACATCAAAGCCTGGTATGAAAGAGCATCAAATAGGCATAAACAAGGATTATAAAGAGAAGCACAACCCAATCCAACTTCCAGGAAGTATTTAAATAGTGGAAAGCAGAATCTTGATAAAAATAGTGCCAGACAGAAAGGCTGTCAAAAATATCCAGCTCTTGTACTGTATCTAATTATAATTTAGAACATATAGAATATAGAAATCAGTAATGATCAACGAATGGGGAAATGTCTGTCTTTTGGATCTCAGATAGAAATCAAAACTAATCTCCAGGATACAAAGTAAAATCACCTGCAGGCCACTTTAGCTGACTGTGTTCAGCAGGTCAGCGGTTCAAATCTCACCGGCTCGAGGTTGACTCAGCCTTCCATCCTTACGGGGTAGGTAAAATGAGGACCCAGATTGTTGGGGGCAATGTAAATATATATATACATTGCTTACTGGTGTACACCGCTTAGAGAGTGCTCGCACTTAAAGCGGTATATAAGTCTCATAAATAAATAAATAAATAAATATTGTCTCTAATCTGATAAGTATAGCTGAGAATCAATAGTGTAATCTCTGCTTAAAGATGGAGAAGCTTATGTTATGAAACAATGGAGTTCTTTTTGAGAGAGAGAATGGAATTTAGCGTGCACATAACACATGTCTAGCAAACAAAGAAAGGGCAATTAAAATAATAGACCCACTGCACTTCCACACAGTGTAATTCCAAACTTTTACCAAGGACCATCCTTTCTCTCTTCCCCATCTCTCTCCCCCCTCCCTCACTCTATAGTGGCTTTAGCCAAGAAGTTGTATGCTACACTTCAGGAAACATCCCTCAGATCCCTTCAGCACCAAGACTGGTCCGTGCTGGAGTAACGTGGATCACACTGCAATGGAATAAAGCAGAAGGTTGCACATCAGAAGAAGTGATTACGTACACCTTGGAGATTCAGGAGGAAGATAATGTAAGTTTTGAAATCCAAAATAACACAACAGAATAACAGAGTTGGAAGGGACCTTTGAGGTCTTCAAGTCCAACCCCCTGCTCAGGCAGGAAACCCTATACCATTTCAGACAAATGGTTATCTAGTCTCTTCTTTAAAATCTCCAGTGATGGAGCATGCACAACTTGTGGAGGCAAGCCATTCCACTGATTAATTGTTCTCACTGAAACATCTGCAAGAAAACAAGTTCAGAGAACACCAGTGACCCCTCATTTTTATAATGCCCCACATTTTGCTTGGCCTTCATAGAAAGCTAGCATTACAGGGTGGCCATAATAATTCTGTCCCATGCTCTAAATCAGGAGTGGGGAATTATGCCTGAGAATTCCTGAGCCAGCATGGAATTCTGGGAGTTGAAGTCCACAAGTCATGAAGGGGTCGTAGTTCCCCATCTCTGCTCTAAATCCATAAATGAAGCTGAGCCAATAGCCAATTCTAAACATTCTCAACTGTCCTTAGTTTCTACTGGACCTTGTGGTGTACCAACAGACATTTTATTTTCTTGTGTGGGCAGCCGATGCATTTTGTTTCTGTAGAGTTTGCACAATGTGCTTCTGTAACACTAATGCACCCAAAGGAATGTAATGTCATCTCCTCAATTTCCTGTGAGAGACCTAAGGGGTCCTTTGGGTTTTTCCCCTACCCTAACAGCTTATTGCGATAAATGAGTCAGAGAAGTCCTTAAGTATCTGAAAGGCCTTTTAAATATCTGATAGAGTGTATAAAGGGTTCCTGATCTGTCCATCTTAAGGTGGCTCCTAGGAGACATTTGTTCTTGGCAACTTTTTCAGTTGCACTCAAAGGGAAATTGCTACACCCATCTAAAAACTTGGTTTTACATATATTGTTGGCATTTTGCCCCAACATTTTATCCTGCGTTGGGGAGCAGTGCCATATTTCAATCTGATTTCCATACATGCTAGCACAACGACTCAAACTGTTGATACATAAAGAAAGAATATTGCATAGCTATCACGTTGCTCCCTTCCAAAAATGTTCTACCTTACTTTATTGCTTTGGCAAAGCTCCCGGGTTTTTGCCAGCACGTACATGATGGACAGATAGGATGTTATTAAAAGAAGAACATTCCTCAACATGAGTAACATCCTACTACTAAGTGTGTTGTGGTTTTTCTTTTTGACACAAGAGGGAGCCATTTTATCAAAGTAAAAACATTGAAGGGCCTTTGAAACTATTATTACAAATGGAATGCAATGGGGATTTAAATTCTTTTTTTTTTTTTGAATGGTAATGATTTAGGATAAAACCAGCCCAGAAATTTCAGGTAAGGGTGGTGTTTGGGAATGTCAAGCTTTCATTTATGGTTCTCAATCTTAAATTTTCATTAAAAAAAAAAAAACTATAGTAAGTTACCGTACTATGATTTGGCAACAAATAACCAAAATTCCTTCTCAGCTCTTAATTAAAGAAGGAAGATTAGGTTCTGAGGCCAAAGACAACTAAACCAGAACATAGCAAAATTCAAAGGCAGAGAATTAATTTGCAAATAATGGCAAATTTTACAATAGAAGGACAAATATTTCATGCCCCAGTTGGAGTGGTTTATTGCCTGGTGCATAACACTATGGGTGATATTCCTGAATTTATTTTTGCTTGCTGTTACTCTTTAACTGGTAACTTCATTTGCCCTTTAGGATAATGCATTTCATCCAAGGTACACTGGAGAAGACCGAACCTGTACTGTGAAGAATCTTAAGAGAAGCACACAATATAAATTCAGGGTAAATTTCTTTTATTTTTATTTTCATTGTCCTGTTCAGCACAAGAGTTTGAACTGCCATATCGTGCATGTTTATTATTGGAAAGAGGTTATGGGTAGTCCTCAGGTTACAACCATTCGATTAGTAAATGTTCCAAGTTACAACAGCATTGTTTTATCTCTCAAGGAAGTGCATGCAGAAATTTATATATCTTGTTTACTTTTAAACAACAATCTCATGTCACATGTTTTCAATGTTCAATTTTATATGCAATTTTAATAAGGTGCCACAAGGGGGCAGCCTGGTTTTTTTTCTCTGGACTGCTGAATTTGTACTTGCAAAAATTCTCCAATTACTGTGAAATATATCCTGATGTATCCACAATCAAATAAACATAGGAACAAGACATAAGAGGTGATTGTGGATTCAGAATGAAAAGTCTAGTTACAGCGACTGTTTATTTATTTTGGTAAAATGACTAAAATGTAATCGGGTAAACTTTTACAGAGCACTTTGGCAAATAACTATACTGTGCCACACAACATGTAGACAGACTCACAAAAGATCTTTTTTTTTTATTCCAGCTGGTTGTCTCCAATGTAGAAGGGAAAAGTAGTCCTAGTGATGTCATGGTCTGTACCACAAGCCCAGACAGACCAGGACCTCCCTCCAGGCCCATTGTTAAAGGGCCTGTAACATCTCATGGCTTCAGTGTGAAATGGGGTAAGAGTACATCTCTGTATCTTAAAAGCACAAGAAGAACTGATTTAACATGCATGACATTGCTGTAGAGGGGACTGGTGCTGTTTTGTTGTAATATATTGCACTCTTGCCAGCCACACGTGTAGTGTATGCCTGCAGAGAACTGACATCGAGTATTGATTCTCTGAACTGATGCTGAAAAGAAAATGGTTTGCTTATGTTTTTTCAAATGCTGCCTTATTTATTTAGTTACTTTTTCATTCTGCCTATTGTTATAAATAACTCAAGGCGGAAATAATATCTAATAGTCCTTCCTTCTCCTGTTTTCCCCATAACAATAACAATACTTGAGATGGGTTGAGAGAGAGTGACTGGCACAAAGTCACCCAGCTGGCTTGCATGCCTAAGGCAGAACTAAAACTAACAATCTCCTGCCAATTGGCCCAAAGCCACTCAGCCAGCTTGCGTGCCTAAGGCAAGACTAGAACTCATAGTCTACTGATAATTGCCCAAAGTCACCCAGCTGACTTTCATACCTAAAGCGGGACTAGAACTCGTAACAGTCTTCTGTTTTCTAGTCAGGTGCCTTAATCACTAAACCAAACTTCTGAATGTACTATACACAATTATAGAATGTCATAACAAATGAATGTTGCTCCAGAAACAAAATATAACAAATCATGACAAAATAAACAAGTGACAAAGAACATTTAAGAGGAAAGTGTTCTGCTATCTGCACCAGCAAGAAAGACTTCATTTAAGCATATGCAGATGTATTCATGTTTTTTTTTTAAAAAAAAAAACTGTCATCTACTTCCTGTGGATTTCATTTGGCAAATCAGAGGGAAATAAGTTCAGAAAATTGAGGGAAAGAGGAAAGGCCTGTTACAAAATTTTTTGGTCTGCTGAAAAAGCTATGGAGTTGGAACCTTTATACTTACAAACTTTTATCAGTTCTAACTCTCGTCAAACAAGGACATAGACTAACAACCATACTGGAGGTAATCTTGTGCCAACTGACTAAAAGATAGATTCTGCATCTAATCACCACTGAAAAGAATTTTTTCCTATTTTTATAAGTTGCTTATTATTTCTTTTCCTCTCCAATCCTTTTTTTTTTTTTTTTTGACAGAGCCTCCTCAGGACAACGGTGGTTCAGAAATCCTAAATTATCTGTTAGAAGTTTCAGAAGGAAGCTGTGAAGGTAAATTTGATTCATAAATAGTCTGGTATCTTTAATTATCCATGAAGTTCATAAGAAAATATAACTGCATGGAGCCAGGTAAGAAAAGTGTCACTGCTCTCAAAACCTTTGTATCAAGTAACTGGAAATTTGTCAGTTGAATTTATTTGACGAAAGTGATTCTTCACCATCCTCAATTTAATTTATCATTAAATTAAAATGGTAAATAATTCAAAATGGAAAAAAATTGAAATCTGTAGTCCAGATGTGGTAACCAAATTTTTAAAAGTTAATATTACTTTCTGAACTGTCATATTTAATTATACTTGCCTATTAAAATTATATAGGACTGATAAGATTCCAGGTAAATCTAAGTTTGTTTGTTTTTTTAATTGCAAAATGATGTATTTACTTAAATGTGCACTTAACTTTGCTTTGCAAAATGAAAAATATCGTTAGCAATGTTGAATTATTTTCAAAATAGGATTCATTTTTATTTAGATTAAGATGGGGTTTTTTGGTCAACTCTCATAATTAATTGAAATGTTGGTCTCGCCAAAACCAGAATGGTGCCTTTTTTTTTAAGCAAATACAAATTCAGCAATTAAGCAAATCCAGCTTTCAACTAATGAAAGGGCCTGACTGAATGGGAAAGACCTGGTTGAAAATGTCATAGGCCATTTCTTCCCATGAAGGAGCTATTGCCATAAATCACTGCAAAGGCAGGGACTTGAATGAAATCTAGATGATATCTTAACAGTTGTTTATCATTTGCCTAAGCAAGTCTAATTAACCTTACAGCAAATCAATGGGAAGTTGCATATAGAGGACCTGCTACCGAATATACGTGTGCACACTTGAAGCCAGGCACTTTGTACAAGCTCCGGGCATGCTGTATTAGCACTGGTGGACACAGTCAGGTAAGAAATAGATGAACAGCAAAGGGTACCGTTTTCTTTCTGTCCATTCTGCCATACTTTCCAACTTTTGTAGAGCTGATCTGGTATTTTATTTTTTGCTAAGTAGGTGTTCTGAGTCATTAACCTGTAATATTTTTCTATAAAGTTTTGAATGTAGTATTCATATTGTCATACTTCAAATGGTTATGCTGACTGTGATGTGTATGAGCTTGTGGGTTGGTTTCTGAATGGTTCGTTACCAGGCTAAGGTAACATCTTCAGGGAAGTTTAGGGGAGTGTCTGTGTTCTTCTGTTGATAAGGGCTTCAGGTGTGGGTGTGTTGAGTGAGGGTCTGTGATGGGTCTTGTGATGGGTCAGGTACGAATCATCAGTAAGTCTTGTGATGGGGAGGTTACATCAGGTCAGAGTTACTGGGAGGTGAATTGCTGGTGAGAGGGGGGCTTGTGTGGGTTGGTTGAAGATCAGTGCTGTTGGTTGTGCAGTTTGCTGTGCAGTTAATCTGGAATCTGAGGGGTTCATAGGCTGGTTGTAGGTCAATGTGTCTGTTGGTAGAATTGCTTGTGGACTGTCAGCCTTCAATGAACTCACGAGCATGGCGGGTGGTAGTGTGGCCGATGATTGTTGTGTTGCTCCAATCAAACTGGTGCTGTTTGGTGTCATTGTGGGTAGAGATTAACGATTTGGGATTGTGGCGTTTGATTGCCAGCCGGTGTTTGTGGACCCTGGTTTTTAATTGACGTGATGTTTGTCCCACATAGAATTGGTTGCAACATAGAGTTGATTTTGTAGATGACATTGTTTCTTTCATCCTTCTGTAGCTTGTCTTTGGTTCTGGGTAATTCCTGGCAGAGTGTGGCTGTGGGCTTGTGGGTTATTGCGATGTGTATATTTTCAGCTGCTCTTTTAGGCTGTGTTATGTTACAAGTAGTCTTCACTTAATGACAGTAATTGAGACTGGAATTTCCATTGCTAAGCAACATTATCATAAAGGACAATGTTGCTTAGCAATGGCAGTTCCAGCAATGATTAAGGTTATATAAAGAGAGGAAGGGTTAACCTAGTAGTAATTTGGTATTAATAACAGAAGGTTCCTCTTTAAAAAAATACTATATTTTCACAAGACTGTGCTATAATTCATCCCTTAAAGTTCACTAACACAGATTTCAGACTGAGTTCGTACTGACTTAACTTCTGACCTATATCAAACCATATGTATGGTTTGATCTCTTAAAAACATGAAACACATTTGCTAGTAAAGTTGGGTGAACAGTTAGCCATTTTAGCTCAAAGGTGCTTTTTCACAAGGCAATTGGACTTTCTTGTTTTTCTTTGAAGATGTTTCACTTCTCATCCAAGAAGATTTTTCAGCTCTCTGAAGCTTCTTGGACGAGAAGCAAAACATCTTCAAAGAAAAATAAGAAAGTCCAGTTGCCTTGTGAAAAAGTATCTTAGGGATAACTATGACCTGCATGATTGAGAATCTCCATAGACATTTAGCCACTTTAGTTTCCTGAAGTACTATGAATTTCCTGAAGCATATTTTATTTCTGATGTGCATTTTCATTTTTCCATTCTTTCTGAAGTGTCAAATGCCAACTCTGTTTTCCCATGTAGAAGGCAAATGCATAGAGGCTGTATTCATGTAACAGACCAAACTGCAAGTTATCCAGTCCCATTTTAGCATAGTAAATGGTGCAAAGTTGTCTTTTGTGGCTCTTTCATGATTTAGGGGAACCCAGAAAATTGGTGCCTTATAGCTGAAGTAAAATAGACTATAACTGTTATGAATTTAAAATAAGTGAATTTGGACTAGAGCTAGATAGCTCTGTATCTTACATGTTTTTTGTCTTTTTCTAGTGTTCTGAAAGTTTACTTGTTCGTACGCTAAGCATTGCTCCAGACCAGTGTCAACCACCCAGAGTGCTTGGGAAACCAAAGCATAAAGAAATACAGTTGCAGTGGGGTAAGTTATTAGGCTTTTAAAATCATTCCCTTCTTCAATGGGGCATGGTATCCTCCCCTCAGGGTGACTGCGGGGTCCCCTGTCAAACCGTAGATCACATTGTGAGCAGCTGTAAGCTGAAGGCACATACCAGTCAGGGGTCCAATTTTTTTCATATAAACTATGCTGTGCTTCAATGGATAGATGGCCTAGACCAGAGGTGTCAAACGTGATTTCATTGGTGGCCATATCAGCATTGTGATTGTTCTCAGGAGGAGGGAAGATGGCTGGATGGGCGCAGCCAAATGGTTGGGTGTAGCTGGGTGGGCATGGCTGGCTCGACATCGCTTATATTGGGGAGTGTCTCTGGGGGGCAGGATGGGGCTGTGGAGGAGATCCGGGAATCTCTGGCAGAGGGACAAAACTGGGGCAGGCACTAGAACCTGGTCCACTGGAGTGGCCTTGCTGTCCTTCTCAGACCATATGAAGGTCCCCCTGGACAGTGGCATGGGCTTCCCAGGGCCCTGGGCAGTTGGGGAGTAGACACACGGGCTGGCCCTCAAGCTTCCAGGGTGCCGAGACTCCATGACCCAGACTGGAACTGCTTTCCAGGGGAGCCCAGACACACATGGGGCAGCTCTGGGGCTGGGCTGGGCTGGGCTCAGGAAGGGAAGGGAAAGGAGAGGAGTCCTGGCTTCCTCTTGGGGATGAAGGGCTATCCACCCTTCCTGTTTGCCAGGGCCATTGGGGGTGTGACAGCAGGTGCGAGGCTCATCCTGCGTGTGCAGTGGAGCTGGAGGATGAATTTTGACATCGGGAATTAGCGGGCAGGGGCCATGGCATGACAGTAACTGGCTAGCTACCTCAACATAGCCCTACCATACATCTTTGCTTGCCCATGCCCATTGCGACTGGGATGGTGTGGGTGGGTGGGTGAGGCATCTGGTGGACCTGATCATGTGCCTCCACCCTCCATGACTCTGCCTCTGCTTGACACTTGGAGGGACAGCCCAGTAGCCACGGTGCTCATATCCACCATCCATCTTTGCTTGCCCGTGCTGCTGCAGCTCAGCAGGGTAGGTGGCCAGCTGGCTGCCCAGCATGTCTGGCAGGCCAGTTCACATGCCTCCACCCCTGCACCTCTGCCTCCACCTGCCGCTTGAAGGGCTGGTTCGGCAGCCACGGCGTTCAGACCCATCTGCGCTATGCAGGCTGCAGGATCCCTGGGTGCATTTGCCAGTGGGTGGCCAAGGGGCCAGCGGGCTGTTGCTGGTCTCTGCCAGCCCTCACGTGCTCGCCACCTCCTGTGTGAGGTGTCTGGGGGCACCCAGCTAGGGTGGGGTGGGTCGGGGCAGCAGGGGCCAGTCTCTCGCTGTCTCCAGAGAGGCCCATGGGCCAGATCTGTATGCAACCTGTGGACCTTGAGTTTGACATGTCTGGCCTAGACATTGGTATTTGAACATAGATCTTTTTCACATTTATTTATATTTTATTGTGTTTTACTAATCTAGGTGTTAAATATTAATATGTATTGCTAGTCCGTGTATGATATGCCATATGCTGAATAAATAAATCATTCTTCAAAATTTATATATGAAAGTCACAGGATGTAAGCCCGTTTTGGGTAAAACTATCTTTTGCAATTGACCGATAGTAATTTTGTCAGTGCCAAAGATAACAGAATAAAAGTGTCGGAAGGGACCTTCAAGGTCTTCTAGTCCAACCCCCTGCTCAAGCAGGAAACCCTATACCATTTCAGACAAATGGCTGTCCAATCTCTTCTTTAAAAATGTCCAGTGTTGGCACACCCACAATTTAGAAAATGGAGAGTGTAATTTTAGCTAAGTAATAGTAACAACTTCATTACCATTATAATAATTGTCTCAACATCTCTTTCCAGATGCTCCCCCTGTATCAGAAAGTAGCGGTCATATCTCAGCATACAGCATAGAAATGACTGGGCCTGAAGAGGTGGTTTCAGAGGTTTATCACGGTCCAGATCTTGAATGTACCATCAGCAATCTCCTGCCTGGAACAACCTATCAGTTCAGAGTGAGGGCTTTGAATGATGGAGGGGTAAGGAAGCTCACTCCAAAATATTGCATATAAAAGCAACACAATATTTGAAGAGGGTCCTTGTGGATCTGTTTCTTTAAAAAGTTTGCCTTCCCCAATCTTACATAATAGGTTGTTGTTGTTAATTGCGAAGTCGTGTCCAACCCATCGCGACCCCATGGACAATGTTCCTCCAGGTCTTCCTGTCCTCTACCATCTTCTGGAGTCCATTTAAGTTCACATAATAGGTAGCCAGTGTTAATTTGCCTGCAATGGGGCCATCATAAATGCTGGTAATGAAGGGATGAATTCTCCAGGAATTCTCAATTTGAGGAATATCCACTGTGGAGGGAGTGGAACATCTTCCATTGTAATAAAAAACTAGCCCAGTGATGAAATATTGAAATAGAAGAGGGGAGAGTTGTGTGTCTGAAATTGTAGAAATACAATATTGTTTATTAGAAAAGTGCTTGGAAATAGACCACATTCATTACTCTATATGAATTTTTGGGTGGTTTCTGCAATGGGCTTTTTCCCTACTCAAGAATCAAATAAATACATATTTATTTATCATACATAAATTCCTATAAACTTCTTGATGTGATTACAATTCATAGTCCATCTGAAGAACATCAAGGTGGAGAAGAACAAATTATCATGCTGTAAATTGTTCTGCTATAGGCAGTGTGTGCATGATTTTTCCTGTTTTTCCTTTAGTATGGGACTTACTCTGAAGCTGCAAAAATCTCCACTGTGGCTGGACCTCCAGGGCAGTGCAAAGCACCTTACCTTACCTTCCTTTCAGATTCAAGTGTACTTGTGAGTTGGGAGGTAAGAGAATATGATTTTATGGACTTCTATCAAACCTCCATTGAAATGAACTGAGATTAGGGCTCCCTATAGAGAAAGAATGAATTGGTGGAATCACTATATTAAACTATCCATTGTATTTACAGATGGTTCTCAACAACCACAGCTCAGCCCAAAACTTCCACTGCTAAGCAAGGCAGTTAAGACAGCCCCATTTTTGAACCTGTTTTGCCACTTAGCACTAGCACTCTGTTGGCTTTTTAGCAGCTACAGCACACTGCTGGCTCATATTTAAGTGATTGTGAATGCATACAGCCAATGGCAGGGAAGCTTTTTAGAAGATGGAAAGCCACACCTAGGGCTGATGGGTGAGATTCTAATATGGTTGCATTTTCAGAAAAAATATATTAAAAAAATATCCTTTTGGAAAGTTGAAATGGATTGGCATCAGTCTTTTAATGATAATAATCCACGTTCGGTAGCTATTTTCTGATCATGTGGGCTGTTGAGAGTTCAGGGTTTGTCTGTAGAATTCAAGAAGAAAGTTTTGCCCAGAAAGAGCCATTGGTTGTTTTCTGATCCATCATTTGAGATGTTTTACATTAAATAGGCCCTTTATTAAACAGTTTTCTCCAAATATTTCTAATTGCCCTCAAAGCAAGGTTCCATTTTGTTGAGCTCTTTCGCCAATGCTATCAAGGCAGAGAAGTTCACAAATAAAAGTACGCTGAAAGATTGGAAGAAAATCAGACAATCGGGTAGATGAGCTCTTATCCCCTGCAGGGGTAATCAACCCTAGCTATTCATTCTGGTTTTGTAGGATTTTTAGCCTGAAATGAAGCTCAGGTTCACTGAATATGGGTTGTAAGTGCCCTTTTTGCCTCGATCATAACTTCAAACAGTCACTAAACAGCCAATTGTAAGTTGAGGACTACCTGATTTGCTGAATGCATACCTAACTGTTCCATTCACTAAGAAACTAGCAGATAAGCAGTAAATCTCCTTTTATCACATGAATAGAATAGAATAGAATAGAATAGAATAGAATAGAATAGAATAGAATAGAATAGAATAGAATAGAATAGAACAGAACAGAATCTGGAAGAGACCTTGGAGGTTTTCTACTCCAGCTCCCTGCTCAAGGAGGAGAACCTATACCATCTCAGATAGGTGATTGTCTAGTCTCTTCTTTAAAACTTCCAGTGATGGAACGCCCACGATTTCTGGAGGCAAGCTATTCCACTGATTGATTGTCCTCACTGTCAGGAAGTTTCTCCTTAATTCCAGGTTGCTTCTCTCTTTGATCAGTTTCCAGCTATTGTTTCTTGTCCTTCCCTCTGGTGCTCTGGTGAACAACCTGACCCCCTCTTCCTTGTGGCAGCCCCTCAGATGCTGGAATACTGCTATCATGTCTCCCCTGTTTCTTCTTTTCTTTGCTCAAATTGGTTCCTTCAATCACAACGTATCTTTATCAAAGGTCACTCTCAACCAATCCTGGGCATGTTAAAAATTCAGTTACAGTTCAATGAATTGACCGCAGTTCTGCTTCTCCTGCTGATTTTTTCTCTTTGAGATTTTTTTCTCTTGACAGTTAACCCTCTGCACTAAAGAGGAGGCCTTGATGATCGATGTGACTCAAATACGGATTGCCCAGTTTTGCATATAAAGCAGAAAAGATAGAAAAACATCTCTTGAGACTCAGATATGACCCAAACTTCTGTTCATTTTGCAGAGTCCTGAGAGTTTTGGTGCTGACATCTCAGAATACAGACTGGAGTGGGGAGAAGACAAGGAGAATTTAGAACTGGTGTATACTGGCACAGCCAACTCCTTTGAAATCCACCAACTTTCAGCGGCAGCACATTATTTCTCTAGATTACAGGTAAGTCCTGACAAATTCACTTAGGATTAGATATAAAAAAAGATGAGGGTATAAATTTCTGCTGTCCTCATCACCTTACTGTAAAGAGTAACATTTGTGGAGAAACAAAGCAGAGCTAGGGAATAGTTGGAAGGAGCTTTCATTCCAGTGAGTAATCAAAGAAAATTATGTTATGATGAACAAACTCACGTTCTCAACTGCTTACATAAATGTGGGGAAATAAGTTGATTTATTTGAAGATTGAATGCATTAGGTGACCTTAACATTTGAGGGCATCTCTGGGTGCTGCAAAATGGTGGAGCTACTTCACAAGTACAGGTAGTCCTCAACTTACAACAATTTGTTTAGTGATCATCCAACATTACATCAGCATTGAAAAAAAACTGACTTATGACCAGTTTTCACACTTATGACCGTTGCACCATCCTCATGGTCATATGCTTTACGTTCAGACAATTGTTTCATATTTATGACGGTTGCAGTGTCCCAGGATCATGTGATTACCCTTTGCAGCCTTCTGACAAGCAAAGTCAATGGGGAAGCCAGATTCACTTAACAACCGTGTTCCTAATTTAATAACTGCAGGGATTCACTTAACCACTGTGGTAAGAAAGGTCATAAAACGGGGCAAAATTCACTTAACTATTGTCTCTCTTAGCAACAGAAATGTTGGGCTCAATTGTGTCCGTAAGTTGAAGATTACCTGTAGTAATGGATATATGTGAGCTAGACCAGCGGCTATCAATCTTTTGGGCACCAGGGACTGGAGGGGGTCTGGTTTTGCATGCTGCCTGCATCCCACAGATGGGGCTTCGCTTGTTTGGTTGGCCCGGTTGCTGGCATGCCACAGCCCGAGTTAGGGATCCCTGATCTAAACCTTTGTCCCTCTATAGTTCTGACATTCGAATGCGTAGCTAGTTTGTGGAATAATGAAATACAACCTATTTATTTTCCAGGCAATAAACCAGGCAGGAGCGGGATCATACAGTGACCTGGTATCCTGCAGAGCCCCAGCGTCTGTACCTGAGGCTGTGACCACCCTCTATGTGTCAGAGGATGAGCACCTGGATGTCTGTCCAATGCCTGTTGTATGCCTTGTATTGAACTGGGAGGAACCGTGCAATAATGGGTCTGAGATTGTATCTTACAATATTGAACTGGGAGATAGTACTTTGTCTGTGGGTAAAGTCACAACTTATGTAATTGAGAACCTGCCTCCAGAAACCACATTCCGGTAAGTGTTACTGCAAAGCGTTACTTCTGCAAAAGTCCAAAATTTTCTTTCTTGGATTTTATAGACCATGGTCAAGAACTAAAAGATGTTTGGGAGGCATATTTCAAATCTTTCTGAAGTCCTCGGAGTCCCTGTGTCTTTTCTTAGAAACTATGACAAGAGAAACTTAAAATTTATCCCGCGGTAGTATGCATCTTTTGATATGAGCTCTCAAATTAGAGAGATAGAACTTTTACCCATTTTGCAAATCCAAGGGAGGTTTCAGGATTTAGCTACCCAGAATGTATATTTCAGTATACATTCTTGCAATTCCTGCCTCCTGGTAATCAAGTAATGTGTAAAACCACATAAATGTTTCATCTGAATAAGATAATTGTAACCACGCAGCAGAGAGTTTATTGTCATCTTCTTCACTGGGTGATAAGAAGGAACTTACATCCATCACAGATAGAATCTGGAGACCAGAGTCTGCATTGCCACAGGATACCACATAATTGTAACTTGGTTTTGATGCTTAGTGATGGCTTTTTCTTAGCACCTCTTACAGGCTCATCCTTGCTCTGACCGTAACAACCAAATGCAGAAATCTGCAAAACCTTTAGCAAGTTGCAATGAGAAATGTTTTAGACAATAATGGTTAAAATCACCTCCTCTTCAATGGTATCCTGTCAAGCTCCAAAAACCAAGAAAGACACTTTGAGGTTCTTCTAAGCAATTTCCTTTATTATTCCGCACTTATAGACAGGAATCTTGCCAAACTAAAGCACTCTTTACTACCATTACTACTTCTGCACCATAAAACTTGAGGGAACTATTAAGGAGAAGTTGTCTTCACCCTCTTTCTTCCACACATACTGTGATATCTCTTGCTCCTCTGGAGTGCACCCCCTCCCTCCAGGAAATCAGGGCTACATTTCGACAGTTCTTATAACCCACCTCAGCCTTTTCTGTTTCTTCTTTCTGTTCCCCTCTCCAAACTTTATCAGACACTGTCTCTTTCTGCTTTTCCTTTAATTTTTGGTGTATGGTAGAGCCAAACATCTGCTTCTTTCTCTTGAGGCCTCCAAAGAAAGAAAAGCAGGCATAGGGAAGGATCTCTGCTAAATTTGGTGGGTGTGCCTATGCCCCTTTTTAAAGTATGTGGTGCTAAATTTGCCATCCCTCCAGCTTGTGGGTACCAACATTTGTGCCAGGCCTTATGGCAGGGGTGTCAAACTGCTGGCCCATGGGCCAGACGCATCATGAGGAAACCGCGCCCACCCCATTGCCGGCAATGGGGGAAAAGTTCCGATACGTCACGCGACATCACACGATGTCGCGAGTTTGACATGTCTGCCTTAAGGCATTTCTATGTTTTTAAAATCCTACACTTATTATTTATATAAGTAACTGAAGGCAGTGAACATAGCTAGTAATGCTCCCTTTTTTTTCCCCCCACAACAACAACCCTATGAACTGGGTTGGGCTGAGAGAGAGTGACTGGCCCAAAGCTGCCGAGCTGACTTTCATACCTAAGGCAGGATTAGAACTCACAGTCTCCTGGTGATTGGCCCAAAGTCATCCAGTTGGCTTTCATGCCTAAGGCGGGACTAGAACTCACAGTCTCTTGGTGATTGGCCCAAAGTTACCCGATCAGCTTTCATGTCTAAGGCGGGACTGGAACTCACAATATTCTGGTTTCTAGACTGGTTCCTTAAGCACTAAACAAAACTATCTCTCATAACTAGCATTACTAGTTATGAGGAAGAGAGAAGGGTGCAGAGGGAGAAACCCCTCCCCTTTCCTATTCTTTCACATTTCAAAGATAGACCTCCAGCAACAAACTGCTGTGATCTCACTCAACTTCACACATATTGTGAGATCATTATCACGGGTGTTGCTTTCACATCTGGTGTAAATGTGGCATTTGCATGATGTCATAACACATACTTGTTTGCCTCCCTGTAGATGCTTTTAATCTTTTTACCCCTGGCTTCAACAGCTTCAGTCTCTGCCCTAAGGAATAGCACACTTCTGTTACTTCTAGCGTATGGCTGATGCCATTTTGCTTTGCAATTGCTTAGTCTACAACAGGGAAAAAATAATAATTCTGCTAAGCAGAAGTAAACATCTCATCCCACAAAATAAAGCTGTTGGTGCTTTCCATTGATATCCTTCCTTAATTATCTTTTCTTCCTCGGCGTTTTGAACTCTTAAGTTGATTGAGGATATCTGCAAACAATGCTCATTTTTTTACTTTAAATTATTAACCATTAAACTAATTAGAATATATGTTAGAAATAATAGAAAACAATTAAAGGTTTCCAAACTAGAAAGATGGGCATAATCTGTAATGTAATATAGTCATTTTTTAGGTCCTGGGTAGTAATTATTAAATATGCATATTAATTCTGTTAATGGGCCTGTGGAGATAAATAGCTGAACTTATAATTCTTTTTTCCTTTGGACTTGTGAGAAATTAATTTACGAATTAATATAGATTAAGGATCAGCTAGCAAATATAATTCTAAAAGTCTAAAGTAACTCTAAGTCATTTCCATTTCAAACAACATCATAATAGTATCTCAATTCAAATTGCTGCTAATAGCAGCAGAGAGTAAAGAATGCATTATTCTTGTTAGTTATTGTTATTAGTATTGTTAATTAAACTCTAAGAAATTTATCGAATCAAATATAAGCCCAGTAACATGAGCATGGGAACTTGGAAGTAATAATATTGGGAAATAATATTTTCCCAATAATATATAGTAAGTGCAGTGCTGTATAAATATTTTTGTCTTTCATCCAATTCCATTGTTTTCTAGATGGGATTACAGGATCTTCAAAACTAGAGCATAACCCAGTACTGCTGTATATTTTATGGAGAGTCTCAAGAGATCTGCTGAGATCCTAGAACAGGGGTGTCAAACTCAATTTCATTGAGGGCTGCATCAGCATTGCGGTTGTTCTTGGGGGGCGGGCAGGTGTGGCCAGGGTGGGCATGGCTGGAGTGGGTGTAGCCTACTGGGTGGGCATGGCCAGCTCTACATCATTCACGACAAGGGTGTCTGTGGGGGTCTCGGCGGAAGTGGTACAGATCTGAGAGTCTCTGGCAGAAGGGGGTGGGACCGGGGCAAGCGCCAAGGCATGGTCCACTGTAAGAGCCTCACTGTTCCTCTCAGGCCATGCGAGGGGGGCTGGATGGTGCCGTGGACTTCCCAGAGCCCTGGGTAGCAGAGGTCAAATGCCCAGCCCGGCCCTCAAGCACCCATAGCACCAAGCCCAGCCCCACTACCCCAAAGGGGGTGCCCAGCTGCACTTACCTCAAGGCTGCTTCTGCTGTGCTTGCTGTCCTTAGCCAGGTTGCTCAGGATGGATATGAGGGCAAAGTCAGAGGGAGGCCGACTCCCTCTTCATGGGAGGAGACCTGGCTCTCTATCCAAAGCTTCCTTAGCAATAGGATGGGAGACCCCCAGAATAGGCCAGGAGGAGGGGGCAAGGGGATGGTGAAAGGTCAGCAGGGCAGGACTTCCCTCAGACCCTCTCTCTCCTTCCTTCCTTCCTTCCTTCCTTCCTTCCTTCCTTCCTTCCTTCCTTCCTTCCTTCCTTCCTAAGAACAGAGGGGTGGGAAAAGATTTGAGTTGAGGGAGGGAGAAAAACAGGCAAGAAACGCGGCGGGGGTGGTGTCACCCTTCGTGAGGAATGAAGAAATGCATCATCGCCTGGAACTGGGCAGCACATGGTCCTCTCCTACTTCACATATCTGGCTTGGTGGGCTTTGGGGGAGGGGATGCCATGAGCAATGTGAGAGTCAATGTTACCTGCACAATGCCATCCAGCCCCCAGCCTGCCTGGTTTTGGCAGGCAGCAAGATGCTCTCCTCACAGGCAGGCTGGGGGCTGAGCAGCGGCGCGCTTCTTTTTGAATTTGCGCCACCTGGCTCAGCCTCTTGGTGCTGTGAAGAGAACGCCCCACTCTCTGCCGAAATCGGGCAGGCTGGGAACTGAGCAGTGTCATGCTTTTTTGGGGGGATTTGCACCACCTGGCTCAGCCTCTCGTGCTGTGAGGACAACACCTCACTGCCTGCTGAAATTTCTCCCCCAGAGCCCATCAAGCCAGATATGTGAAGTAGATGAGGGCCATTTGCTGGCCACTTCCAGGCATGGTGTATTTCTTCATTCCTCACAAAGGGAGACACCTCCCCAGCACATGCCCAGGGGGCAGGGCCATTGCGGCAGGGGCCAGTCCCTTGCTGTTTCCAGACGGCCTTGTGGAGCTAAGACTGAATGCGTTTCAGCATAGATAGCCACCACAAAATTGTACATTGGCTCACGGGTGGCCTGGGCTGGGACCAAGGCAGCGGGGGCCATTCCCTCACTGTTTCCAGGATGGCTTCGTGGGCCACATGAAACTACGTCACGGGCCGCATCCGGCCCCTGGGCCCTGTGTTTGACATGTCTGCCCTAGAAGGATTTATCAATAACAGGAAGATAGGATACTGTATCTGGGTTACAAAAGTCATAGAAAGTCCCTTCCAACTCTATTATTCTGTTAAATCCACATGACCACTAGATAGCAGCAAGGAGTTGAAGTGTTTTTATGCTGCCACCTAGTGGTTGAAGATTTTGCAGCCCAAATAAAATTATTTTAAATATAAACATAGCCTTCTAACATAGCCTTCTAGTTAACATTCGATATCTCATTATCTCTAAATATTACTTTTTAAGTGAATAGTATTGTTCTTTGGGGTTTTCCAGAGACTATCTAGGATAGTATTTCTCAAACTCAGGAACTTTAAGATGGGTGAAATTCAACTCAAGAATTCTGGCTGGGGCGTTAAAAGTCCACACATCTGAAAGTTGCTGAGGCTACCAGCGGTCAAGAAGTCCAAGGAAAAGGACCTGTCTAGATTTGTTCAGGACTGTTTGTATTTTATGCCATACTAAATTTTAAATCTGGTTTCAATTTAAATATACTGTTTTATATTTCTGATTCCTGCTTCTTAGGGGAAGTAATTCAATTGCACATATCTTGTAAGGAGAATGAATGTAATCTTCAGCTACAAGCTGATATTAGTTCTAAAATGGAAAGAAGAGAAGACAACTTTCCTTTTTGACTTAATCAGATAATCTGATGGGGAAAGGTTAAAAGGGTATCAGAGATAACTGTTCACTTCATCCACCCTAATATGTTCAAAGTGCAACATAAATGCTCAAGGCTTGGAGGAAGAAATAAAATAAATGCCGTGACTTATACGAATTATGCCACTATTGTATTTTCATTTAACTTGATAGGTGTTCATTGTTTTTGCACTGTATTCTAATTCTGTCACCCCAGTTCTCTTACACGTGAGAACCAAAACAACAATTATTATAAAATAAACATTGCAAGGAAAATTTAAAAGGCAAAACTCAGCCAGTGTAAAAGGAATGAAACTTTAAGTGGTTTTTATCACGTGGTGTAAGCTGCCTTTGACTTTTAATTTGTTCTGATGACTTTTCAATGCAACCAACCTTTTCCTATTGCACTGTCAGGGAGTGTTGCATAGCATATGAATGGATGGGTCCTGTGTATTTATGGCACCTGTTCTGAAGAACCATTAGAATTTTCAATTAATGTTGCACAAATAATGACTAAGGAGAACTGTATGACCTTGTTAGCACAAAGGAGCATCAAACAGAGTGCTTTGGCTGCTGCTTCATAGGATGTGATGCTTTGTTTTTTTTAAAAGGAGAAAAATATCTAATTAGGCTATTAATCAGTGATACACGATACCAGAGCTTGTTTGGTTTTCAGACTTCCTACTATGCAATGTGTTGGAGGAACTGTTCATGCTGCTTTTGGCTGAGCAGGTGTGTTTGGGCTGGTGTTAATACCCTTTTCAGATAGTCCAGGCAAGAAGCACAACCATCAATAATAATAACACTTAACTTTATTGTAAGATTGCCTTAACAGAATCATGAAAGACTAGGAAGGGGCCCTTCTGAAAAACTTCCAGCACACAAAGAGACCCCTCTCCTTCTGTGATTTCTTATATGTGACTGTTGTCCAGTCTACAACTCTTCCTGTGTCTTTTTTTCCTTGTCCTCATACAATTATAAGTGTGAAAAGTCAACTCTAGATAGCAGTTGCTGTCACATCTATAAAACAGGTCAGTTTCGGGTTTAAGAAGAATATATACAGTATATTCTGTGTTCCTGACTGAATCTTTCTAAATTTTGTACTTCAGGAAAGCTTGAAAATTCTTGTTGACTGAAAGCAGAAAAATACACAAGTGTGTGTGTGTGTATGTGTGTACATACATACATAGTCACCTGCTGGTTTCCACTGCCTTTTATTGGCTACATAGAAGTGCATGCTCAAACAACTCTGAATGACTTTAAAAACTAGTGTCATATCCATAATTTTAAAATGTTGTTTGCTGTAGTTTTTGAAAAAGTTGCACTTCCTGAGCTTTTATCCAATGTAAAAAATGTAGAAGGCAAGTTTTTAGGAATATGAAATTCCCTTCTGTAAACTGTAAGTCTTATAGATTCATTTCTTGTTTCTGTGTTTTTGTCTCCTCCCAATCCATAAGATCAAATGACCAAAGAATCTTCTTGTACAAATCTCAAAGAAACACCATTGTGAATATTAATGAATGTTAATAGATATAGAGAGAGACAGAGACAAACAGGCAGACAGACATGTTTTGCATTAGAGTAGAATCAGGAAAAAATAATAATATACCAGAGTATTATTTAGGGTATCAATGTGTTCAATGTGTGCCAATCGGTACATTATGCAAACCACCCAACAGGCTGATTTCAATGTCAGGCTTCAGCTTTTGTGATGCTGCTTTTTTTTTGTTGTAAAGAATAATTTCAGGCTAATTTTACAGAAATATTACATTAATTGTCAGAGTAATTTCCATCCAAGTACTGCTCTTAGCTGTTTTTGTCCTATTCCTGGTACATTTTCTTTTGAAAAATTGGGCCACAGAGTTCCACCTAAAAATAGAATAATTTCAAATCACACTGATTGTTTTTAAACAGCGGTCTGAGTGTGCTACAGATACTTTTGATATGACATATTTGCTCCAAGAAAAATGAGGATTTTGTTTTTGATTCCAAATAGTTATCTCTAACTTGAGAAGGTCATTTTATGTTCACTAATTATAACAAATGAAATAGATATGATTTCAGGAACCAGGTTGAAAAAAACCAGAATGCCACATTCAGGGCCTTCCTTTCTAGTACATATAGTATAATTTTATAGCCTACTCTGTCTTTATGGCTGCTTGGAAATCAGAAAGCATTATATAATAAAAAAGATATAAACATTAGGATATCTGCTATATTCAAACCACTGGGGGCAGGGTTTTTGGGGGGAGTTACTGAACAATATCCAAGGATGATGATGATGATGATGATAAAGTTGGAAGGGACCTTGGAGGTCATCAAGTCCAACCCCCTGCTCAGGCAGGAAACCCTACACCGTTTCGGACAAATGGCTGTCCAGTCTCTTCTTAAAAACTTCCAGTGTTGGAGCATTCACCACTTCTGGAGATACTTTTTTTGAGTTAGGGAACATTGTGATATGCATCTTTTATGATGCCATTGTGACTTGCTAGTAAGATCTGCTCAAAAGCTGGTGCAGTTCCTTATTTTTTGCTATCTTTTTTCCAGTTATAGTATTCATAATTTAGGTAGAATCTGGGAGAATGCAAGCTGTGTTGGTCTGTCATCTAAGAGATGCTGGTAGTCTTATCTACAGCAGCTTCCTCAACCAACCATGATGGCACCAAAATAACAGTAGAAAAGAAAAGTAGTGATGTTGAAATTTGAAAATGTATTTATAACTCCTATTCTGTCCACTTTAGCCTTCTGTATTTTCTTTTTCTCTTCCAATGATAGGATCCGGATTCAGGCCGTCAATGAGGTTGGAGCTGGGTCTTTTAGCCACTTCATTACAGCAAAGACTCGATCGTTGCCACCCTTACCTCCTCGGCTAGAGTGTACTGCAGCAGGTCCCCAGAGCCTGAAACTGAAATGGGGAGAAAGCAGCTCCAGACAGCATGCTACTGATGACATGGTCTATCTCTTACAAATAGAGGACAAGAATAAGAGGTAAGCAAGCATGTAGCTCAGATAGCACCGTTCATCTGGAAGCTATCCTTCTAGAAGTGAGAATCATTCAAGATGGGCTTGGTTTAGTGCTAATTGTAGGAAGGGCTATGAGTATGTGCTTGAGTAAGCTGGTTGGTCTTATGTCATTAAATTCTTTCCGTTGACACTTGCAGTGAGATAACAAGTTGGAGATGAGGACTCCCAGTGTTGTTAATTCAGATAGTCCTCGAATTACGGCCACAATTGAGCCCAGAATTTAAGTTGCTACGTGAGAGAGTTGTTCAGTGAATTTTGCCCCATTTTACGACCTTCCTTGCCACGGTTGTTAAGTGAATCACTGCCGGAGTTAAGTTAGTAACATGAATGTTAAGAGAATCTGGCTTCCCCATTGACTTTGCCTGTCCGAAGGTCGCAAAAGGCGGTCACATGACCCTGGGACTCTGCAACTGTCATAGATATGAGTCAGATGCCAAGCGTCTGAATTTTGATCATGTGACCATGGGAATGCTGCAATGGTCGTAAGTGTGAAAAACGGTCATAAGTCACTTTTTTGGGTGCTCTTGTAACTTCAAATAGTCACTAAATCAGGGGTTCTCAACCTTGGCAACTTTAAGACTTGTGGACTTCAACTCTCAGAATTCCTCAGCCAGCAAAGCTGAGTTGAAATCCATAAGTCTTAAAGTTGCCAAGGTTGAGAACCCCTGCACTAAATGAACTGCTACCAACAGTAGGGGCAAAATATCTCCTAGCAAAATTCTGGTCAATTCAGTTCAAAGGTGTAGGATTTCTAAGCCACAATGAAGTACTATGACTTTACCCCTCTTTCTAGTTGGCTCTGTATCTATCTCAGCTTGTAGCTTTGACTGGTTTCTAGAGATGAAGCATTCACTCTGATATAGCTGACATTGAAGCCAATCTGATCTCTTCTTTTGAATCACTGTTATAGAAGGTAACAGATGTAGTTTTCCCATTAGCAGGAAGACTGGTATTCTCCTGCTTCCTGGTTGAAAGTAGCCCTCCTACCCAACAGAAGATAAACATTTACTTCCTAGACCTTCTTTGTATCCCTTATTTAGAATTTATTTTTCCTTTGCCCCAATCCTCACACATAATGAACAGGTAACCATGGTTACAGCTATTGGGAAAGCACCAGGTTGCAAACTCAGTGAGCGTGCTATCATTTTACATCACAACCTGCCTAAGTTTTTAAAAGCAACAGGTGGTCAGAAAGCTGTGCTTACAGAAATTGCTTCATTATTATTATCTTTTTTAAACAAAAGCAAACTACTGAATGCCCACAGCATATATTGAAAAAAATAGTGTGTGTGTGAAATTTATTTGTTGTGTGTAGTGGGAGTTAGAGGATTTTTCTAGGTGATAGATCAGGGGATCATCAACCCATATTAGATGGTAGGTTTCTTGCACCCTGCAATTACCTCAACAGAAGAAAGGGTTGACTGGCTCTTGGTGTTTTCTCTATATTTGCTACATTTTAAGATCAAGTTGTGGGTCATCGTTCATCTTCTAAATGTTCTCTGAGGGATTAAGAATGTTGTGCTTGTATTGTTCATTTGTTTTGTTTGCTAGCTTTATGGAAAATCATTTCTGGAAAGACAGGGAACAATTAATTCCATAATTTGAATAAATTGATGGAACTAATAACCACTAACCCAGGGAAACCAATTCCTGAATTCTCAACAGGTGTGGCTTCTGGGCACACTGATTGGTACTATGGAAGTTGAAATCAAGAATATTTGGAGAGCATCAACTTGAAGAAAGTAGCAATGGATTTATCCAGGGAGAATTTAGCAATATATTAAAGTAGAGGTCCCCAACCCCCAGGCCACCCACCAGCACTGGTCCAGAGCCCACCAGGAACCAGTCTACACAAGCGAGGGAAGCCCCATCTGCACAGGCGCAGCATACAGGCACTGCGTGAATCCATGCTTCCCTGGTCCATGGAAAAACCACCCTCCCTGGAACTGGCCCCTGGCAGCCAAAAGGTTGGGGGGCCACTATATTAAAGGAGTAGAACTGAATGAGACAGAATTAAATTGAAGGGGAAAGAGAAATGCTAAATGTAAAGAAGCAAATTTGTTTTGAAATTAAATTAATATAGTTGTCTGTAATACCACCACAGCCCATCCAAATTCAGCAGCAATAAACCCTTGTTATTTTTCTTTTCAAGAAATCCCAAGAGATAACTGTCGGAAAATAGAGAAAAATAAAAGATCTAGTTAATGCAAAACCATGTCTGGAAGATATGTGGTTGTTGCATTAATAATAAGTGAAATCAAATTATTTTCTCTCTGGTTAGCTAATTTTAATATATTTATTAGCAGCTAAAGTAGCTGTCTCTGTTGCATTGTTATTGGTAATTAATTGTTGCTTGTAACTTTTGCATAACAAAGATTGGAGTTGCCATTTGAGAAAGAACATTTATTAAATATCCTTTTGTTTGTTAGAAGCTCTCTTATTACTCACAATTCTCCAGTATTTGTAATAAAATAAGTGGCTTGTGTATTAGATATACATGATAAAGATTGAAATATTGCTTTCAAATTTTGATAAGCATATCAGGCAATCTTACGGCTAAGTTATGTTTTGGTCCATTAAACCTAGATTTCACTTTAGGCTATTATATTTGGGTTGTAAACAGTCCAGATGATCATCCATTGATAGCATCAATTAGATTTTCCTTTCTCTTCTAGTTGCCATCTAGTAATCATATATATTTTTTCAGCCCATATTGATAGCAGTACTTTTCTGTTCTAGTTGATAGCATCTTCTGGAACTTTCTAGCCTTGCTGGAATAAACTTTTTAAAATGTGCAGAGAAATATCTGCTACAGGACTCAAACCTGCCCCCAGATTTGGTTTAGGTCATTAAATATATTCTTGAACAATCTTTTGAATCTTCTGTGAATCTCATTCCTTTTTCCCACTCTGAAATACTTCCTCAGCAATATGTTAATACACTGCATATTAAAATCATTTTAAAAGACTTGAACATTCTCAACAGAAAAGTGAGCTGGGAAGGAATGACTTTCACAATTCTCTACCTGGTTCATGGGCCAAGCAATTAGGTGCACCTTTTCCCCATGGGAAGATGAGCTGTGTGGTAAACAAATTTAATAAATAAAAATATAATAAATTATCCAAGAATTTCTCAAGGTCAGCACCTCCAACCATAAAAGTAGAAATGCTATTGAAAAAGGCCAATGATAAACCTGTTATACTACCTCTTCCCATAGAGATTTAAAGGAAGCTTAGCAAGCCAGGGGACAATAGATTTCTCATCTCTTGGTTACAGCAATGCTCTGTGCATGGGGTCATCTTTGAAGAGTATTTGGAAGCTGTAACTGATACAAAACACAGTGATGTGGACAGTTCTGGTGGCCCCTCAAGTGACACATGTAACTGCTGTTACATGAGCTGCATTGGCTTCTAGTTTGTTTCCAGGTCCAATTCAAGGTATTGATTATTTCTTTATGGCATGGGTCCAGGGTATATGAAGAACCATCTTGTCCCACTCACTCCAGCAGAGGAGACCTACTTTAGATCACATCTGCCAAAGAATTTTAGTTGGTGAGGTCTAGGAGAAAAGAGCCTTTTTTGCTGTGGCCCCCACCCTCTGGAATATTCTCCCCCTGCAGGTGAAGTTGGCCTCCATGCTCCTGATCTCCTGAAAGAGCCTTAAAACCTGATTGGCCTGAGGCTCTGGTTGTTGTTGTTCAGTCACTAAGTCATGTCTGACTCTTTGCGACCCTATGAACCCCAGGTCCCCTGTGCACCCTGGAGCGTCCCCAAATTCATGCCCACTCCTTTATTGTTACACTATCTAACCATCTCATCCTTTGCCATCCACTTCTTCTTTTGCCTTCAGTCCTTCCCAACATCAGAATCTTTTCCTATGAATCATCTCTTCCCATTTGGTGCTCAAAGTATTTGAGCTTCAGTTTCAGTTTCTGTCATTTCAAAGAACAGTCAGGGTTGATTTGCTTAGGATTGATGGATTTGATCTCCTTGCAGTCTAAGGGACTCTTAAGAGTCTTCTCCAACACCACAATTCAAAAGGATCAATTTTCCAGTGCTCAGCCTCCCTTGTGGTCCAACTCTCCCAGCCATGTATGGGGCTCTAATAGGGGCACTCTATGCTGGGGATGGCTGATTGGTTAGAGAGAAGATCCCCAGCCCTGTATCGTCTGTCCTCTTGGCCTTTGCTTTTTATTTAGTCTTTCTAGATTTTAATCATTTATCTTTTTACCATCTTGTAAGCTGCCCAGAGTTGCTGCAGCAATAGGATTAGCAGCATATAAACTTAATAAATAACAATGATACAGGGCATTCCCACACATTCCTTGGTCATCTTGTCTTTAAATAAAGACAAGCACGACACCCATGAAAATGTCTTCAAAATTCCCTTCAGGCTTGAAAGAATTTCTGATGCAAATTATCTTTGGTCAAACCAAATAAGAACCAGTAAGAAAAAAGAATACAGCGTTTATTTATCAAGCTTCCTTATCAATAAATCTGGATAAAGTGACCATTTGGCAAACATCCGACTAGTCTCTTAATTAGGGATATACAACTGTTTAGATTTCTGAAGCAAAAAAAAATGTTTTCAAGGAATATATTATTATTTGGTGTCTGGCATACAATGTCAGGGAAATCTACACTTACTAGACCAGGGGTAGACAACCTTGGCTCTTTTATGACTCATGGACTTCAATTCCCAGAATTTCTGAGCCAGCCATTTTGGCTCAGGAATTCTGGGGTTTGAAATCCACAACTCATAAAAGAACCAAGGTTACCTATCCCTGTACTAGACACAATGCAGTGATAGCCTAGACCAGTGTTTCTCAACCTTGACAATTTTAAGGCATGTGGACTTCAACTCCCAGAATTCCACAGCCAGCATTGCTGGCTGTGGAATTCTGGGAGTTGAAGTCCACATGCCTTAAAATTGTCAAGGTTGAGAAACACTGGCCTAGACTGTTAGTTTATTCTGTTAGGCGCTTGGTGCATCGTGGGGCACAAACTAGCTCTACACCAATTAGAGGTACTCAGGTTGCTGGTTCTTCCAGGCTCCTCCTCCAGTCTTACCTCACCTCACCTTTTGTCGCAATGCCTCTTGTCCAGCCAGGTCCAGCGCACACACAAACATAGCTAGATTTTTCCCACCAAAATGGTACTCATTTATCTACTTGAGTATCCTTTTGAACTTCTGGGTTGGCAGAAGCTAGGGACTGAGCGACAGGAGCTCACTCCATCTCCCAGAGCCAGGCTCAAACTCCCAGAGTGAAGCCCATCTCTGGCTGGCAATTCCAGCTTTATTAAGTCACTGCATCACCAGATCCCCACAAGGGATATAATCCCAAAATATTATCTTGGGATTGCACAGCTATCACGCAAACTCCAGAAAATGGTGCCAACAGGTGCACATCACATCTCGAAAGCAATTTTTCCACTTTGGACCTCAACAAACTGCACATAACTATTCTTGATATGCTGCCAAAATTCCCACCAAGAAGACCAATTTAGAGTGCTTTATTTTCAAGCTTGGGCTGGTTTCTGTGGAAATTGGAATGCTGGTGGCTTTTTTTAAAAAAAAGCTGTGGGTTATTACAAGGTGGTTGTAACCACCTTTATGTTAACCAAACATAAAGTAAAAAATAAAATAAAATCCAGAGTGTAAGGTCATTTTTTTAAAAAGCAAGTCAAACAAATTAACATATTGTAGTTACATCAACACTTTAATTTCTGATGGCGATAATTAGTTTGAACTCTTCAACAATCATAGCTTTTCTAGGAAGCTTGTAAGTGTTTGCAAGAACCAGTGCTGTAGTAATCCAGTTAACTTGTGTGCTAATTATATGTTTGTCTGCCAATTGCTTTCAAAGTTTCCTTTAGAATTTGTCTGTGAAGTTGTCTCCAGTTTGTGTAAGCTTTGCAAAGGGTTAGAAAGTATATTTAATTTTTAAAGTACAGTTTACATTTATTTCAGTTTATTATAAAAATTATTTTGCACGGATTAGCCTTCCACAGCTTCAGTCATTAATATGTCCAGTCTAAAATCAACCTTCTCCAACTCTCCAGATATGTGAAGTTCAACTCCCAATCTCCTTCGTGTGTGAACTGCTGAGAATTCTAGGAAAGAAATGCCATTTATCGGTGGGGGGGACGGTTATTCAAGTAGAAAAGGACTGGTCTAGAGCAGGGCTTTTCAACCTTTTCACCCTTTGTACCACTTTTAGGTCGCCTAGCAAGGTGTCAAAAACTTGATGACCAAAAAAAAAAGGAAAAAAGTAATAAAGTACAGGTAGTCCTCGACTTACAACAGTTCGCTTAGTGACTGTTCAAAGTTACAATGGCATTGAAAAAGTTCCCCCCAAGCCACAGCCAAGCAAGATGCCTGCCTACCCGGCGGCGCTCTTCCTCCTATTTCATTGTTGTGAGCATTTCTGTTGAGGATTGGCAGCGGGGGTGGGGTGGGGGTGTTTGGTTTTTATTCCCGTCTGCTGGGACACTGTGACACTGTGACCGTCATAAATATGAATCAGTTGCCAAGCATCAGAATGTAAATCACAAGACCTTGGAGATGCTGCAACATTCCAGCTGATTGGCGCTTCTTCTGGACTCAGCAGAAGCACCAGGATCAGTGCTGCTTTCCAGCTGATTGGTGCTTCTTCGGGACTCAGCAGAAGCACCAGGATCAGTGCCAAGCTCCAGCTGGAGTCTGGCGCTGATCCTGGCGCTTCCACTGAGCCCTGAGTCCCCCGAAGAAGCGGTGATCAGTTGGAAAGCGGCACTGATCCTGGCGCTTCCGCTGAGCCCTGACAACCCTGCAGCTCCAGCCATCTCTTGCTCAGACTTGTGCGGTGCTGCCACCGGTTCAGCTCATTCCCCTCCCCCGCTACCACTTTTCTAGGATGGTCGCGTACCACCTGCCAGTGCCAATGTACCACAGGTGGTACCCGCACCACTGGTTGAAAAGCCCTGGTCTAGAGCAGTGGTTCTTAACCTTTTTGAACGAATCGCCCCCTTGAGCCAATGAGGAAGTTGTCGTCGCCCCCCTCCCCCAACATAACCTCTCAATCACAACATAGGAAATAATTCTTCAATTTATGCAAACACTTTTTTTGTTTTCTTTAAAATTGCCATCAGGATATATTGATGCAAATAATTTATTTCCAGGCTTTTCCCCATATCTCCCATATTCTGTCCAATGGCGTGCCACTGTATGGGTAGAGGCTGCTGCCCAACGCGCATGAAGATAAGCGATGCGTCTTCACATATGTACAGCGTTCTGTACTGAAGCAAGCTGGAGGAACATTTGAAAACACAATTCAATCCACTAATAGCGAGCGATCTGATGTTTTTGTACGACAGATATACCGCGATTCACTGTATGAAAAAGTCTCAAAAGTGTCCCCAAAACTTCTCGCTCCATCGCCCCCATATTGCCCCCTTTTCGTTCCTTCGCCCCCGTGTGGCCCCTTTTCGTTCTATCACCCCCCTGAAAAATGAAATCGCCCCCGGGGGGCAATATCGCCCAGGTTAAGAACCACTGGTCTAGAGAAATGAAGCAAGGCAGTTCAGAGCAGGACTAAAACAGATAATCCTGTAGTTTGATTTAAGGCAATTTCTTGCATTTCTAGCTAAATCTAAGATTTATTTTCTTGACATTAATTTTAACATTAAAGTACAGGTTAGTCCTAGAGACTTGCGGTCACAAATGAGCCCAGAATAACAGTCATTGTTGCTGTTCTTAAACAAGGCACCCATGCACTCCCAACTTTCCCCCTTGCAGTCATTGTGCATAGCATGGGGTACCTCAAGGGGTGGGGGAGACCCTGGGTTGCTGAGCAAATGGTTGTAAATTAAGGAATGCCTGTGCTCTCACCATTGCTGCAAGTACACATTAATTGCACACCTCTCTTGCCAATTATGAAAGCTGTGGTATTTTAGTTTCCAAGAGAGAGTTTCACATGGTTGGATTTTTCCACGGATATTGCTTGATTTCCTCCTGCCCATTTAGCTGTTCAAAAGCATGCAAATGCAACTAGATAAATAGGTACCACTTAGTGGGATGGTAACAACATTCTTAGTGGGATGGTAACAACATGACCATGGAAGTGTTTTTGGACAATGCTGGCTCCCTTGGCTAAGAAATGGAAATGAGCACCATGCCCTAGAGTTGGACATAACTGGACCTTTATTCCCTTTATTCTTAAAAGGATAATATTCCTTTGGAAAAATACTTGAAGAATGAACTAGCCAAAAAGAAAGCCTTTATTCTTAAAAGGCTTTCTTTTTGGCTAGTTCATTCTTCAAGTATTTTTCCAAAGGAATATTTTGATTCTGCCTTGCCTTTTGATTCCTTTATAGTGATTATCACAACATCGAAATATTTAATTACAAACACAGACTTTAAGATTAGCTTTTGAATTTCTACAATAGCTCTTGCATTAGGCATTTAGTGTCCTTAACCTTGACAGTTTGAAGCGTTCCCTCAATTTCAGTGCTGAAATATTTGCCCTTTGTAGCAATCATGCAAGAAAAAAACACAACTGCTTTAATTAGTTGAAGAGGTGCTTCAGGCTGATACATTTTAAAGTGTGTCTTCCAAATGCTTGTCACTTTTCCGCATCACATTTATTTATTACTTTCTGGTTTATTACAAGCCAAGTCCAGTCCAAACCAGCATTGCAAATTACAGTTTGAAATTGGTTTCCAGCACTGATTGATAGGACAAAAAGATATCAGCACATATGTAAGGCCAAAACGGTAATATAAAACTGTAACTTAGTATTATACCTAAACAAGATGATTTACATTAACATTTAAATAATATCAACATTATGTTGTGCTATGAACAGAAAACACGCTTTAAAGACTATAAATGAGTTATCTTGCAATCATGAGTTTTCAAGTTTTAACTAGAAAATCATTTGTGTCTAAATTAAATCAAAACCACTAACACCCCCTTGTACTGCAGTGTCTCCTTCCCACTTAGCTTCGAAAGCTTTAGAGTGACTTTCAAAAGATACCCTGTCTCAAATTGCATTAATGTGTTCAAATAATCAACATGCAAATATTGAAAGGCTTTGGCTTCTGAATAAGGAAAGGAAATTAATAATTAAGAGTGAGTCATACAGTTGCTATAGCCCGATTCATTATCCAGATTGAACTATTAACAACAGCAACAACTAATAAATTGCTGATATCCAATTTATTACTGAGTAACTAGTTTTTTTTCCCCATCTGACGTCCTCTAAATATATGGTGCCCCAAACTCTCTGAATTCTATGATATGATGGCTCCAATTGCAGTCCCAGGCTTCAGTTTGAGAAAGCTGGGGTGCATCAGATTATATTTCTACTTTCCCTTCTCTTTTCTCTTCTGTTACCAACCCACCCTCAACATTATTCTCAATTCTAAGAGGAAAAAAGGGAAAGGGATTTTCACAGCATACTTCACATACATAGCTTGGTTAAAAAAGAATAATTATCCTGCTTTGTCAAATTAAGGTAATAGTAGATTCAGTAGAAATGCAATCTGATGCACCTCAGCTTTCTCAAACTGATGCCTGGGAATGCAATTGGAGCCATGATATCATAGAATTCAGAGAGTTTGGGGCGCCATGTATTTAGAGCAGTGGTTCTCAACTTTTTTAATGCCGCGACCCTCAACCGGTCGTAAGTCGAGGACTACTCAACCGGTCATAAGTCGAGGACTACTCAACCGGTCGTAAGTCGAGGACTACTCAACTGGTGCAGCACCGTTTGCAGAATGGGACTTTTGGCGGGCTCAGCAGGGCAGAGACAGCCTGGACAATTCCTATTGGCTTTTGAAAGCCAATAGAATTAGACTCTATTCAAGAGAGTCTATTTTATTGGCTTTCAAAAGCCAATAGAATAAAAGGGAGTAGCACAGCTAAGGAAAAGGGGAAAAATGGCGGACTGCGTTGTTTGGTGACCCCCGTGAAATGGTCGTTCGACCCCAAATGGGGTCCCGACCCACAGGTTGAGAACCACTGATTTAGAGGATGTTGACTGAGGAAAAAACCCCTATTTACTCTAGTTATTAAAGATAGTTATTAAAGATCTGAAACATTATTGGCCATGCTCTTTAGTGCTCCTTTATGCCTATCCCAAACATATTGTTGCACACAACAGCTTACTTGGGTATAATAACAATAAGTCCAAATGGCAATTGTGATGGTGAATCTAAGCTCCTCCTGCCTTTTAGGTACACTACAACATGCATAAAAATGAGCTAAGCTTAGATTACACTGTTAGTGTTGTGGCCACCATTTTGTCTCTTTTGACCATATCCTATGGAATTCTAGGATGGGCAGCCGTAAACAAAGATTGTGTAGGTTTCCTCCAGTAGTTCTCTAGAGCAGAGGTCCCCAACCTTTTGGGCACCAGGGACCAGTTCCATGGAGAAAGGTTTTTCCACGGACCATAGAGTGTGTAGTTTTGTGTACTGCTTGCATCCCATGGATGGGGCTTTGCTTGTTTGTGAGGACCAGTTGCTAGCATGCTTCAGCCCAGTGCCAGTCCATGGACCGGGGATTGGGGACCCCTGCTCTAGAGCTAATACCCTGCTGTGTTCCAACTTATAATCATAATTGGGATCAGAATTTCCATTGCTAAACAAGGTGGTTGTTAAATGAGTAGCACTTGATTTTAACAACCTTTTTTGTCTTGGTTTTTAAACTGTTCACTGCATTTGTTCAGTGAATATTCCACTCATTAAGGAAATCAGCTTCCCCTGTTGATTTTGCTTATCAGAAGCAGCTGGGAAGGTTGCAAATGGTGGATCACATGATCCCGGGATGTTGCCAAACTCCTGAATTTTGACCATGTAACCACGGGTATGCTGTGGTAGTTATTATATAAGTGTGAGGACCGGTTTTTCAGTGCTGTTGTAATTTCAAACTAAATGAATGGTTGTTAAGTCCAGGATTATCTGTAATGGAGGTCATCCTGTTTTCTACCTCTGTATAATTCTGTTCCAAGCTTATTTCATCCTGTAAAAATGTTCCTGTATGCCAGCGGTTCTCAACCTATGGGTGGCGACCCCATTTGGGGTCGAACGATCATTTTACGGGGGTCGCCAAACAACGCGATCCGCCATTTTTCCCCCTCAGGGGGCGGCACCGCGCATGCGTCCGTGTTATCGGGGGTCACCGTATAAAAAGGTTGAGAACCGCTGCTGTATGCGAATGTGTTTCCTCTTAGAAGCATTTTTCAGAGTAGTGAATTGGAGCATAATCATTCAGTTCTAAAAATCTCAGGAATAAATTGCTGCCTACTGACAGTCAAATGTTTATTATGGATCCATATTGATGTGTAGACTTACACACTGAGCTATACAGATTGAGAATAGACTTGATGATGTTGTTAAAATAATTAGCACTTGGCAGAAATCTTACTGTTCTAGTGTAAACAAGTTTTCTTCTTGGTGTAACCTTTGATAAAGAATTTATGGCAATCGGTAAGTCCAAATATCTACAACATCAGATGAGTGAGATGCTTTTTTTCCCTGTTAACAACACTGCTTGGAATATCTTGTTCATTTATGGACTACATTCTTTATTTCTAGATTGACACACAGGGAGAGCTAGACTGATAAATATATTTGATATGCAGGATGGCCAAGCCATTGAAGTTCCTTTTTCAAAAGAGCAGGAAATGTGTGCCAGTATCTAAAAAAAAGCTCTTCCCTCTAATGGTAATTTCATTTAAATATTAGCAGCTTTTGTTTGCAGAGATGGGTTAACCTCAATTTAAAAATGCACCAGTGGTTTGTGCTGCAGAGAAAACAGCCTTGGGTCATCAATTTAATTCATTAACTCATTTCCCCACCTGGGTTGTTACCACAAGAGGACAAGCAAATAGCTTCATTTATAGCCAGGAAGGTTAAGCAAAGCTCTGATTCCTGTTTACACCATTGGACCCTGCCAAATTCAGCTTTGCACCATATTATTCTTAACTGATTCTCGTTTATTTAAAGCTTCAGATCTAAGTGTATTTGTTTTAAAACCAGATTGGTAGTAGTGGGAGAAGAAGCCTCCCTTCAAAGGAAATAAATAAGTAAATTGTACATCACACATAAAGGAAATCATAATTCTATTCCTGCTCATTGTTTGATTGCACTGGCTTAAAAAATCAACAGGAAATTGGTATGGCGACATGCATCTTCTTTCCTGGAAGATCCTTACAGAAAATTTTAAAAAGGGACTGGTCACTAAATTGCAGTCTTGTCATGTGTTAAGCATTTTTAATAAGAACCAGGGTTGCTCATTGGGAAGAGAGGAGTTAAAAAAAGATCACAGGTGTGTAACATGAAAAAAGAGGTGAGCTTAGACTGCATGACTGTGGCTGCCATCTTTGGATTGAGATGGGTATAACAAATTTAATAAATCATCACCATCAACTTGGGTTTTTTTTATTGAAAAGTTTTATACAATATACATCCCAAGACCCACCCACCCCTACTCCCCTCCCTCACTTCCCAGAGCTGAATTCAGGGTTACAAATAAACAATCAAACTCTAAAAAAAACATTACCCAACTATACAAGTAACCAAGTCCATAACGCACTTTAACTCCCTTATAACATAAATATAAACAAATTAAAAATAAACATAATAATATAAACAAATCAATATTATTAAACCACACTAAAACTAATAAAAATTAAAAAAGAAACTATTAATAATACTCTAAAGTTTACTCATCAACTTGGGTTTTTGATGCACATATTCCTGGGGACATCCCCTTATTCTGTATATGTGTCTTTATTGTTTAACATTAGAAAGAAAAGAGGATAGGGCTAGTTCAGGCTGTTAACAGAAAAGAAACAACGTGGGTAATGTTACGGTAATTGCTTCGAGAAGTTGTGAATGCTCCAACACTGGAGGGTTTTTTTTAAAGAAGAGATTGGACAACCATTTGTCTGAAATGGTACAGAGTTTCCTGCCAGAGCAGGGGGGTGAACTAGAAGAACTCCAAGTTTGGCTGATATTATATGAATAAAGCTGGATCTTCTAGTATTGAGTTGTACAATAGAAGGCCATGATAGGTATTATCAGACCATCATGGTCTTTGAATCAGTGTATTTTAGTTGACATTTTTAATACTTTTCTTTTTGTTATGGCTTTCGCTGACCAGTACTTTTTGGAAAGAATTACGATAGGATTCAGTAATGATGTCATTTGCTACTACTGTATTATTATTTGTGTTTTATCTGAGAGCTCAAAGTGTTCGCACCCAGTTTTCTGCTTTTATCCTCCTGAAAAGAACACTATAGTTGTTTGAACTGAGATTGAATGACTAGCCCAATAAAATTTGTGTTTGAATGGCAACATGAAGCTGTTCTGCTTGGTCCAGATCCAAGTACATCTGTTTCAGATTGTTGGTTCTGTGAATAGATATTTTTGTGGATGCAAACAAAAGTAGATATCCATAGGTTATTGTTCAGTGAATAGTGAATGGAAGCAAATATGAGTTTTTGAGAAATATTGTATGGCGTTCCAAATATGAAAAGTTATTCTGCTAGGTGACATGAAAGCATAGACAAGAATAAGAGGAAGAAGTATAGAAAAAGTAATTGGGCCATTAAGAATAAATTAGGATCATCACCGATTATCTGTGTTTAGTTTGAAAATATAACCCTGTCTATTCATGTACACATGGGATAGGAATTAATACAAATCTGAAAACATGGATTGAGTTCATTTTTTGTTCCAAAATAGTGAGAGCATTAGCGAAGGTCATAAGAGCAACAGAACAGACCACTCTTGAATATTGAGAATGGAAATTAGAAGAAAAGTAAAAGAAATCAGAATGTAACAGAATAACAGAGTTGGAAGAGACCTTGGAGGTCATCTAGTCCAATCCCCCTGCTCAAGCAGGAGACCCTATACCATTTCAGACAAATTGCTGTCCAATCTCTTCTTAAAAATATCAAGTATTGGAGCACCCATAGCTTCTGGAGTCCAGTTGTCCAACTGATTAATTGTTCTCACTGACAGGAAATTTCTCCTTAGCTCTAGGTTGGTTCTTTCCTTGATCAGTTTCTATCTATTGCTTCTTGTGCCATAATGTTATTTGTGTTACCTTTTCTTGCTTGATATTGGAAGGCTGTGTCCATATATCCTTCTTGTTGCCAGATACATTTATCTTCTGGTACTGGGATCTTTTCCTCTTTGAATTTTGGGAACTTTTTTTTTTTAATTTTGACAATGGCTCTTATCTCTTTCCGTAGCTTCTCAGGTTTATGTCTGTTTAAATATACTAAACTTCTTCCTTACATTGATCTTACATCTGTGTCCCCCATAAATCATCCATGCTTTGAACATTATTTGCAAGGCTAAATGTCTGTAAATGTATAGATGAATGTATACATCTATACATTCTTGGTAAAAATGTAAAAATGTTTTTCAAAGAGGGAGGGGAACAAATATGCTCAGGCTTGTAAAATTATGTTACTATAGTCTATCTCAGTAAAATACAGTCTTCCTGTAGAGTCCATTCACGTACCTGGCCTATCTTATTGGGTTCAGAACGTTATCCTACCATGAGTTTTATTTTCCACCAACATTGGTCTCACAGTCATGAAACCTACAAAACTTTCCCACAATATCAAGGGTTGACATTATCTCCAGATATTAATCCTAGCTTCCAAAATGATGGCAATTGTAAGTATTAACGTGCTGGGGCAGATCTGCTATAACAGATTGCTAAGCCACAGGCTAGCATAATATTTTCAACAGTGATCAAACAGATGCTTTTGAATGCTCCAAGCAAGTTTAAAAAACAAAGATCAGAGTTGCACTGTATACCTAGCAAGTTAAATGAATTTCCTTGAAACAGCTAAATGGATGCAAGCAATAATAAAAACAAATTGAAAGCAAACAATTAGAACGCAGTAAAGAAAAGCCAGAATGCATTAGTGTACATGGAAATCTTGCTGTGGGAAACAATCTTCTACTTGTAGAAAATTGTTTTTATTCATATTAATACATTTTCTGAGGAAAAAGATGATTTGTTGGCCAATGATCATAAAGTATGACAAAGATGAGAGAATCTATCTATTATAGTATTGGGAGCATTTGTGCATGTATATATAATTTCTAATCATCTTTTTTACATTAAAGAGTCCCAAAATAGAGATTCAGTGCACCAATTTAAAACAATTAAAATTAAAATGTCACAATAAAAAAATAAGCAAATTGTCCACTGTTTAAAGAACAGCAAACATACCTTAAATCCCAAAATACAGCACAGAAACATTGTTGTCTTGAACATCAGTAGCAAATCCAGACTGCACATTTTTCTAGTTCCTAGATTTTACTACAGAATAATGTTGTTATTTTCTTATTCACAAGGTTGAATAGAAGAAACTCATCTTGATTTATTAATGCTTGTGAGATAGGATTATATCTTAGCTGCTTTGTAGTGTTTATTAATGTATATTCCAGGAGAGAAATATTCCCATTTCAGATCAAGGATAAGACTGTTCACAGCACCCATATTTTAAAGAAATATTTAGATAAGGTCAAAGCAAGATGAAAAAAAATTAAACAATGAGAACTTCCCTCTAGTGATTTTGCGTTTAAATGAGAATCCCATTGCTGTTTGCAAAAAGAAAGTTGGGAGTCATTTCTTTGCTTTCTGCAGTTTTGTCTTCTTTCTTTTTCATTGTTTACCTTTTTCTTTCTTCTGTGTTAATGATTAGTTTCTGTTTGTTTTTATCTCTTTATCTGAAAAATCTAATAAAGTTTTCTTTTTTAAAAAAAGGAAGAAATCACTGTGACTTCTTCCCAATCCAGCCCAGTGACAGTAGATTGAAGTCTCCTCCAACTGGGATCCAGATAAATTACTCACGTCCAGCAAAACTCTGTGCCACCAATAAATTGTGTTAGTTTAAACCCTCCACAATCAGCATTCTCTGCACAATGCCAGCACACCACATTCTCCTGCTTCTTGCCGTAAGGTTTCCCAACAAACACAACTCTTAATCTTCTCTTCTTTCTCTCCACTATCTTGTCACACCTGCCCATTGTGATTCAGAATTGTATTGATTTTAACAAAGCATAAAATACAAAAATATATAGAATGATGAAGGTAAAATAAGGGAGGAAAAGGGGAAGTGAAAAATTTAGGTTGGGGGGGGGAAAGCATTGACTTCTGACTCCTTTTGGTACAGTAGAATAAGATAATAACTTTTATATTTACTTTTATATAATAGTATATACCAGCATTTCTATAACACCAAACCTATCTAATCAGTAAAATCCAAAAGCAAAGTTTCCTTTTTTTCCCACCTCAAGCACTAAGTCCAAAAGCAGTTTGCAAGTAGAAACAAAATTAATTGTGTTCTTTACTCCTTAATTGTGCTAACTTCATTTAACTTTTGCAGCCATTTGTCCACTGTCCATATATACCATCAAAGTTGTAAATTTTTTTAGGGGGAAAAAATCACATCTACACATCAATCTTTAATACTATAACTTTCTGAATTCCTTAACGTCTCCATGCGTAATCGTTACCCCCTCACTGTTTTGCCAACTTTTGTTGCAAAAAAATGGTAATTTTCACTATCCCATGTGGCCGTCCTTGGTGCCAGATTAAAAAGAAACTAAAATAATAATTCCAGATTTATTCTGAGAAACATTAGTATTCATTGACTGCATGATGTTATGCTCCTGCTGTTGCTAATTAGAAGTACCGAAAATTCAATTCACCGGCTACCCATGCAGCAAAAACATCTGATTGTCAAGTTGAAACACTGACTAACATTCCAAAAATGGTAGAAAATGATCTAGTTAGGAGAGGGAGAAATCATTGCGTTACAATACATTTTGAACCTTATACTCTCCTGGTTAATGGCTGTGCGTATCTCACATAAAAGGATGCATGGGGCCATGTCCATGTATTTATTTTTTGATCTTCCAGGGCCAAAAGCTAAAATTCTGCATAAAAGGCAAACCAATTTAACTTAATACAAAACAAAATAGGAATGAAGACAACACCTAATAAAATCAAAATAAAGCCAACTGGAATAGAATCTATGCTGAATGAAATCAACTGCAACAGAACAAGAGTGCAATAATTTTAAGCATGGCTCAAATCATTTTTTAAAATAAACTGAATAAAATGACAACCCCCCCAAAAAGGTATTTATGATCCAGTTCTGAAGTTCTGACACTGCTCGTTCCCACAGTCATGTGACTGAATTTGATTGCTTGACAGTTCACCTATATTTATGACAGTGCCCCAGAGTCAGGTGGTCACAATTTTTGCTGAAAACCACTGCTTAGCAAAAACACCCCTTTGCAAACTTTCATAAGTGTGAAAACTGGTCATAAGTGATCAAAGGTCACGTGATCAAAATTCAAATGCTTGGCAGTTGGTTCATATTTATGAGGGCTGCAGTGTCCCAGTATCATGCATTCCTCTTTGATGACCTTCGGACAAGCAAAGTCAATAGAAAAGCCAGATTTACTTAACAACCGTGTTTACTAACTTAACAACTGCATCATAAATGCAAGACTCAAAATTAACATCTGTCTTAGCAATGAAAATTTTGGGCTCAGTTGTGGCCGTAAGTTAAGAACTACCTGTGTTTTGTTAAGATTTAGAGGGAAATTCTAATATAGATTTTATAGTCTGCTTGGGGTGAAAACCATGCAAATACTGTGATAAATCCATCTTCTAGAGAACTTGAACCTGAGCTTCTAGATTAAGATATCATTAACCTTTTGTCTCTGAGGCAACAGACAACCCATCAATGAAAACATTGTAAACAAATAACAACAAATTTGTACTTCTCTCCTTTTTTAGGTTTATTTCAATCTATAGGGGACCTAGTCATACTTACAAGGTACAGCGGCTGACGGAATATACCTGCTACACATTTAGAATACAAGCTGTAAATGGTGCTGGGGAAGGACCTTTCTCAGAAGTGTTTAGCTTCAGTACAACTAAATCTATCCCCCCTGTCATTAAAGGTAAGTAAGATACACCTCCTGATTTTGGTGGGGTGGGGTTTGGGTGGGAGGACGGAACATTTAGTAGACATAAATCTCCCCTCCAATCACTTTTCCTCCTAGAACAATGCACAGATAGTCCTTACAACCATTCATTCAGCAACCGTTCAAAGTTACAACTAGACTGAAAAAAAAGTGACTTAGGATAGGTCCTTGCACTTACGATCGTTTGCAGCGTCTCTATGGTCACATGATCAAAATCTGGTTACTTGGCAACTAGGATATATTTACGATGGTTGCAGCGTCCCAGGGTCATGACATCACTATTTGCAACCTTCCCAGAGGACGAGCGAAGCAAATGGGGGAAGCTGGATTCACTTAACAGCTGCAGTGATTCATTTAACAACCATGGCAAAAACAGTCCTAAAAACAGGTACATCTCATCCAGCAACAATTGCCCTGCTTAGCAGTGGAAATTCTGGCCCCAGTTGTAGTTGCAAGTCAAGGATAACCCTGTACCAAGTTTGTCATAAGCCTAGATCTGTATCGTCTCCGTTGGACCATCGTGAGAACTCTTTCCGAAATGGAGAAATTAGGCTCTAGGAATTGATTCTACAAATGCCTGATTGAAATTAGGTCCAAGTAGTCCTCAGTTTATACCCACAGCTGGGACCAGAATCTCCAGACCAGACAGTTGTAAGAGCAGGCACCCAGTTTTACAACCTTTTTGTCCGAGTTGTTAAGTAAATTATTGCAGCTGTTGGGTGAATCATGTGGTCGTTAAATGAATCCAACTTCCCCCATTGACTTGGTTTGTTGGAAGTCAGTTGGTAAAGTGCCAAATGGCAAGTGTGACCTGGGACGCTATAACCGTGGTAAATACATGCCGGTTGGCGAGTGCCCAGATTTTGACTGCATAACCAACCATAGGATGCTGTGAGGATCAGTTGTAGGTCACTTTTTTAATGTTCTTGTAACTTTGATCACTAAATGAATGATTGTAAGTCGAGGACTACCTGTATGTCTTTTATGTGCAACAACTTTGCTCAATCTTCTTGTATGGAATTCCTTCTCTCTTTTTTAAACTTATTCTCAAAAGGGGGTAGAAAACATCTATCCTCTGTTGGGCATTCAGTTCAATTGGCGTGATTTGTATTAGTTTTCCAGATTATGGAACCCATCCTAATATTGAATTTGGAACTTTTTTGCTCATTTCCCATTTGAAATCTACCATTAAATGAACATTGATTGTGAGAACTGATGTTTGACTATAGTTGACTATTGCTGAAAGCTTTGTATATTTTTGATAGATGAGATTTTTTTTTTAGCTGATAAATGACATATGATGGATTTTAACTGATGGAAGATGACTTTTTCCCCAAGGATGTTAGGTAGGGATTGTCTCAAATAGATACACTTCAGAAAATTGTTTGTCTCTTGTATTAAAAACAGTTTTTTGCCACCTGGTGGAGCAATAAATCCACCAGAATATCGTACGTTTAACCAACTCTTATCTGGTTGATACCGCAAGGAAAACTAAATTCTTCAACAATCAACATGTTTTCCTTCTTTGCAGCTTGATTCTTTGTTATTTGCCTACTTGTTCCTTTATTGTTTTTCACTTTTCTAAGAACAAAATAGCAATAGAGGAAGATGGTTGATAGATAAATTGAATAATACATTACCTTATCTTCTAGGCGCTTCAAACTCTTGTTTCTATTTCTATTTCCATTACTCCTTACCATTCCAATCATGTATATTTCTTTCAGGTCCATCCATCTGTATGCCTTTTTGCCTTCTTTTATTTGCCTTATTTATATGCTAATAAAGCTCTTACTATAACCTTTAACTGAGCAAAACTGTGCATTATAGGGCAGCGATTTTGGAACCAGTATCTTAAATGGGCTAACTTACAGAATATGTCCAAAATTCAGGAGCCATGGCTCCCAAAGGAATGAAAATTGGGAAGTTGTGGCTGCTTCAGTGCTACTGGCTGCTGCTGTACTGCTGGGCTGCTGCTGCAATCACATGATCTTCATTTTCAACATTCTGTGACAGTTTTCCCAGCCAGTCTCAAAATCCCTCACTCCCTCCCCCATTCAACAGTAGCCACTTACTACCTGCTAGAAAGGGAGGGCAAAGGAGAAGGGAGGGAGGGAGGAACAGGGGGGAAAGAACTCAGGCACACCATGCTGCCCCCACACATGCTTCTCCAACCATGCCACCTCCCCACCCATAGAGCATCCCCATGAATCTTCCCTAATTAACATTTCTCCTCCATATGTCTTCCCTGACCCTCAAAGCACCACTTGCACATTCCATGTGCTTTTCCTAAGCTGGGCCCCTCCCTTGTGGCACCTCTTGGGCACTTCCATGCACCCTCACTGACCTGAGCTCTCCTGTGCACCTTTTCCTGATCAGCACAATATCTTTTTGTGCATTCCCAAGTGCCCCTAGGAACCCTTCCCAACCCAAGCCACCACCCCATGTGCTGCCCCCAACCAGTATAGCCGCTCTTGCATACTCATGCAACCCCCATGCATTCATGACCTGCACCAGCCCTCTCATGCACCCTACTGACCTGCAGAGTACCTCTTAGACATGCACTTGACCCCTGTGCAATTTTGTTGACCTACGCCCCCTCCCCTGCAAACCCCACCCAACTAGCAGAGCACCTCTCAGGCATCCCTGGATACCTTCTTGAGTTATGCTGCCCACTCACATGGCTTCCCCAACCCATACGGTATCTGGCACACACACAAACACACCTCTCCCAACTCCAATAGCACCTCTCATAGATTCCCATGTACCATTCCTGATCCGCACTCCCTCACTCCCTCACTGGTCTGCCTGCTGGCCTTGGACTTGCAACTTCCTTCTGTCTTCCCTATCGACTTTCTCCCTGCAAGCTTCTCAGAAAGTAAACGGGGAAGAGGGAGGGAGGGAGGGAGGGAGGGAGGGGAGGGAAGAGGGAGGGAGGGGAGGGAGGGAGGAAGGTTTCTGATGCTTCCTGCCATCTTCCCACAAAGAAACTCAGTGGGGAAGCCGGCAGGAAATTAGAAATCGTTCCTGCTCCCACTACTTTTTTGGCCATTCTGCTTCTCTGTTTAGGCAAGGAAATGTCTCTGAAACAATGACCCAAAGGGGCACAAGTTGTCTAGTCTACTTTTGTCTTGATTTTGCCTTTATCATTGTATCATTTATCATTTTATCATTTCCTAGAAAATGCTCATACTTAATCAACATCCCACTCATTGCATCTGTTCTCTTGGATCAGATGTGTGATGCGGTAAATATGTATGGCGGTAGTGACACACAGATACACATTCTTCTTTGCCTAAAGAAGTGCACAGCTGGAGAAATTAATACTAGGATAATATGTTCTCAGGTTTGGAAATTAAGAAGACAGCTAATACTACATGAAGGAGAACCAGCAGGAAAGACTGTAGGCACCTTTGGTTGCTGCATCAGCTATAATTTTGCCTGGATCAAGAAAAAGAACAGTTTTGAATAAGTCCAGAGCAATGATAAGTAGGATTCTATATAGCAGTGGTTCTCAACCTGTGGGTCGGGACCCCATTTGGGGTCGAACGATCATTTCACGGGGGTCGCCAAACAACACAGTCCGCCATTTTTTTCCCCCTTTTCCTTACTGTGCTACTCCCTTTTATTCTATTGGCTATTGAAAGCCAATAGAATAGACTCTCTTGAATAGAGTCTAATTCTATTGGCTTTCAAAAGCCAATAGGAATTGTCCAGGCTGTCTCTGCCCTGCTGAGCCCGCCAAAAGTCCCATTCTGCAAACGGTGCTGCACCAGTTGAGTAGTCCTCGACTTACGACTGGTTGAGTAGTCCTCGACTTACGACCGCTTGGGGGTCGCGGCATTAAAAAGGTTGAGAACCACTGCTACATAGGATGAGAAGCTGATGGAAAAAGAAGCTTCTGTGGAACTTCTCTCTCTCTCTCTCTCTCTCTCTCTCTCTCTCTCTCTCTTTCTCTGTGTGTGTGTGTTAAAATAGAGAACAGCTTAAGCTTAGTAAAATTCTGGGGGGGGGGGGTAGGAACATGTGTAGAATACTAAAAGAAGAGTACAGACCAATAGCTCAAAACTGTAAACAGGAAGGTGAAGTTTAGAATGAACTAAGATTGGTCAGAACAACTGAAAAGTCTTCTTCCTAAATAAAAAGAAGAAATAAGCTTCAGTATATCGGCTGCCCACTGAAGATGGCAATACACTACTAACAAGAAAAGGGCAGAACTATTGAATTGCTATTTTATTGTTGGCTGAGAAAAATTGAAGTTTGAAAGAGAAAGAAAATTGCTAGAGAATGCCACTTACTTTAAATATCCAGGACTAGATGAATCGCATTCCATCACATTCACTGCACCTTATCTGTCAGTGATAACATTCCCAGTTGAAATTCTGAATTTTTAAAACACATAAAAATCAGTATTGAAAGAAGAAAAATGAGAAGTGCGCCTTCCTTCTGCACGTGCCAATTGATATGTGGTAAACTTTTTTTTTTAATAGCACCTCGAGTGAGACAGTTAGAAGGAAACACCTGTGAAATTGCTTGGGAAACCGCACCCCCAATGAAGGGAGACTCTGTGAACTACATTCTGCAGGTCCTAGTTGGAAGAGAGTCTGAATACAAACAGGTAAGAAGGAGTGATAGTTTAACCCAAAGTAGATACAACAATCCTGCACTCTCTTACAATGTGTTTATAAGTAACGAGAGGCAAAAAGTGGATTTATTTTGATCTAATTTCCAACACCAACTGTAGAAGAAGACTGGACACATTGGATCTGTCTGAGGTAGTGTTACGTGTACCTGAGGTAGAACAGAAGTGCAAAAAACAGGATGGTGGAAATGATGAATAAAAGAAATAAAGGGGAATATATATATATATCTGCCATTTATATCTGCCGTTATATTAGTATTTGATAACAAAAATAAACCAGATGTTAAAAATTGTAGACTTGTTGGAGTAAATTGCCACGTCTGACTTTTTTTCTGAGTCATTTTGAGATCTCCTTCTATTGGATCACCTTCAAGCTGGTTCTTTTCTATTATCACCATGGAAATGATGCCAATATCTTCTCAGAAGCACAGCATGATCTCCTAGCAGCCCCAGATTCACATCAATTTTATGCAAATTTTTAAAAGTTGGAAATAAAACGAGAGAGGCTGGATTTGTCTAGCCACCGTTCTGTAGGCATCTCTCTTCATTGACTAAAACATATGTCCCCATTCTGTTACGCAAATTCATGAAGGGAAAAAAAAAAGATTTATGTGCTTATTCATTTTAGGTGCGTATCTTAATGAGAACTTAGTACAGGTAGCCCTCAACTTACAATCACAATTGAGCCTAAAATTTCTGTTGTTAAGTGAGACTTTTGTTAAGTGAGTTTTGCCCAATATTTTTTTTTCTTCCCACGGTTGTTAAGTGAATCTGGCTTCCTCAGTGACTTTGCTTGTCCGAAGGTCACAAAAGGTAAAGAACATGATCTTGAGACACAGCAACGGTCATAAATATGAACCAGTTGCCAAGCATCTGAATCTTTATTGCATGATCATGGGGATGTTGCAAAGGTTGTAACTGTGAAAAACAGTCATAAGTCACATTTTTCAGCACCGTTGTAACTTTGAACAGTCACTAAATGAACTGTTGTAAGTCAAGACTACAGATCAGAGGTCTCCAACCTTTTGGGCACCAGGGACCAGTTACATGGAGTGAGGTTTTTCCGCAGACTGGAGGGGGCGTGGTTTTGTGTGCTGCTTGCATCCCACAGATGGGGCTTTGCTTATTTGTGTGGTCCAGTAGCTGGCATGATGCAGCCCAGTACTGGTCCACAGACTGGGGGTTGGGGACCCCTGCTATAAATGCTTACTTTGGTTGCATCCATTTTTTCTTCAGGAGACATTGCCATACTTCTCTTTGATGCGTGTAAGGAATTCTATTCAACTTCTAGTTCTAGAAAACCAATTATGTTTAGCTACATGCAGAATTTTATTTAACATCTGGTACTGTTGAAATATGTCTACTCTGTCTTTGGTTCCAAGGTCACTTCTCTCCTGTACAGTGAAGTGATGCCTGCAATAGACCATCGAAATAGGACAGAATTTCCCTGTTTTTAACCTTTCATAAATGTTGCTTTTTAAAGGGACATTCACTTTTCTGACCTCCAAATTTACGTATAGGTGGGCCTTCACGTACAACCGTTTATTTAATGACCATTCCAAGTTACGATGGCATTGAAAAATGTGACTTGTGACCATTTTGACATTTTTGACCATTGCAACTTTCCCATGGTCACATGATCAAAATTTGGACACTTGATAACTGACTCATATTTAAGATGGTTGGGTCCCGGGGTCATGTGATCATCTTGACAAACAAAATCAATGGGGAAGCCAGATTCACTTAACAGCTGTATTACTAATTTAACAACTGCAGTGATTCACTTAACAACTGTGGCAAGATAGGTCGTAAATTGGGACAAAATTCAGTTAACAACTCTTTCGCTTAGCAACAGAAATTTTGAGATCAATTGTGATCATAAGTCGAGGAACCTCTGCACGCTATTTCTAGTGCACAATTGCTATTTAGGGCTCAACTAGGATCAAATTACAACATGATCACCTTAGAAAGGATTCTTAAAACAAAATTTCTAAGAAGCAGCTTCCAGGTGACCCACCGTGTTCCAAAAGCACTGTGACAGGAAGCAGGAAGCAGTGAACCTGGATAAATATCTTTATGTACTGGTTAAAAGTGGATTGACCCATCTAAAATTGGCAAGAAAACTACAAGTCTTCCTGGGAAATGACGAACCTAAAAAAACTGAGCTTCTTCTATGGTTTCTCCAGCGATGCCATCTTAACCTTAGAATCAGATCAAGCTAGTTCAGTACTAAAGCACAAAGAATCTTAGATATAGAAGGTCAAACAGAAATTGCTACTTTCTCTCATAGCATAATTGCAAAGAATCCAATTTTGGTGACTAAACCACGCTCACATTTCTATCATATGATAATTCCCAAATTCAGGAGTGCCTTATCTTTTAGTTCAGTTTAATGCTCTTCCTGGAAGGGAAATACATGAAAAAACCTCATATGAAACCTGATATTGCCTCTGCAATATGGATATCACAGAAAACCACAATTCATGCTCTTCTGTATTGCCAGATCTAAGTGGCATTTGCCACTAATTGATTACCCCTCTTTTACTCAAATTTACAGGGCACACTGTTAATTTTTATTCGTTCTATATCTTAAACAAGGAAAATAAATTACTCTTCTAAAAGTAGCAAAATTTTGCAATACAGGCAGTCCTCGACTTACAATCATTTGCTGAGTGATCATTTGAAGTTTACGATGGCACTGAAAAAAGTGACATGACCATTTTTCATACTTACGATTCTTGCAGCATCCCCCCCCCCCAGTCATGTGATCAGAATTGGAGCGCTTGGCAACTGGCATGTATTTATAACAGTTTCAGCATCCCAGGGTCATGTGACTTTCTGACAAGCAAAGTCAATGAGAAAACCAGCTTCACTTAACAACCGGGTTACAACTGCTGTGATTCACTTAATAGCTGTGGTAAGAAAGGTCGTAAAAGGGGGCAACACTCACTTAATAGCTTTCTTGCTTAGCAACAGAAACGTTGGGCTCCATTGTGGTTGTAAATTGAGGACTAGCTGTATTATGTGTAGGTTTCGCCTGCAAATGGTTGCCAATAGTCCTTGTTGTTAGGGGGATAGTTTTGCCCTGGTGGTTTCATTGAATGTACTTTTTATTGGTCAGTGACCAAACTAAAGTTTTTGTCCATTTGTCTGTCTATTGTTCTTTTTACCACTCATGCTGCCTAAAGACTGAAATCACATCACTTACGAAGTGCCAGGAATAAATTTTGCAGTGTGCACAAAGTAACAATGAATATGCTCTTTCCAAAATTGCTCAACTGAGCAACAGGATGTAAGAGGGGAGAAAAAGGGAAAGAAAAACTGGTAGTTTGAGACGCATTTCAGTTATCAAGTGGTGCATATAGACTTTGGTTTCTGTAATAACGGTAGGATTGCAGAAAACCATCAAGTGAAGGTTGCCTGCCTCGAAGTCCATTTAGTGTTATTAAAGCGCAAATGGATTTCCATCAAACCAAGACATACAGAAACAAACAGATTTAATGTTGGGTGTGTTTTTTTTATTGCAATTTGGTACCCTTTTTACTGCTGTTAATGCTGTTATTATTAACTTCGTTTTTTTTCCTAAGCTTGGGCAAAGTTATCAAGTGTTACCTAATGTAAGAGCAGCATGGTTGAATCAGGATAAGTAGTCCAGTATTTTGATTTTCACAGTGCCAGTCTAGGTGGCTCTGGAGTGCTCATAAACCAGAATTGGCCTCTCTTCTGCTGTTATCCACCTGCACATATATTTAAGACATAAGATTCCAAGTTAATCCTGAGTCTTCAAGTCTCTTCTTCAGCTTTCAGCCGTCTCTGATAGCCATCCAAGCTAATTACCATTATATCAGTTGGGAGCTTTTGAAAGTAATTTATTTTGTCTACTCTAAATCTCTTTCCAGTTCCCAGGCTCTTGGGGAAAGGAGAAAAGCTTCCCCCTGTCCATGCCATGTGTGATTTTATGTACCTCAGTTACAGATAGTTCTCAATTTACAACAGTCACTGACTGACCATTTGAAGTTACAATGGATCTCCCCAGAACTACTTATGACCAGGTTCTGAAGCTCTGACAGCCATTGGCCATCCCCTACCCTCAGGGTCACCTGACTGAATCTTGTACCTTCAGCAGTCGGTCCACATTTACAGTCATGTGCAATGTTCCATGGTCACATGACCACGTGTTATGGCACTTTTGCTGAAAACTGGCATTCATAATGAACAATTTGACTTGGTTCACTTAACAACTGTGGCATTTACTTAATAACCACTGCAAAAAAGGACATACAATTGGGGCAGTCTTTGGGGAGACCCACTTTACAACTGTCACAACTTGCAACCGTAATGGATAGGCTCCATAGCAGTCATAAATCAAGGTCTACCTCTATGTCAGCCTCAGTTAGCTTGAAGGTCACAAATGTTGTACCTTTTTCTCACAAAACAGGATTTCAGGTCCCCTGATCCTTTCGGAAATTTCTTCTGCACTTTTTCTGGCTCTATGTTGCCCTTTATCTGGACTCTACATAGTTTTTCATAGAGTATTAACAGTGTTGGTTATACTATTGTTATTCCAGTTCCTAATGATGCCTACTATAGCATTTTCGGCTGCTACACACTTCTCAACTGAATAGTCACTACAATCCCAGTGTGATATACTTATTTGACAATGTTTGACCATGCTGTTTAAAGAGATCCTTCTGAAGCTTTTCATGGCCACTTTGAGGGGGTTTTCTCCTGAATAGTTTAGTTATTATCAGTGCTTTTTTAAAAAAAAAAATATGCCGGACCTCACACATGTTACACAACCCGCCTTGTCTACCCTACAAGGTTCCATCCAAAAAAGGTGCTGGAATTCTTTTCTGGGTGTTCTATGACCAAAAAAAGCCCTGGTTATTATCATCATCTAAAGAATGAAAACATAATTTTTGATATCAAAAAAATAATTTTTGATATCAGAGGGCTTGAAAAATAAAAACAAATTCAGTGGGTATCTGAAAGTGAAGATAACGTGTAAAAACAACTTAAGAGAAAGAGAGAGAGCAACCACATCGAAGATTAAAATAGCATGGCAAATGGACAATAATCACTCAGCACTTTTCAAAGTTGCTATTAGTTGATCATTCTAAGCTGGATTTCATGCACAGTAATGTGGAAGTCATTTCTCAGACACAACTGAGCAAACATCTGTGTACACATAGTAGTATAACTTTGCTAGACACAGTTAAGAAACTCATCCTATTAAATCAGGTCATATCATGTTAAGAAAAAGTAATACAAAATGATAGTATCCTTTCATAGTAAGGCTTATGTTGTGTCCTGAGCCTGCAAAAGAAGGCTCGGGATGTTGCATTAGTCCCGGGCATTCCAAAAGCTGCACGGGACCAGACAGAGCAGCACCAGCCTTGTGCGCATGCGCAAGCTGTGAAAATGCTCTGTTCCTATTGGTTGACATTGTCCGGGTTTCTGGCCATATAAAAAGGCCTGCGTGCCTTTTGCTTTTGCTTGGTTATTGTAGAAGGTGAATAAAGTGTTTGTTCAGCATCGCCATATGTCTTCATCATTTCCCCGCGAACGAAGTATACAACACTGGCGACGAAGGTGGGATCCTTTGCAAGCTGAAACAAAAGATTTAAGGACTTACCCAGGAAGTCCTGAAGAGGGAAGACGGCATCTGAATCAGCGTCCCAGCCTGCCAGTACAGCGTTGCTGAAGGTTGAGCTCGGCTAAAGGACCCTTTTCCCAAACAGCAGCTTGTAGAGGAAGCAAGGGGTGAAGGTCATAAAGTTTACGATGTCGAAGATTGGCCCCTTGACTGATTTTGATGTCTCCCACCCAGAGAGATGGAATTCCTACGTAGCACAGGTGGAGAATTACTTCTGAGTAAATCAGATTAGAGAAGATGGCCTGAAGGCAGCAACTCTTTTGTGTGCCTGTGGACAAGAAGCTTTTGACATCGCAGAAAATTTGGTGGCCCCTGCACCTCTGGAGTCAGTAACCTATGCTGACTTGAAGAAAATGTTGAAGGAACATTTCCAGCCAAAGTTATCTGTCATTGCTTGGAGGCACGTGTTCAAGCAGAGAGACCAGAGGCCGGGTGAATCTGCTACAGACTTTATTGCGGCCTTAAGGCAAGCAGCCAGACCTTGTGAGTTCAAGGATCTGGAAGAGAGGCTGCGAGATCGTTTTGTCTGTGGCTTAAGGAGCAAAGACTTACAACAAAAGATTTTTGCAAAAGAAGATGTCTCCTTCCAAGATGCGTTGCAAGAGGTGGCAGCTGAGGAAGCAGCAAGCGGGGCTGTGAAGGCCTTGCGCCTCGCCAGGAATCCTCCAGACACAACTACAGTCCATCAAGAGGACGCTTGAGAAGGATCAGAAGTGGATCCTGAAGAGGAGGTCAACAGACTTCACCAACCAGCTGAGAGGAGGCAGAAGGGATGTCCGGTCAAGGCCCCAGCATCTTTCAATGCTTCAGGTGTGGAGGACGCTACAAGTGAGCTGACTGCAGGTTTCGCTCTGCCATTTGCAGGGCATGTGGCGGGCAGGGCCACATTGCATCCGTCTGCTTGGGTCACCAGAAGGTTCAACCTCAGGAAGAATTGCTTCAGAAAGGTACCAGGGTCCCCAGCCAAAACAGGGTGGGTTTCTGCTCATTGCGCAGGAGCATTCTAAGAACAGGGACACACAAGCCCCTTAAGAAGAAACTTTCCATTAACGTAAGGTTGCAAGGGGTTCCCTTACTAATGGAGTTGGACACAGGATCCACTCTTTCCATTATTTCAATTAATAACTTTAAAAGGATTTGCAGCAGTAGTGACCTTCGAGTTAAACTCAGGCCATCAAATCTAATACTCACTGATTTTCAAAATTCTATGGTATGTGTTAAGGGGGAGGCCACCCTTAGGGTACAGTATAAGGATTTTGAAGGTTCCCTAGATGTGGTGGTTGTTGGGGGTGAACATACGAGTCTTATTGGACTCGATTGGTTTGAGGCTCTGGGAATACAGGTAACTGGGCTGCACAGCTTGCAAACGTTGGGCCTTGCAGAGGTTTGCAAGGAGTTTGCAGATGTGTTTGGTTCAGAGCTGGGATCCTACAACGGGCCTCCCATTTCTCTGCGATTAGGCCCAACCATCATGCCCATCAGGGTTAAACCTAGGAGGGTACCTTTTGCCCTCAAAAGTAAGATTGATGCTGAGCTGGACAAATTGCTCCAGCAGGGCATTCTAGAACCTGTGGATTCAAGTCCATGGGAAACCCCCATAGTAACGTTTCTAAAGGCTAATGGGGACATACATATATGTGCAGACTATAAGTGCACATTGAATAAGGCGCTGCAATAGCACGCTTATCCAATGCCTGTGGTTAGTCACATTCTGGCCTCCCTCAAGGGGGGGCGCATTTTTGCGAAGCTTGACCTGGCACAGGCCTATCAACATTTACCTGTTGATGAGGCAGCTGCAGAGGCCCAGACTATTGTAATTCACAGGTCAAGAGACTGCAATTTGGGGTAAATGTAGCCCCTGGCATATTCCAAAGTGTCATGGAGAGCACACTTCGAGGTATTCCTGGGGTCTGTCCCTACTTCGATGATGTCCTCATTGCTGGGTAGTCATCTCAAAATTTAGCAGAAACATTAAGGGCTGTCTTGCTTTGTTTTCGAAAAGCAGGCCTTAAACTAAAGAAGGATAAATGTAAGATAGGAATCACTTCTACTGACTTCTTAGCATTCAGGATTGATGCTCAAGGCATTCACCCTGCTAAAACCAAATTGCAAGCTATCTAGCAGGCCCTAAGTCTAAGACTGAGCTGCAAGCCTTCTTGGGGCTATTAAATTTTTACCATGCATTTCTCCCAAATAAAGCTGCAGTGGCAGAGCCATTACACAGGCTCTTAGACAAGCAGGCTCCTTGGCAGTGGACTAAAGTCCATGACAAGAGCTTCAATGAGGTTAAGGCCTTGCTCACTTCTAACACTGTTTTAGTGCATTTCAATGAGCAGTTGCCTGTTTGCATCGCATGTGATGCATCTCCTTATGGGGTGGGAGCTGTACTTAGCCATCTGAAGGCTGATGGGACACAGGTCCCTATGGCCTATTATTCAAGGACTCTGTCTTCTGCAAAGCGGAATTACGCTCAAATTGACAGAGAAGCCTTGGCCATAGTGGCTGGCATTAAGAAATTTCATGATTTCTTATATGGCCGCCATTTCACGGTCTATACTGACCATAAGCCTCTGCTGGGTTTGTTTAACACTAACAAACAGACCCCACATATCATTTCTCCTCGTATGCTGATGGTCCATTTTCCTGTCAGCATATGACTATATATTAGTTCACAAACCAGGAAAAGAAATGGGTCATGCAGATGGCCTGAGCAGATCACCCCTGATCCAATTAGAGCCAGATTCTGCTCCAGCCATTAATATTCTGTCCATTCAGGAGTTGCTTGAGTTTCCCCTCAATGCTAGGGACGTGGCTATAGAAACTGCCACTGATCACACACTTACACGTGTGCTGACATGGGTGTTTCAGGATAGCCTGACAAGTGCCCAGATACTGAGTTCCAAAGCTTCTGGCACAAGAAGCATGAGTTTTCCACTTTCAAGGGTTGCCTGTTATGGAGTAGCAGGGTAGTGATCCCAGCCTCGTTGAGGTCTAGAATATTGATCTCTCTGCATAAGGGACATCCTGGTATAGTCAGGATGAAAGCGCTTGCACTCAGCCATCTTTGGTGGCCTGGGCTTGATAAAGCCATCGAGGCCCAGGTGCACAGGTGCCAAGTGTGCCAACAGTCTCGGCCTGAAATGCCTCAGGCCCCAGTACATAGGTGGGAGGAAACTCAAACCCCAAGGTCTAGGGTGCATATAGATTATGCTGGGCCCTTTCAGGGGCAATTCTTCCTGGTTGTTGTTGATAGCCATTCCAAGTGGCTAGAGGTTGTTCCTGTTTCCTCCACTACTATTGCCAGGACCATCCAGGTGTTGAGAGGAATTTTTGCATCACACGGTCTTCCGGATGTGCTGGTTTCAGATAATGGCCCTCAATTTACCTCTTCTGAGTTCCAGGCTTTCCTTCAGGCCAACCTGACCCGGCATGCACCATCGGCTCCATTCCATCCATCCTCCAACGGACTGGCAGAGAGAATAGTGCGCACCACCAAAGATGCCCTCAAGAAATTGACTTATGGTAACTGGCATCACAGGTTAGCAGATTTCCTTCTTGCACACTGCACCACACCATGTACAGCCACAGGGAAGAGCCCTGCTGAACTCCGCTGGGGTCGCTGCCTCATCACTAAACTGGACAGGCTGCACCCTGACTGGGTGGCTTCACACGTGTCACAACCACGGGCACCTAAGAGACTCCAGGTGGGCGATCCGGTTTGGACAAGAAACTATGGGCCCGGACATCTCTGGGTCACAGCTGTGGTCTGTAAGGTCTCGCGGCCATTGTCATAAGAAGTTGCCTTGGGTGACGGTCGCGTTCTTCGCAGAAAACATAGACCAACTGCGTTGGAGACTGGACTTGCACCCTTCCACTCCTGGCTCTGCTCTGGGGGGGGGGAGGACCATAATATGCATTCTGGGTCACAATTTCCTAGGACTAACAGGCCCTCACTAGATGCTACTGAGGCTGTTTGGGATTCATCCCAAGATTCCACAAATGCTCCTAACAGGAATTCACTGGATAGGGGATCATCCAACACATCCATAATTACTCCAGACAGGGAGTCACACCGGGGGTATCCACAGTATTCACATATGTCAGATAGTGCTCCAGACAGGGAGACAGACTGGGGGTATCCACACAAATCACAAGCAGCAAGAGAAAAGGAATTCCATCAGGGGCACTTGCCAAATTCCGCAATTGCTCCCAAAAGGAGGTCTCCAACAAAGGGGGTTGCCATGGAGGCGACTCCTGGCATCTTGGGCACATGCTTGGGGGCCACAGAGTACTGGGGCACTTCCGCTACCCAGCCCTCTCCATCTGCTGGCCTTGGGCTCAAGGGACAGTGTTCCCAAGAGGGCTCCATTGTGGACTCGGGGACTTCCACCCCTCCAAGGTATGCTGGCTTGGACTTAGAAGGTCCAGCCAGCCAGCAGCTGTGTGGGTCAACCGGGTATTTGGGGCAGCAAAGTCCTGGCCTGCCTAGCGTGGTAGGTGAGCAGGTAGGCCAGGCACCCTCAACGGGGTCACCTGGGGATTTAGGGCAGCAACACCCTGGCCTGCCTAACCTGGTAGGCAAGCAGGTGGGCCAGGCAATCTCTCCGGGCCTTAGAAGGTCACAGTGGGCCAAGTGCCCATGCAAACATCTGAGAGACTTTGTGAAGTTGCTGTCAAATCATGAGGGACTTGTTCATGAGGCCCCTGAATAACGGGAGCAACTCGTGGATAGATTATTTTGTATTATTTTTTTTGATTTTGTATACATTTATTATATTAATCAATATTGTAGAGGGTTTGCCGGAGGGCAGACTCAAATATTTCACACTCCTTGTATTTGAATAATGCAATTGTATGCCACTCTTCCCAATGCATGATGTACATGAATGTATGCAAAGTATATTCCATCTAGGGCAGTGGTTCTCAACCTGTGGGTCGGGACCCCATTTGGGGTCGAACGACCATTTCACGGGGGTCGCCAAACAACACAGTCTGCCATTTTTTCCCCCTTTTCCTTAGCTGTGCTACTCCCTTTTATTCTATTGGTTTTTGAAAGCCAAGAGAATAGACTCTCTTGAATAGAGTCTAATTCTATTGGCTTTCAAAAGCCAATAGGAATTGCCCAGGCTGTCTCTGCCCTGCTGAGCCCACCAAAAGTCCCATTCTGCAAACGGTGCTGCACCAGTTGAGTAGTCCTCGACTTACGACCGGTTGAGTAGTCCTCGATTTACGACCGGTTGGGGGTCGCGGCATTAAAAAGGTTGAGAACCACTGATCTAGGGGGGAGAGGTGTTGTGTCCTGAGCCTGCAAAAGCAGGCTCAGGATGTTGCATTGGTCCTGGGCATTCCAAAAGCTGCCCAGGACCAGACAAGTGGCACGAGCTTGTGTGCATGCGCAAGGCACGAAAACGCTCTGTTCCTATTGGTTGACATTGTCCGGGTTTCTGGCCATATAAAAAGGCCTGCGTGCCTTTTGCTTTTGCTTGGTTGCTGTAGAAGGTGAATAAAGTGTTTGTTCAGCATCACCATGTGTCTTCATCATTCGCATGCAAACGAAGTACACAACAGCTTATATCTTCACCACAGAGCTGCAATGACAAGGGAGAGCATTCAGCAGTATGCAGCCATGTAGCTAACAACCACATATTACATGATGTTCTTTTTTCTTTGTAATGACGTGGAGAAAAAATTCAATTCACTGCCTTGTTTACAACCGATATCTTCTGCGTAGTTGACTGAACGTGCTATAGTGTACCTTACAAATAAAGGGAAATGTGGCTGTACCTCCTACTGGTTTACTGTTGCTTCCATTTTTGTGCATTTGTCATGAATTTACACCCTTGTTTTAAAGAGAGGACCAGAGACTTGAATTTGTGCTGGCATAAAAAGTTGAGAAATAAAAGCAAGCAATGAAAAACATATTCTCAATGAGCTGGGCTGCCTCCGTTGTGTAACTAAGACCAGTTTACAGGGAATCTGGAGACATTTACAGGTTTTCAGTTGCTCAGAAAGTTGCATCAAAAAATCTTCCAACACAGGAGTAATCAGTGATCTTCCCATACCACTATAACATTGATAACGTGTTATAGGATTGTTTATAAATTAGGTCAATGGTGGCGAACCTATGGCACGGGTGCCAGAGGTGGCACTCAGAGCCCTCTCTGTGGGTACGCACGCCGTCGCCCCAGTCCTAGGCCTTCAACTGGGTTTTATAAAACCTTTTTGCTTTAGGCCAGTGGTTCTCAATCTGTGGGTCGGGACCCCATTTGGGGTCAAACGACCATTTCACGTGGGTCACCAAACAACGCAGTCGCCATTTTTTCCCCCTTTTCCTTAGCTGTGCTACTCCCTTTTATTCTATTGGCTTTTGAAAGCCAATAGAATAGACTCTCTTGAATAGAGTCTAATTCTATTGGCTTTCAAAAGTTAATAGGAATTGTCCAGGTTGTCTCTGCCCTGCTGAGCCCGCCAAAAGTCCCATTCTGTAAACAGTGCTGCAAGTTGTCTGCAGCGAAGGCGAGCTGTCTGGAAGTTTCCACCCCTCCCTGCTGAGCAACTACTAAAAATGTAAGTAAAAGAGGGCCAGGGGTGGGAGGTGGGAGGCCGGCGGGTGCAGGGAAGGTTGCTGGCGTGCGTGGGACCCGGCGAGTGCCTTACCTCCCTTGGGCTGGGCCAGCTGGTGGCCCAGCCGGTGGTCGGCCTGCACCGTCTCTGCCGCGTGCCAGCTATGCCTCGGCCGGTGCAGGGGGCGGCAGCACACATGCACAGCACTCCCGGGCAGGGAAAATCCTCGACTTACGACCGGTTGAGTAGTCCTTGACTTATGACCGGTTGGGTAGTCCTCAACATACGACCGGTTGGGGTCATGGCATTAAAAAGGTTGAGAACCACTGCTTTAGGCCTCCGCCGCCATGTGCAAAAAAAAAAAAAAGGTTCAATCAATCAGTCAATTTCAACTTCTCGTGAGAAAAAAAAGATCTTGCAAAATTGGAATTGATTGTTTGAACTTTTTAGTCCCACCCAGTCTGCCATTATCACTGCAGCCACACCCACCTAATGGGCCACACCCAGCCAATGGGCCACACCCACCCGACACCTGACAATGCATAACATAACACAGCAAGATGAGCTTATTCTATTTACAATATTACATTAACAAAATCTTGCAAGTTTGAAAAAAAAATCTCCATTACAGACCAAGAAACTAGGGAGGGTCCCTTTTATGCCACTTGCCCATCCACATTCCTGCTGGAGACTACTTTGAATTTTATTTGACTGTTCCTTTGGCTTTGTCTCTTTCCCCTGTCTTCCAAGATCACTCCATATGTCATTACAAGTAGTGGGTTATCCAAAAATAGGTTAGTTCACAAAGTTAAATACATTGTATTCTTATGGTATATGTGGAGGAAGGAAGCAGTCTTTAGTTTGTTTTTGCTGTATAAATACTTCTTTGTTAATGGGTGTGATTTAATATTGAGTGTAGGCTCCATATGTATCCTTTAGCCAGACCTAATAGTTGGTATTGATCCCCGCTCTAATGCAAAGTCTCTATACTTATTTAACAGTTTGAAAGGGGGGGGGAAGCAGCAGAAACCAAAGCAATTCACTTGAGAACCACAGAATCTATGATGGGATTCCTCTAGGTCAGGGGTAGACAATCTTGGTTGTTTTATGACTCGTGCACTTCAACTCCCAGAATTCCTGAGCCAATCCACAAATCATAAAAGACCCAAGGTTGCCTACCCCTGCTCTAGGTTATCTGGTCCAACTCCTTACTCAGAGCAATCCCAGCAAGTAGCACCACTAATTGTTTCCATCAAGAAAGTTCTTTTACAGACATCTTGAATCTTTTTTCTTTTAATTTTAACTCATTGGTTTTTATCCAACAGAGAACATGTGACAGCCTACGTGTTAGGTAATTGTAGAGTGCAGTGATGGCTTCTATTGATCTTCTCTTTTGCAAGTTAAATATCGCCAGCAATTTAAATGGTTAAGTTTGGTTTTTGGACTCCTTCTCATTCTAGTAACTCTGATCTCTACCTTCTCCAGTTTCTCTATTTCTTTTTTAAGAGGAGCACTCAGAACTATTCACAATTTTTCAAGAATGGTCTAAGCATAGCAGAATACAATCGAACTATTACTTTCTGTGTTTATTGTTAATGTGGCATAGGATTAAATTGGTATTTTTAGCAGCTACATTAGTTAGCTACATCATGGTCGGTCCATTGGGATCTCTGGATCCTTCTTGATTGATATGAGAAAACAGTGTCCGTTATTTTTGTGTTAGTACACAACTGAAGATCACCAAATTGCACTAGAGTCCTCTGGGTTGATGAAAGATTAATATAAGAAAAATATTACTGAAATATCTTGGGGCAGTTATCAGTAATTCTCGATTTACAACAGTCTGTTTAGTGACCGTTCAAAGTTATGGCACTAAAAAAAGTGACTTATGACCAGTTTTCACACTTATGGGCATTGTAGCATCCCCATGATCACATGATCAAAATTCAGATATTTGGCAATTGACCCATATTTATGACAGTCACAGTGTCTCGGGGTCATGTGATCACCTTTTTTGACCTTTTGACTAGCAAAGTCAATGGGGAAGCCAGATCCTCTTAACAACAGTTTGACTAATTTAACAACTACAGTGATTCACTGTGGCAAGAAAGGTTGTGAAATGGGGCAAACTCACTTAACAAATATTTCACTTAGCAACAGAAATTTTGGGCTCAATTGTGGTAGTAAGTCAAGGACTACCAATACTACTATCACTAGTACCCAGTAGACACTATTATCACTACTTCATTATAAAACATTTTATATATTCTATATAGTCCACATTTAATAGAAACAGGATTATTATTATTATTATTATTATTATTATTCTCTTTCTGTAGTAAAATTATTTTCCTTTCTGTCAATTTATCTTGAGATGCATAAATAAGTTTAGTGTATATTGATGGGAAACACTGATAAATACATTGCACTGCTGGCAATTCCAAGCAAAATGCTACTATCCAAATAATGAAGACTCTTGTGATTAAAACTGTTTATCTTTCCCTCAAAAAGAACCCATATTTGATTCTCAAAAATATATCCAAAAAACAAGGGGCTGTTCTCTAGGAAAGAATTTTTGAATAGGGTGAAATGAGGTGAAGTTGAATCCTCACAAGAGTTAACTGAAATGTACTGTAAGTGGTGTTTCTTCAAAGTTTCCTGAAAAAGTTTGTTACTGTTGTCTTCTCCCCTTCACATCCATGGGATTATTTCAAAACGGGTATCCAATCTTGTCAACTTTAAACAATAGCAATAGCACTTAGACTTCTATACCGTTTCACAGTGCTTTACAGCCCTCTCTAAGTGGTTTACAGAGTCAGCCTATTGCCCCCAACAATCTGGGTCCTCATTTTACCGACCTCGGAAGGCTGGAAGCTGAATCAACTTGGAGCCGGTCAGAATCGAACTGCTGGCAGTCAGCAGAATTAGGCTGCAATGCTGCATTCTAACTACAGCGCCACCATGCTGGCTAAGGAGTTCTGTAAGTTGAAGTCCACAAATCTTAAAATTGTCAAGGTTGGACACCCCTTTTTTTGAATTTCAAAAAAAAATGAAGTCCTTCTAAAAAGTACTTGGTACTTTTAAAGTCCTATGTGGCATGAGAACAGAATATGTGAAGGACCACCATTTCTCCAATTGTCTGTTGCTGCCCTATTAGATCTACAAGGATAGCCATGCTTCAAATTCTGTCAATTAAAAAATGTCATATGGCAGGACATTGGACACCTCTTTTTAAATTATACTTTTGTTTATCTCTATTGGTACTGAATTTTGTACCTTGTTCACTGCCCAGAATCACTTTGGTGGGACAGACAACTATATAAACCAAAAATAAATGACTGTGCTGTGTGAAGATCCATAAAATTGATTGGAACCATAACTTTGCAGGACAAAGCTCTATGGCATATTTAGATTTTAAGAATTTAGTGCTTATTTTATTTATTCAGTCAATGTTCAGCAAATTTAAAAGAACAGTAACAGAATGAAGTTAATTAATATGGCATATACTAAAAGACAAATCATATGATGATATTACATTCACATTTCTATTTCTATATTAGTCTATTGCCTAGCCAAATAAAAATAACTTAAAAATGAAAAAGCTATAATATAAACTAAATATCCCCTAGCAACTTATTAATTAAAAGAAAATAACTATCTAAACGTAATAGGGGATAAAAGTGAGAATTTTTTAAACCAATTATTTGTTCAACCATTTTTGTTTTATTTTCATTTCAGCCACACAAAACTTGCCCCTGGCACAGTTAATAGTGGGTTATAAATCCAGGAGAGATAATTCAAATAAAATTGTTCCTATTTTACTTTTCCAAATATAGTGAATGATTTCCAAAACCATCTTAGCCATTGTCCTGAGCTAATATAAAGCAACACAACAGGCAAATTTATTTTGAGAACAAAATTAGAGAACAAGCTTGAAAAGAAATTTCTTTAGCTTTCTTCCCTGCTGGAAACAGAAAGAAAGTTTCTGGGCATATTTATGTAGCCAAAAATCAGATTTTGGCATGACTTTATCTACAGATGCACTGCTTTGTTAGCATGATAATTGCTTGATGATCACGCTTTCAGCTGTCGGAGAGGGCATATGTAATAAGCAGGTGGGCTTTCAAATATAATCAGCCACATTAAATTTTAAAAAATTGAGACCTTGTAACATGCATTAGAGGTGATTTTTCCTGAGTTTAGTGGCTGTTTTTTTTTTAAAAAAAAATTATTTTATTTTGTTGGCTGAAAAGACTAGTAGATAGCTATTCATTCACACAAGTTGGCTCACACAGGTTGAAAGTAGGAAGGGATGTGAGAGAAAAAAGTTTAAAGAAACCCCTAGTATAAGGTATATAAAGTGTGGGTTGTGCTTTGACTCATTTCCTAAATACGAGACAGGATTGTTACTAGTCACTGAGAAATTTTTTTAAAAAAACCCTTAAGAAACCACGTTGACCTGTAAGTAAAGCTGTTAGATATTTACAGTTCCTTCTGCAAATAATAAAATCTTGCATGGATAACATAGATACAAATCTCTAAAACAATTTATTAAGTAAAATATCCAGGGATTCCTTTGTTGAACTTCTGCTTATCTGGATATATTCATTTGAAATCTGGCTGTCTGAAGTGGAATTCAGTTTCTTTACAATCTCAGCATCTTTAAAACTAAGCAGCACAGATGCACTTAGTTGAACAAAAAATTCTGGTTACTAAGCACCCAACTCTATATAGACAAAACTTTCAATACAAGCCAAGGTAATTTTGAACAATACTTTTGTGTAATGAATGAGGATTTGATAGCTGAGATAGATGAATTCTTCTTAATTCTCTGGCAAAAGTATTTGTCAAAGTCTCTTAAATCAGGTTGCCAGTATTAGTGTCAGAAATCCTTCCAAAATCTGAGACAGACTAAAATACAGGTAATCCTCTACTTAAGACCACAATTGAATCCAGCATTTCCAATTGCTATACAAAACAGTTGTTAAGTGAGTTTTGCCCCATTTTACTACATTTCTCACTCTAGGTATTAAGTGTAGCAATAGCAACAGCACTTAGACTTATATACCGCTTCACATTGCTTTACAACTCTCTCTAAACAGTTTACAGAGTCAGCATGTTGCCCACAACAATCTGGGTCCTCATTTTACCAACCTTGGAAGGATGGAAGGCTGAGTCAACCCTGAGCCGGTGAGACTCGAACTGCCAAACTGCTGGCATCCGGCAGTCAGCAGAAGTAGCCTGCAGTACTGCATTCTAACCACTGCGCCACCAGGGGTCCTAGTGCAGGGCTTTTCAACCTTTTCATAGATTGTACCACTTTTAGGACATGACAGTATTCAAGTGCTTAGCAAGGTGTCAAAAACTTGATGACCAAAAAAGAAGGAAAACGTACCAGTTTTAGTTTGGTGGAGGTTCCTTTGCTGAATCACTTTCCCTTTGCATATTAATATGCACCACTACCTTAGTGGTCAGGTGGCTGGTCGGCCCTTCTTCCTCTCTCCTCTCCTGTCTCTCTCTTTCACAGCCTCTACTCCTTTGTTGATCCCTTTGCTTGTCTCACAGAAGCCTCTCCTCTTCTCCCTCTCTCTGTTCCCCATCCCCTTCTCTTTCCCCATCGTCTTTTCCCTCTCTCTCTCTCTCTCTCTCTCTCTCTTTCCCAAAACCTCCTCCTTTTATATCCTCTCCTCTCTCCCTCCTCCTCCTCCTTTTCTCTTCTGGGTGCACCTCTCTGGGGCTCATGGAGAGCTCCAGTGTCAGTCACTACCCCAGTCTCACTCCCCCATGCAGTCACCCACTCCCCAACTGGCCAATGCACACAGGGCTGATTAGCTGGAGCTGCACACGCCGATCTTGGGGCCTCTGCAGTTTCAGCTGACTCTTTCACCTCAAGGCCTGTCTGCTACTCCCAGTCATAGCAGAAGCTGCTGGAAGCGCTGATCAGCTGGAGCTGCGTGTGCTGGTCCTGGGCCCTCAGCAGAGCCCCAGCAACACCGCAGCTCCAGCTAACTCAACCCCAGGACTGTGTGATGCTGCCACCGCTTCAGCTCATCCTCCCCTTGCTATATTTGTCTAGGTCGCATACCACCTGCCTGGTGCAAAGTACCACCAGTGGTACCCATAGCACTGGTTGAAAAGCCCTGTTCTAGTGTATCTCTGCAGAACTTGGTTGGTAAATGAATCTGGCTACCCCATTTGCTTATCAGAAGGTCACAAAAGGTGATCACGTAATCCCTGGACTCTTCAACTGTCATAAATACATGCCAGTTGCCTAGCGTCTGAAAATTGATCATGTGACCTTGTTGGCCATATCTTATGTATGCCTAAAAACTAGCATCCAAAAATTGCACTACATTGGACGCTTCCTGGAGGAAAGAGAAAACAAGGCCAGCCTTGGAAAACTTGGCACCAAATACTTAAGGAAGATCTTAAGATTATTAATGTCCCTTGGGATGATATGAATATTCAACTACTGGAAAACACTTGTTGCTGATGTGCTCTGGACAGAACTTAATGACGATGATGACGACTATGGAGATTATGCAATAGTCATGAATATGAAAAATGGTCGAAAGTCACTTTTTTCAGTCCCCTTGTAATGGTCACTAAATTAATAGTTGTAAGCTGAGGACTATCTGTAATGCTGTTGGGGACCTCCAGGCATACAAAGTTAACTACTGTTTGTTTATATCCTTTGGGGCTTCGTGGACAAACGGGTTCACTATTGAGATCAAAATTATGTCTATTTGAAAGACATTTCCTTTTAAAATATGATTGTCAATAAAGCTACTGCTTTGTCTATGTCTACCATCCAACTCTGAATACCCCTTGTCATGCTTTATGACTCACGTGCCATTGAATATAATTTCCCTGTTTGTTTAGCCTGAACTGGTGAAATCTCTAGGGAGATGGGAGAAAAATTGCACTATAGGTAAATCTCTGAGGAAGATGGGAGATTTCAAAATATGAAATATACATAAATAAAAATAAAATAAAGTTATGCATCATGAGGAAATTGTCTCATTATTTCTTTAACTGGCTTATGTGCATACAGCTGTTTGCAGCTGTTTTCAGTAATTTTTGAATAAAAGGAGCTGTTTATCCATTACAATAATAAATGATTTTCAAATTTGAGGCATATTAAGTATGCATATAGGGTATCCTTTTTCCATCTTTGTAATTATGGCAATTTATGATTTACACATGCAAATTTCTAACTATTTGACTGCAGGGAGCTTGTCTTATTTGGAGCATAAAACTATTATAATAGGATCTGAGAGGAAGAGATTTAATATTTTTGCTGTAGAGTCCCTATTTGTCATGTTGTGTTGTGTAGCTTAGAGCTGGCAATTGTTTAATCACAGCAGACTAATGGAAAAAGATACTTTGCTCCTTTCTCTGCCAGAGTTTGATCACCATTATTGAAGAATAATCACCTTTCCATCTGGCACAAAATAATTGAGTCAACTTTTGAAGTGTTATTCTTTCTTCAGTACATTTCCACTATCACAGTTTTACTTCAAAGCCACAATTTAAAAGATCATTCCTGGATGGTAGTCTTGGTTAAAATAAATTATTGGGTGGAAACTATATTGATAAATGTTGAATTACCATATCTTGGCTGCCTAAATTCAGAAGACCACTTGATGGCAGCTAATGTATCTATGTATCTCTCCTGCCACCTGGAGTTGTAGCCTTAATAGAGTTGGGTTGGGTTTGCAATTACAGAATTTTGGGTCTTAATTTTTATTTGCATTTCCAGGTGTATTACTTAAATGGAGCATTTGTTTCATAGCTGAGGTATAGAAATAATGATTTTTATCTATCTATCTATCTATCTATCTATACTTTTCTGCTAATTTTATGTTAACTTGGTGTATTGAGGCAATTCATAATATGGAGCAGTGGTAGAAAACATACATCACATTGCTATCTCACAAATGCCCTTCACTACAAGGAAAAAGAAATAGATGACAATTTGGGATGTAATTTTGAGTGGTGACCCGGACTGCATTTTGGAATGGAATTGCATTGGCAAAAATTGCAGTGTTATGTGGAAACGACCTTGGGGGTGGGGTTTGCTGGGGTGCAGGAAGGGATACTTTCTAGGGAACAATCTGATAAGAGTGCACAGTCCACAATTACATAATGATCAGAGAAAGAGACTTAGAAATGAACTTCCCTAATTTCTCATGCTGGAAAAAAATACAGTGGAAGATTTACTTCCAAGATTCGGTTAATCTAGCCTTGTATGTAGCCTATATTACATAAAGCAGAATTTGCCCAACTGGTTATGTTTCCTGTTTGTCTACCTAGGAAGGTGTAAATATTTGTATGGCTACTGTATCAAGCAATATTTAATAATTGTTATATTGTACACTGCCATGTGTTGTTAATTTTTTAACTTGACAGTGGGAAGTTAAAATTTTTACAAATCTATAAAGAGGGCAAAAATTACATACTTCATATTATAACACTCCGTTCTGTTGCTGGTGTTTGTCCATACAAAAAATGCATATTCAAGAATAGTGAAATACATAGTGTAATGTGTGTGTATAGACAACAAGATACTTGGGAGTGAATATAGTCAGATCAAGGAACAATTAAGAATAATTCTAAACAATTAAGAGTAAAAGAGGGAAAGAAAACGAAGATGATGGAGATGACAATCAGAATAACAAAGTTGGGAGGGACCCCAGAGGTCTTCTAGTCCACTCCCCTGCTCAAGCAGGAAACCCTATACCATTTCAGACAAATGGTTGTCCAGTCTCTTCTTAAAAACTTCCAGTGTTATTGTACCCATATCTTCATTTTGTCATGAAGTTAAACAAGGGGTCACCAGCAGAGAAGCAATGAAAAGATTTTAGGATGCAAATGCTAGAAAGGATAAGCTGTGTGAAAATGATAAACACTTAAATAGGGTTGATCATGGTATGTTGAATTAAATTCTATAAATCTTGGTGTCAAAGAAAAAAGTGAAAAGAAAAGAATAAATGTTGAAAAATGGCAAGGCTGTAGGTGTAGATGGTATAACTGGAGAAATGTTAAAATATGTATTGTGTGTGTTTTTCTTGTCTAATGGTTGCATAGTAATGTGTGCAAAGAGTGCCACCTACAACTTCTTCTGGAACAGGAGGCTCTTCAGTCAGTCTATTCATGCCCTAATCACCTCTTGTTTGGAATATTGCAATTGGGCTGCCCTTGAAGAGCATTTGAAAGCTATATATACTTGCCCACTGCATGACCTCGACTTCCAATTGTTTAGACTTTTCCAACAAATTCAAATAGTGCAGCCTACTCTGTATTCCTTCTCTTAGGAAATGTCATCACAGGGACCATGGAAGTAAGTCATCTCAGTAGCTGCTTCCCATGTCCCAAGAAATCTCAATAGCTCCTATCTTATTGGTTTTTAGGAAGGTCATTAAAAGTTGGTAATAAAGCACTTCTCATGACTAGGAGTACTCTGTCTAGTTATCAGATTCATTTTTCTGAAATGAAACTTTTCTCTCCAAATGTCTGTGGAGATTCTCAGTCCTCTATCCAAAGATGCTTTTCCAAAAGGTAACAACTGGACTTCCTTGGGCTTTCCTTGAAAATGTTTTTCTTCTCATTCAAGAAATTTGGAACTGAAGAAGCTTCTTGGATGAGAAGTGAAACCTTTTCAAAGAAAAAACCAAACAAGTCCAGTTGCCTTTTGGAAAAGCACCTTGGGGGTTTTCTCTCCAGATGTTCTCTCTCTAGGAGCTCAGCCAACTTTGAGACAGCGTGTGCTGCAATTTTAAGGAAAGCTCCTTCTGCTCTGAAGAGTTTTGACTTAAAGCTTCATAACAATTTCTTGTGCAACCTAAATTTTCTTCCCTCGCTTCTTGTTCCTTCAAGGTGTACAAGGGAGATGAGACAACGTACCAAATCTCAGGCCTTCAGGTGAACACAGATTATAGATTTCGCGTGTGTGTTTGCCGCCGATGCTTGGATACCTCACAAGAACTTAATGGACCTTTCAGCACTTCTGTTGCCTTTATTCTCCAACGGAGTGAGCTCATGCTTACTGGGGAACTGGGAAGAACCGATGACCCCAAGACTAAATGTATGATGCCTTCTGATGAACAGTTTGCAGCCCTCTTAGTCCTCGGCTTTGCAAGCGTCTCCATCTTATTTGCTTTTATACTACAGTATTTGTTTATGAAGTAGAGAGTTCAACACAAATATTTGAGGTATCATTTTAATTAATGCTTCATACTATAATCAATATGTTTTATTCAGATAGTCCTCTTTATTTTTTCAGTGCATTTTTTTCCTGGTTTATCGTCGTTGTTTTTTAAGGGGTGGCGGGGGGAATGACAGTCCTATTTAGAAAATAAAAATCGACATTCAGGTGCACCTTTTGGACATTCAAGGTTAGGAAATGGTTGAATATATCCAAGCCAGAGACCAAAACAAATATTTAACATTTGGATGTTCTTTGCCCTGCTCCTGTGATTTTATTCCCTTAACTAGTTTTTATTTTCAGAATGTAGAAATGTAACCAGTTTGCCTTCATGTTTTTGCCTTAGTGCTAAACTTGTTGCAGTCTTTAAGTTGCAAGTTTATTACATTAGAATAACCGCTTTAAGCTCCTCTGAATTTGCAAGACTTACCCATCATTATGTAATAGCATTGCAGCTAAGCATTCCGCAATGCATCTGTTGCACAAGTTGTTAATTATAAATATCACATATGGTATTCATTACATTTATTTTCTCTTCAATCCTCATACCACAAATTTTGCATTGTTTTTGCGTTATCCCCATGGGGGAAAAATTAATCTCAATTATGTAATCAACTATATTTTTACCACATTTCAATCCCAATAATTTATCTTGCAGCCTAAAGTCTTCTTTGAATTGTAAACATTTTATTCAAGCTGTTTGCGTGCTATAAATTCCTGTATAACAAATCTGATAACCCAGATAGCTTTATCAATGGAAAAGCATTACCATTCTACCATTTTCTTTATTTTATAGCAGTAAATTTAAGAGGGCATTGTGCAATAGTTATTCTCATGTTCAGCTGTTTTTATTTTGTTTAAAGAAAAGCTGCTTTTAACTAGTTTGTTTGCCTTTGTATATAAACTTACTTTTAATCCAATCACTAGGTTTGTTATATTCATCTTGATCTTATGTGTTTATAACTGGCGAAAGCTTGCTGCCTTTGCTATTTAAATTAGATTGTTACTTTTTATCATAAGCAAACTCTCAATCAGCCTTGTAAGAAAAAGGTCCATCTGCATTTCAGTTTTGGAAAAAAACATGGTAAATTCATATAGACACGTCAGATGCTGTACTGTAAGTAGAGCTGACATAAAAAGGTGCCATTTCTTCCATCTCCTTCTCCTCCTCTTCTCCTCCTTTCTTCTTAATGGCATCTCCTATTACAAAATATGTCATGTAATATCCATTCATTTCCCTCTTCAATTTCATTAGCTGCTGCCTTCAGAAGTGATGGTGAGAGGGACACCATAGTTCACATGACAACACACTATGTGCATTGTAATAGTAAAGCAAAACAAGCGTAACAGTGCTGTGTTGCAAAGCATCAGCCTCAAGCATTATTGGTATTTCCAGGAATGCCTCTGAGACGTTCTCCAGAAATTCATTGAATGGCTACTGGCTACATACCCGTGCTGGCTTTATCTTCAGGCAAATTGATATATTACAATTGGCCACTATGGTTTGTGAATGCCCTTATTACACACTCAAAATTCCAGGATGCTCACTGGCCCTCAAATTTTGGAGATTGCTTTAGTGGCCATGGCCAAAAGGAGAAGGCAAGGAGGAGATGGGAAGCAGTTGGTTTCAGCAGCAGCTGCCGTCTTGACACCCAGCTTTAGTTTCAACTAGTGTTCATATCATAAGGATCAGGTGTGGTCCATAGCAAGCCTAGTGTCATTCTTGTTTGGGACATTGAATGTGCTTTTACATCAATCGCCAAGGCATGTTCATTCAGTCCATCAAATCCCTTGGTTATTCTTATTGTTTTAAGAAAAAAAAATCTTTGAATCAGTGAGTTATTTTTATGACGTCTAAGTGCCTCAGGGATATTGAGCAGGAGGTGCAAAGTAAATTACACATGGAAATGCACAGAGCTACAGTTTACTAGGAACCTCTCCCAGATTGTGCTGTTACAGCTCGAGAAGCATTGCTACAGAGTTCACTTCCACTAAACAGAGGTACACAACACTATGCCCTTCCCACAAAGCATCATAAAAGGCCCCCTGCAGAGATTTTCAATGTTAGTTTTTTAAGTACTGGAATGGGGAGGGATTGGGGGAGTAATCATATCAGCTCTATTTAATTTTTTAAGTCAGTTGAAATAAAATGTGCACTCTTTCCTTAAAGCCTGTGCAGAAAAACAAAAAATGTGATCCGGTAGTTCCTGATCTAGCTCTGCATGAATTGGAAGAGTTCCCCATGAATTGTGTCCCAGACTTTGTGTACCCTTGCATTCAAACAAACAAATAGTTTATGATCTCCTTTGGGTTTCGCTTGCATTGTCCTTTTTTTTTTTTTTTTTTGGTTTCTGTTTTGCTATCATACAGGGTGGCGCGATGGCTTAGTGGTTAAGATGCTGGGTTTGTTGGCTGGAAAGCCAACAGCCAGGGTTTGAGACCCGAGCATCCCGCAGTTGGGTGAGTACCCATCTTCGCCTAACTCCTGCCCACCTAGCAGTTTGAAAGCATGCAGATGCGAGTAGATAAATAGGTACCACTTCGTTGGGGAGGAAATAGTACTCTGCGATGTCATGCTGGCCACGTGATCGCAGAAACGTCTTTGGACAGCGCTAGCTCAACGGCCTTGAAACAGAGATGAGCACTGCCCCCTATAGGCAGTGACAACTAGCGGAGTTAAAGCTCGCAGGGACTCCTTCCTTCCTTTCTTTGCTATGACACAGTGTCCTGTACTATTCATTCCTTCCCATAACCAAAGTAATGGGGAAACCAACATTATTTTTGTTTTAGGATTATTTATACTATATACTGCATTCAGTACTTTAAAATGCCAATTAAAGTGCAATCACATTATTTATTGTAAAAATAAAAAGTGTACTTATGTACTAAATCTCTCCTCTTTCCCCTCTGACCCCTAGTAGCATACTATTTTTCTATTTTGTTTTATGTAAGTATAATTTAGGTAAAATATTTTCATTTCCCAGTACCATTCCTAGTATTAACCTTCTTATAGTATATTATATGTTTAAAAATGGGAGTGTTTATGAGTTGCCAAAAAAAAAATGAAGAATAAAAATGTACCCAAATATCCTGCACGCAAATAAACACCATGCAGGGACTACATCCATTCCATGTGCGGTACATTAAGAACAATCATCTTCAAAGTTTACATGTAGCCAAAAAAAAAAAAAAGTCATAAGCATCTTTTGAAATAATAGTTTGAAACTGATTATTCTGTGTGCCTCTCTTGATGTAGCAGACTAGTACAAAGGTTCTTTATTTTTTCTTTCCTAATGTTATTATGCCTATTTGCCTAGCAAACAAATGATATTGAGCTATTTTCTTCTTTTTAAATTTCCTAAGCTATTTTTTTCTTTTTAAATCTCCTCTTCTCGCCGGCTCCAGTTTTGGCCTTGGCAAATGTGGTATTGTTGTCATTGTTTAATTCAGTTTTATTCCTTTTATATAATACTTGGCTGTCTTCAAATATAAAATTATTTTTAAAAAAGGTAGCAAAATTTTAAAGAATGTAAATAGCATTAGCTGGGCTTCAATCTCCTTTCAATCATTGGGAACAATTAACTAGGAGTCATTGGAAACCTGTTCGTTGTCATGGTTCTGAAATCCTTTCCATTTTTCTGGATGGGGGAGGCAATCCATTTGGAAAGCCACACCTTTGTAAAACAGCTGTTGTCACTTTTACCGTGCCTTGTGATTATCAGCCCACTGCCAAAGCAATCCCTACCATTTTCGATTAGAGAAGAAACTTGCTGTACATGCTCTCAAAGCTTGTAGACAAAGCCAGTTATGTTGGCCAGTCATTGAAGCATAAGTCCTTTAGCTGGAACCTTTCCCATTGATTTCAGTGGGGCTAATGCCAGGGGTCAGGAGAAGACAACTTTGTCTGCAGGAAGTGGAGGAAGATTCCCATCAGAGCCAAACAGTACCGTCAACCCTCTGGTTTCAAGATCAATACTTTCTCTCCCTTTAAGGGAGAGAGTTAATTATACCAGCTGATGGATTAGAATAATTAACTCTTTTGAGCTAAATTGTAGTTCTGATGGCCTTTTGCAAAGTGATGAAAACATTGGGAGAGTGGGTAATAGTTGGAAGCTCCACCATGGATGAATATGTCTAACAGGTTGTATTTTTGTTGAGTCTCAGTGGGGTTTAAGTTGATTTTTGTTGTAATGTAATTTTTTTGTTCACTGCCCAGACTTCCTCAGATAGATGGGCAGCCATATAAATCCAATGGATAAATGTGAGGGTGATCTGGTGCAACATCTGTCACCCTATTGATTACCAGATTTGATTTGGCTGATCTGTCTGGCTAGGTGGGTGTCCCCCTCCTTCCTTATCATTCCATGCTTCTCCTTCCTGAAGCTGTGCTCGGTGGGACAGGACAGCCATCTCAGATAGAAGTGTGTAATCTTCAGCCAATAAATAAGGAAGGAAGGTTAGGAACCTGGAGACTGCCCTCGGTTGTGGCTCTCATTGTTGGCAGAGCACCAATCCTGGGAGGGATCATTTTAATCCTACCCAGAGTAAATCTCTCTTAAAAGACATCACTCTCTCCAGCAATAAGGAAGTTCACCAATTTCTAGTGCTCCCATGAACCATCATGAGGAGAAGATAGGATTGCTTCTTTAATCCAGAGCCAACCATTCATGCGTTTAGACAAAAAAGTCATTTTGTGCAAGATTAAAGAAAAGTAATCTGAAGAAAGGTCAGATGTGTTTCATGTTTTTATTGAAGATTCCACATCTCCCCCCATTTGTGTATACGTACCATACACACACCAATGCATTTTAATTTGCCAAGTTAGATTGGATCAGATATAACTGGTTATCTTGTAACCCCTTTCAATTTCTAATGCAACCATTCTGTAAAAGATAATTCCACCCATTCCTGTTTCAATTTCCATAACCTTCAGTTTATTGAAAGAAAGAAATTGCTTTCTATTACCTTATATGTCTTTTCTGGCCCAGTCAGTATCGGCTGTGTGAAATCAATTTCCCTTGTCCCCAGTTTTGTGTAAAGAAATTGTAAAAAAAAAAATACAATATGGGGAAAGTATTTTAAGAAGTTATTTAAGAAGAAAAAGAAACATTTTTATATTATCTGCCTTTGTCCTTTATGAACTTGAAATGTTGTAGTTTTCTAATCAATGTTTTGTCAGCAACAATAGATGAGTAATCACTGTTTATCATGGAAAAGTGCCCTAAAATTGAATGTTTCTGAACATTTTTCTTGCACAATTTAAATTGAAAAAGAAAATTAAAAGTTGTTTTTCTTTTTATTTTTTTTACCTCACTTGTAGGACATACATTCCAAGCTTTTCAACTTTGAAATAAATAATCATAAGTTTTCTTGTAAATTTTAACTATTTCATATGCATTGTATTAAAACTGCCATATCAATTTTAATGTATAGATTTTTGCAGATATTCCGCTATGTATGTAAACTGTTTATCTGTAGTGTATATGTAATATATTTATGCCCAATAAATGTTTTAATTCTTTCTTGATGGCAAGGTTCTTTATATGAAGATTCCTCCGTGAAAATCTTTGCCCCTATAGAGCTCAACTGGAGGATGTGTAAGACTTGCAAACCTCAGAATCTCTAACTAGCAGGATAGCATATTGGGCGTTATAAAGAATTATTTTCTCCATGTAATTGTTATGCCTACACCCTCTCGCAGTTTTATTACAATCACAACTATTGTAATAAATAGTTTGATAAATTTCAGCAGCAAGAATAAGACTTTTCATCACTTTGGGATAGATTATATTTATTATGTTAGTAACAATTGGTGTAACCTATTAGTTGTGTTGATAAATACAGGTAGTCTTTGACTTACAACAGTTTGTTTAGTGACTGTTACAAAAGCAGTGGAGTAAATGACTTATGATCCTTTTTTACATGAACGATCATTGCAGCATCCTCATAGTCATGTGATTATTATTCAAACACTTGGCAACTGACTCATATTTATGACAGTTGCAGTGTCCTGGGGTGTGTGATCATCTTTTGTGACCTTCTGACAAGCAAAGTCAATAGGGAAGCCAGATTCACTTAACAACCATCCATGTTACTAACATAGCATATGCAGTGATTCACTTAACAACTGCGGCAAGAAAGGTCTTAAAATGGAGCAAAACTCCCTTAACAACTGTCTCAGCAACAGAAATTTGGGCTCAGTTGTGGTCGTAAGTTGAGGACTACCTGTATTTATACTATATGGAAATTCTAAACAACTTTCAGACCATTTACTTTTTCCAACAAAAGGAAATATCTATAGCTCGGGATTGAACTGTGGTGTTCTTGGTTTTCGGTCACAATATTATCTGGTTGAGTAATGAAATGTCTGCAAGAAAGCAAGCCATGCTAAGAGAGCACAAAAAGCTCCATGTTTGTATTTAATCATATTGCTTTTTGTATAATGCTGTATATTGTTTGCTTGGATGATTTTTCTTTCTTTGTGTAAACTATTGTTATTTTTTTTTAAATCATCTCTAGAGCAAGAAAAGCTGATCCATTGTAATAATTTCCATTCCTCATCATCCATTTAAAGCAGGGGTCTTCAAACTTTTATGACTTCAACTCTCAGAATTCCTCAGCCAGGCACATTGGCTGAGGAATTCTGGGAATTGAAGTCCACAAGTCATAAAAGGGCCAAGTTTGAAGACCCCTGATTTAAAGTCTATACAAAGCCTTCACCAGACACACAACAGAGACTTGAGAATAAATTCCAGTGTAACATTTGTACAGAAGCAGCCCAAAGTTTAATGTTTTGAAGAGCAGCAAACAAAAGCAAACCACAAATCATATCCAGAATAAATGGAGCACAGTGCTTGTCTTGAACAGTCTCATCTTCTCAAATTTGACACAACCAATTCTTTTGAACAGAAAAATCATAATGATACAATCTGGAGATTAGGCCCATGGATTTTACAGAAAACGGTATGAAAAATAAAGTACCAGGTTTTACAAATACATGAAATACATATACTGGTTCAGATTTCATATTTTAAAGCCCTGAGATCATGAACATAACAGCTGGAAATAAAAGTCACATTGAGTCAATAATTTAAATAGAACCAAATACTTGTATACCTATGTGCTTGGAAGGATTAAATTTTGTGGACCTATCTTGCTTGCTGTATCTGTGCAAACTTAAACACTACAGAGGGTTCTTGACTTACGGCCACAATTAAGATCAGAATTTCCACCGCTAAGCGATGCAATCATAAAGAGAGATGTCACTTCCTTAGTGACAGCATTTCTGGCATTCCCCATTGCTATTAATTGAGCATCGCAGATCGTTTTGCAAGTAATGACCTCTATGAAAGAGATGGGTGTTTTGGAATGTGATAAAAAATAAAAATAAAGTATCCTAATCCAAGCCATTCCAGCTCCAAGCTTTAGGAACTGGTTTCAACTCATTACATTCATCTTTTCCCTTCATCTATGCTCTTTTGGCCTCCTGCCACCCTTTGCTATGCCACCCCAGCAGATCACCACCGTCTTCTTGCACCCACTGCTGATGAGGCATGCCCAGCCTAGCCCTTCACACTGAGAAGCTCCTTCACACCTGAAAGCCCAGCCCACCTCAGAGCACCTATAAGCAGAAGCAAGCAAGCAAGAAGCAACTCCAGATCCGTAGCATATTAGGAAGAGCATCCACAGATCCATGGTGTACCAGCAAGTTCACAACACAAAGGGGCTTCTTGATACAAAAGGTCAGGCCACATTTGCTTTGTCAGCTGAAGGTCATTTTGGTTGGCATGGGTCCAAAAGGACATAGATGGAGGCAATAGGCAGATCGAGGCAAGTTGAAGCACCCCTGGGGGCATTGCAATGGCTGTAACTTTGGACCCGGGTCAAGTCATTTTGTTCATTGATGCTGTAACTGTTTAGTGACTGAACAAATGGTTGTAAGTCAAGGACTATTTGTATACCCTTTTAAATATAAGTTGAATTCAAGGATTTACTGCTTAACTTTTTCCCAAGATTCCCCTTCAAAGGACATCTGGACATATATTAGGACTGTCACATTGGGGTTGTAAAAATCTAGGCAACCATTAGATAGCAGCAAAGACATACAACTCCCCAAACCATGTTGCCATCTAATGGCCACCTGAATTTGTGCAGCTGAGATTAAACTTAGTTTGAACCTCAAAGTAAATGCCTACTCAGAGGCAAATATACTTTCAAGGTGAAGACATGTCTTTGGACAGAAATCTGCATCTAATTATAGGAACTTTATCTCAGAAGGTAGACCCAACTGACAACAAATACCACATTCCATGGTCCCATTAATGAAGTCTTGATGAAATGATTTTGGAGAGACTCATTCTCTTGTGCTTCTGTATAGCATTGATGAGCATAGTATAGTTTGGTTCCACATCTTACCTTAGACACCCTTTTGAAGCTTAGGCTTCTGCTTGCAAAATCATTTTGAGAACAGAAATGTTTAGTCGTGCCAGGTTCTTTTTGAAAAATGAACTTCCAAAATTCACAAAGTATTTCTCAAATAATGTTTGGTAGAGTTGAGCCCATATTGAACAGCAAAAATAATAACTCCGTCCCATTCCTGTTATAAAGCTCTAGCAATTGTACTCCACATTTATAAGGCAGCTTCAGCCCAAACTTTATAAGTTTGAATTGTTGTCATAACTCAACCAAACATCCTATAACTGGGGTGACCCAAATTAACATTGTTATCCTCGATTGCAAACAATTCATCTGGTTTTCTTACCCGTTACAGCATAGATTCTTGATCCTGCCACTGCACACGTACAGTATGTCCAAATAACTTCCACCCACCACATTAATATATAAGCCATTCCCATAGGCATATTCATCAGAGTAATCTGTTGCATGAAGCAGACATCCATATTTTTTTAAAAAAACAAACTAGTAGATGTCTTATTAGGTCAACTTAATTACCGTAAATTTTCAGTGTTTGCTGAAAGCTATTCCACAATGAACCGTAAGTCCATATACTTGTGTTTATTAATCAGGAATACCCATTTACCTGGTTTTTTTTTTAATTGAGCAAGTAGATGTGACTATAAATATAACTAAATGTTGCAGAATTCAACCTGGGTTTGTCACCAGGATCAGAGATTTAGTTTTCCAAGCTTTTGGGCTTGTGTTGGACCCATCCTCAGGGAACTTCTGTGTAGCAGACATTTCACACACTGCTAGACACACACACACACACACACACACACACACACACACACACACACACGTCTGCTAGAGAGAAGTTCCCTGAGGATGGGCTCTAGCATGAGTCCAAAAAGCTTGGAAGACTAAACCTCTGGTCCTGGTGACTAGCCCAGATTGGATCCTGCAACATTATCCTGGGACACATAATTAAATGTACCATCTACCATTCACTTTTTTTTTAAGAATGCAAATGAGCTAGCATTCTCTCTGGTGCTACTTTTTTAAAAAATAGATTTAGTATTCTCTTCCTATGTTAGACTTGAAGGCAGAAGCTCTCTAAAGAAGAGCATTCCAGCAGTTGTATGTAAAATAGATGAGTATATGCTTGCTACAAAATGAAAGTTGTACGTCAACCATCATTTGAATTTCTCAATGTCCCTCTGATAATTGATATGTGCAAAGCTGTGTTTTGGCATTTTCAAAACAAGGCAGAAAGGTTTTTTTAATGTCTGTCAAAGTCCCCTACCACTTCCATTCTGGGCATCTTAGGTTTGAATTACAGTTGACCAGATGTGGCCAGAGCTCAATCACCTATTGATTGGCACAGCTGCTCCTTAGGGCACTACTTTCTCTGTATGCCATGTTACATGTCTTCTAACTGACAGATATTGACCAGAAAAGGATACCTTCTACTGGGTCTCTCTATCTCCAGGACCACCACATTCCTGTCTCTGGACCCCTTTTGCAGAAAGGTTCCTGATCTACTACAACTTGATTGTCCCACTGATGAGGTGGCAAGCAACCCATAGCAGGCTTGTGCATACTGTTCCATAGGGATGAAGGAAACCATCTTTTCTGGCCTCTATCAAGGTCTTTTTGCTTACATAGGAAAGGGAAGTTTCCTTGCTTTTGATGACATTCCTTCCTTTACCCAATACAAAATACATAAAGATCCCACCTGACGGGGAAACCTTTTCAATGAGTTTCTGCATCACAGCTAGTTCCTCCCCATGCTGGGCTGCATAGCATAAAGACAGGCTCTGTTAGTTCACATTTGTGCTTTATAGACATAAGACACCTCAATTTCCATCTTTATGCATAGAATCATAGGCACTGGAAATGATTCAAAAGGATAGCTGTTTCATCCACTGCTGATGAATATATTTACACAGAACATCTGTCATAATATTTCTCACAGCTCTCCATTTTTTTTTTACTCCTTTTCATTACCATACCTGAGTTTTCAATTGCAAGCCCTCCCAATCATGGAAAGAAGGAAATACTTTTTTTTAGCCAACCTGAACACCTTTCCCCTTCTCTAGTGGCTTTACGTGACACCTCAGTCCAACCTCTGCGGTCACATTGCTCTGACTCTGGGCTCTGTCCAGGTCTGGCATCTTCTCTCCTTCATCACCAAAACCTTTTTCTTCCTCGGTGGCTTCCTTCCAAAGAGCCTGTAAGCTGCTTTTCGGTATTTCTTCGACATGATGTTGTACAGGATTGGGTTGATGGCAGCACTTAGGTAGAAGAGAACGAAGGAGACTACATTGCAGTATTGGCTGATAACGGCAATATCCAGGGATTCAACCTCGAAGGATTTGGAAAAGAGATAACGTCCTAGGTAGAAGGGCAGCCAGCAGAGGACAAAAGCCAAAACCACCACCGCTAGTTTAAAAAAGGAGAAAGAGAAAGAGAAATGGCAAGTGCATATGAAAGTGAATTAAAATATTTGCTAAGAGTTCTCCTTTTAATTCAAGTCTCAAGGCACAGAGGAAAGAAAACCAAGCTATATGGGAGATGGGAATCTGGACTATCCATCTTGGAAGAAGAAGTAGGGGAAAAGGAATGCTTCAACTACCGTATATTCAGGCGTATAGGGCAACCCGGCATATAAGATGACCCCCCTAGTTCGACGCCAGGTCGCAAGACGATCGACGCCGAGTCGCATGCCTAGAAAGTCATCTTATATGCCGGAAACTACCGGTATTTCCGGCATATAAGACGATCGACGCCGAGATGCATGCCTAGAAAGTCGTCTTATACGCCGGAAACTACGTTATTTCCGGCGTATAAGACGATCGACGCCGAGTCGCATGCCTAAAAAGTTGTCTTATACACCAGAAACTACCTTATTTCAGGCGTATAAGACGACTCGGCATATAAGACGACCGCCGAGTTCAGAGGCTGTTTCGACGCTCTCAAAAGTCATCTTATACGTCGGAATATACGGTATTCTTCCTGCAACGAATGTCTTCCAGCTGTTCCTTGTTGTTCATCACATCAAGAGAACTGTGACCAGAACAAGAGACCATTGGAGAAAGATGGAAAGAGAAACCAATGTTGGCGTCTCCCTTTCTTCATCTCTCACCCATAAGCCTTGTACAGAACCTACTATTTATTTTGTATGGTTTTATGGCCTTGGGCAGCTGATCATCTCTCAAATTTTTGTCGGCTTTATGCAAAAGATGTCCACTTTATCATTTTCTACTTACACCGTGTCTCCAAAATTTTAAAGTACACAAACTCTCTTTGAATAGATGAGACAGAGGGGCACAAAAGAAGCATGCTGTAATCTACATGTTCACAGATTTGAAATCCTGACTCTTGTTCCTGATACGTTATCAAAACCAATGTTTCATGTCATTCCCCAGCAATATTTCTACTCAAGACCCCAAAAGAACTGACACTACTTGGTTGCTCATTTGCAAGCAAAGCCCTATGATCTAATTGCTCCTCTACCATCATCTCATGTACCAAGCAACTCTGGACAGTCAATGCCTCATTCTTTACAACAACTTCCCCAGGTATCCAAAGAGTATAGGAGGTACCTTGCTCAATAGTAGTAACTGTGAGAGGGACCTTGGAGTCCTAGTGGACAATCACTTAAATATGAGCCAGCAGTGTGCTGCAGCCGCCAAAAAGGCCAAGACAGTGCTAGACTGCATTAACAGAGGGATAGAATCAAGATCACGTGAAGTATTAATACCACTTTACAATGCCTTGGTAAGGCCACACTTGGAATACTGCATCCAGTTTTGGTCACCATGATGTAAAAAAGATGTTGAGATCCTAGAAAGAGTACAGAGAAGAGCAACAAAAATGATTAGGGGACTGGAGGCTAAAGCATACAAGGAAAGGTTGCTGGAATTGGGTATGTCTAGTTTAATGAAGAGAAGGACGAGGGGGGATATGATAGCAGTGTTCCAATATCTCAGGGGTTGACACAAAGAAGAGGGAATCAAGCTATTTTCCAAGGCGCCTGAAGGCAGGACAAGAAGCAACGGATGGAAACTAATCAAGGAGAGAAGCAACCTAGAACTAAGAAGAAACTTCCTGACAGAACAATTAACCAGTGGAACAACCTGCCTCCAGAAGTGGTGAATGCTCCAACACTGGAAGTTTTTAAGAAGAGACTGGACAGCCATTTGTCTAAAATGGTATAGGGCAGTGGTGGCAAACCTGTGGCACGGGTACCAGAGGCGGCACTCAGAGCCCTCTCTGTGGGCACGTGCGCCGTCGCCCCAGTCCTAGGCCTTCAGCTGGGTTTTATAAAACCTTTTCACTTTAGGCCTCCGCCGCCGTGTGCAAAAAAAAAAAAGGTTCAATCAATCAGTCAATTTCAACTTCTTGCGGGGAAAAAAAAGATCTTGCAAAGTTGGAATTGATTGATTGAACTTTTTAGTCCCACCAGTCTGCCATTACCACCGCAGCCATGCCCACCCAATGGGTCACGCCCACCCAATGGGTCACGCCCACCCAGTGGGCCACACCCACCCGGCACCTGACAATGCATAAGTGGGTTTTGTGTTGCAGTTTGGGCACCTGGTCTCTAAAAGGTTCGCCATCACTGGTATAGGGTTTCCTCCCTGAGCAGGGGGTTGGACTAGATGACTTCCAAGGTCCCTTCCAACATTATTATTATTATTATTACTATTATTATTATTATTATACAATAGAAAGAAGAAGCTCATATAGTCCTGGTACATATAAACTGGGTACCTATGGTCAGTGGTGGGATTCAGCCAGTTCTCACCACTTTGGCAGAACCAGTAGCTAATTTTTTGTTGTCCAAGCCCAGAATGGACTTCCAGAAGCAGCATCCACACAGAGAACCGGTTGTTCGCATATTTGAATCCCACCACTGCCTATGGTCCATGGTATACAACCTTTTTTTTTAAAAAAAAAAAAAAATCTCAGTTGCATCTAAGTCTTGTTTATGAATTGACACGCATTAAGTTATTTCACTGATTTCAACTGGATTTGGGACTATTTAGAATCAGATTTAGAAGGGAGATTTAGTAAAGAAAAATAATGTAGGAGTGCAAGTGCATAAAATTATGCAGAGAACGGAGAAAATGAGAAAGGGAAACCTAAATTATCTTCAAGTGCTCAAACACATAATACTGGAAGTCAACGCTCTTGACAAGCAAAAGGTATTATTATTCACCAAGTATAGAATCACCTTGTGTAAGAGTACAGAGAAGAGCAACAAAGATGATTAGGGGACTGGAGGCTAAAACATATAAGGAACAGTTGCTAGAATTGGGTATGTCTAGTTTAACGAAGAGAAGGACAAGGGGGGACATGATAGCAGTATTCCAATATCTCAGGGGCTGCCATAAAGAAGAGGGAATTAAGCTATTTTCCAAGGCACCTGAGGGCAGGACAAGAAGCAATGGGTGGAAACTAATCAAGAGAGAAGCAACCTAGAACTAAGGAGAAACTTCCTGACAGTGAGAACAATTAATCAGTGGAACAGCCTGCCTCCAGAAGCAGTAAATGCTCCAACACTGGAAGTTTTTAAGAAGAGATTGGACAGCCACTTGTCTGAAATGGTGTAGGGTTTCCTGCCCGAGCAGGGGGTTGGACTAGATGACCTTCAAGGTCCCTTCCAACTTTACTACTATTACTATTACTATCATAAGTGAGATCACTAGTGGTTGCCACTCACTGGTGGAAAATAAGTTGAAAGACAGCTACAAGCTAAAGTATCAATATATTACTTCAAGAATCACGGGCAGGATATTGTTGACCACCAGGTTTTTCACAGAAATCTGGTTCCTGTGAAAAGCAGGATACAGACTTCGGTCTGAACTAGGAGGTTGTTCTTATATTCCTCTGAGAAATTAATTTCCCTTGGGGGGGTCCTACCACAGAACATAGGTAAACACAGATGGAATTATTTCTCAGGAAGACCATGGAAGTTTTCAAATGTGTATCTTGTCTGTGGTAGACGTTTCTATGTCAATGCTAATGGGCTTCATAGATCGATGATCTGATAACAATTCCAACCGGAAACAAAAAAGGAGATGATATCGTTTGGGGTACAACTGTGATTTTAGTTACTGAAAATAAAAAGGTGGGTTATAAATCAGGGCAAAGAGTAAGGAGATGATCAACTTTTAGGACTTGCCATGGACCCACATGATTCATTGGTTATAACAGGGGTCTTCAAACTCAACCCTTTTATGATTCATGGACTTCAACTCCCAGAATTCCTCAGCCAGGGTTATAGAAATCAATGTAGTGTAGTGGTTATATTAGGAAGACCCAGATTTAAACCCATCCTCTACATAGACATTTCGTTGAACAATTGAATCACTCTCTCTCTCTCTGCCCAAACAACTCCTATGGATGAGATCTTGATATAAGCTGTCATGAGCAATTGAAATAAAAGCAGGACATAAATCTGGTAAATATGTAAGATATATCCTCAACCCTTTTGTTCCTTGAAGCCATATAAAATACATTAAAGTCATCTTCAAATCAAGCTGGGTTCCTGGTGACTTTCTGGATATAGCCATACCGTTCTTCTACTGACGTAACATTGGAGGGCATATCAGTGGTCTGAAGACATTACCTTTCCTAGTGATGATGGGAATAAGCAATCAAAAAATAAACCTGCCATTTTCTTCACTGTAATATCTCTACCCAACTTGGATATCTCTACCCAAGGCAACTTTTATAGAAAAGCAGCAAGTATTCATCACTCAGTGAACTTTTGGGAGGATAAACAAGTCTTCATCTTTGAGTTCCTTAATTTATTACTCCCTTAATTCCTTAATTTATTACTACAGTCTCACTTTCAACAATGAAGATGTCCTGGGATTTTCTGCCTGAATGCCAAAATAAGTGGGTTATTAACAGAGGAAACATCATTTGCCTGTTGGCCCAAAATGTTTGAAGTCAGCCTTGTGGGAAAAGGGGGTTAAATCTCAAGTAGTGAAAGATCTGCAAAATAAGCCTGATGAGAAATGGCTAAAAGTTTGGTTAGTTTTAGCCTACTAAGAGATTATTGAAGGGAAATATGATGGCAGTCTTTAAAATCTGAAGAGCTGTTCTACAAAAGAAATGGACCTATTCTCCATTTTCCAAAGGGGAAAATCACAACAAATAGGTTAAAACTACAAACAGGCAGTCCTAGTGGACAATCATTTAAATATGAGCCAGCAGTGTGCTGCAGCTGCCAAAAAAGCCAACACAGTGCTAGGCTGCATTAACAGAGGGACAGAATCAAGATCACGTGAAGTATTAATACCACTTTACAATGCCTTGGTAAGGCCACACTTGGAATACTGCATCCAGTTTTGGTCACCATGATGTAAAAAAGATGTTGAGATTCTAGAAAGAGTACAGAGAAGAGCAACAAAGATGATTAGGGGACTGGAGGCTAAAGCATACAGTATAAGAAATAGCTGCTGGAATTGGGTATGTCTAATTTAATGAAGAGAAGGACGAGTGGGGACATGATAGCACTGTTCCAATATCTCAGGGGCTGCCACAAAGAAGAGGGAGTCAAGCTATTATCCAAAGCACCTGCTGGCAGGACAAGAAATAACGGATGGAAAATAATCAAGGAGAGAAGCAACCTAGAACTAAGAAGAAACTTCCTGACAGAACAATTAACCAGTGGAACAACCTGCCTCCAGAAGCGGTGAATGCTCCAACACTGGAAATTTTTAAGAAGAGACTGGACAGCCATTTGTCTGAAATGGGATAGGGTTTCCTGCCTGAGCAGGGGGTTGGACTAGATGACCTCAAGGTCCCTTCCAACTTTATTATTATCATCATCATCATCATCATCATCATCATCATCATTTCAAAAAGAAACCAAAGTAGCACTATTTTAGGGGGTATATGCCCCTTAAATTAATTGAAAATTGCCTTGGATATTGTTGTTAATTGTTGGTTTTTATTCTCCTCATATATTTTTAGTGCACTTCTCTAGATTTTGTTGGATCCTGGAGTCTACTAAACTGGAACAAACTATAGCTAAATATTGCTAATAAATACATAAATAAATAAACCTGTTTGAATCCCAAACCAATCTTATTTAATTCTTTGTCAAAGTGACTAAATTAGTAGACCAGCGAAATGCTGTGGACATAGCACACTGAGACTTCAGCAAAGCTTTCAACAAAGTAGACCACAACATACTTCTTGGTAAACTAGAAAAATGTGGGATAGATAGCCTCATCACCAGATGGATTTGTAACTGGCTGACTTTGGAAAAAGATGTTGAGACTTTGGAAAAAGTGCAAAGAAGAGCAGCTAAGATGATTAAAGGCCTGGAGACAAAAACATAAGAAGAACAGTTACAGGAATTGAGTATGTCTATTATAGAGAAAAGAAAGACTAGGGGTGACATGAGAGCAGTATTCCAGTATTTGAGAGACTACCACAAAGAAGAGGGGGGGTCAATTTATTTTCCAAAGCACTAGAAGGCAAGACAAGAAACACTGGATGGAAACTAATCAAGGAGAGAAGCAACCTGGAATTAAGGAGACACTTCCTAACAGTGAGAACAATTAACCATTGGAACAGCTTGTCTTCAGACGTTGCAGATGCTTCATCACTGGAGGTTTTTAAGAAAAGATTGGACAGTCATGGACAGTCACCTGTCTGAAATGGTATAGGGTTTCCTCCAAGGCCCTTTCCAGCTCTGTTCTGATTGAATCAAGCTACACTGTTCAACTGAGCTACTCTAACCTGAACAACTGAAAAGAGCCATTGTTTCTTCTGTGATGAGTCAAAGCAGCTGTTGGGGCATAATCAAGGATTGGTTTGGCTGGATCCTAGAGCAAAACAGCTTTAAAACTCCTTGAGCCATTGTTGTACATCGGTTCTTCTCTGATCCTGAACACTTCAGCATTCACCCATTCTGCATACTAAAGTCAATGTCTCCTCTGTTCTTTCCTTGAAAGCCTATCTATCAAAAATCAGGTCATTATTTTAAGATGTTACAGCAGCCCCCAACCTTTTGGGCACCAGGGATGGGTTCCATGGAGAGAGATTTTTCTGTGGTCCGGAGAGTGTGTGGTTTCTTTGTGCTGCCTGCATCCCGTGGATGTGGATTTGCTTGTTTGTGCGGCCCAGTTTCTGGCATGCTGCAGACTGGTGCCGGTCCATGGACCGGTTGGTTGGAGACCCCTGTGTTAAAAGATGATAATCTTATAACATCTTAAAATACTAGCCTGATTGTCCTCTCAAATTGCTACATGCTTATTGGCACAGCCCAATAAAACACCACAGAGCTTTATTGTAACTTCAATTGTGATTTATTGGGGGAAACCAAATTGTCATGTCTATGTTGAATGTTCTTCTGAAAAGAAATCAGAGCTGGGAGACAGCCTTGAATTCTGGGGGGGGGGATGGCAACTGAGAGCAAATTATGTCGATTGAAAGGCAGCAGTCAGAACTTTAGTCATAAACTGCTCTAGGATATTTTTTTTCCCACTTAACCAAAAAATAAAATTCAGAGATGTACAGTTGTTCCACCAAAAGAAACAAGACTGACTAAAACCATAAAATTATTACAAATTGACGCTTTTTGTAGCTATTACCTCCTCTTTGGATCGCAGGTAAAGAGTTTGGGAGAAAACAGGATCAATAACTATTTCTGGAGTTGAGAGGCAATTATAATTTTTTAAACAAACAATAAAAGGGGGGGGGTAAAAGCCCAATCCCTTTTATTGCAGTATGTAAAATCAATGATTTTCTATAGCAATACAGAAAGACCATTCCTTTTTCTTTCCCCCAACCACCTTTCTTGCAACTTGTGAAACATTTTTTTCTTAATCTAATAGGATGGCTGTTTCACACAATGTGCTTAACCAGCTCAAGCAAAGTCCTAAGTACAGGGGTAGGCAACCTTGGCTCTTTTATGACTTGTGGACTTCAACTCCCAGAATTCCTGAGCCAGCCATGCTGGCTCAGGAATTCTGGGAGTTGAAGTCCATGAGTCATAAAAGAGCCAAGGTTGCCTACCCCTGTCCTAGGAGATGCATTTGCATAACCAGTTAGAGTTAGACATTTATTTACTTAAAAACTTTGTAAAGCTACCCATCTTAAAACCAAACTATGAGCAGCTGACAACCTAACAATAAAAGCTATATATAAAACCATAAAAATAAACAAAACCTCAATAAAACCAAAATCTAGTGCTGCAACCATACTTCACTGATGTAACCTATTTCATTCATATCTTTGACCACACTCTACTCCAGTGCGTTGAGACAAGGCAAAGTCCTGAATCAATAAAATTAAAATGATGGGGACTGTCAGATCTTCAGTAGTCTACAGGGCAGGGGCTGCTTCCAAGTTCCCCAGTTTTGAAACAGGACCTCTGAGCTGCTATCAGCAAACACAATACAGGCAAAGTATACTTCACCACCCTTATCACAAGATAAGTCCTAATAAAGACTTTTATTGATGCTTGGTCAACTTCTCTTTGGTCTTCCTGACAAAAACATTTGTCAACAATCATAAAAATTCATCTACTGAACAACTGCCTTCCCAATTCACAGAGGCATCTATTGGGGGAGGGGGTCCAAGAAGTCTATGTGATGGTCATGCAATCAAAGGACTGCCCCCCTTTTACATGTGTTGCACATGAAAAGGGTGAGGCTTTGACCATACAATCATGGATTGGCCTTTTGACGCCACTATGCAGATGCTCCCACTGAGTCCAAAGCAGTTCATTCCTGAATGATGATTGTGACTACGCAAGTGAGTCTCCCTGTATTCTATAAAGCTTATTTTTAGTAGTGTACAGGATTATGACAATAGTGTTAACTTTCCAGCTCTATTATTCTTTACGATATGTTCATTTTCCTTCAATAGCAAGTAGCAGAAGTGTCAAATTTGCACTCCACAAGTCTTTGCAAAGGCTGCTTCCAAAATGTAAATATTTTTAATGTGACCAAAGGAAAAAGCTATTAAATACATGAAAAATGATTATTTTTATTTCTGCCAGTGTTATATGTTTAACTCTTTGTAATGTTTATTAAACATGAATCTCTTATTGGATGCAATCCAGTCTAATGGGTATCTGGAAGCAAGTTATCACATTACTCTTTGTCACATGTTCCCAAGCAGAAAACTGCACCTTTCAGGCATGATGGATTTCCTCACTCAAGCTTCAAAGTGCAATCTGGTCTATCAAACTGTCTTGTATCAGTTTTCCTAAGGGAAAATAAATTTGTAGATTCTGACCATCATTTTTGATCAGCAATGCTATATGCAAGACTGACTTAAAAATCTATCCAATACAATATTCAACCTGATCATTATAGATCCAATGGATATTCATAACTAAGACATTAAACTTGATAGCTTTAACCTAGGTTAGGTATGGCTCAGTCACAATTTGGTAAAATTATGACTCCATATATTGCAGAAGGCTAGAAAGCCCGTTAAATCTGCAAGCCTTTCCTAGTTATTTCAAAGATGTTGGAAAGTCACAGCAGGGAGAAATGTAATCATCAGAGCCTGAAGCATCTCACCATCTGCATGAGGAACCAAACAGATTATTTGACCTAGCCTAACCTATTGATTGAGGACAGTGAAAAAGTACACCTTGCAAGAGCCCAGAGGCAATCATTTCATTTTTCTAGGTGTTCAGATCATGTCCTCAGGTTATTTATGTTTTATGACCATGTCAGTTCAGTTCAAAATGGGTACACTTTTAAAGTTATTTATTTATTATATGAATATCATGCTTTTCCTCCAGTAGCTCAAAACAGCATACCTCCACCAATTTTTGCATCGACCACAGCAACAGCCTTGTGAGTTAGGATGGGCAGAGAGTGAATGGCTGGTTCACAGTCATCCAGTGAACTTCCATGGCCGAGGATGGAGTTGAAGCTGAATGTCCTCACTTCTAATCCATCATAATAACTCAACCACACCTGGAGGCAGGGAAGCTAAAGCTGAATGGAACTTTCTGATCAGTCCAGTCCACATATCCAAATGGATATGTTCTAGATCAGGACCTCTTGATCAAATAACAATCTGGAGAATCATTGAGGAAGAATCAAACTTTTCATTATATACCAATGAGACATGCATAGCTAGTATAGCTATTCTATAATGTAATTTGCTAAAGAATGCAAGGCTACATAAGCTGTTTTAAGTTACATAGCATTCTTAATCAATCAATCAATCAATCAGAATAGAGTTGGAAGGGACCTTGAAAGTCTTCTAATCCAACCCGCTGCTCAAGCAGGAGAGCCTATACCATTTCAGACAAGTGGCTGTCCAGTCTCTTCTTAAATCTAATCTGAAGGACATGTTACTTAAAATGTTGCATGTTTCAACCTGACTTTTAATTGGTTCAATAGACAATACTATGGACCTCACATCTTGAATTCACAGAAAAAGCAGGCTTGTCTTGGGAAAAGTATATCAGGTACCTTACCTAGCATTTTTATTGTTTGTCTGTTGTACTTGTCCCTGATGGAGGCTTTTGGCCCAATGTTTTTCTTCTTTCGCTTCCAAAGCTTTCTCACAATGAGGCTGTAGAGAACTGTCAAGCAAAAAACCGGCAGGAAAAAGAAGACACTAGAGGTCCAAACCATAATGGTCAGCAACCCTGAATGAATGGCATACTCTGTGATACGACATTCATTGGTATCCAAAGGATTTGTCCCATTCTCGTGCTCAACTCCAACCAGAACGAAGATGGGCCCAGCACTGACAAAAGATATCACCCAGAGCACAAGGATAAGGAGCTTGACTTTGCTCTTGGTGATCACCGCCTTGGCTCTGAGTGGAAAGCAGACAGCAAAATATCTCTCCGCGCTCAGGGCTGTGATGCTGAGTATGGTTGAGTAGGTACAACACTCGCTAACAAATTGGAAGAGCTTGCAGAGAAGATCCCCAAAATTCCAGGGCCGATACTGCCAGAGGCGGAAGAGGTCTAGGGGCATGCAAAGGAAGATCAAGAAATCTGAGAAAGCCATGCTGGAGAGGTACAAGTTGGTGGTTGTCCTCATATCCCGGAACTTGAAGACCACCAGCATCGTCGTCATGTTTCCTGAAATTCCAATCATGAAGAAGAACAAACAAGTCACAGTGACACCTGTGAGGAGAGGTGCAGGGAACAAATATGAATCATCAGTTTCTGTGTTGTTGTCATAATCCATGATGAGCTGTAAGTTGCCTTTGTTATGCATTCAGTCAGTGTTTGATGATCTGAAAGGACTACATCAGCTGCTCCTCATATCTGAGAAGAAGGAAGCAGTGCTCTGATGGTGGCAGGAAACAGAACTTGAGATATGCTAAATGAAAACAAACATGCCAGATAAGCAAGACATGGATTGGAGGGGGAGGAGAAAGAGGAAACTAACATAAAAACTTTCCAGTCCTTTCATGAGATTCAGCTTTCTCTAACAAAGTAACTCATCTATGATATTCATTGTTTTGCTTCTGCATTAATCATGAGCTGGTTCACGTGTCTATTTCATCACTGGAGTTCTCTTGGTAGAAGAAGGGCTGCTGAAAATGGGAATGTCTACTTTGAAAAGGTGTGATTCTTCTCTCCAGAGGGACTTGCTCACATCCCTTTTTGGAGAGAGGCTGCAGTCACTGACTAAAAAATGTGCATGTAGGAATATAGAAACAACACTCTGAAAGAAACCAGGCTGAGCTTCTACTTCCATCCCTTTAGCCAATGTGACCCTTTGTGTCAATATCACTTCCACTTCTGACATCAAAGTATTTGTGAAACCTTTTCCACCAACAGGCATTCTTTTGCATTATTTACCTGGATTATTAAAGGTCACTGTGGTATAAGAGAAGCTTAACCTGTGAATTTAAAGTGCCAACACATCTGGAAGGCATCAGTTCAGGTAAGAATCAATTATTATGCAGTGAAATCAGACTTAGTTGACCAGTCAAACTCAATCTGTATATTTCAGACAACACAAGAAACCCCTTTTCTAATCTATTACATTAAGTATTAAACTCCTAAAAAGTCTACAATAAAATAACTCAAGAATGACAATGGACAAATTTAAAAAGACCAATTATTTATTCTTTCATTGACTTAGTTGTATGAATTCAGTTTTATTCTCTTAACCTAGCCTAACCTGCACCATTTTTACACAGATAAATTTTACCTAAGACAAATGAAGCTCTATGAAGAAATGGTCTGTTGTTCAACAAGAGTAGAGTAAAAAGTAAATATCTGGAGTTTCTAAGATAGAAATTCTAGAAATTTAGTTTAACATGCTTTCAGTCCAAATAAATGGTATTTTTCAAATAAATGATGAAATGCAATAAAATATAACATAACTGATGAAATATAATAGCTATAAATTAACTGTGGAGCTTTTATTTTCCAAAAGTGTTAAAAGGAGGGGAGGGACCATATCTTACAATTTGTCCATCCATCCATCCATCCATCCATCCATCCATCCATCCATCCATCTTACACAAGTCAGATGCAGATCACCAATCAAAATAAAAAATCTCTCAGTCTGGAGCAATGACAAAATGCTGGCTTACTCCACTGAATTCTGTTTGGATGTGTCCCAATCTCATTGTTTTATTTTCTTTTTATTGTTGAGCACTTTGATCAAATCCCCTTTGATGAAATATTCTAATTTTTGTTTTTTACGCACACCAATCAGGAGAGCAAAACAAATTAAAGTAAAATACTGTCATTCGGCAGGATAAGTCTTCCAATGGCTATAGAATTCCAGGGCACACGGGAAAATGCCAACCTCCCATCTATTATTATTATTATTAGGCAGTATCGTTAATAATTCTAGTAACACTATTAATATATTGTTGTTAGGCAAGACACCCTCTACCTCTAAACCGCAGCTACGACATCTGTAGGAGGCACCTAAAAGATCAGGAGGGAACCTCCTGCTTTTCAAAGGGGTCCATTATGGGGAGGGGGGAATGAGAGTCCCCTAAACAAGAAAGACTGACCCTCTTTCTTGCAGCAGCTCCACCACCACGATCCCTCCCTCGCCCTCCGGCTTACCTGGCCCACTTCCACGACCAACTTTTTTCCTTCTACCCGCGTGGCGACGGCGGAACAGCAGGAACGAGGCGAAGCGGAGGAGAGGCAGGGCCGGCACGCCCAGCTGGCTACGCGTCCCCGGGGAAGGAGCCCCGTCCCAGCTTTCAAAGACGCCGCTGATCCCCGGCTGCGGAGAGGGCAGAGTGCGCGGCTTCAGGCATCGGAAGGGGAAAAGGAATTCTTTCCTGGACAGGACTGTTAAAACGAAGCAGCTGCCTATCATCATCATCATCATCATCATTTTTACTCTTATTTCCATGCATGCGCGCGACTCATCGGAGCATGGAATCGTCCCCACAAGGGATCGACCTTCGGGAGCTTCTGCAGCGGCGACAGGGCTCTCCCACCTGCAGCGCCCCGGCTCCGCTCCGCCTCCCTCCCAGACGGGCACAGCAGTCTCCCCATGCCCACCCCCCCCCCAGCAAGGACCCCGATCCGGTCCGGAGCGCCCGGGGGAAGTGAGGGTGGCCAGCGCGCAACACAAAAGGCCACCAATGCGCTTCTCTGTCGAACAAGTGGACGAGCGGAGGGGTCGGATCGGGAGGCGATGGTGAGAGTCCCAGCGGCGGGATAAATGGAAGCGTGTTTGGAAAGAACACGTGAGCGGTCGCGTCCTCACGACGTGGTCCGTTATCAGCAACTTGACTGACCTGATTCGGACGACTTGATTGAACGCCTTTCCCTGGTCCCCGAAATCTACGGATCCATGAGTTAACTAAGCGGATCAAGGTTCGAAGAAAAGGCTAAATCCCAGAGCCAAAGTTAAACCAAACCAAGTTTGGCGCACAGTGAAAACGCAGCTGTGTTAGGTGAGCTCTGCCACTGGCTGAGTTCCATGGTGCATTAAGTCCTAATCTGTCTGTATTGGGTTGGTTTTAGCGGATTCAGTGGACCTGTAAGTTTTCAATTGCAAACTATGATTTACTAAATTGCTCTCCTCTTTAATTGCCTTCGATTTCCCCAAACATTAGGATCTTTCCAATGACTTTTTTTTTGGCCATATGTTCCCAATTATCTGAGCTTTGCCTTCATTATTAGAGCTTCCAATCAGCACTCTGCTTTCACTTCACCTAATATCTTCTTGGGGGAAGGCAATGTGCTGGCACTGAGCCATACTCTCTGTTTAAAGCCCATCCTCCAACTGAATGGAACGGTGTGATAATTGCAGCCAGGATCTCTAAGGGTTAGAATTATACTCAGAGACCTACAAATAATAGTTTGCCTTTTTATCGTTTACCCTCACAATTTCACCACATACCTCTTACTTACTGGGATAATGCCTACATCAAAGTCTGTTATCAGCAGTAGGTTTTGGCAGCTGGCAGGCATCCATTCAATAGTGATTTGAACTGTGCAGAAGTTAATACCGGTAGTGCCAAATTAAGACACTGTACTGTCTTATAAGGGAAATAAAATCTATAGTTCATGAGATGGCAGGACCATGGACAGCTCCAAATGAGACTCCTTGGTCCCTACTCTCTCCCATTATTAGGACAATGGGAAAATGTTGATTCAGCACAACTGAAATCTTTTTTAGCAGCCCTGAAGTGTAGCGTTGTATAAGCTACACCTTCTCTGGGGAGAAAGGACTTCCCTTATTTTTGGATTACCAGATTTCTGTTAGGCTACAAAGATGCAGAAGGTGCTGATGAAATACTGGCATTGAGAGAGCAGATCATGAATGTGGACTGAATTGTCTTTCTCTCAACAGTCAATCAATTTAACTAGGACATTTCAAATTTGTCCAATATATCTAAAGGGTGCCAAGATAGGGAAAAGTTTATTACCCCCTTCTACTGTCCTGTCAAAAGTATAAGAATTTAAGACAAATGCTTGTATTACTTGGTTGGTTGTTCCCACCTGGCAAGTTGATTGAACCAGCTCCATATTTTAGGTCTACTAGTTAATCCTTGAGGCAAAGAGATTGTATGAATATTAAATATAAGCTATAAACAACTTTCCACAAGCTCACACATATTGGTCTTTTGGAGGGAAAGCATGTAATGGGAACAAGAAAAATGGATCAATTATCCCAACTGCTTAGCTCTAAAGAGATTTAGGACTAAATTAATCCCTATTATGTGTTGTCTGAATGGCTCCTGTGATTTTTGTGACAGAGTTCTGCAAAAAATGGAGGCTCCCTACAGCTGTTTTAGTCTTCATGCTACAGGACAGTGGTGGCGAACCTATGGCATGGGTGCCAGAGGCGGCACTCAGAGCCCTCTCTGTGGGTAGGCAGGCCATCACCCCAGTCCTAGGCCTTCAGCTGGATTTTATAAAACCTTTTCACTTTAGGCCTCCGCTGCCGTGTGCAAAAAAAAAAAAAAGGTTCAATCAATCAAGTCAATTTCAACTTCTTATGGGAAAAAAAAGATCTTGCAAAGTTGGAATTGATTGATTGAACTTTTTAGTCTCACCCAGTCTGCCATTACAACTGCAGCCATGCCCACCCAATGGGCCACACCCTCCCAATTGGCCACACCCAGCCAATGGGCCACACCCACCCAGCACCCGATGATGCGTAAGTGGGTTTTGGGTTGCGTTTGGGCACTTGGTCTCTAAAAGGTTTGCCATCACTGCTACAGGAGATAAATGAAAAAGAAACAAGGGGAAGAGTGCTATAGACTTGTTGGCTCCTATGTATGATGGCATCCTTGTTGATCCTTTTTTTTTTAATCTGCTAGAGGGAAAAAAATTAAAGGGAGGAAGCTGGAAAAGTTCCTCCCAGCCTCTTTTGGGCTGGCTAAAATTTAAAGACAATGGCCAAGGCGCAACCAAGTCTGGACTCAAGTGAACAGAAGTACATTAGCTGGCTAAGAGAAAGGATCTGGGGCATGGTTCTTGCTTTCTGCCTGGACCCTATTTATTGATGGAATTTTCATACAGAATACCTGTATCACAGCTGTCTAATCTACCGGTAAGAGCATTCTCTGATGTTCCACTCCATTTTGAACCTGTGATGTTTTTAAGAGGATGCAGTAAAACAATATTGTAATGTCCATGAGGCAAATGCTGGGTTGATGGAATGGTAGATAATAGCCAATTCCTTTCCCATATCCATGATGAGAAATGGATACTGATGCCTTTATAATGACAATGCAACATTAACTTTACTTATTGAAAGAGTTCAGAACCGCTGGGAAATGAAATAGTGGTGGCTATTTCAGAATTTAAAAAAAAATCTATTTAAATTTGCATCCAGTTTTGCTCACCATGATATAAAGCAGATGTTGAGACTCTAGAAAGAGTACAGAGAAGAGCAACAAAGATCATTAGGGGATTGGAGGCTAAAATATATGAAGAACGGTTGCAGGAATTGGGTATGTTTAGTTCATGAAAAAGACTATTGAGTGACATGATAGCAGTGTTCCAATATTTAAGGGGCTGCCACAAAAAAGAGGGAGTCAAGCTCTTCTCCAAAGCACCTAAAGGCAAAAGAAGCAATGGATGGAAACTAATCAAGGAGAGAAGCAACATAGAACTAAGGAGAAATTTCCTGACAGAACAATTAATCAGTGGAATGACTTACTTCCAGAAATTGTGGGTGCTCCAACACTGGAAGTTTTTAAGAAAAGATTGGACAAGCATTTCTCTGAAATGTTATAGGGCAGTGATGGCAAACTTTTTAGAGAGAGTGCCCAAACTGTAACCCAAAACCCAGTTATGTATCGTCAGGTGCCGGATGGGTGTGGCCCATTGGGTGGCCCTGGCTGCAGTGGTCAGTGTTAACAGCAGACTGGGTGGGACTAAAAAGTTCAATCAATCTATTCCAACTTTGCATAGTTTTTTTTTTTCGGAGTTGAAATTGATAGATTGAACCTTTTTTTTTTTTTTTTTTTTGCACACAGCGGTGGAGGCCTAAAGTGAAAAGGTTTTATAAAACCCAGCTGAAAGGCCTAGGATTGGAGCGACGGTGCGTGTGCCCAGAGAAGGCTCTGCGTGCCACCTGTGGCACGCGTGCCATAGGTTCACCACCACGGTTATAGGGTCTCCTGCTTGAGTAGGGATTGGACTAGAGGACCTCCAAGGTCCCCTCCACCTGTTGTTATTCTATATACTGCACACAGGATCACTTAGGAATGTAATTCTCTCAGTGCACCCTGAAATTATCCCTCAAGATTTTCCATCCTATTCCTCTACACCCCAACCTTTTTTAATGTATTACACAGCATGGAGCTAAGAAAACAAAACTGTGATGCTGGGAAAAGAATACAAATCCAAAGAACACCTCATTTTACTGCAAACCTCTTAGCTGAACAAGATAAACAGTTGATAGCTCTTGACATTGCTTTCTGTTACTTCCTGAGGCATTTCTCAACAGCTGGTCTGTGTTGTGAAGACATCCTATCTAACATGATGGTACTTCAAAAACACTGGCTGCAGATGGAGGACACGCTACGACAAACTGAAGTTGGGAGGCAAAATGGCAGTCCTTCTGTTACACAGATTAGCTAAGAGAACTATACTGAGGCTGGAAAAAGACTATTATTTAAGCATTAAGGACTGGATTTAAGAACCATTGATCAATTTCGAAAGGGCCATTTTCCTTATTACACACACACACACACACACACACACCCCATCCCAAGGCACAAATGTTTTTCTTTGGCATAGATTTCCTATTTCTCCAGAAGCACGCAGTTTTGATGTGAGCTAAGCCAAGTGAGAAATTTGTTAAGTGAGTTTTGCCCCATTTTATGACTTTTCTTGCCAGTTGTGAAGTAAACCTCTGCAGTTGTTAAATTAGTAACATGGTTAAGTGAAATGTGGTTTTTTCCTCAGACTTTGCCTGTCAGATCACAAAAGGGGATCACATGACCCCACGACACTGCAACCCATAAATATGAGCCAGTGGCCAAGCATCCAAATGTAAATCACCTGACCATGGGGAGGCTACAATGGTCTTAAGTGTGAAAAATGGCCATAAGTAACTTTTTTCAGTGCCTTTGTAACTTCGGTCACTGTTGTTAAGTCGAGGACTACCTGCAATTTCATATTTTAAATATACAGCTTATTCAAAGGTTTATATTAACATTCAGTTTTAGCTTTAACAAGCACAAATAATATGCCTATTCCCTTTTGTGTTCTTCCTCCTTCCATTCATTCCATTAATATAACAAATAATTTTATCATTTATTAGTTTTCCATCATTTTCTTTTGAATGATTTTTTTGTGTGTGTGCACTTTGTTTCATGCTTGCAACATGAAAGGAAAAACACATGGAAAAAACTGAGCAGCCTTCGAAACAGCCTGTCAATATTTTGGCTTATGCATTTAAAAAAAAAATTTTTTTTTGCAGTAATGCATTGTTGCAGTTTGCCTGTTTGCCCACCACAAAAACAGTTAAGTGATGCATTGGCCAAAGATCCGGTGATAACAGTTCTATGGAGGAATAATTAAGTCTGTCATTTGTACCTTAATAACTGTCCTGTTTGGCACAGCAACCAAACAGGACAGGACAAACTTCAAGTCAGAAATGCAGAACAAACAATTACTACCAGCCTGCCTTCCATTGAGGACCTGTATACTACGAGCCAGAAAGAGGGCTGAGAAGTTATCTACAGACCCCTCACATCCTAGACACAAATTGTTTCAACTTCTCCCGGGCATTTCATGCCAAAACATTTAGACAAGACAGTTCCCCCACCACCACCCCCATGCCATCACTCTGAACACCTAATTCCCACAGCACTCTTAGGCCTAAAAATATTTACCCATGTAGTAAGCTTTATTGCTATTATCCTTCTCATCTCATCTTTCCCATAACCTTCTCCTATTAGTATCTATGATTATCATTGTTGTTGTATCTTATGATTAATGATTGAAACTATGATTTATGATCTATGACCTATCACTTTGTTGTTTGTATGTATACTGAGTTTATGCACCGGAGACAAATTCTTTATGCGTCCAATCACACTTGGCCAATAAAGAATTCTATTCTATTCTATCTCCTACATATCCTATTCTATTCCTTCTACTCTACTCTATTCCTATTCTATTTCATTTATTATTCTTCCTGGTTTTTTGCCATGCTATGACTTCCTTCTCTTTCTGGAGATTATGGCTCTCAGCCTTTTTGGCAAAATTCCCAAGAATTCCCATCTGGAGGCTACTGAACAGCTTGCAGAGGGTTTTGCTCAGATGAAAGGGGGTCTGACAACAAAATAAACGAATCCACAATTAATTCTGAACTTTTTATTAAAAATGAAAGTACAAAATCTCGAGATACTTCAGTAAGAAATTTCACACTTAAAAAAAGAAAATACATAGGAAGAATCGCATCATTTTCTCATTGGTTGCATTTCCAAGTCTGCTGAAGATCCCCAACATAGATGAACTCAGAAAAGCATTTTATATCATGTGCAAAAGGGTTCATACTTGTTTTTAAACTTCCTAGCTTTTTTTAAAAAAAAAATGATGTGATTTTAAATTGTATGGTCAGCTGCGAAAACAGGAAAGTACCACTAGATGGCAGCAAGGAGACACATGGTCTTGATGCCATCACATGGTGGTCTAGATTTCCTTGCCCTGTAAATGGATTGCTGGGAGTTTGCTAATCTTCTCCTTTTTCCCTGCTCAAGTATCACCTATTTCTTCTGACTGTTTGAGGCATTCAGAATAAACCCATTTTTTTAATCAAGAAAAAAAGAATAATATACTACACGTGACAGTATTTTTGATATCCATGGCTTAAAAAAACCAGAAGGATGGTCAAGAGCTTGTCATCGCATTCCCTGTCTCCATTTGTTAAACCAACATTAATAAAGATGAGCTATCTAACTAAACTGGTGCTTTGCTTCACAGTATACAAACCACACTTGGGCTGCAAAACTTAAAACTGTCCCAACAGAGTTTTGCTACCCGTTAATGATCAGTCCGTTATTTTTCTGGGCTCCAAGATCACTTCAGGTGGGGACTGCAGCCAAGAAATTAAAAGACGCTTGCTCCTGGGGAGGAAAGCTATGGCAAATCTAGACAGCATACTAAAAAGCAGAGACATCACCCTGCCAACAAAAGTGCGTATAGTCCAGGCCATGGTTTTCCCAGTTGCAATGTATGGCTGTGAAAGTTGGACCATAAGAAAGGCTGAGCGCCAAAGAATGGAGGCCTTTGAACTGTGGTGCTGGAGAAGACTCCTGCGAGTCCCTTGGACTGCAAGGCGTTCAAACCGGTGAGTTCTAGAAGAGATCAACCCCGACTGCTCTTTAGAAGGCCAGATCCTAAAGTTGAAACTCAAATAGTTTGGCCATCTAATGAGAAGGAAGGACTCACTGGAGAAGGGCCTAATGCTGGGAAAGATTGAGGGCAATAGAAGAAGGGGACGACAGAGAATGAGATGGCTGGATGAGTCACTGAAGCAGTAGGTGTGAACTTAAATGGACTCCAGAAGATGGTAGAGGACAGGAAGACCTGGAGGAACGTTGTCCATGGGGTCGCGATGGGTCGGACACGACTTCGCAATTAACAACAACAATGGTCACTCGCTTTTGTCCCTCCGATTTGTTAACTAAGTTCACAGGAATGGGTCATGGAGGCTTTATCTCCAGAACTTTCCAATTCTTTGTTTTCTAATATCACCATGAGCATGACAACTGAGGCATGAGGGCTGCCAAGTTCTTACATACTTGCTGCCACCTGGGCAAAATCTCCCAGTATGATTTCAGCATGGCCTCCAAGTCAGCTATCCTCAAGATTTGTCATCGCAAACTGGAGACCATCGAATTGATCGATTCAGCTCAGAATTAAAGACCATCTGTTTTACAGTGGTGTGAACAAAGGATGATGATTCTAAAATGGAATGACGTGACATCATCATATTAATGTCACTGCTACATATTTACACCCCAACATTGGACACAGTATGTAACTTCAGTATCTCTTTGCATATATTTAAAAGCATTTTGAAAGAAATTACTTCTGAAGATGCAGTTGGCCTACATTTACATCTTTTTCAACATAGTATGTGGCCAACATAGTAAAAGTATGATAATCATACTGTCCAAAATTAGTTACGGTTGTATTTTCCTTCTACAGAAACAGTTGGCCAATATTTGTAACTCTTTCAAACATATCGGCCAACGAAGTAAGGCTACAATCAGCACATTGTCCAAAATTGTAGTTATGGTGAGATTTTCCTTCTCAACCAAACTAAAAAGTTAATAGGAAGCCCTTAGAGAAGTTGAGCTAATAGATCACATGAAAAACTACACCAATGACAGCAGAGAAATCCTCAGGGGTTCACAACAGAGCAACGAACAATGGTATTGACTAAGCTGTGTACATCAAAGTGGTGTGCTGTGGAAGCTGGAGAAACAGCTGGCAACTGTTTTGTCAATCACAATGCAAAAAACATCCTGCAAGTGAAAATGTTCATGGCATTTCAATACAATATTGCTACTAAATACCAATCCAGTACTATTTGGCATTACAGAAATAAACTGATTTTTATCCAATATTAAACAGTTATGTGTTTCCAGTTCGAAATAAGTAGAAGCTTCTTTGACCGTCACTTATCTTTCTGGAATAAAACAGTAAACTTTCAGCAACATTTAATTGCTTTTACAGAGTCTGTGGTTAAGAGTTATTTACTTTTTTTTTAAACCTCCTGTGTCTTCAGCATAAGTCTACAGGTGATAACACTAATTCTCACAAGAGCAAAAGGCACCATTGATTTATTGAGGGTCCTCTAAATTATATCCCTCTTCAGTTTGTATCTGGATCTTTGCAAAAAAAAAAAAAAAAATTGCTCTGATTCGCCCGATTTTTGTTAGTGTGCTATTTAAAAAAAATCTTAAACTTAAAAACAAAAAAATCTTAAAACTTAAAAAGAATCTTTTCATATGAAAAATGGTCCTGCATTAAAAGGAGGTACGAATTATAGAACATGAAGCAAATTCTGTTCTTTGCAGATTTCCCAACGAGATTCACATTTTTTTCATTCTCAAAAATGAACAGCATGTTTGGAGATATTGCATGATACAGCCCACCCAGGACTGTACCATTTCAAACTGCATGAAGGGGTGCAGGTATATGAACGTTCTCCTTGATGGAAGTGAATTTAGGGTCCAGCTTTGCAATAAGTGATTTTTCTTCTCCTGCAATCAGAGATGGTACCTTTCTGTAAGAATCTTCCAGGTGCTAGTCTAAATGAGCGATGCAGCTCTCACCATTCTGATTTGAAAAAAGGAAACTCAGGGAATCTATTTTGCTTTTATCTTTTACATTCTGCCATCAGAGTCAGTCCAGCAGTTCAGCAAATGCAACTCACACCACAGTGACACTACCCACACGACAGGACAGCTTGAATCACTTGTTACTATGTAGGTCTCGCTGTTGTCTTGTTAGGTGCATGGATTCCATGCATATGATCAACAGAAATTTGTTGAAACAAACCAAATGCAACTGTCCCGTTCCAAACAAAAAACAAAATCCCTGGAAGAGTATTCATGGACCCACAACAGCTTGTTGGCATTTCTGTATCTATAGCATGCCAACCATTCATTGTGGAGTTTGGATAATGGAACCTTGAACTGGTCTCACTGGTGGTTAACAGAGAAACTATATACTTGGTCCAATTCTGTGGATAGTGCAACTAACTTCTTATTCTGCTTCAAAAGCAGAATTCTCCAAGTCTTCCACAACCTCTTCATGATGTCTAATTGTTCTCTTCTTTAAGAGACCAGGAAGGCTCCAAAAAAGCTGGCTTCTTTATCCATATCCACTAGTTCTTGATAGCTGATGGAGACAAAAATCTTATCATTTCTCCTTAATTGAAACACTCCACCCTGGTATATGGAATACAGTCCATATTCTACGTTTTCAGACCAACAGCTGGTTCTTGCACTTTTCATTAACAGGATGGCTTCTGGGTAATAATCTGTAAATTTGGAAATGTACTGAACCATCTGCTTCGGATTCCTAATGCTGTCCGAGTCAGGATCTGCATTGGATTCAACCCCTTCCGATTCCCGGAACCGAAAATAAGTCTGTGCATAAATGTAATAAAATCCAGGTTGCTGTATGATAAGTTCTCCATTGTTCAGCAAAACATTGTGAAGAAAGGACGGATACATCGAAGATTGCCAAGAGATTATTTTAAATCCCAAATTGTTTCTGATAGGAGAACCTGTGATTGATTGATTGAAAAAAGGCAGAAAATAGTTTAGGCATGTAAAAACGCTAAATACATATAACGCTAAATAAATCGCACCTGTCTTTTTTAAAAAGACAAATCATGTAAACTCTGCATCTTTGCAGAGTTTTACTCCAATATATAAGTCCTAAATCCCAATGCCCATATTATGTATGATCACCGCTTGTAGGGATTAAGGAAAGTGACCCATATTACTGTTGTCATACATGTTGCAAAATGGAAAGTTTTATCAAGGCTGTGGACCAGCTCTCTTCCAAGACTCCCCAGGCAGTCCTCGACCTGCAACAGTATATTTAGTGACCGTTCAAAGTTACAACGGCACTGAAAAAAGTGACTGATGACCATTTTTCACATTTACAACTGTTGCAGCATTGCCACAGTTACGTAATCAAAATTCAAATGCTTGGCAACTGTTTCATATTTATGACGGTTGAAGTGTCCAGGGGTCATGTGATCACCTTTCGCGACCTTTTGACAAGCAAAGTCAATGGGGAAGCCAGATTCACTTAACCACCCTGTTGTTAGCTTAACAACTGCAGTGATTCACTTAACAACTGTGGCAAGAAAGGTCGTAACAAATGCTTCATTTAGCAACATAAATTTTGGGCTCAATTGTGGTCGTAAGATCAGGGCTACCTGTATTTGCAGACTTTCCCAACGTGGTGCTCTGAAGACGTGTTGGAACGTCAACTCCCAGAATTCCCTGCCACCATGGCCATCTGACATAATGTGAGCCATCAGAGGGAAAAAGGCTACACCACGCTGCTTTCTTCTCCAGGCCTGGATTAGTCTTATATTCCTGACCATGTTCTATGGCCAGAACATTCTCGCTAGTTTCCAAGGGCTGCTTTGGAGTCACACTTGAATTTTCTCTTAGAAACTCTAGATCAGTGTTTCTCAACCTTGACAATTTTAAGGCATGTGGACTTCACAATGCTGGCTGTGGAATTCTGGGAGTTGAAGTCCACATGCCTTAAAATTGTCAAGGCTGAGAAACACTGCTCTAGATAGTATAGTTTGGGCTAGGTTACATAAAGGTTGCATGCAGAGAATACGAGTCCTTTTGAAAAACAACATATTTATATCCCACGTAGAGTGTTTGGCTTTACTTAAAAATGCAATACAAGTAGCCTCTAAATTATACATCAAGAACATCTATAATACGCCTACACATTTATTTGGGGAGGTAACATTAAATAATTAACAGTATCTAGCAAAAGATTATGATGGGCTGGACCCAAGCTCTCTCATTTACCACTTGATCAAGTGAAATCATTACAACTTAAAGCAGGGATCATTAGCTTCCACTCCACTGATTTTAATGCAAATTGATTTAATTGAAATAATTATGTTCATCTAGCCCAGGTTTCACAAGCCTAATATCACAGGGAAGCAGACTGCATTCATCCACTCTATTTTCGTTGAGTTTTGGAACATGAAAATGTTCACTTCACCTTGGTGGAGAGCCCAGGATGGTGGGCTCTAAAGGATATTTGGGGTTCTGAGCTGAGTTTGTTAAACTCTTCTGGGAACCCCACAGATTTCCTGCTAAGATTGGTCTCTGAATTTGTCCCTTCTCAACATATTAACTTTGTCTTGATTTATAGCATGTATCACATTTGTATAGTCTGCAAAGGCAGTCCTCAGTGAATAAATGGGAAAAAAAACCAAAAGTCTGGTTTTTATGCTAAATCAGATTTTACAGCCCCTTTAGAAGTCTGTGCCTCTCTCACCATGTGTTTCAAGACCATCCATGTATCCCAAAACTCTCATGTCTGCAACCGTTAACTGGGCAAAAAAGTGTAATAATGTGATGTCTATGGGTATTCTCAATCATCCAGGTAGTCTTGTCCCAAATGGCAACTGGACTTTTTTGATTGCTTTTTTTTTTCCTTGAAAAATGTATGGCTTCTCATCCAAGAAGCTTCTTCAGTTCTAACTGAGTGGTGGGGAACAGAAGGATTTATATCCTTTGCAGTTATCTGATTATTAGCAGATCTGAGGTTTGGTCATTAGCTCACTCTCTGAAAGTACCTGAGGCTAGCAATCCCAAGAAACCTCCACACTTGTTTACACTCCGATTTGGTGATTCTGAGGATACAGATAAGTCCCCAAATAGCCTCAACAACTTTCAGAGTGCTACCGTGTTTCCCCGAAAGTAAGACTTACCCCCAAAATAAGCCCTAGCTTGATTGTAGGGGATGGGCCTAATATAAGCCCTACCTCCAAAATAAGCCCTACTTTGGGGCGAGAAAAACACCTAAAAATCAAGCTATGGCAGGGGTGGGGTGTGGAACTGGACCACATGCTCCACACCCACTTACCTTGCAGCCAGGCATCTCCTTGCCGGCCCACTTCTTCTGCGGCATCCCCAGGCCTGCATTTCGCAGTCAGAGGCCTTTCCGGAAGGCCTCTACAGCCAAGAACCGAGCTTTGGATTGAATCCATAGCTCAGTTCTCAGCTGAAGAGGCCTTCCAGAAAGGCCTCTGACTGCGAAATGCAGGCCGGAGCTTCATTCTCAGCTGTAGAATGAAGCTGCTCCTTCGGCTACATAAGAAGTAGGCCGACTGGGCGGGTCTGTCAGTGGCAGAGGTGAGTGGAAAAGACACCTCCTGAAAATAAGACCTGGTGCCTCTTATTTTTGTGGAAACACTGTAGGTAGGCAGAAGCCTACAAAGTATATAAATCTTTCCATTCCCCACCGTTCAGTTAGAACTGAAGAAGAAGCTTCTTCGATGAGAAGTAAAAATGTGTTGCAAAAAGAAAAAAACGAAGAAAATCCAGTTACATTTTAGAAATAAAAGCATCTTTGGGGTATACCGTAATAATACTCAAATGGGCAAACTTAGAGAAAGTGTCCAAAATCCCGGTTCTATGACTCCTGTGAAATTAAGATTTGGAGAATTTTATAAAACATTTTATCACAAAAATTATCACCAAGCATTTTATGACATAATACAAAGTATTACGTCCAACTGGCAGGATTTCTGTTCCTACCTGGGACTATTTAATGCTTTGGTTCTCAAACTTTTTAATGCCGCGACCCCCCCCCCAACTGGTCGTAAGTCGAGGACTACTCAACCGGTCGTAAGTCGAGGACTACTCAACTGGTGCAGCACCGTTTGCAGAATGGGACTTTTGGTGGGCTCAGCAGGGCAGAGACAGCCTGGACTATTCCTATTGGCCTTTGAAAGCCAATAGAATTAGACTCTATTCAAGAGAGTCTATTCTATTGGCTTTCAAAAGCCAATAGAATAATAGGGAGTAGCACAGCTAAGGAAAGGGGGAAAAATGGCGGACTGCGTTGTTTGGCGACCCCCGTGAAATGGTCGTTCGACCCCAAATGGGGTCCTGACCCACAGGTTGAGAACCACTATTTGTGGGATGGCCCTGCCTAATACAGAATTTTGCTTTCCATTTTCTGGGTTCTGATTTACAATTTACAATTATCAGCTTTTTCTTTCTCATAAGAAAAAAGATATTGTCAAGTTTGATTCCTGGTGTTTATAAGGACACAATAAAGCAGCTTTATGGTGTCCGTATAAATATGAAAGTGGTTTCCCACTGCTTTTGCCTAAAATGTATTTTGATTTCAGCCTACAACAATGGGAAAGGTGCTTACCTGAAATGTCCCATCCAACCATTAACCAGGCCCCACCCTGCTTAGCTTCTAAGCTCAGAGAAGTGCTGCCACTATTTGTAAAAGAAATAACTGCATTCCTCTAAACATTAGCCTCTTTCCCCAGAATAAGGCATTGTCTTACTTTGTACAAATAAACCTTTCCTTGCATTTCTGCTTGAGGTGAGATGAGCTGCGACTCGGGGGTTCCTAGGTACATCTCTTGCAATGGCATCTGGTGAAATGTTGTCTGGATAGAAAGAAATGCCAACATTTAATTTCCCATCAGGAACTCCTTTTAAAATCTATGTTAACCTTAGCTTTGTCATACCAGAAACATCCATGCCACCCACATCTCAGATCGTGTCCTTCTAATTCCAAAAGCCTTCTATTTCTCAGCAACCCCCAGTCTTTCATCCAACCTAAATAACAAGCTGCAAAACATAATTTTATATCAGGTAAACCCAATCCTCTTCTTTCCTTTACATCTTGCAATACTTTATATAGATGTCATGGTTTTTTCCCTCTTACCTTACACATTTAGATATATATTACATATTATAGGAAAGGATGAAACAGATACAAGGATGCTTATACCACCTTATATGGGAAGGAATGTAGGAGGCTCCCTTAGACAGGTCCGACTATAGAGGCTACTACAGCACTAATACAACAGTATAAAAAAGGTATAACTCAAAAGAAAAATGCAACATGGATGTTGTAAGAAAATGAGGTATCTCTAGCACTTTAGGGAACTAGTTAAAATGGAAACCATTGAAGAAGAACTCAGTGGAATTGTTCTTTCAGCAGGGGTGATGGCTTGGTCCTTCCTTCCATCTTCCCCACAACTGTAGTTGAGATAAAGTGTCCACACATTTATTCTGATGACCGGCATCTCCTCAGGATCACTGGTAGAAGTTTTGTCCAACACTTACTGGGAGACCTCAGACCTTCTGCAAATTAAACTCTGCTCTGTCCCTTGACTGTGGCTTCCATAAATGATTTTATCTCCTTATCCACTTACGGAAAATGCAGGAAGGACGAGTTCCATTTAACCATTTTCTTAGACACAGAAGTGTCTCCTAGGACCAGTGCTCCATGTTCAGCTTCTTTAAATAATCTATATTACATCATAATCTGGCTTTCAATGACCATCTCATTCATTTCCTCAGTGCAACAATGCAGCCATTCATGAATCATGAATCATAAACTTTCCCAACCTTGTGTCGAAACTGATGTTACTTCTTCTGCACGATTCTTGGCCACCATCTGCAATTACAAATATAGTTAATTATCTTTTTTCCTCCTGGTGTTATTAGAATCCAAATACTGGATTTATATACTTCCATCTCCCCCCAAAACTACTTTTTTGGAATGAGTCTAAGGAACCTTCTTCTGCAAAAAATGTACAAAGAGGAAGCCAGAATTGTTGATATGTATATTAGCCAATGAGCATGTATTTAAGTTCTAAACTAAGAAGTTAGTTCAGCAATCGCAGCTTATTGGATAATCTTGAGCCTTATGATGCTATCCCAATGTGTAGTTTACATGTTCCAAAAAGAACACAACCTCTAAGGCAGGGATGTTAAACTGCCGACATGTGGGCCGGATGCATCATGGCGAAACTGCGCCCCATTGCTGGCAATGGTAAAAAAGTCACAATACATCGCGACATGTCACGTGACATTGCAAGTTTGACACCCCTGCTCCAAGACAGCTCTAAGTCTATCATATTACAAATACAGGTAGTCCTTGACTTCGAACCATTTAGTCAGTGACCATTCAAAGTCACAACGACACTGAAAAAAAGTGACTTACAACCATTTTCACACTTACAACCATTGCAGAATCCCCAGTCACAAGATCAAAATTTGGACACTTGGCAATTGGCTGATATTTCTAATGATTACAGCGTCCCAGGGTCATGGGGTCACCTTTGGCAACCGTTTGACAAGGAAACTTAATGGGGAAGCCAGGTTTATTTAACAATTGTGTTATTACTTTAACAATTGCAGTGATTTATTTAACAAGTGTGGCAAGAAAGATTGTTAAAATGGGGCCAAAACTCACTTAACAACGGTCTTGCTTAGCAATTAAAATGGACACAACTGTGGTCGTAAATCAAAGACTACCTGTAGTTATTGAAAACTTTAAAAAGGGAGGAGGAGAGACACATCCTTAACTCTCTTCCTGGCGCTCAAGTCAGCAACAGAAATAAACCACATCGCCCAGAACAGTTTAGGCAGATGCCATTTTCCCTCTCAAAATACCTCACATGAGGATTAAAGCTCTGAAAGTCTTATAAAGTGGAAGTAGTGGCTAAACTAGGTCTATAAAAAATTCAGAACAATCTTTACAAGTAGTCCTTGACTTATAAAGATAAGGAAGTCCAAAGTTTCTGTTATAAATCATGATGGTTCTAAGTCGAGGCATTTTGTGCCTGTTTTGAGGCAGCCGTTAAGCAAACATGGCATGGTTTGCTTAACGGCAAACCTCAATCGTTAAGTAAACAAGGCAGTCGTTAACTAAGTCAATACATTCCTATGGATTTTTTTTTTTTTTTTTTTTGCTGGAAAAATTTTTCGGCCAGTTTCCTGAAAAAAAAACATTAATCCGCATGACCACAGAATGCTACAATTGGCTGTAAGGATGAACTACCTGCCAAGCATTCAAAATGCAGTCATGTGGCTATATGTGGGCTGCATCTTAGTTTTATTAAGGTCTCACTTTTTTATCATATGACACATTATCAAGATGCTTTTTTAATTTTCTTTCTATGTGGAAATCATCAGAATTTCAAAACGGGCCGCAAGTACCATTTGGGGGAGAATTCGTCATAATTTTAAACACTCAGTAAGTGAAGAGTTATTAAACAAGGACTACCTGTATCTACTTATTTATTAATGAAATGTTTCTTCTATTTTTCAGGATCCAATAAATAAATAAAGCCTCAAAGCAGAGCAAATTCAAACCAGTCTCTGACAAATTGAAACAGTTGGACTAGAAAGAAATTAAGAAAAGCATATTAATAATGTGCAATGTGATAAAAACAGCAAGTTTGTAAAATGAAGATGCAGCACGCACTCTGAAACACTTTTAACTGAATTTTTGTGAAGTCTGGTATCAGTAAATCTGAACAAGTTAGGAATTATGCAGCCACGGCAGTCCCAATGAGGTATTTTATTCATTTATTTATTTGTATCCCTTGCATTATTTTTACACGTAACTCAAAATGACAAAATATATCCAATTTCTTTTTATTTTCCGCCTCACCCTGTGAGGCGAGTTGGGTTGAGAGAGAGTGACTGTGCTAATGTCATCCAGCTGGCTTTCATGGCTAAGACAGGATTTGAACTCGCTGTTTCCCGCTTTTTAGCCTGGTATCTTAACCACTAGATCAAACTGGCTCTCCACCAGTATTTCTTACAAAGTATGGATGTAGGAATGTAACCCTTGGGGCAGGGGTAGGCAACCTTGGCTCTTTTATGACTTGTGGACTTCAACTCCCAGAATTCCTGAGTCAGCATAACATACCTGGCTCAGGAATTCTGGGAGTTGAAGTCCACAAGTCATAAAAGAGCCAAAGTTTCCTACCCCTGCCTTGGGGCAATCTCACACATACACAGAAGCTGGTGATAATCTGGAATATCTGATTGCAACTGTTTCTCTATCTGCATTTTAGAATTTTAAAAGCATACTCCAGAAAGTTCAGACATAATTTATTAAAGCAGACACTATAAATCTTACAAAGGAGTAAAATCCTTGAAACCATGTCTCCCATTTGGTACAAGACTGATGGGTATTTTAAAAAGGGAGTACCTTTCTAACAAGCCTTGACAGCTGCCATTTGACTTCCCAGCAAGGATCGCCATCTTCTTTATCATTTGGATCCATATCTTCTAGGAAAAAATGTTCTCTGGTGAAGCAAGCAAAGCTACTCTTTGCATACGTGTCTCGGAGCTGTATTAGAAAAATGGGGGAAGCCAAGTGTTAATTAAATGAATGGAATGTAGAGGCAGGAACGTATACAGTATAAATAATATAGTAATAGAACATCAGCAACATTTATTTTTGATACAACATTTAGCCACCATTTTTGTTATCGGTGTTGGGCTGCTAGAGAATCTCAGCTTACATTTTAAACATCTTTCATTATCTTACACTTTTTATCAGGCTGCTGGTAAGCTACTATCAACCCAGTCTTATCTGTTCAGACTAGCACCAGAGACTAACAGATCTCTGCTTCCTCTTCTGCAATTTCATACTCAAACTATGAGATACAATCATTCACAATCCTGTGGGTGGGGATTTTAGCAGTTTTATAATTGATCTACACTGGTGATTTTGCAGAAATTCCCAGTTTGTAATAAAGTTCTCAACCATTATTTGATTTTCAGGCAGGCTGACGCACGTCTGATCAGCAGCAAACCACAATGTGCTACACCAGACTTATCATCCCAAATAAGTATGTGCAAACTAACTAAAAGGCAGATCTAATTAAACCAAGTAGGTGACCCAAGAATTTCCATTTGATTTAAAATGTCAATTGCCATCAATCCCAGCTTCCAGCACAGTGAGAAAGATTCAGAGAAATGGAAGTCCCAAAACTATAGGACTGCACTAATAATTCCCTTTGAAAGGGGAATTTAGAATAGACTTCCTGCAGATTGCAGTCTTTGTGAACTGATGTTTTTTATGGGCTTTTCCATAATGGTGTCAAATCCATCTGAAAAATAATTGACTATATATACATTTTTTTTATTTACGTAAGTTTATTAAACCACCTTAAGATACAAAAGAAGCAGAAAAAAATCAGGAAAGAAAGAAAACAGAGTATTATAAGATACAGCAGAATGGGAACCTGCCTCCCAAAAGGTCGTTACAAATGAGAAGCAAATTTATTCATAGTACACTATAATTATAATGCAACTGAACAAAAACAGTGTGGTCCAAAACAAGGAATCCAATGCAAAACAAAATCAAGCTGAACAAAACAAGGAAGTATTATTTCCCTTCCATCTGCCATTCCCCCCCCCCCCCACAACCCTCTCAGAATGACAAATGGATTACACAGAAGGGTAGCCATCTTTATAAACAGTTACTGGACCACAAAATTCTCTTTTGCAGGACAACAGCATCGATCTCCCATGGATTTCTACAAGATGAGCCTTTGAAATATCTTGATATGCAGTTTGATCATGAAGTCCAAGCCTCAAACCCATCAAACTGTCTTCATGGACAAACTATCGAATATATGAGGTTATTTAGGCCTTCTCGGTCAAAGGACAACTGGTAGCTGTATGTGGCTCTTGCAATAACTTTCTGCAGATCTAGCTCAGTTTCTTGTTGAATTATGGTAGGTTTTCTATTGGAATAGACTGGGAAAATGCTACTTTAAGAACCGCACCATTTAAGATAGAGTAGGCTAAAAATGTGTTTTTCTCCCTTGCCTCCTATTTTTCTATCCTGATCCTGCCTACTTTTTAGTGGTATATTGAACATTTTGAGTTTGCAACAGCTGTCCCAAAATTACTGAATGAATGCATTCTGCCTATTTTGGAAAGTATTCTAAATTCCAAACAGTTCCCTTTCCAGAATGGAAGTACTGAAATACTTCCAATAAGCTCAGAGCAGAAAGTCTTCCTCTCAAGACAACTGTTTGAAACTTAAAATATTTTGCGCACCTTTTTTTTTTTTTAAATGCAGGACTGGCAGACCATTTAGATTTCAGCTCTTGATCTTAATTGTATGTCTAAATCTATTTTAAAACTGAAATCAAAAGAAAAAATACATTAAGGGCTACTGCAATAATTAGGCAATCATGACAGATCTTCTACTGCAGTGTTTCTCAACCTTGACAATTTTAAGGCATGTGGACTTCAACTCCCAGAATTCCACAGCCAGCATTGCTGGCTGTGGAATTCTGGGAGTTGAAGTCCACATGCCTTAAAATTGTCAAGGTTGAGAAACACTGTTCTACTGTATGTGATTTCGCCTCCTGCACTAAGCAAAATACCGAGTTTATGACATGCAGACTTTTGAGACTTGAATATCCCAATATTCCATCTTCTGAGTTCTGTGTGAGATTCACTGAGAAGAAAAACATTCAACCGAAATGTTTGTTGATTTGTGATTTTTTGATTGGGCCTAGTAAAGGTCCCAAGACTATTTCAACCTGATAACCTACTCTTTTGCTCCAATCTAGAAGGAACCCAAAATGTTTATCTAGAACTGGACTTTATCTCTGCTTTAAAAGCCCATTAGTGTTATTCTTTACTTGTAAATGCACTACTTAGCCGGAACTTATTATTTATAGAAATAAGTAAATTTTATTCCCGCTTCAATGCAAACTATTTGAATTCTACAGATGGCTACTGTGAAAAGTATGACAATGACCTATTAATACTTTGTGGAGTTACCAAGAGAAAATATTTATAAATGAACTAAGTCAGGCTACTTTGTTCAGAAAATTCAAATAAACAAAAAAGCCAAGTTATTACAAAAAATAAGTGAAAATTTTATTCATCAAAGTTACAAGGAAAAACCTACTGTTTGTAACAACCTGTTTATGTATTCTATCCAAAATGGTTAAAAGAATCGTGGATATTCATAGAGAACCTTGAAAATAGTGGATTAATGGAACTTTGCCCAGCTTTTGAAGGAAGCTGAAGCCTTCATGTTAACTTGCTGGTGGAGCTTCAGTTCAACTGCAAGGTGGCTTTCCATCTGTTCTTCTGTTTTCATCTGGCGATTAATCTGTACAAAACAAATTTGACAGTATGCTTAGTTTAGGCTCTATTTACCCACTCCATTCTTTCTCCTCTTGTTATTCATTTGAAATAAATTCTAAAACATCCCTCAGAGTTGATGTCCTAATATAAAAGCAATTGATTACACATTCTTCCTTGCTTTCTGCTACTTAACAGGGAGAACATTTGCAAATTCTTCACATGCAACTTCTGCCTCCAGTTTCCCTCTAAACTAACTTTTTCTTATCCCAACCAACCTCATGTAATTCATCCTCACATGTGTACATACCTATGCAAAAATCAATGAAAGATGTCATCTTTACTTCATCGCCAGGATTCAAAGTTTTTCCATTCTGTCCCAGTAACATTCTACAATTATCCATAACTTTCATTCTCCTTCTGTTTCCATCCTTCCATCTCTTATTTTCGTTTTATTGCTGGGAGCACTTTCATGCAATCCAAACTGTGCTTTATAGGTCATACAGAAATAGTGTTACTGTGGCCATCAATGACAGAAACAATTCCTCATTGATAACTGATAAAGTGGTATGTGCACATGGCCCTTGATGCTCCATTCACTGCCATATGATCAAGTTTCAAAAATCTACTGAGTTATGACTGCAATTGAGCCAAACTTTCTATTGCTAAGACAGACAGTTGTAAGTAAATTTTGCTCCATTTTATGACCTTTCTTGTCAAAGTTGTCAAGTGAATCACTGCAGCTGTTACGTTAGTAACAAGGTCGTTAAGTGAACCTGGCTTCCCCACTGACTTTTGTCAGAAGATTGCAAAAGGTGATCACATGATCCAGGGACACTGCAACCATCATAAATATGAACCAGTTGCCAAGCATCTTAATTTTGATCACATGACCATGGGAATGTTGCAACGGTCATTCAGTATGAAAAATGGTCATAAGTCATTCTCTTCCCGTGATGTTGCAACTTCAAACACTCACTAAACAAGTTGTTGTAAGTCAAGGACTACCTGTACAAGTATGAAGGCTTCTCACCATGAAACAAGAAAAGATGGCACACATTGCTTTTCTGAACAGTGTCAGATGTTTCTTGAATTTGCAATGAAGCCTCTTCGAGATATATAATTAGGTGCAAAATGGTCAAAGGATAACCTATAAAAAACAGCAAAAACCATCAAGCTTCCTCTCAAAGTTGACCAAAATTGAATCTTCCTTTCTGTGTTATAGAAGTGAACAATAAATAGCAGACAAAACCATTCCTTACCTAAACTCATCCCTTAGCCTATGTTGGGTAGATTAACTTGAGGGAGGAAATATACTAAATGAGAGGAATAGATGTTGGTTTGCTTTCAACTTCAAAGCACCCCTTCGTGCAACATTTTGAATGCCTTCTACTCAAGTGAAGAGAGCAAAAGAACAAAACCATTTCTTCAATATCTTTCTTCATATTTTCTCCCCTTCGGCTATTAAATAAATTCCAAAGTCTAAATCATTGCTATAATCAAATTCAACAATAAATCATTGCTATAATCCAATTCAACAATGACAAGCATCTACAACAGTGGTTCTCAACCTTTTAGGGCCGCGACCCCCATCTGGTCGTAAGTCGAGGACTACCCAACCGGTCTTCAGTCAAGGACTTTCCATGCCTGGGAGCGCCGTGCATGCGTGGTGCCACCCCGTGCTGATCGAGGCGTAGCTTGCAAGGGGCAGCGACGGCGCAGGGCGACCACCGGCTGGGCCACCAGCTGGCCCAGCCCAAGGGAGGTAAGGCACCCGCCAGGCCCCATGCGCACCAGCAACCCTCCCTGCACCCGCCGACCTCCCACTTCCCACCCCTGGCCCTCTTTTACTTACATTTTTAGTAGTTGCTCAGCAGGGAGGGGTGGAAACTTCCAAACAGCTCGCCTTCGCTGCAGACAACTTGCAGCACCGTTTGCAGAATGGGACTTTTGGCGGGCTCAGCAGGGCAGAGTCAGCCTGGAAAATTCCTATTGGCTTTTGAAAGCCAATAGAATTAGACTCTATTCAAGAGTCTATTCTATTGGCTTTCAAAAGCCAATAGAATAAAAGAGTAGCACAGCTAAGGAAAAGGGGGAAAAATGGCAGACTGCATTGTTTGGCGATCCCCGTGAAATGGTCATTCAACCCCTAATGGGGTCGCGACCCACAGGTTGAGAACCGCTGATCTACAAGGTAATTTGGGTAGCTAATTTTTTCCTCCTCACTATTTGATATCAATAACATTGGGTATCAAGTATTTTGAGTTTAGTTTTACGGACTCTTCAAATTACTGCCAGATTATCATTTCAGGGCTTCCAGGACTTCCACTGCCTTTTCACAACCGGGAAATGGAAGTGACCAATGAAGGACACGAATGGAAATAGAAAATAGAAATAGAAAATTTCCAGGTCTTGATGATTCTCACCCCCAGGTTTTTAAAAAGCATATTCTGAAAGACTCCCAACGGTTAATCAACCATGCTCTTTCCAAATACCTCCATAGGTTGATGTCAAGATTGGCGTTATCGGAGACCTATCAAAAACTATAATATTAGATGGGGACACTCATAACAACTCACGGACTTCTATTAGGTCTTTATCATTGGCTCCCTGGTCTTCTCCTTCTCCCCAGGGAGAAGGCGCCAGTCTCTTTGCTTAATGACTTTCTGTCTGAGAAGCAAGAAGGTGGGAAGCAAGATGAAAGGAAGCAAAGCAGGTAGCAACAAGGTTGGGCCATTGAATGTATCTGGCTTGAGGGCCTTCAAAAGCTAATAGAGGCAGTCACTGCTGACTAGGCTGCTTCAGATTTCTGTTTCGGCTTGTCCTGCTTAAGGTGCAACCTTCCCTCACTGTCAGTTGCCAGAATTCCTATTCAGCTTTGGGTGAACAGCATATGAGTGCCTTTTTGTCATAATTACTGCCAGATCCTAATATCTCCTAGGTCTGACTTTGATCAAAAGCCACCCAAGTTAGAAGGGAATATTTTCCTGGCTGTAGTTTGGCAAATGGAGAAACAGTTTATGATTGTGCTTTATATATGGCTGCCTTAAAAAACACAACCAAAGAATTCATGCATTAGAGAAGCTTTCCCTTTTAGAAGAAAGACTAAAGACTTAAGTCTTCCAGTAGACTAAAGAGTAGACTGGGAGGCTCCAGCAGTATAGTATGTAAGAGTGTGCATGAAGTGAAACAGATAGATTGAAATCTCTCCCCTTCTTGAACCACATACTTCTCTCAAGTAACTAGTCATTAAGAAACTGGAGTAGGCATGGGAAAGCCCAGATTCTGCTCTAACTTCATCAATGGAATCTTACGAGTGAGTAATTTTGGACCAGTCACACTCAAACCAATGTACCCACATTGTTAATGTGTGGAGGGAAAAACAGGAGGCGGTACTACTTTGTACACATCTAATGCTCCTGAATGAAAAGCACAGTATAAACCAAATAAATAACCAACCAACCAACCATAAAAGAGAACTGCTGCCTTCCTGTCAAATCTCTGAGCTTTCTCAGATATATCCAGATTGTTACAATATGATGCAGAAAGCTGGATGAAGGGGATCCAAGCCTCTTCTAGCAGAGTGTAAATTAGGAACATCCAGCAGATGTTCTAATCTAATTTACATATGGTGGCTTATTAATATTCTTTCAGCCTGATCACTTTCTGTTGCAATGCTGCCATTTTTCAGGCCTCTGTTTTGATCCCACAGCATAATACTGTGGTAATAGGGCCACCTTGCAATACCCAGACCTATTTATCACATCAAGACTGGGAAGCTGTTTCAGACAACTGAATAAGAAAACAAAAATATACAAGGTTATACGATACCTACGTTTTTCTTGCCAGAATCGCACTTATGCAAAAGGAGGAAGTTGTCGCTGGAATTAAAAACTGTTTGTTTCATCATCCTGTTTTTTTCTAATATCATGCAGGAAAAACCCATTGTGAGAAAACTCTTTTTATCTCCATCTCTATTTTATCTTCACTAGCCCTGAAGATAGGATCTCTAGCAGAAAAAGCCCAAACTGAATAAACAGAAGAATAAATTGATAGGCCAGCCTGCAGGAACCATCTTCAATGTTACTATTTCAATCCTTCAAGACCCATGCAATTCTTCACATCTGGAGAAGAATCTTTCCTGTTCGCTTATTTATTTAACTGAGCATACTGCTGACTACCAAAAATGTTTACCCATTTGGAACAAAATCTAAAACCCAGACATTAAAAACAGATGAAATAACAAGAAAGACACAAAGGTAGAATGGGTAGAGTTCATAATTAAAAATAACAGTGGCAATGAGGGGTGCAAAAGTCTACACCAGTGGTTCTCAACCTTTCTAATGCCATGACCCCATAATATAGTTCCCCATGTTGTGGTGACCCCCAACCACTTATACATCACTGGTTGCCAGGGGCGTGGCCAAAGAAAAGGGGAAAAAAATGGCGACAGCCTTGTTTGGTGACCCCTGTGAAATGGTCGTTCGACCCCAAATGGGGTCCCGACCCACAGGTTGAGAACCACTGGTCTACACCAAAGAATGTGTTTAAGGAACTTTTTCAGAACTGTCAACATCACATCCATGAATTGTGCAGTTTCTTCTCTAGCTATTCTAGAGAAGCAGACAGATTACAGGAACACATAGTCCCAAGTGACTGACAGATGAATCTGTAGAAATTGTGGGAACCTTTTTCCCCCATTACCTCAGTAAGCTTGGAAATTCAAAGGGAAGAAGAAGGCCTTCTCACAAGAGATAATAAAGGAAGACACCCACAGTGATTTTCCCCACCAAGGTTTAACTGTGTACTTAACATCATTTCTAGACTGAAAGTTATGCTGCTGTTTCTACTGGGTATTTCCAGAGCTATTTTCAAGTTTACAAAAGACAAAACTTGCTATTAACTGAAAGGCTCTACGTGGGAGGCAGGCTCCTGTGATAGCTCACCCTTTCTGTTTAGGTTCTGTGGTCTCCTTGTCTGAACTAGCTGTAGACAATTCTAAGAAAAGAAACATCTGGGGGAGTTTTATATAAAGTCACATTATCAAAATGTTTTTCACTATAAATGAAGATAGACAACAATTCTAGCATCCTCCACGATTAACAACTAGTTGGAAAGGGAGGAGAAAGTTATAGGGCAGGAGAGACACAGGAAGGGGTCCAGAAGCAGCAGCAATTAGGAACTAGGATCAGATACTACTCCTACCAAAGATATATCATATGCTACATAAAGGCAAAATGTCTTTTTTATTTACTTTATAACCAAGGCTTCTTGTTTCAAAAACCAGAGCGCCTAGGAGAGCTTAAGGAAGGCGTTGTCTAGCCATAAAACTACACCCATGTCAGGAGCAAATAACCAGGAACATTACTGGAGTTCAAATCACAGAAGAGTTTATTATTGCTACCTATATACAGGTAGTCCTCAACTTACAACAGTCCATTTAGTGACCGTTCAAAGTTACAACGGCAATGAAAAAAGTGACTTACAACCATTTTCCAGTTACAACCTTTGTAGCATCCTCATGATCTTGTGATCAAAATTCATATGCTTGGCAACTGGTTCATACTTATGACCATTGCTGTGTCCCAAGGTCATGTAATCACCTTTTGCAACCTACTGGCAAGTAAAAGCAATGGGCAAGACAGATTCACTTGACAACCAAGTTACTAACTTATCAACTGCAGTGATTACTTAACAACTGTGGCAAAAAATGGGGCAAAACTCACTTAACAACAGGACCTCTGGGCTCAATTGTGATTGTAAGGTGAGGCCTACCTGTATAAGAATCTAGTCAACTAATGGTCAAAAATAAATTGGCACTAGATAATGGAATTCAGGGAGGGGGGGAGGTAGATTTGAGTTTCTTGTGGTAATGCAATGATTCCAAAGTGATAACGCATTTAACTCCTCCTTCTAGCTCAGCTTACTTTTCTCCTATAACATACAAGTTAAAAGCTGTTTTAACTCAGACACACACGTGTGCCCTATTTTAGTTTAAGATTCAAACCAAAAATGGCATTCTGGTAGAAGTGGCAAAGAGTAATTCCATGTGCCTGATTTAAGAATAAGCCAGAGGGAGTTCCTGAACACAATTGTATCTAGAATTGCAGGTGAAGTCCTCTCATCTCACCTGCAGAATAGAATGAATTCCATGATTCAGATTTTAAATCAGGCCCTAAATGGTCATAGGCCAGTGCTCAAAGATGGGCAGCCAATCAGAAACCTTTCAGCAGTCAAGCTCCACCTCTCAGAGCTAGAATATGCACAAATTTTCACAATACTCAGAAAACTGTCATGTCTGGCAATGCATATTCACCTAGAATAGTTCCATGACGAAATACACAGCAAATAAATTTAATAATAATAATTAATGATATACTACTTCCTCCTTGGAAATTTTTTCTACTCTCTTAAGAAAGAAATGCTATGTTTATATAATTGTACTCAGGCACCAGCAAAGTTCCCCAGAAATTGCATTTTGGGAAGTGTTAGAAATTAGTCACACAGCATGAAGCATTTCAAATGTGATGTAGCTGGGTTTAGTTGCTGCCTAGACAATTCAACAATTGTTATTTCAGGAAATAGATGTCAAGAAGAAAAAGAAGATCAGGAGAGGCAACTGTATGATGAAGGGATAGTTCAAATATATGTAGGCTTCAGAACAAACTGAATTTTAATATCCACCACTCGGGAACAGCAACAATACAGTTAAATTCCACCTCCCATTGTAGCCATGGGGAAAGATTATGGAAATTGCAGTCTAATATCTGGAGGAACACAAATAATAGAACGGGCCTATCTCAAGAATTGTTTAGAAACACTGCAATAGATTCCCTGATTCATGTTCTATGTTAATAATGTAAGAATTATTTCTATTTTTTCCCACTGATTATTTCATATTTAATTTAAAATACCCCATTTTATAATCCCGTGTGTGGATACTGAAAATCATTAAAAACAACAATCACAGGAAGTTTTAACTCCCCATCCCACCCTCCCAAGTGCTAAATGAAACCGAGTACTATGAAGCAAAGTCCCATTTTACTACTGGATACACTTTAAAATTATTCTCTACAAGCCTGAAAATTTATCTTTTTAAAGAAAAATTACAACCAAAGCTACAATAATTCCCAGTGCAGCAACAGATAGATCAATTATGATAGAACAATAATGGCTTCCGTTCAACAAACTTGTTTTCACTGGAAAATGTGTAAAGATAAGCAAAAGTGGGCTTTGGGACAGCTTCTTAAATGGGAACACACCCTTTTATTTGGCTGGTGTGGAATGAAAACGCAAATAATCAAGGCTCATCTATTACATTTACACACACACACACACACACACACATATATATTTATATTTTACATACATACATACATATATATGTTTTCTGAGGTTTTCGCGGGTGTTTGTATGTAGGTCTTTGGTTGTTCGGGTTTTCTCCCGCTTCCAACACTTCCAATTTTACGCGGGAGAAAACCTAACAACCAAAGACCTACATACATATATATATATACATACATACATACATGTGTGTGTGTGTGTGTGTAATAGATAGATGAGCCTTGAATATCAGTGCTTGTCTTTTTCTAGATGTGTATGTGTGTGTGTGTATGTTACTATGGGAGAAGACAAACTTTGCAGTATCTACTGAATAATAAAGCTAATGTGTTCTCATACTCTACCTGTATTTCATTTCATAGGAACTACGGAAAAACCACAATCTTGATTGAAGTAACAGTGGTAGGATGAATAATCTTTTTTTCTGGGAAGGAAAGAGTCAATCTTCCTTGTTCCTCTCCACCCAAATCTAGCTTTACAGTTCTCCAGAGTCCAGCCTAACAAGGTTTTAATTATGCAAACGAACAAAATAAGTAACTTGAGCCTGTGCATTGTTAAACACATCCTGGAATGCACCAAATCCTATCACCTACCACAAAAGCTGCATAAACAATATTTGGGCTGCAAGACGCTGCAAGTTGCAGCACAGTCTTTCTCTTATCAGATTCCACTGAAGTTAACTGCAAGCAAACCTAATTTACCACATTTTAGCCTCCAGTGTTGGGCAAGTACAGGTTGCATCGGTTAGCCTCTGATCTAGTACTCTCAAAAATCCTGGCTTATTTGGCTAATATCCTTGGCTTATTTCATTAAGTTAAGCGTGGGTAAAGGTGCCGGGTTTGCACCCAATCTCTTCCTCCAGCCAAGTCCCAAAAGAATATAACAGGACCTGGACATGGAACATAGCCCGCTTTGGAGCATTTTGTCTTCAGCAAAATAATAACCTTCCACTGTTTAAAGAGCAAAGGCCTATCTGGGACACTTTGCAATAATCTGCTGACCAAAGGTTATAGGTGGTAGTTCAATGTTGAGAAGTGTACATAATGGAAAAACAAAGAACACCTGTTTTGACCCCTGGAGGAATAAGGCATATACACCTCATAAGGATACTATTTCTCTCCAAACAAGAAATACATCATTCTTGTTTTGGCCACCAAGGTACCAGGTATCACATAGTACCTTGAAGTTTTTCCTAGAGTCTTGGAGCCATATTTAATCTGCTCAGTGACTCAGGTAGGTAGGTAGATAGGTAGTTGGTCTACTCAAAGTTTGTGGTTGAGAAAAATGGGATAATAGAGATACACCTTTGGCAGCATTCGCTGATTAATGTGCTAGTTTTACTTGGGTTTCAAAGAGTTGGGTGGGTGCTGTTTATTACAAAGCACTATGTAAAACTAGTTTGTAGCAGGACAAAAGTGCTATTTCCTGCTCCCAATTCTCCAGCAGTTGTGATTGCAATGGCCTCTGAATGCCATGGAAAAGGGGGGCTGGGGCCTCAAATTGCAGCCCCCGTCCCTATTTGCTCCTCAGTAGGCTGAGATGAGAGAAAGGGTGTTTTTATCTGAGCACTGCATAGGTGATTCCAGCCATTAGAGGTCTTGAGCATCCAGAGTACCACATTCTCCTGCCTTCTTCAACAAGCCAGGATCCAGAAAAACAAAAGCAATATGTGAATCCAACCAATGATTTAGAAAACCACTGAGAAAAGCAGGGAAGGAGGCAGGATGGGCAACTCCCTTGCTCTTCCTGATCAGCTGGTTGCAGGAAATGTGTTTGAGTTGTGGAAACAAATGCAAGCTTAGCTCCCTCCTCCTTGCTTGGAACATCAGAATGGAGCTTGCACACAAAGTGAGTTAGTTTCATCTGTGCTTTTCATTTGGAAACAGTCCCATAGGAGTTAATAACAAAATTTTTAACCAAGTTTTTTTTCCTTTTAACTTTTCCAGGCAGTAATATCAAAAAAGGCTTACTTTCTGCTTAGTTATTATTTTGCAATAAGTGAAACATTCAGTTTTCTCCCAGAGAAACCCAGAACCATGTAAGATCATTCAGTCCAGCAGCAAGACCTGTGCAATACAACAAGTTTTGCACATACATTTTGCTCAGTGTTACAAGACAAGACTGGAACTGCTTCAGGGAAATTCAGTTACGACTGGCTGGTAGGAAGAAATTACTGTATATCGCCTATTGCAGAAATAGAAATCTTATCTCGTGGGAATGGCCAATGGTTAGATTCCATTCTCCCAGGTTCTGTTTTTTGAAAAAGAAGTCCACCAAGAACGAAACAAACCAAGAGATTGCTCCCTACATGCTGAATAGGCACATACCAGTGTTTTTCAAACTTGTTTTTCAAACTTTCCCAGCACACTTGCTGGGGAATTCTGGGAAAGCTGCCAAGTTTAAGAAACTCTGCATTATAACAACCCAGCCCAGCCCAACGCAATCTCTGTGGTTCTGTAAAGAATTCAAATCTCACACGAGAAGCCAACGTATGGCAGAAAACCCACGAAGGCTCTCAGACAAAGGGAGTCCACTTTTAAGACTGAGGCAAAAAAAAAAAAAAGAAGGCCGATCATTTTGCAGCCTATTGTGGAGTTTTACCCTCTCATACGGGGGAAGAAGTGGCTCGTGGTTCTTATTTTAAACATGGTTAGGTCACATTCTTAAAGCCGTTCTTTAATGCACGATTCACTGAAACACAGGATGGCAGACAGCAGGCGCTGTGCATTTATTTAGAGTATTGGACTTGCAGGCGCTGCACATTTATTGACAAATAAGTACAGTAACTGGAGACAGCAAAGTCTTCTTGGTTAGCTAAGTCCCGCTAAAATCACGACCATCTCCCGCCATTGACTTTTCTCCTTCCCCCAGCCCCCCAAATAAAACAACCTATAAAGGATTTCGGCCTGCTTGCATCGCAGCCATGAACGGTTTTTGCGAATGTAATCTCGCTAGGCTCCATGGGGCTTAATCGTTTGTGGACAAGGAAAGAAAGGGGCGACTGGCGGATTCGGCCGTTCCCGAAGCTCTTTTTGTCTTTGCTAACAAAGCACCGGGGGAGGGAGGGGGAGCGACTACTCGGTAGGGCGAATAGGCCTGACTCGAGAGAGGAACCAGAAAGTTGTAGATCTGGGAGTACGAAATGGCAAGCTGAGAAATTAAAAAGTAGCCGTGGTGCATTGGGCGAGTAACCCAGAGGCATGCGTGGGCTTTGTTTTAATACCCGATCCGGGCCAGGTCACCAGCGATCTAACTGAAAAGATCGGATCCTGCGTTTTCCTCGACGTGCAGTAATTAAACCCGATGGAATTGCAAAGGGCAGGCATCCGAAGGGACCCATCTTGCAAGCTTACGGCGGGAGAACGGGGGTGGGGGGCGGGGGTCGTCTTAAGAATCCTCCTTTGCAACCAGCAAACCTTCCCTTCTCTTCTCCCCCACCCGCTCTGCAAGACGGAACCGATCAACTTCGCACCGACCTGTTGCAGCTCGTTGGTGAAATAAAGGAAAGTGATTGCCACGCAGATGGATTGCAACAGCACGGCGAAAATCAGGACGAGCCCGCAGGTCTGGCCCGTGCTGGGACCGCCGGATGCCACCATGGTGGTCGTTGGCGGACAAAAGGGGGGCTCGCACAAGTGAAAGAGCGGACGGGCGATGGGCGACGCTGCCCCTGTGTGGAGGGAGAGGCCTGCTGGGCTCGGATTAGGGTTGTTAAGGTGGAGCCGCGTCGGGACTTCGCCTTTCAAAGCCCTCTTGCTCCGCCTCCTTTTCCTTTCTCTCTCTAGGCGGCGCGGATATGGCACTTTTTGAAAAGTCTGGGAAGTTTTGGAGAGAGATCCCGGGATGCTGAGGGAAGGAAGGAAGGAAAAGAGGAGAGAGAGGAAGGGAGGGAGGGAAGAAGGGAGGAAGGAATGTCTGTGAAAATTCTCAAATCATCCAAGTCGTGGTTCTCCCAAAGGTACTTTTTCCAAAAGGCAACTGAAGAAGTTTCTTGGATAAGAAGCCAAACATTTTCAAAGAAAAAAAAAACCCAAGGAAAGTCGATTTGTCTTCTGGAAAAAGTAACTTTGGAACGGCCCGAATGGTTCACATCGCCGCGTTCAACAGGTTGTGTTCGCTGCGTTTAGATGAATTCAAACTCTCGTGGTGCCTTCACACAACATGTTAACCCCGAAGGAACCCGTTTCCTGGAATTTGAACCAGACCTTAAACCATCAATACGCTGGGTTTACACAGCACAGCGTAGGCTGTAAAAACAAACGGAGATTAAGCACTAATTAGGCAAATTTAACAGATTATACAGCTGCAACTGCATTACTGACCAAGTTAAATCAACTGTAGGAATCGGATAAGGGTATTTTGAGAATTGATCCCATTGAATCATTTAATACTTTAATTTATAGCAGTGTATAAATCTAGAAAATGGGTTTATTTAGTAACCTATTTAAATGTGTTGTGTGAATGCAACTATAGTGTGTTGCCAAATTCTGCAGAAGTTACTGTGAGTAGTTGTTTGAAGAGGAGGGTGGAGAATTCCTTAAATTGGCTAATTCATTCCACTCCGGCCTTTTGATGTCAAATCACCTCATTGAGAAGAAGAAAACCGAACTGTTGGGTTTGTGCCCTTGAAATGCAAAATACATATTATATTATTAATCATAAAGGCCAGGAAAGTTGCAGGCTCTGTCTGAGCTTGAAAAACTAAGCATGTTTGGATGGATAGCAAGCCTAGCTGATGTCAGCTTTGATCCTGGAAGAAGACAATGGTAATAAACCACTCTGATATTTTTGTCAAGAAAGTTCACAGAGTAGAGTTGAAGAAAAATTTATCTACTACAAATAATTTTCCAGGGATCAATGGGTGGAGGGAAAACCATCCCAAGTTTTAATTCAATACCTAATATCATCAAAAAAGTTGGCTTTTCTGGCAAAGATACAGAGTAGTACAGGTAGGCCTGGACTTATGACTATAATTGGGCCCAAAATTCTGTTGCTAAATGAGATAGTTAAATGAATTTTGCCCCATTTTATGACCTTTCTTGCCACCGTTGTTAAGTGAATCACTACAGTTGTTAAATTAGTAACACAGTTATTAAGGGACTCTGGCTTCCCATTAACTTTGCTTGTTGGAAGGACACAAAAAGTGACCACATGACCCCAGGACACTGCAACTGTCATAAATATGAGCCAGTTGCCAAGTGCTTGAATTATAATCACATGACTATGGGGATGCTGTGAAGGTCATGTGAAAAACAGTCATAAGTCACTTTTTTCAGTGCTGTTGTAATTTTGAGCAGTCACTAAATGAATAGTTGTAAGTTGAGGACTACGTGTACATTACAATAGAACTCCAAGAAGTATCCAGATGTTTTCACCCATTCCTCTACCTGGCCCACTGAAATTTTATTAGGTGGGTTATTTTCAGTGAGCACCCATTAGGACAAGCTTTAACAGTTCTCCCCCACCCATAAGAAACAACGCCTATGAGCAAAAGAACATACACACTTTTTGTCTATGACTAGATTGAGGGCTTTCTTAACATTCCATAAGCAGTTCAGAAATGGTGCCAATGGTTGGGTTTTGCAACCACCTTGCTGGTAGTCCCAGAGTTTTGCAGCTCATAGAAGTGATTGTCAACATCCAGCTCAAGAATCCAGATAAAATTCCAGGCTTATTCTGTATCTGAAAATCTTACTATTTATTGAATACACTGCGTGGTTATGTCAAAGCAAAACTGACGCTGAGGCTCTAACACCAATTCATAGACTTAAACAATAATTTTCCCAGCCAAACCCCCAATGTCTTATGTAGTCCATATAAACAAGTTCTGTGTTGTTATGGGAACTGTCTGCTTTAAATCCACACCTGTTCTGGTGTCCTTGAAAAGGCTTCAAGCTCTCACAGTCTTCAGCTGAACCATAGAAGTTTTGTTTCTCCAGCTAACCCACTTGAAAGTAAAACCTCCACCCCCTTAATCTAAAAGCAAGTTGAAACACAGAGGCACATGGCTGCCAAAGTTTCATCCTTGACATTGATGATGATCTCAGGTGGCCTTCAGAATACTGATAGAGATGGGGGAGTGGAATTGGCAGCAGGGAAAAGAAATTTGCAAATTGAATGAAATGAACTCCTGTGGATCCTTGAATGGGCACCAGGACTGTTCTGGGCAATGCAAAAACCATTGGGTACTAATCCCAGGAAAAATAGTTTAAGGTAGTGGTGCACTGGGGTAGAAACTAGGAGGTGGTGAATTCTAGTTCTATCTTAGGCCTGAAAGTCAGCTGGATGACTTTAGGGCAATCTCTCTCAGCCCTAAAAAAAAAGGAAGGCGAAAGCAAGCCATTTTGAAAAGGTAGCCAAGAAAGCATTCCTGGAAGTCGGGAATCAAGGTTGACCTGAAGGTGCAACATCCCACCCTACTGTAACGATGCTAAGAAAAAGACTCAGGCATGTCTTGAGCAGAGGTTTTGAAACTGCATGACACAGCTTCACACAGCTTCTCCAACTCTGAGTTTATTGTTTTTTTATATACTTTTTACATACATAGACTTTACCATTAACTGCTGACATTTTACATTTAGAAGTTTAACCTTTAGTTGTTGACATAAAGTAATTGAAAAATTCCTTCATATAAGCAATTATTTTCTAGTAACACATTACCTGTTGAGAGCAGGTAAAAACAAATACAGGTAAATTAGAAAAGAGAAAGAACTGATAAAGACAAGAAGAGATAAAGACAGGAAGAGATAAGGGGGTACTTACTATTTAGGTAGGTAAGATATTAAGTCAAAAGGGGGTGATCTTTTGGCTGCTTCCTTGGGACAAAGGGTATCAAAAGGTTATGAGGTTTGTGGGGGGCAATGCATGGCAGTTTGCTGCATGTGCAAATTCCTCCACACCCCACAGATTGAGCTTATTTTCCTTCTAATATGGATTAGAGAGGGTGTTTGAGTTCATCCTCAGTAGCTGTAAATCGCTGTTTTGCATCAATTTAAAATTGACATCTCATCATGATTAGGAATACTAAAAGACTTCCCTAAAACAGGATGACTAACTCATTCTTGTCTGCAGTAACTAGGGTTTCATTTTTCCTAGCTTTTACAACAGATGTTTTTGCTTGAAACACTTGGTTTGGGGTTGTTTTGTTCAGAGAGCTTACAATGTTAAAACTATGCATCCATACCCGTTTAGCATTTATGCCATACAAATCAGTTAACACAGTGGTTCTCAACCTGTGGGTCGGGACCCCATTTGGGGTCAAACGACCATTTCACGGGGGTCGTCAAACAACGCAGTCCGCCATTTCCCCCCCCTTTTCCTTAGCTGTGCTACTCCCTTTTATTCTATTGGCTTTTGAAAGCCAATATAATAGACTCTCTTGAATAGAGTCTAATTCTATTGGCTTTCAAAAGCCAATAGGAATTGTCCAGGCTGTCTCTGCCTGCTGAGCCCGCCAAAAGTCCCATTCTGCAAACGGTGCTGCACCAGTTGAGTAGTCCTCGACTTACGACTGGTTGAGTAGTCCTCGACTTATGACCGGTTGGGGGTCGCGGCATTAAAAAAGTTGAGAACCACTGAGTTAACACATCTGATTGCTAGTAAAAGACACTGTTACCAAGTATTTGAGTGTAAAATATAAATTCTGAAATGAATTTTCCTTTGGGTCTTCAAGAAGGAAAAGATACAGAACTGAATGACATGGAACAAGATTTATATCAAGACTGTTAGTAATGCTAGCAAGATTTTAGGTTTCAGTTTTTCTTAATCATTTTAATTTCCTTGTGGCTCTTTTGAATATCATTGGTTTCATTTTCCTACAAACATGCTGAAAATTTGTGAGTGGCTAAAAAAGAAAGAAGTGATCTAAAAATCATGTGTTCTGAAGCACTGGAAAGGAAAAAATGGGTTATTTATCACCAGAACATTGTTCCTGTCATCATGAGTACGTTTTGGAGGGTCCAAGATCCAAATTCTGCGTCCCATATTATTGGCTCTTGTAAAGCTGGTATCTATAGCTGACTGAGCTAGGCCACTAATTTTTTGGTTTTCAGGGTAGCCCCTATGCAGAGTATCATGGAAATATTTTACATACTGATGTAAAAAAGTAATTTGCATCAGTGTGTAAATTATCTATCTATCTAAAGATCTACTACTGTACGGTATCTTAGCCTCTTTCAAGTCTGAATTTATCTTGCATTTTCTGATTCTAACCAGATAATTTGTCACTGAATGTTTCTGTTTCCATTCTGACTGATTTTTAACCCATCTGCAAAATTGTTGTGTATTTATTACTGCATAAGAAAATGGGGTTTTGTCATACTGGAAGGGCTGTATCTTGGAACAGAGGACAGGATTTGTCCATAAAAAGTCCCTGTTAGGATTGAAGAAAAATACATGGGAGAGACAGCTTGTTTCTGGGTTCACAATCACTGTAATCCCCCTTAACCATGGTTTGATAAAACTGCAGTTTTCTGGCTTTGCATCTTGTACTAAACTGTAAATGATTGGTCTGCTTTTGGATTAATGTTGTATAACTTCCACTATTGTAATTTTTTCTATTCAACAAACAATACTTATACAAATTTGGCTTTTGTATATTATGTGATTCCTAGGCTTGGGCTGTGAAGTGTTTCTCAGTACAGGTAGTCCTCAACTTACAACAGTTCACTTAGTGACTGTTCAAAGTTACAACAGTACTGAATAAAGTGACATATGATCATTTTCCACAGTTACAACCTTAGCAGCATCCCTGTGGCCATGTGATCAAAATTCAGATGCTTGGCAATTGTCCTGTATTTATGACGGTTGTAGTGTCCCGGGGTCATATGATCGCTTTTCATGATCTTCTGATAAGTAAAGCCAATGGGGAAGCCAGATTCACTTAACAACCAGGTTACAAACTTAACAACTGCAGTGATTCACTTAACAACTATGGCAAGAAAATGGAGCAAAACTCACTTAACAAATGTCTTGCTTAATAACAGAAAGCTTGGGCTCAGTTGCAGTCGTTAATTGAGGACTAGCTTAATCCATACAAGAAAAGTTGCCTTACAAAGGGTAGTCAGATTAATGGTGTCAACACAGTTAACCAAAGACTAAAATTTGAGTCCATGTTGTGTTTCTTCGCATGACATTGAAGTGGTTTGCAATTGTCTTAGTCTGGTATGTTTTTCAGCTTCCCATCCTACACTATTGTTTCTCAGCCTCAGCTGCTTTAAGTTGTGTGGACTTCAACCCCCAGAATTCCCCAGCCAGCCATGACATGCAGGCTAGGAATTCTGGGGGTTGAAGTCCACACATCTTAAAGCTGCTGAGATTGAGAAATGCTGCTATAGATAATCCCTTATCTAAATATTAACCACATCTAACCACTTAACTTTCTGAATCATCCAAAGTTTAACAAAACAAGACTAAAAGTCTACTTCTTTCTCACTTCTGGACTTTGTGTAAACAATCTTGTAGGAATTTCCTCACAGAAGCTGAAAACTTGCTTTGAGATATTTCTGGACAGGAAATACTCTATTTTGAGCACTATTAAAATGTAAACCAAAACTGTGTAGGTAGACTTTTCTGAGTATCAATTGTAGAGTACAAAAGAGCTTTTTTTTTTTTTTTTTTTACTAACCACTGGCAAGCTTGAGTCACACAGAGATCCTTGTCTCATGCTGAAAGTGTCTGCCAGTGGGTAGAAATGCAGCTGCAGTGGCATTGTAGCTGAGGATGGCATCTTGAAATGAAAATTTGCCTTATTATTATTATTATTTGGTGTCTCTTACCTCTTCTATGCCGTTCTCTAGATATATTATCTAGCAAGTAAATACTCTCTAACAAGGATGAGAGCAGGCATGTCCCTGAACAGCTAGTAATATAGTTCTATAAGATTGTGTGATTTTATATTACTGTGTGATTTTATATTATAAAACTATTTTATATGTGGCCCAAAACAATTCCTCTTTACTCAGTGAGGTCCAGGCAAACCAAAAGTTTGGACACCCATGGATTAAAGTAGGGGGGCGGTTTCTGGGCGGTTTACGTCAGCATATTTCCCCCAATAATCTGGGTCTTCATTTTCCTAACCTCAGAAGAATGGAAGGCTGAGTCAACCTTGAGCCCATCAGGATCAAACTACAGACGGTGGGCAGAGTTAGCCTGCAATACTACATTCTAACCACTGCGCCACCAGATAATTCTATATCTGTATTCTGTATCTGATCTCCCAGCATTCAGTAAATGGTTTGACTTTCTTGATAGGAAGGATAATTATATCTGTTCTCTGCCAGGCTGTGGCAGGAGACCAGTTGAAGACTTTGTAGCTCTCATGCTAAGGGACGGCACAATAACTATTTGTCCCTGAATAAAAGACATTCTGCATTTCAATCTGAGACTTACTTGAAACATTTGGCCTCATCTGTAGACTTTCCTGCTTTATTTTCATCTTCTTCCTCATTGACTTATGAAGAGTTCTGGGGAATTTGAAAGTTTGCGAATTGGGATGTTTGATTATGATGATGATTACATGCCATGAAGTTGTCGTCAACTCTTAGTGAGCATGTAGATAGTTTTTCTCCATGATTGTTTCTAACAATCACGTCCTTCAAATCTTCTGAAATGCACTAATCACTTTTCATCTGTCCACCTTGCTAATACTTTTCTTATCTTTCTTTCCACCTTTCCCAGCATTAAAGCCTTCTAAGAGCTAGGTCTTCACATAATGTGTCTGAAGTCTGAAGCAGGCTAGTTTGACCTGGGTTGTATAAACCAGTGTTTCTCAACCTTGACAATTTTAAGGCATGTGGACTTCAACTCCCAGAATTCCACAGCCAGCATTGCTGGCTGTGGAATTCTGGGAGTTGAAGTCCACATGCCTTAAAATTGTCAAGGTTGAGAAACACTAGTATAAACAGAGGCATAGAATCAAGACCACACCTGGAATATTGCAAACAGTTTTGGTCACCATACTACAAAAAAGATATTGAGACTTTGAAAAAAGTTCAAAGAAGAGCAACTAAGATGATCAAAGCCTGGAGACTAAAGCATATAAAGAACGGTTGCAGGACTTGGGTTTGGCTAGTCTAAAGAAAAGAAGAAATAGAGGTGACATGATAGCAGTATTCCAGTATTTGAGGGCTGCCACAAAGAAGAGGGAGTCAAATTATTCTTCAAAGCACCTGAAGGAAGGACAAGAAACAATGGTTGGAAACTGAATAAAGAAAGAAGCAACCTGGAATAAGGAGAAACTTAACAGTGACCAGTAGAATTAACAGTAGAACAGCTTGCCTTCAGAAATCGTGGGTGCTCCATCACTGGAGGTTTTTAAGAAGAGGCTAGACAGTCACTTATCTGAAATGGGATAGGTTCTCCTGCTTGAGCAGGGGGCTGGAGTAGAAGACCTCCAAGGTCCCTTCCAGCTCTATTCTATTCAAAGTGAGAATTCTGGATTGATTTGTTTGACGACTCATTAGTTTGTTTTCTTGGCTGTATCTCAGAAGTCTTCTCCAACACCAAAGTTCAAAAAGCATCAGTATTCTTTCTATCCCACTTCTTTAAAGTCCATGAACTCTTTGGGTTGGTGGTAATAATACAAAAGGTACTTAGCTACTCCTTGGTGGTTTCTTTTCATGAACTAACACAACAGAAAGCTTTTTATGTCTAATTAATCTGTGACATTTAAGAAAATGGATATCCAAAAAGCTCAATATAAGTTAATTTGTAACAAACAGGGTTGAGATAATTTTCAGTTTCATTAGCAAAAATTGCCCCTGATTTTTTCTATTTAAGCATCCTTATTACTATATTACTTATTAATATAAACATCAAAGGTAGAGCAGGTGTTCCTTGCACACTTAGTCTCACTTTCTGAAACTTGTCCTCACCAATTACATTTTGGGCTTCTTCTAACAGCTCCATATTTCATATGACACAAATGTAAACCAGATTTCTCTGCAGTATTTGAGGCTTCCAACAATATAGGTAGTTCTCAGCTTACACTAGTTCATTTAGTAACTGTTCAAAGTTACAATGGAACTGAAAAATGTTATTTATGACCATTTTTCACACTTACGACCACTGCAGCCTCCCCATGGTCACATGGTCAAAATTCAGATGCTTGACAAGTGGCTCACATTTATGATAGTCAGGGTCATGTGATCTCTTTGCAAGCAAAGTCAATGGGCAAGCCATATTCACTTAACAACTGTGACAGGAAAGGCTATGTAATGGGACAAAACTAACTTAACTGTCTCACTTAGCAACTAAAATTTTGGGCTCAACTGCAGTTGTAAGTCAAGGACTACCTGTATCTCAATATTCTTTTTGCTAATTTTAACTTTTCAAATCCATTCTTTCTAGAAACTTCAGTAAACAAGATGAAGGGAAGAAGTATGGTATGCAAATAAAACATTCTAGGCAGAATCTGTGCAGATTCCAAGCAGAACTAAGGAGATAGCATAAAATCCACCCTCCTTTTTCATTGTGTCCAACTAGAAAAGCTAGACTAAGCATATTCATTTTGATCTTTCAGATGGGGACAGCAGTATATCCTATAATTCTCTGTTGGAGATGAGGAAAATTGTAGTCCTACATCTCTGAACAGAATCAAATTGAGAAGCACGACTACAGGAATCTTGACAGTGAAAGCTTCCTGTATTGTGCTAAGTTCTTTACTTAACCATAGTGCCTTGAATAAGTCATATTTGGCTGTGTTGACAAAATACACAAGACCACAAGAAACCAAAACTTATTGTTGTTTAGATTTATAAGCTTACCCAACATGTTTGGAATGAAGAGTTGGGGTGACCTGGAATGTCACTCTTAACACAAAGTCAATACAAGTTCAGAAAAATTGAACAGTCTTAAAAGGGTTTATACTTGGAGGAATTGAGTTATGACTCTGATTTTATAAACTCCCAAGATGCACCAAAATAAAATGGGAACTTAGAGCAATAATTAGATAATGAGTAAAAAGTTAACCATTTCAGAATAAATATATAGGGTGGAAGTTACCCTATGATGTTGCTATTTGTTGTTTTGGGTTTATCTATGATAATTCCATTATTACCGTATATTCTTAGGATGTTTCCCCCAGAAAATTTCTAGCCATGAAAAGGACCCATTTTTAGGATCTCACTACTATTTTCATATTCTACTTTGTCTCTTTCAAATATGTGAACTGAAATTATAGGAAATTATAAAATTTGTGGATGACTGATCCACATATTTTCCCAACTTATAAGCATACTGCTGTAGAAACAACTGCCAAGAATACTTATTTATTACACTAGAAGAAAAGATAACTCCTTGAGAAACCATATCAGGTTTTTCCAGAAGATACGGTAGGATCACACCCTTCTCTCAAGTTTCTGTGAAAATTAATGCTTTTCTATTTTGTTCTTGATTGATTTGAACCTGAAAAGCTGTCTCTCCCTAACAGGTTCCTATGATTGGTACATATCTTGATTTGGGTGGGTCAAACACCAGACATTTAGTGGAGAATAATATGAAAATCAGTGACTAATTGGAACATCATCTGTTCAGCCCTCTAATTAGACACAAAATCATCTCCTCTTGAGTCAATGCTGTATCAGATATGAATAGATAACAGGCAGATTTCCTTGTCTACAGTGTAGGATATGATGCTTATGGGCAAATGGATCACACATACCCCCAAAAGTCAGCATAAATTTGTATCTAAATAGCATCTTCTACATTTTATCTGGCAGTACACTCTGCTGTTTGGGCGTAATGTCCTTGAGTTTTAAATTGGGCTTGGACTGGATAATTCCTCAGATTGAAGTGGAAAGCACAATCTGTTCTTCATCAAAGTAAAATCTAATTAGTTCTTCCAAATATCTGCTGGCCTCAATTTTAAGATAATCATCCTTCCTAGGCTTCTGAGCCTTCATTAGATGCTACTTTTTGTCATCTCATGTTCTGTTTAGTCTTCTGGAGAAATTAAAATTGTGTGTTTGTGATCTTTTAGTTGTTTTCCATAAAAAGCATTTTTCTACTGTGGCTTTTGAGTTGGGTATTTCTGCAAGGGAGGGATAGGGGCTAGGGATAGGAGGGATATATATAACTGAAGAGCCAATTTGGTCTAGTGCAGGGTAGGCAACCTTGGCTCTTTTATGACTCGTGGACTTCAACTCCCAAAATTCCTGAGCCAGCACGGCTGGCTCAGGAATTCTGGGAGTTGAAGTCCACGAGTCATAAAAAAAGCCAAGGTTGCCTACCCCTGGTCTAGTAACTAAGGCACCAGGCTAGAAAGCAAGAGGCTATAAGTTCAAGGCCTACCTTAGCCATGAAAGCCAGCTAGGTGACTTTTTCAGCCCAACTCAACTCACAGAGTTGTTTCTTGTGGAGAAAATAAGAGGAGAAAGGTGGGTTGATATGTTTGCCATCTTGAGTTATTCATGCAAATAATAAAGGTGATATATAAAGAAATATAAATGTGAATAGTTAATCTTGTTGAAGTTGAACAAATTAACTATTTTTTCCTTATTTACAGTCTGTCTGGAAAGCAGTTGAGAGTTCCTTGCTTGTATGCAGCTCTGGACATGTTTTTTTTTCTCCTGTACATTTCAGTGCTGAAAAAGATGACTAACTACATTTGTATATTTTGGTAGAATAACTCTTCTGTTATTTTTTCTTAATCCTGCAATGCTTTCCCTGCTGCTTAAGTCTGTCTGCTAAATAGAGCAGAGCGCATACCACAGATTTAAATGACCTACTTTTTGAAACCACTTTTTGGTTTGTTATTGTTAGTATTTTTTTTTTCATTTCCTTGTTCCATAACCTGATCTACACAAGAATGCAGTTTTATTATTTGTATCATATTTTATTTATTTTAAAAAGTTTTTTTAATTCAATTCTATTACTTTATTCTGAACTAAGAACATAACTGAATGATCCTCTCTATATAAATACCTCTGGAATGTGAAATAAATGTTTGCAATAAAGTCTCACTTTGCCAGTGTTAGGGAGGATTGGATAAATGTTTGGGGAAGACAAACATACTCCCTAATGCAGGGGTCTTCAAACTTTGCCCTTTTATGACTTTTAGTCTTCAACTCCCAGAATTCCTCAGCCAGGCAGTTAAAGTCCACAAGCCATAAAAGGGCCAAGTTTGAAGACCCCTGCCCTAATGCCTCTTGCCAACTTTCATTGTCATGTTGTCACTGTTTATTAATTTAGATTTCTATGGCATCTCCTCATACATGGTAAGACAATTCCCAGCGTATGGGTCATCAAAGGAGAGGAATCTTTTGAAGCACCATCAATAGGATCACCCTATCCTCAACTTTTCAGAGTGTTTGAATGCATTGTATGTTTGAAAAGTCTGTTTAATCCAGTATTTTTCAAATTTGGCAGCTTTAAGATGTATGGATATCAACTTCCAGTGTTGGCTACGGAATTCTGGAAGTTGGAAGACCATGCATCTTAAAGCTGTCAAATTTGAAAAACAGTGTTTTAATTATTTAAATTTAAATCTAACCCATGTTAATAAGAGACAGCAGTTGGAACTATTGTTTTATAGTCAACAAACAAGCAAATCATGTTGACTGTTTCAACTGTTTTAATTAAAGTATTTGGTTTTCAATTACTAGGAAGATTACATTTAGATAGATTGAAAATATAGTTAACCTTCCCTGGAATATGCATTTCCTCAGATTTTAGCTCCATACTAGTTTTTAAATAATTCTTGAAACAAAGAGTATGTATGTTTTACCAAAAACAATGCAGAATCAAGCAGATAATATCAGTATCAGACATTTAAATGAATACATCAACATTAAATACAGCATATGTGAATTCAGATTATATTCCTAAACCAATATGTAAAGCCTTTTCTGGTAAAAAATGTATTTTATCTACATGAAAGCAGTTAAAGGGCCTATTCTGCTGTATAATTACTTTATTCTGAATGTATGATATTGCAGTTTAACTACGGTACTTTCCTAATAATTTATATTTTCATTTTGATAGATAGTCATGGCCAGTAAAATGCCTGTTTATCAGAAAGAGAATAACAGGCCACAAAATATGGATAACCACAATTTAATTTAAATTTACATTATGACTTTCTGTCATCTTTCACAAACATTTTCCATAGATACAATTTAAAAAAAAAATGTATTCTTGAAACACTGGAAAGAATTTCTCAGCCTGTGGAATCTCCTTTAACTTCCCAAGTTAATTTTTTACAAATTACTTGTATCTCTTTTAGTCCTCTTGTCATTACAATAAGTCTTTTTATAATATAATCACATAGCAGTTCACAACAGAGTATCATGTTACTTATTTAGTAAATAAATTCTCAGACCTTCCTAAATATGTAATGTTTAGTAATACTTAATAATAAACTTGAAATATTCTTATATATTTCTTAGTATATACAGTAGTACAATGGGATGATTGAAATTGCCTCAATAACTACTGAGGAGGTAGAGACATTTCATTTGTATCCTGTTTGGTAAACTGTAATACTTTTCTAACTCTTGCATAAATCTGCTTCTGTTTCCATCTTTTTCCTTTTCCTCATTTTTATTCACAAAGACCAAAAACACTTACATGTAGAAATGGAATAAAGATATTCATTTAAGCACAATTCGATATTAAATTCAACAAGAGTACCTACAACGTAGAATTACCAATAGCAATAGTGATAGATAACTCCTGGAGAGTTATCAGCAAAAGGGAAAATATTTGTTGCTTCTAAATAATAATGGCTGTTGGTTAGAAGAGATGATATTAGATCTGACAATTTTTTGGTTCCCTTTACTCACCTGGAGCAAGGGTATAGGGCCTTTCATATAGAAACTATGTATATGTGACACCAATTTGTGGAAAAAACTGGAAGTAGTGAGGACATTTAGTGTTAGGCTACATTGCATTGTCTGCCTTCCTGAATCCACCACGCTTTGCAAATCGTTACCTTTTAGACTTTATTGTTAAGGTTAATAAACTCCTTTTCTATTTGCAACTTGAACTGAGTGAATTTCAATTTGTGACTATTTTTGTGTCCAACAAATAGAAGAGAATATTTCAACTTCGAAGTTGAACTATGGAGTCCTTGTGCTCTCTGAGCTGGGTGGTTTTCTTGCACATGTTTCAGACAACCAAGAAGTATACAATACCCCAGTATTTCTCAACCTTGGCAGCTTTAAGAAAAGCAGACTTCAACTTTCAGAATCCCCCAATCAGCCTTGCTGTCTAGGGAATTCTGGAAGTTGGTCCACCCATTCTAAAGCTGCCAAGGTTGAGAGAGGCTGCTTACCCCAAAGAACCATCAACTCAGAAAAAATAATGGTAAAAAAAAACACCCTGATCAAGGAACTATCAAGATCAGTGCCGCCAACACTGACAGGGGAAGCAAATAGTACATAAATAGAGAGCAAATCCTATTCCCTTCTAGCATTGACGAAGGGAATGTTGGTTTGGTAATAAAACATCAGCAAGAAAACAACTAAGCTCAGAGTGTTTGTGAATTATTTGAATCAGAAAGATTAACTCTCAAAAGTTTTAAATACATCTAAAATGCTATGACTTTCCTCCCCATACAATATTGCCAGTCTGTATGTACATAAAAAAATTCTTTAGAGGAGCAGAAACAATGTTGGATTTCTGACCTAAAGAGCACCTAGTGACTCAATTCAGATTATCGTTTCAGGAATGAATCTCACCAAACCACAATCCTATGCTATCGTTCAATCCTTGTCTTCCTGGTTTGTTAACTGACAAAGTCCACAAAGATCATCTGATATGAAAGTTAAAGTAAAACTTTGGCTTATTTATGACCAAGATTCATGAAAGTGGTATGTGGCAAAAGGTGAAGAGAAAAAGAAAGTTCTCAGTGCCAATGTTCACTCCACATTTCAGAAAGCCCAGCTAATAATTGATTTATCAGATTGTGTATTCAACAAATGGGTGGGAGGAGGGGACATCTGAGTGGGTGATTGGATTTTGAAAGGTTGGGTGAAGTCAGTCTGCTCTAGTCTTGTACAAATGATTAATGGATTCATATTAACATAAACACAGCTGTAGTTTTGCAGTTTGCAGTTCCCACTGTTCTTTTGTGAGAAACAAACAAAAAGGAAGCCAACTATTAATGGGCACTTGCCATTTATAAAAATGGCCAAACTGTTTCTACTGCTTATTGTAAAGATCTGGCCATACAGCTAATTAACATCTCTGAAGGCAGAAGTACCTTGATCTTCAAGTTTTGGAAGAAGACTGATGGATCAGATGTCAAAGGATCACATGTACTGAGGCAAAGGCCTCTGTTCTGCAGTGGGCCCTGGAATGTAACATCAAATAATACCTTTATCTGAAAGAAGACCTTTTATTTTCTGCTGACCAATGAAATAGGCTGTACATCTTGTGGGGTTATCAAAGAGGGTAGATTAAATTCCTTGTAGTGAATTATGGCCATACTAGATGACTAGAATGCATATCAGGGATAGGCTATTATTTATTTTACAGACAGCTGCTAGCTGTTGGGAAGATCTGGGTGTCTTTTAAGTGTTGTACTTGAGGCTGTGGGAGAAGAAAGAGGAGGAGGAGAAGGAAAAGAAAGTAAAACATTATCAAAGCTCGAGGCTAAGATGGACAGCTGGAGATTCAAGCCTGAAATTCTTGACTCCCAAATTGAACCATTGGTTGATATTATAGATTACTTGATTTAGCCACGCAAGGGCAAAATCGCTATTCAGCAAAACCTTAAGTGCTAAAATCTTTTGTGTAATTTTCTTTGGAAGCAGTATAATAATTATGAATTGGTGTATGGCTCAGTTGTCACGATATGAGGAGAATTGTGCTCTTGCTTTTTTAAAAAAAAAGTTGCATAAAAAATGAAGTTTAGGCAGCAAATTCTTTAACCTGGTGGTCACTATCCTCTGAGGGCATATCATGAAACCAAAGGCATAGTTAACCAGTCATAAAACTAAAAGCAGATTCTTTGATAAAGAAGGACTTGTTTTGACTTGGTTTGAACTGGTAGATATAATGTCTCTTGAGATATTTTATGTTGGGGTTTTTAACAACAATTCTTTTTTTAAAAAATAATCAAAATCTTGCAAGTTTCAATCTTGTCCCACAGGATCCACAACAAGCAGCTTTTGTGTCCTCAGGCAATGTCTGTTTGAGATCCAAGAAAGGATATCTGTGAAAATCCAGTGCACATTCTGTTGGGAAGAACACAATCCAAGAAGATAACAGTCCACCTTCCCTAGCCTGGCACTTTTCAATGGAATATTTAATTTGTATTCTTGCATTAGCAAGACTTGATAGCTTAAATAGCCCTTTTCAATGATTCCATGATTCCTGGGTAGGACTGCAGTTCTTCTGATCTTCACCAGCTGACTAAACAAAGTGAGAGTCTCTGTAGCAATTATTCTGTGTTAGAATTGCACACAAAAAAGGAAGACATGTGGAACTGACTTGGTTCTCTACCAAAATCCTGTGGGAAAAGGCAACCTGAACTCCTTGTGGGGTTCCAATTCTATTTTACAGTTTCTAGAACTCCACAAATCATGCTACTAACGTTAGTTTCAAATCACCAACAATTGGCCATGCAACTCTGCATCTGTTTGCCAGTCTCTATGCTCTAATTTAATGGCCTAAAATATTTACTTTTCCTTCTCTGTGTCACCACTGTGATCTCTTACAGCCTGTAGAGATCTCTCTTCCTTTTAGAAGATTGACTTCCCAGTCACCTGCACATCTTTATAATGATGTACATTCTGATGTATATCCCTTTAAAATTACCAGGAGGTACCATTCTGTTAGCACTCATCATAGCTTCAGATCTTGCAGAAATAGAATTTATCCGCAGAAGGAAACCGTCCTTCTCCTAAGAAAAGTTAGAAAGTCAGCCGAAAGTCCTTCTAAGTTCTACCATTCAACAAGTGAGCAAAAATATATTTGGATTTCAATGACCTTGTTTGCATCCAATTTCTGAGAAGGCAAAAATATCCAGAAGTCCCTATTTTTAATCTATAAAATACCGTATAGATTAATAGTTGGCAAGTATAACATTATCACATGTCACCAAAACGACCCCTTGCATTTGTCTGTAAACATGACTTTTTTCTGCCAGTTCAGTGTTTATAGAGGGAGGTTCTTGAGATATACCGCATAGTAACTGTTTTTGCTTTGCCTCAGATAATTGTTTGCAACCTTTGGCTTTTGGCAGGGGGGAGTTATAGTTTCATGTCCTATCTGATTCAAAAAACACCCCCTCCTTGAATAAGGAAATCTATTTCCAACAAGCTGAAGATTAATTTGCTGTAAATGTTGCATGCTGACACCTAGACAGGTTGGGACACTTAAATCTTTACTACATTTACTTTACTTTACTTGTCCTGGTGAGGGAAGTTAGCCCCCCCAGAAGGAAATATTAAAAAGGAAAATATATTTTTCACCAAAAGGATTTTTTTGAAAAGCAGAAACCAAACCTGGCCCCAAATTTATTTGTCCCAAGCAAGAGCTAGCCTCATACAAATGCAATCAGGAAGGTTGGAGCCAGGGAACTCAAGACAAAGAAACTCTTAAGAGTCATTAGCCCAGCCCCAGGGAAGCAGGAGATGACTTTTGGGATATAATAAGACTAACCCATTAATGTTTATATGCTTATTTTTGTGCTCTAGAGTAAAGAAAGAGGGAGATTAGATCTTATATTGTAGGTATGGATATTTAAATAAAGTAATGTTTAAATTCGTGTTTTGGGGATTCTATATAGAATGATGGATAATATAAGTACAATACTAGAAAATGTTTAAAGTACATTATAATGTGTGTTTAATGTCTGCAACTATTATGTTTTAGAGAAGATAATTTGTTTAATTTAAGGTATTTAGATTTGTTTAGGATTTATATGTGTTTTAAGTTTTTTTCTATTTTTTATTTTCTTTGAAAATTTTAAGTAAGCCTGTACTCAGCTCTGGGAAGGTTGAGGGAGGGTATGGGAGGTTTGGGGAAGGTGGGGGAGAGTATGGGAGGGTGGGGGTTTGGGGAAGGGATTTGTTTTGTAAAATTTAAAAATCTTCAATAAAAAAAAAAAGACTAACCCATTACCATCAAGTATACCATAGAGCAGTGGTTCTCAACCTTTTTAATGCCGCGACCCCCAACCGGTCGTAAGTCAAGGACTACTCAACTGGTCGTAAGTCGAGGACTACTCAACCGGTGCAGCACCATTTGCAGAATGGGACTTTTGGCGGGCTCAGCAGGGCAGAGACAGCCTGGACAATTCCTATTGGCTTTTGAAAGCCAACAGAATTAGACTCTATTCAAGAGAGTAGAATAAAAGGGAGTAGCACAGCTAAGGAAAAGGGGGAAAAAATGGTGGACTGTGTTGTTTGGCGACTCCCGTAAAATGGTCGTTTGACCTCAAATGGGGTCGCGACCCACAGGTTGAGAACTGCTGTCATAGAGGCACATCTAAACTCAGGTCAGAATACATGACACAGGAAATAGCCTCAAAGTTCATGCCACAGGAACAGGAAACTATTCCAAACAAAAGGCTAGAGGGGGTATAAAAAACCCCCAAGCCCATGTGCTCAGCCCTTCTCTCCTCTACTCTTTCCTGAAGAACCAACTTTCTGCAATAAACTGTAACCTTCTTCCCAAAGCAGTCACCATGTTTGCTTATTTATTCCCGGCTTGGATGAACCAGGATGAAGACTTTACTTCTAACACTGGGTTAAATATTGGTTAAATATCGTAAAGGGGGAACAAGAAAAACAAAACAAATGAAATGGGAGTTGTTATAGTTCAGGTACAACAGAGAAACAAAGATTTCCCTTATGCTCTTCAGGTGGCTGTTGTTGAACTTTACTTTTTTGGTTACTGATTAATTGTCTATGCTAGAAGTACTATAGACCTCAGTTATAGGTTTGAGCCTACATTAGCCTACACTGAGACCATCTTCCATTAATGACTCAAGGTGTTTGAGAATCTCAAGACAATGTACATAAACTGTCTGTATAAAGGGAAAGAGGAATAATGTTGAGAAAGGGAGGAAAAGCTGCAACCAAAACAAGGGGTCAGATAAGAGAAAGTTGAGTCAGGGCAGAAACCTAATTCAAGTAAGTTCCTAGTTCTCAGGAAGATAAACAGAGGAGGAGGAAGTGCATTTAGAATTGCAAGTTTCCCTTTCTGTATCCTTATTACAGGTAGTCTCAACTGATAACAGTTCATTTAATGACTGTTCGAAGTTACAACGCTACTCAAAAAAATGACATGATCATTTTTCACACTTATGACTCTTGTAACATCCCCATGGTCACATGATCAAAATTCAGAAGCTTGGCAACTGACATGTATATATGCCGGTTGCAATGTCCCAGGGTCATGGAGTCACCTTTTGTGATCTTCTGACCAGCAAAGTCAATGGGGAAGCCAGATTCACTTCACAACCATGTTATTAACAACTGCAGTGATTCACTTAACAATTGTGGCTAGAAAGGTCATAAAAAGGGGCAAAACTCACATAACAATAGTCTTGCATAGCAACAGAAATTTTGGGCTCAATTTTCGTAAGTCAAGGACTACCTGTATTGGCATTCATGACTTTGGTTTCCTAGTCTGGTCTACCCTGAAAGGCTGATGTCAGTCGTGCAATCTGAATATGCTTTCCCATATTTTCATGAACTACATTTCTTCCCTGGACTCATGTTTCTGTTATCTGACCATTGTCTTGTGGCTGTTCCTCCTGTTTCACATGATTATTCCTTCTGCTCACTGCAACTTGTTATGTTGTAATAAATATTAACCACCATTAAAAAAAAAGCTTTTGCTTTGCATGAATTAGACTAGGGTGGACATGACAGCTCTGAGGCCGCCTGTAGCACCTACCAAGAGTTACCTGGGGTACCCAGAGTCTTTCTAAAAATTGCCATCCAATTGGAGCACATCTATAGGAGCAGCAGGTACATTGGACTAAGGTTATATATCACTTTTGCAGGGCTTTAAATTCTAAAGTAGGGAATATGTGCACAGGGTTTTGCACTTCACTCACAGTACAAACACTATGTGCATATTCCATATTTTAGAATTTAAATCTCTGCAGATGTGCTATATAACCCTAGTCCAATATACTTGCTGCTCCTACAGATATGCTCCGATTGGGTTTTGGGAGAAGTGCAAAACACTATTCAGGCTTCTACCTCCTGACTTTTCATAAGAGCCTGAAGACCTGGCTCTGCCAGATAGCTTGGGGACCCCATGGGGAGCTTCACACTGGACACATTTGACTAAATAACACCTAATCCCCCCTCCCCCTCCCATATATCCAGTTCCTTCCTTTGCCATCTTGTATTAATGATTTTATCTCCTGTGTTATTTTATAATTGGTTATTTCAATGTTTTTATATTGTAAGCTGCCCAGAGGCATTGGACAGAGATGGCAGCAAATAAATTTCAAAAGAGAGAGAGAGAGAGAGAGAGAGAGAGAGAGAGAGAGAGAGAGAGAGAGAGAGAGAGAGAGAGAGAGAGAGAGAGAGAGAGATGGACGGACGGGTGGACAGTCTTCAGAGACCCTAAGTTCTAGTCGTGCCTTAGGCACAAAGCCAGCTTGGTGTCAACTCTCTCAGCCATAGGAAGGAAGCAATGGCAAAAAAAAAAACTTTGCCAAGAAAACAACAGGGATTAGTCCAGGAAGTCACCAAGAATCAACACTGACTTAAAGGCACCTCTCTCCCAAAATACAACTAGGCTATAGTGCATACAAAATAAGCCATCAGTCGGAATACAATTGAATTCCAGGATGTTTTATTTCCATTCTCCCATTTGCCATTAACACCCCGAAAAGGAAATGGGTTGGTTTGCCATGCCAAAGTTAAATAAGTGTGAATTTATTAAATGGATGCTTTTACCTTACGTGCACTGAAAGGCAAGAAATAAATGGCTCCAGACATCACCCAGGGCTTCAAAATAAGTGTATATCTTCACTTATTGATAGTCAGATGTCTTTTATTATCGCTGCTCTTTCAAAAAGGACACTATTGAAGGAGAGAATTAAAGTGTCTCAAGTGGGAACTATAAGGACATGAAACAAAATGATCATGGCAGTTATGCCCAAGCTGACACCCATATCAGTTTACAAATCTCATTACAGTGGACAATGCTGTCTGCTATATTGGAAAGTGTAGACCAAGATCATTGGTAGTGATAGAAGAGAATATTTGTAGCTTAGAGTTGAACTATGGGGTCCTTGATGCTCTCTGAGCTTGGTTGTTTTTTTGCAGACCTTTCATGGAGGAAGGTTCTGTCATACATGGTCAAGTTACAGGTCCAACAACCAAAGAAAGATGGAAGGATTGCTCATCAGATCAGCAGTGGGACAGATAATACCATTGAAGCAGGGCAATTGCCTGGAGGAGGGGGCAAAAAATCAAGATGGCATCAGACCATTGAAACCACACTCTCAGAGTATGGGGGACTGAAGCTGAGATTGATGTCTGATCTTCCCAAAGATAGCTGCAGCCATGCAGACAAGCTCCTTCGTCTATCTCGCAGGCATTCATCCAATCCCTGTATTCACTGTACAGAGAATGGATGAATGTACTCATAGCCAAGCCTTTTAAGACGCTGTTCCAGCTGCCTGGCTAACTGAGCTACACCCTGGGGATTTTCAAGGATGTGCTGACAACCAGAGGTGGTGTCTACACCACCTGATCAGGCACTTAGTTTCAAACAGTAAATTCTAAGGCAGAATGAAGAGAGATGTATCTACCGGGAAAGGTGAAAACAAACAGCCTTTAGACAAGGAAATAATAGCAATGTCTAGGGATTGGCAGTTATTACAAGCAGGCCAGAAGACTTTCATTCAACGGCCAGGACCCCAAATTATGGTGAGTAGCATATCCTCCTGGGAGTCCTGTGTGAAGCTTTGCTGGAACCCAGTAGCAACTGGAAGAGGAACAACCACACTGAAATAGCAACTCATCCCAAGTAGTGCAAGAATGTTTGGAAAAATGGTAAAAGGTTGTATATTAAAGACTTTGAGACTTTCATTTGAACTGAGTATTAAATACATCTTTCTGTGTCAACATCACCTTGCAAAACCTAGAATAGAGTTGATCCAGCACAATAGCCTGTTGTTGCAGAAGACATATGGTGCAACAAAGTATTTTGTCACTTGCTATGCTGTGGAGTGTCCTGTCCTTGGACATCAAAGAGCCATCACATCTTGACTTTGTTAGGAGTGAAATATTCTTCACTGTACAGGAATAGAATGGGCACAACTATTTCCTATTCTTCCTGAAGTTACAAAAGTTATTAAAAACTAAAATTACCTAAGGAAAACAATGGGTAAAAATAAAATGCTGTTCATAAATTGCACTGGGAAGATTTTCAATGTATATAAAATCCCAATGTAGCATGCATCCTACAAATCGGACTGTCCACTCTATACATCTACTGTACAACATTCCCCAGGGGGAATATAGACTATTTTAAACTGGCATTAAAATGATAACAATTTGGGTGCCAGGCACTCTTTCCTCAACTTTTTTGGAGACCAACATTCATAGGATGGTAAGGTATGGTCAAAAAAGTCAAAATGGTGGGTTTAATGGTATGATTAAAGCTGGGCTGCCCATCTCAGACTGCTGCAAAGTTGCTACAAACAAGTATTGAATGGATGCTTATTTATTAATTGTTAAATTTATACCTCACCTTTACTTCAGGAGCTGATTATCATCATGATCATCATCGTTTCTCAAATGTATGCCAACAAAATCAATTCTGGGCTAGGCTAAGAATAGTATTTGAATTGACATATTGTCCTAACCACAAGGTAGATTGCCTGGTTGTTGGTTAAGTTTGTTATGTGAACACACCTAACAAATATTTATATGATGAACAGGCTTTAGAGTCCTGATACAGACTGATTGCTAAGCCATGTCTTACAGTTTGTTAACCACAGTAGCTGAACTCCCGTGCATTAATGACCATACAACTGTTGTGACCCAAGCCCTGGCTATTTTGTACTTGTACACATTGCATGCATTTTTAAAAGGTGCAGGGCTTTATTAACAATACAGGTAGTCCTTGACTTACAACCATTCATTTAGCAACTGTTTGAAATTCAGTGGCACTGAAAAAAAGTGACTTGCAATCACTTTTCACACTTATGACCATCACAGTATCCCCAGGTCACGTCATCAAAATTTGAGTGCTTGGAAACTGGCATGTTTTTAAGACAGTTGTAACATTCCAGAGTCACACGATTGCCATTTGCAAACTTTCCAGCTGGCTCCTGACAAGCAAAGTCAGTGGATTTGCTGGATTTGCTTAATGATTGCATGATTCACGTAACATCTGCAATGATTTGCTTAACAACCATGACTAAAAAGGTCATAAAATTGGGTGTGACCCATTGACCAACAACACCTTGCTTAGCAATAGAAATTCTGATGCCAATTATAGTCATAAATTGAGGGCTACCTGAACCATGCCTGCCTTTTTGCAGATTTTGATGTACCCTGTGCAGACACCCATGTTCGGGTTCCATCACACAATGGGACCAATGGGTGAGCTGTGTCACCTCTGACCCAAAGTCATCTGGTGAGCTTCAACCAATGAATGTAGATTTGACTTTGAGTCTCCTTACTCCTAGTCATATGCCCTAACCACTACACCATATTGTTTTTCCATTACTCTTTTTTATTGGTTTGTAAACAACTCTTCAGGTTCCTAATTCTCAGATTTCTAAACCTTGCCCCAAAGCATGAAATACTTTCTGCCTAAAGTTCTGAGGGATGTTATGATGAAAAAGTTGAGTAGTAATGATTTTATAGCCACAATTCTGCATATAAAAAAAGGTTCATGGAACAAATTGTTAAATGGCTAGTGTAATCTGGTTCCCTAATTTTATTCACAACCTTTGGCTTTTTAGAGTAAAGGTATGTTTACTTTTTTTTTTCTCCTGCCATAATGGTTGCCACTTCTCTCTCTCTCTCTCTCTCTCTCTCTCTCTCTCTCTCACACACACACACACACACACACACACACACACACACACTGAAAGAGAGACAGGCAGGCAGGCAGACATAGAGACACACAACTGCACAGGAACAAATTCTTTATAGTGTTTCTATAAATTAAAAGACACTTGCTCCTGGGAAGGAAAGCTATGGCAAATCTAGACAGCATACTAAAAAGCAGAGACATCACCCTGCCAACAAAAGTGCGTATAGTTCACGCCATGGTTTTCCCAGGTGCAATGTATGGCTGTGAAAGTTGGACCATAAGAAAGGCTGAGCGCCAAAGAATTGAAGCCTTTGAACTAAGGTGCTGGAGAAGACTTCTGCAAGTCCCTTGAACTGCAAGGCATTCAAACAGGTCAGTCCTAAAAGAGATCAGCCCCGACTGCTCTTTAGAAGGCCAGATCCTGAAGTTGAAACTCAAATACTTTCGCCACCTAATGAGAAGGAAGGACTCATTGGAGCAGGGCCTAATGCTGGGAAAGATTGAGGGCAATAGAAGAACGGGACAACAGAGAATGAGATGGCTGGATGGAGTCACTGAAGCAGTAGGTGTGAACTTAAATGGACTCCAGAAGATGGTAGAGGACAGGAAGACCTGGAGGAACGTTGTCCATGGGATCGCGATGGGTCGAACATGACTTCGCAATTAACAACAACAACAACAAACTTTATTCTGTTGGTTGAAACTTCTGCCTTTTCCTGTTCTGATGATCAGAGGGAGACCTTCCTGTCCATCTATTTGCCTCAGCAATTTGCCTTACTTCTAAGTGGCAGGGAATGGGGAAAATCTCAACCTCCTATTCTAAAAAGAAGTTCAGGAAAATAGGAAAGATTAGGTAGATTTGTACTTTGCCACTTGATATTCTCTGGATGTGCTAGGATTACTTCTATCCGTTTTCCCAGTTTTCAGACATGCTGTTCAGTATTATAGACCCATTTGCAGCTAACCATGGCAGAGCCCTATCTTGATAATGGTTATGTTCACCTCACCATCTGCATCTTGTCCCCTACCCATATGTAAGACAATCTTTTTCATTAATTGCACTGGCACTGCACTTCCCTACATTATTCTGGCTCACCATCCAAGGGTAGCTTTGGAGTGTGTAGAAATTGTGAGCTTTTATGCCTTTATCTTGGAAGAAAGTGAAATGACTAAGAACCAGAAGCAAAGAACAAATTCATGCCAAGTATGGATGGAAAGCATTTTAACTTGAAAGGAGAAAGGACCCTAGTTTTAACATGTCCAAAGAAAATGGTACCCATTATAATGTTCACCTATCTTAAAGTCAAGCTTGAGAAAGACTGCTCTAGTGTTTCTCAAACTTGACTTTAAGATAGGTGGATGTTGAGCATGGCTGGCTGGGAAAATCTGGGAGACGAATTCCACCCATTTTAAAATTGCCATGGCTGAGAAATACTGCCCTGACAGATGAGAAGAACATCATGAGATACTTGTCTCCCAATATCAGATGCAAATATCTGCAACATTTGAGTGAGTGATGACATCATGTCCATGTCAACATTTGCTCATCTTCCCCAGTATGGATGCTTAGATAAATGAAAGGATACCTGCTGGAATAAGAATTTCCCATAATTGTAGCTAAATCATTTTTAGCTTCTCTTGATCTTTTGCTGTGTCAGGAAGGAGAATGCTGTGCTTCCTCTGGATGTCACTTATTGATCTGAAGTTATCGATCAAATTATAGATTGGAACTGGTGACTGGTTCTATTTCATGCTACGTAGTTACAATTTTCCTATGGAAGGCAGGTTTTTATAGTGTGAATTTCCTCTTAGTGGGAGCAAAGTCATTCCTGAATCAGATGGATAGTCCCTACATTATTCTGCAACCTCTTAATTTCATATTGCTAACAAATGCTGACTTAGAACAGTGAAAGGGAACTGGGTGCATTGGTGAAATATTTGATTTCATTACCTTTATTGTTATGCAAGCTTGGCTCTCTCTGTGTGATGCTGTCTGCAGTTAATTTTGGCAAGGCAGTTTAATGAATGAAATGAATTTCATTTCTGATGATCTCCTGTCTCTACTTTTATTTTAAAGCGTCCCCTTTCTTTGATTTATATTGGGGGAAAGGGGCATCAAGAAGACAGAGATATAATCAGGTGCCTTTGGCTCCCAAAATGAAAGTTTAGAAACACCATTAAGAGGATGACTGCAGGAAAACACACAAGCTGAAATATTATTAGCCAGTCACAACCTTTTTTTCTCCCCTTCTGCTTGCCCTTCTATTCCTGCTAAGACTTTTTTCAGTGCGGTTAATTTTGACAGATATTTTTAAGGTTTGTCTTCGAGACACGGATTTAAAAGGCAATGTAGCCAGTTAGACAATACAGTGGACAGAATTAAAAGAGGGGGGAAAGGAAATTGTGGGATAGGGTCAATGCAACCTTTTTGTCCTTCTTCTGAACTTGGTTTACTAACTTTTAAGCTAGTTTCTATAGACCGAACAGGAAAAGTTAGTTCTAGAGCAGGGGTGTTAAACTGCCGGCCCGCGGGCTGGTTGCATCATGTGGAGGCTGTGCCCACCCCAGTTCTGGCAATGCGAAAAAAAGTTGTGATATGTCACGACACATCATGTGACGCGGCAAGTTTGACACCTATGTTCTAGAGCAATAAGAACTGTTATCCTCCTTGGTATCAAAGTTTACTTATAATGTTTAAATTGCACATCTCTGAGCGCAAGAGTCATAGGTTGGCAAGCTTGCTTTCAATTACTTTGAATCCTAATGTTGCAAGCAGGAAAGACTTTAACTGGGGCTCTGTTCTTTGCTCAATTACTTGTCCAACACCTTGTTGCATTCATACGTTGTGCTAAACCATAATTTGATGCGTTCAGTTCCGCATAGCATGTTTTGCAGCCTCAGACATAATTGTTGTTCATACATACCATATATGCCGGCGTATAAGGCGACTTCCGCAAGCGTTAAAATCAGTGCCAAAGATGGGGGTCGTTTCCGGCGTATAAGACGACGTTCTAGGCATGCGACTCAGCACCAAAGATGGGGGTCGTCTTATACACCGGGTCGCCTTAAACGCCGGCATATACGGTACCCATCATTTTGTTCCCATGGCTTATGATATGACATAAGCAATATCATGCAAAGTGTGGAAAATTAGTAAGCATCCACAGCAAACTCTGATGATGTGATTGGTGACATCATCTGACAAATGCTATTATGTCTTTGACCCCCCCCCACATCTGACAGAAGTTTGCAAGCAGCAATATTTGAGTGATGACATCATGATGCATATTTGTCAATGGCCTTCTCTTCCATCCCTTCCTTTGGACATTCATATTGTAATAAGCTAAGAAAATTGGAGGGAGATGGATGAGGAAAAAGAACTAAACATAAGTGAATCTACCTTTTTTGTGGTGGGGGGGGTTGGCTTTCAAGTCAGTGTTGACTTCTTGGCAAGGTTTTTCAGAAGTGGTTTGCCTTTGCCTTACGCTGAGGGCTAAGAGAGAAGGACTGGCCCAAGATCATCCAGCCAGCTTTCATGTTTAAGCAAAGATTAGAACTCATGGTCTCCTGGTTTCTAGCCTAATGCTTTAACCACTGCGTTTAAATGGCTCTCTACGCCATCATTATTCCATATACTGTATGTCTTCATATCTCTGCCAGTCATCTTTGCTTCCCAAATATTCATACATAGCCTTTTGATGTCTCCTTTTTCTTTCTGAAGATCTCACCAGTTCCATCCAATTGTGACTTTGTTATTCTTCTTGTCCTTTTATGACTAAACCAGTCAGCATATTTTCAGGCTCATCATTCACTTTTATATTCAATCCACCTTCCTTCCTTCCTTCCTTCCTTCCTTCCTTCCTTCCTTCCTTCCTTCCTTCCTTCCTTCCTTCCTTCCTTCCTTCCTTCCTTCCTCCCTCCCTCCCTCCCTCCCTTTCTCTCTCTTCCTGTCTTACCACAAGGTAAATAAGTATCATTCCTAGGAAATTGCAACTGTATTCATGAAAGCTTAAAGACTAGATGTTTTCTATGGCATAAAGAAATCCTCAGGTGCCAGGTTCTGCCACTGGACTATTTACTTGTTTCCTGCTCTTCATAACTTAATGGAAATCATTTTGCCAAGGCTATCTGTAACTGTTTCTTTGAGCTCCTGCAAGCTCCTATTTGTGTCATTAATCAAGGTATCTAGCCACCTCTTCCTTTTAGTTTTAGTCCAGGCACACAATAAGCACCGGTGCTACTTATTCTCCTGTGCTCTTCCCCAATGCATATCTTCCAATCTGGACTCAACTTCCAGCATCAAGTTGACATTTTCCTGGTTTGAAGGTCCACTTGATTATCTTGGCAGAATGGTTATTTTCTTCTTCAATGGGTCATATTTAATCAGATTGCTTAACTATGCCAGGGAGGAACCATCCTTCTTGAAATGAATACTGTACCTCCTTCTATATAGCTTATAGTGTTGTAGGAATGAACTCTGTGTGTGTGTGTGTGTGTGTGTGTGTGTGTGGATGGAGGGGGGAGTGGAAACAGAAACTCTGCTGCACACAGAAGAAAGGGATAGATTTGTTTTTCTCAAATTGCTTCATGACCAAGATTGGTGTTCTCTGCACTTATTTTGGGGGTGGGAACGGAGGGGAGAGAAACTTTGTTTTTTGCAGCCATCCCAGAATGTGTCCAATAGACAAGTACAAGGAATCAGCAAACCACAGCCCTCTATAATCTCAGACAAAATTTGAGATATAGTTCTTAAAATAAGTATTTAACAAGATCTGGCTCCATGCTGGAGTAAGTAAAGCAACAACAGGGTAAGTAAAGTACAGTACAGTTTACCATAGTATGAAAACACAGCTAATGCAGTCACAACACAAGTGGCCTCCCACTCTGTGATGGTTTTTCAAATGAAGACTAGATGTTGGAGAAAATGTAGAAATTCTTGCACAGAGCATAAGATTGGACTAAATGAGTTATATGTTCTTTCAACCTTACATATTCTATGCAGCTAGACTTTTATGGCCCTTTACAAAGTAGTTGTTGCTGATAAAGCAGCCAAAGATCTGGAGAATCATGTATGTCTCTGTCTCCTGGAGCAAGCCTCAAATAATTCAACTTCTGACAGCTTTTGAACGATCATTGCTCAAGAATGAACTCTTCAAGGTCAATGATCTTGAGATCTTCCTTATTTGTCAACACTATTGTTTCTGCTGTCAGATGTGCACCAAATTAATTCTTTCTGAGACAGAACAGCATCTCTATTTATATTTTACATAGAATACAGAAGGATATTGCTGGCACATAACATATTTCAGATTAAATCACATGGTCAGATATATTCAATCCTGTTTTTTTTTCCTTCCATTTATTCATGTCTGATTCTTGGAGACTGTCTGGACATGTCCCTGAAGTTTTCTTGGGGAGGTTTTTCAGAAGTAGTTTGCCATTGTCTCCTTCCTATGGCTGAGAAAAAAATGACTACCTCAAGGTCACCCAGCTGGCTGTGTGTCTAAGGTGAGACTAGAACTGATGCCTTAACCACTGTAGGTTTAAAAATAGGTTAGTTAATAGACCTGGGAGAGTCAGTAGGTTAGTTAATAGGTTAGTTAATAGACCTGGTCTAGCAGTTATAGTGTTGACAAGGACTAGTGACAAAGGCGTATAAGATAAGATAAGATAAGATAACCTTTATTGTCATTTTTATACTGTGGGCACGATGGCACACATCAAAAATGAAATTTAGTTGCCTGCTCTCAAAGTGAAACACAAAAAAAGACACACACCTAAACATACTATGAACAACATATGTATAGACCCACATCCCTATATATACGTAGCAAATAAATATTAAATATTGTCCATCTTGAATATGTAACGGAAGGAGGAAGCTTGAGAGTTCACAAGGTTAATGCTGTATGGAATGAAACTCTGACTGAATCTGGATGTTCAGCTTCGGATACCACGAAGCCTCCTCCCAGAAGGTAACAAGGAAAACAGGTTGTGAAGAGGATGTGTAGTGTCCCAGATAATCTTACAGACCCTGCTCAAGCAACGCTTCTGTGCTATGTCCTGGATGGGAGGGAGGGAACTGCCAATGATCTTTTCGGCCATTCTCACCACTCTCTGCACCGCCTTCCTGTCTGAAGCAGTGATGCCTCCAAACCAGACTGTGATGCTGTATGACAGGATGCTCTCGATTGTCCCCCTGTAGAAAGTGGTCAGGACAGGGGAAGGAAGATGTGCTTTTCTCATGCAACACAGAAAATGCAGGCGCTGCTGTGCCCACTTCACCAGTTTTTCAATGTTGAGCGACCAAGTCAGACTACTCATTAGCTGCACACCCAGGAATTTGATGCTGGTAACCATCTCCACGGGTAAATCATTTATGCACAGAGAAGTGTGCATAGCTCATTGGCCATTTTAGTCCTTCTCACTTTAAGCCCAACCAAACTCACATGATTGCTCTTTTAGGAATAAAATAAAGATCTCTATGGAAGCTGCTTTCAGTGCATTGAGAAAATAATAGTAAATAAATGCATCAGCATAGTTGGGGGAGATAAAGGACAATATGAAATTTGTCAATACTCTTGCTATATAGGCTGCTGTTGATAATAAGCTGCCAAGCAACTCATGGAAGCTTCTTTCAAAATCCTGATGGAAATCCCTACATTCCAAAACGTTAATGGAAGTTAAAAAAAAATCTCAGGTTTTATCAATTCATGTCGAAACTCACACATATCTGTCCTTTGTTGTCTTTTTTTTATAGCTAAAGGTCTGAAAAAAAATTTGGGAAGTGTGTTACAATCTGAGGTAGCATAAGCAAATAAAGGCTTCAATAAACAAAGTTTTTTTCTTAACAAGGCTAAATTCAAGGTTATCACACAGGATAGTTGAGAACTTTTGTTGATAAAGATAGCAGATCCTGAGAAAACTAAGCTACTTATTTTTAAGAAGAATTTTGTTTATTTATTGATTGGCTTGATTTGATTTTTCTGCCTCACCTCTCGTCTAGACCCAACCTTGGGTGGCTTACAAAAATTAAAAACTAGTAAACATTAAAATGATAAAGCAATAAATAATAATTATATTGATAATTTACAACTGAAAGATGGGGAGGAGGGAAGCAGGAAGTACGTGGGGAGAAGTGTGGCCTTCTCTTAACCAGATAGCCACCTCCAGAGTGGTGCACTCCAAAGTAGACAGGGCTAAGGATGCAGTACTTTTCCATTCGGGAGCACTGAAGGATCAATTTATCTCTTGTCTTAAAGTTTCCAGATGGTTAACAGATCTACTTTACCAATTAATATTCTTGAAACCTTCTCTACAAAATGACCATGGCTCCATCCACTTTTGGAGTATGGCCATCAACATGTTACAGAAAGCCTAATGTGGGCCTTTGACCACTCAGGTTTAAGACTCAATGTTTGTGTGAATGCTGTTTATTAGGAATTGTTCAGTCATTCCTGGTTAAGGAAAATAGGATCCGAGAGGGTTGGGCAACTATGGCAACTTTAGGACCTGTCAACTTCAACTCAAAGGGCGCAAAATTACCATAGTTGCCAACACCCGGTCTAGAGCATTGCATTAAGTTTAACTTATTGACTTCCGGTTTAGATTGCAGTGGCTGTAGGCACACGAAGAGGCTCTCTCTCTTTGTTACCTGCTTTTCCTCTGCCGGTAGACCCTTAATCGGGTCGAAAAGTCACCCTGGAAGGATGACTACCGATGAGGAGGACTCTCGTTGATTCGGGGGGAGGAGGCAGCTCCTTCCTCAGTCCGAGGCAGCTCCTCAGGGCCGGCAGACAGAAAGATCGGCCAGTAACATGGCCAATTATTTAGCTGCTCCAGCTGAAAGTCAAAAGAACATCTAAGCATTAAGAAACCATCGTGGATGATTCCAGTGAGACTTTTCCCTCTCTCCTTCTGCCTAACTACTCTCCTGTCAAAAGCCTTTTGGAATTACTTCCCTGCTTTGAAAGAGCTGCCTTTGTTTATCTAGGGAAAAGAGCTTTCCATAACAAAGGAAAAAAACTTCTTATTGACTATTTTTACTTTTGGCTACTTGGGGGCCCTGGAAAAATCCTTGTCATAAAACTTTATTATTATATCTTCTAAGCTGGAGAATAGTGTCTTCCTATGTCTTGGACTTACTTTTTTAAAGAGATAAATCTTTATTGTTTGAAAAAAACAACAACAACTCTGTGAGAAGCCGGAAAAGAGACTCCATAGTTCTGACTTTGCTAATCTCATTCTTGATGTCTGGAAGAGACTTTCATAGTTTACTGAGGACATTGTGTGGAGAAATTTCATTGTAACTGTTTTTTGTTTGTGTTACTATTGAAATGGAGAAATCATACAACTCAACTGTAAACTCATACTGGAAAAAAATTTATGAAGCTACTGAGGAAATATGTTCCCAAATAAGAGAGAGAACTGCAGAAATAATAAACAGAATTTTTACTGTGAATTTACAAACTGACCTTCAGACTCTACTTGATCATTCTACAGACCAAAAAGCAACAGAAGAAGAATTAATTTACATATAACCTATTTAGACTTTGGATGACCAAAAAATGATTGTAACTAAACTATCTACAATTGCAAAACTAACAGAAATGGACTTGAAATTACAACTGTTGGAGAATTATGACAACCTTGATAATCAACTATTAATTATAAAATTGGACATGATTGAGTGTTTTATCCAGCAGACAGGAACCAGGCATCAAAAACAGAGGATGGGAGGTCTTTTACTGATCCAAATGATATTACAAGCAATAATGGGAGATCTATTTGCTGAAATAGAGGCTTGTTATGGAAGCCTGCTTGTCGTAGGAAGAAAGCCAGAATAAGACTAAAAAGAGAAACTTAAAATTATATAATGGATTAAAAAGGTTTTGAGAAATATGGACTGATTTAAGGATTAAGATTGAAAATTTGTGATTATTAGAATATATACGTTAAACAGAGTAAGAATGTATTTTTTGAATAATATGTTTATTTGTATGAAAATTATTTCGTAATGGAATGAGAATAAGAATATGAAAGAGGCTTTTAGAAATTCAGATAGCTTTAACAACTAATTGAGTGTGTTAAGTTAGTAAGACGATATTTTGTGTAATAATAGGTGTGTTCTTTTTTTAGATATGATAATTATTTGAATGAGATTTAAATTTTATTTGAAGTAATAAGAGAGATCTGTGATAAAATCAATGGTTTATGAGATTATGAATTAGAATATATCTGGATTAGTATTTTAAAAGGGATACCCGAAGTGATAATACATTTATCTAAGGTTAAATTGGACTATGGTAATTGTAAATTAATAAAGCTCAAAACAGGATTAGGATTTATAGATATGTAATGTAGAAATGGATTATGTTAAATAGGTTATATCATTTGAGGGAAATAGAGAGGGAACATTTAATGTATTTACTTGAGCTATTATATGATTTTGTTTTTGGATGATTGACCACCTAACCACCACGGTATGTCTTGAGCATTCTGTTGTAAAAGTTAAAAAACCAATAAAATTGGTTATAAAAAAAAGTTTAACTTATTGACTCTTTTGTGGGGAATAGAAAAAAGGAAGTCATGATATATGGTTTTGAGCAGAGGTCTCCAAACCTTGGGCTGCAGCCCACTATCATACCAGGCCTTGACCCATTCGGAACTGGGCTATGGAAGCAGTGGGTGAGTATGCTCGAGCGCAGCTCCATTTATGTGAGTAGCATGTGTTTGTGTCTGCCACTCGCAGGTAACCATTCTCTCTCTATTCCCCACCCTACCCCTGGTCTTCAAAACTGGAAAGGTGGGGATTGCTGGTTTTGAGGATTAGAATAAAAATAGCAGATTATAGAGAAAATGTAAGGAATGCTGTAATCATAGAATAAGATATTAACATATTTATACCTATACTGCTGCAAAAGAAAATTGGAAGCCACTTCTTTGCAATCCTTTTTTGTCTTTGATTTCTGAAATTTTGTCATGGCTCTTCCATTTTTTATTTTGCAACCTAAATATTATTTGCTGTTGGATTTTATTCTGTATTTACAATTCTAATTTATTTTTTTTAAAAAAAAATCAGGCTGGGCATATCAACCACAGTTCAGAACTACAGCAAGGTTTGAATTATCTTATTCTACTTTAATTACAGTCCAGTGTTGGATCAACTAATCACAGATTAATTATTAACTTATGGTTAATAAATAATTACAGTATTCCTCCACAAAATGTCCAAGGGTGACTTCAAAACAAAGCTTTTCCTGCAATATCACCTCTGCTGAACCTTGGCAAGCTTTAAGAACAATGACTTATTCAACAAATTATAATTAGCAAGAATCTAGTTTAGCACAATAGGTCATGATTCTATTGTTTTTTGCATCAACACATTTCAATTTCAGGCTTCAATATCTTTTTATAAACCCCTGTCTTTATAAATCAGCCCTATGGAACATCCTGAGATTCCTTTTCTCTATTGAACTGGCATTATCTTCCCCAACTTCAGGTAGTTATTTCACTCAAACTTACTGGAGAACATTTATAGCTCAGGGTTGAAATGAGGGATCCTTGGTGCTCTCTGAGCTTGGATGTTTTCTTGCAGAAGTTTCATTACACAAGCTAGTTAATATCATTAGTATTAGCTGGCACTGATGGTGTTACCTAGTCTGGGTAACGAAATGTTTGCAAGAAAACAAGCAAGTTCTGAGAACACCAAGATCCCCTTCACTCAAACTTGTTTACCTCATTCTTTTAGTGCTGACCATCTCTGGATGGAGCATGAGCTGACCTTTGATAAAACATCAACCAGAGATGGTGACTATTAACTGGAATGCTAAGAAGAATTATTGTAAAGATCAAGCCCACACAGTGAATTTCAAGGACAGTCAGCCATTGTGAATGGGAGTCTTGAAGGAACGAAACCCCCAAAATAATAATCTATTTTTGCAATTTATTCAACAATCCATGGTTGACAGAAATGGAAGGTTCTCCTGATGATCATATCCAGGTGGGGTTTTTTTGTCCTTCGTTATCAATTTTACTGGCTTGTTTACCAAAGCAATGCACTAAGCACATATGTGAAATTTTAGGCAATATCACATCCATTGGATCGCAGTGATAGGAGTTCTTTTCTTGTCACCATTAGTGCAGAACTCTTTTGTTTCACTCTAAGCACATCTGGGACTGGGATTTGGACCAGTTGTGGCTCTGAGTGCCTAAAACAGGGGTCTTCAAACTTGGCCCTTTTATGACTTGTGGACTTCCTCATGCCTGGCTGAGGAATTCTGGGAGTTGAAGTCCACAAGTCATAAAAGGGCCAAGTTTGAAGACCCCTGGCCTAAAACATAGTCTCTATATATGTTGTTGGGATGGGATCTGATCAAGAAAGTAGACAGGTTGATTGAAATATCCTCTATTGGGAAGAGTGAGAAGCAGAAAACATTTAAGGGCTTAAATGCCATCATTACAGGTAGTCCTCAACTTACAACAGTTTGTTTAGCGATCATTTGAAGTTACAACAGCAGTGAAAAAAGTGACTTATGACCAGTTTTTATACTTATGACCGAGGCAGCATCCCCATGGTCATGTGATCAAAATTCAGATATTTGGCAACTGACTCATATTTATGGCGGTTGCAGTGTCCCAGGGTCATGTGATCCCCTTTTGCGACCTTCTGACAAGCAAAGTCAATGGGGAAGAAAGATTCTGTTAACAACCACGTTACTAATTTAATAACTGCAGTGATTCACTTAATAACTGTGGCAAGGAAGGTCATAAAATGGGACAAAACTCACTTAACAAATGTCTCCCTTAGCAACATAAATTTTGGGCTCAGTTGTGGTCCAAAGTCGAGGACTACCTGTATAGTCATCCAGCTGTTTTGAAATAAGAAAAAATTGCAACTGGGCATGAAATTTCCTACCTGTTTTGAATATAGAGAAGTTTTCTGAGGGGACAGAATTCTGTGAAAGTGCCTGGAAAGACTAAGCAGATAAGTTATGCAAGCAACTTGGCAAGAGGGTGTGTCCCAGCATAGCACTTTGGACAGCAGAATAAAAAGTGAAAGAGCAGTTAAACTCAGGAAAACAAAACCTAAATCTTTTTGTCCCAACGTTAAACAATGTAGCCAAATCCGTCAGAAGATCGGACAACACCCATATTGTTTAGCGTGAACGTCAAACTAACTTTTAAAACAAATGTGTGTGTTTATTATGGTATAAACCATAGTTGCTTGTGTGTATTTCGCTTGTTTGCCTCATTCAAATATAAATGTAGAAGGTTTGGAGCACTGAGAGCATTTGATTGGCACGTCCACAAAATGGGTTTTGTGGTGCATACTGCATGGCCAATCACAAAATACTTATTTACCTGCAGGCAAATCCTGGTCCGCAGTTGTTCACTGCTTTATTTTGTAAGAATGTAACAATCCACCTCACAAGGTTGTTGTGGGAAAAAAAGGAGGAGGATGGACTGTTTGCCACCTTATGAGTTACTTATAAAGTAAAAAGGTGGGATAAAATCTAATAAAGGAGACAGAGAGATAGGAGGGAGAGAGAGAGGGAGAGAGAATGTCAGTCAATCAGCCCATCTTTGGGATGTATAGCTCAAATAAAGGGTTAGAAAGATAGACTAAGCTTGAAACTATCAGCTTCTAGAGATGTGCAAATCATTTCAAACGCCTTTTCCCCCTGGGTCAGGGGTTTTCAACTTTTTACCCATTGTACCACTTTTAGGATATGGCAGCATCCAAGTGCCACCAGTCGCCTAGCAAGGTGTCAAAAACTTGATGACCCCCCCCCCAAAAGGAAAAAAGTGATAAAGTACAGGTAGTCCTCAACTTACAACAGTTTGCTTAGTGACTGTTCGAAGTTACAATGGCACTGAAAAAAGTTCCCCCCAAGCCATAGCCGAGCAAGACACCTACCCGCCCAGTGGCACTCTTCCTCCTGTCTGAGGTTTCCATTGTTGTCAGCATTTCTGTTGAGGATTGGCAGTGGGGTGGGGTGGGAGGATATTTGGTTTTTATTCCCGCTGTCTGCTGGGTGGTTGCAGCAGGTTTTGGTCCTTCACATGACCCTGGGACACTGTGATCGTAATAAATATGAATTCAGTTGCCAAGCATTTGAATGTAAATCTCAAGACCCTGGAGATGCTGCAACATTCCAGCTGATCAGCACTTCTTCAGGACTCAGCAGAAGCACCAGGATCAGCGCTGAGCTCCAGCTGGAGCCTGGTGCTGATCCTGGCGCTTCCACTGAGCCCTGACAGCCCCAAAGAAGCGCCGATCAACTGGAAAGCGGCACTGATCCTGATGCTTCCGCTGAGCTCTGAGAGCCCTGCAGCTCCAGCCATCTCTCACTTAGGCTTGTGCGGTGTTGTCACCGGTTCAGCTCATTCCCCTCCCCTGCTACTTTTCTAGGATGGTCGCGTACCATCTGCCAGGTGCCAATGTACCACAGGTGGTACCTGTACCACTGGTTGAAAAGCCCTGCCCTAGGTAGAATAAAACCCAATACTAGTACAACCTATTGCATCATTTCAGAAATGCCCAGTCCTCAGAACTAATTCTAGGATCAAAACAGGACAGTTTGTAGTTGGGAATGCTCAATCATGAAACATTTTGCTCTCTACTCTTGAGCTGCATGTTCACTTTAATATTGCTATGTATTTCTATGTTTGGGGTGTGTGTGCAATGGTTCAGCGATTAAGATGTTGGGCTTGTCAGCTGGAAAACCTGCAGCCCTGGTTTGAGACCTGAGCACCATGTGATCGGATGAGCTCTCATCCTCATCCCAGCTCCTGCCAACCTAGCAGTTCGAAGGCATGCAAATGTGAGTAGATAAATAGGTACCATTTTGTTTGGAAGGCAACAGTGCTCCGTGATGTCATGCTGGCCACATGACCACGGAAATGTTTTCAGATAGTGGTGGCTCAGTGGCCTTGAAACGGAGATGAGTACCTCCCTCTATAGTTGGCAACGCCTAATCGAGTAAAATCCGCAGGGACTCCTTTACTTTTACCTTTACGTATTTCTGCAAACACTAAGGAAGATTGGTGATATTGCACTATTCTTGCTTTTCCCCAACTCAAAACAGAGTAAATGTCACAAACGTTGGGTGTTGCATGTTTCTTTGTTTTGCTTTCAGATATATAGTATTTGCTTAAGGCAATTAAAGCATTTTTAAATTTCTCCTTCCTCCTGTGCCTGTAAAGCAATGGTTCTCAACCTTTTTAATGCTGCGACCCCTAACCGGTCGTAAGTCGAGGACTACTCAACCAGTCGTAAGTCGAGGACTACTCAACTGGTACAGCACCATTTGCAGAATGGGACTTTTGGCGGGCTCAGCAGGGCAAAGACAGTCTGGACAATTCCTATTGGCTTTTGAAAGCCAATAGAATTAGACTCTATTCAAGAGAGTCTATTCTATTGGCTTTCAAAAGCCAGTAGAATAAAAGGGAGTAGCACAGCTAAGGAAAAGGGGAAAAAAATGGCGGATTGCGTTGTTTGGCGACCCCCGTGAAATGGTCGTTCAACCCCAAATGGGGTCCCAACCCACAGGTTGAGAACTACTGCTGTAAAAGGATAGGATTGCAGCACTGATTTTTTTTTTAAAAAAAAAAAACTTGCTGCTTGTAGACCAGGTATGGGCAACCTGTGGGGTAAAGGCAGACATGGCTCCTGCACCTGTATTGGCCTTACCTCCATCCTGAAATCATGATGTCAACAGGCAGTGAAAAATGGTCAGATGTGGCTGGTACAGTTTGGCCCTATTTGTCTCTATGGTTCTTTGAGGGGGGAATGATTTTTTAAAGGGGAAGTGTAGCACATCCTGGAATAGAGGAATACTGGGCAAATGAGCAAAAAGCTACTTCTGCTATTTTTTTATATAAAGAAGTAACTTTGTTTTTCTTCTCATAATAATCTCATAACTCTTTCCCATGAATGGGACAGTGAAATGCTCTTTGAATCCCCCCTATTGACACATTTGATTGAGACATTCAATCAAAAAGAAAGAAAACATTTACTTATTCAAGGATTTCTAAACTGACCTTTATTTGAACTGCTCTGTACATCCAGAACTGTTTCTCACCTATTTAATCCATGCAAATATTGTGTGTTTTAACAAAATGATGGAAAAGGCAAGTCGGGGCCACTAAAACAAAACGATATCAATGAATACATGCTGTAATCATAATTGAACAGTTATTTTAACAGCACACAATTTTAATTTTTTTTTCATGAGAAAACAAGTCTTATTTTGATTAATGGAATTCCCCAGGACTCAGAGTGCATGGCCATTGGCCAAAAATCTAGGCGCAGTCATCCTTAATGTTTGATAAACAAATGCTTGAGCCAACTTTCTTTATCCAATAGCAAAACATGCAGAGACTGAAACCTATAAACCTGGATGATCTTAGAGCCTGCTAATTCTTCATATTTGAGGGATTTTGCACAGTGAAAAGTTAGTGCAAACACGAAAGTATGTGCTTCCCAATTTCTTTGTTTACGTTTATTTTACAGTGCTTGCTTCCTTCTATGCTACCTTTGAAACCAGTAGGTTCCTTCCTTGTTTATTGTAACCCTTTGTAAACATGAAGCAAAAAAAACCTTTAGATTCTACAATATAATTGCAGGCAGATCCTGACCTGATCAACCCTGTGTGTACTTAGTTGTCAAAGTTTCAATTAACCCTTGTGCTTGAAGGGCTGGTCAAACGCAATCAATGAGGATTATACAGCCATTTGTCAGATATGGTATAGTGTTTCCTGCCTGAGCAGGGGGTTGGACTAGATGACCTCCAAGGTCCCTTCCACCACCACCACCACCACCACCACCACCACCATCATCATCATTATTATTATTATTATTATTATTATTATGGATCATCGCACAGTCAGCCAGATATTCAGACTGGATTTGGCATTTTGTCTACCTATCGAGTCCTTACCCAGGACCTGGGATAGGCAGATGTATTATTATTATTATTATTATCGATCATCGCACAGTCAGCCAGATGTTCAGACTGGATTTGGCATTTTGTCTACCTATCGAGTCCTTACCCAGGACCTGGGATAGGCAGATGTGGATGTTTGATGGTATTACAGATATCGTCGCAGGATGGAAGCAGTTCCTAGTAAGGCCGCCTTTTGCAATTGACTAATAGCGAATTTGTCAATGCCAATGGTGTTCAAGTGGTGCTCCAGTTGTTTTGGGATTGCACCCAAGGAGCCTATGACTATTGGTACTACCCTTGCTTGCTTTTGCCACAGTCTTTCTATTTCTATTTGTAGGTCTTTGTATTTTGTTATCTTCTCCAGTTCTTTCTCTTCTATTCTGCTGTCTCCAGGCACTGCCACGTCCACTATCCAGACTTTTTTGTCTTTCTTATCGACAATTGTTAAGTCTGGGGTGTTATGTTGCAGGTGCTTGTCTGTTTGAATTCTGAAGTCCCAGAGCAGTTTAATTTTATCATTTTCTATGACTTTCTCTATTTTATGATCCACCAGTTTTTGCTTACAGGCAAATGATATTTTTTGCAGATCTTCCAATGCACCATTGTTGCTACTTTGTCATGCCGCTGCTTGTAATCAGTCTGTGCAATCTTCTTGCAACAGCTTACCAAGTGGTCCACTGTTTCTTCAGCTTCTTTGCATAGGCGGCACTTACTGTCTGTTGCTGTCTTCTCAATTTTGACTTTGTATGCATTTGTCCTTAAGGCTTGGTCTTGTGCAGCCAGAATTAGTCCCTCGGTCTCTTTCTTCAATTTTCCTGCTCTTAGCCATTGCCAGGTTTTATTATTATCTGCTTTCCCAGCTATTTTTTTCATGTATTGGCCATGTAGTGCTTTGTCTTCCCATGCCTCTATTCTGTTCTTCATTTGGTCTTTCTTGAGGCCAGTTTGGTCTCTCCAGTAGTTAGTAAGCCTTCCTGATATACTAATTTCAGTGCATCTTCATCATTGTTCTTCAGATATTCTTCCAAAGCCATTTTTTCTTCTTCAACCATCTGATGTACTTGTAGCATTCCACGCCCACCTATTTGCCTTGGTAGATAAAGTCTATCAATGTCACTGCGTGGATGAAGGGCATGATTCATTGTCATTATTTTTCTGGTCTGCCTATCCATTGCTTTTAGTTCTGCTTGAGTCCAGTCCACTATTCCAGCTGTGTACCTAATGACTGGGATTGCCCAGGTGTTGATTGCCTTTATGGTATTTCCTCCATTGAGTTTGGACTTTAAGATCTTCTTCACTCTCTTGATGTATTCACCTCTAATCTTTTTCTTGACTTCAGTGTGCTTGATGTTGTCAGCTTGAAGGATACCCAAGTATTTGTAGTACTCTTCCTCATCCAGACTCTTAATGTTATTTTCGTGGGGCATCTTGATTCCTTCAGTTTTCATTATTTTTCCTTGTTTGATAGTAAGTGTGGCACATTTGTCCAAGCCAAACTCCATTACAATATCTTGGCTATATATACGGACAGTGTTGAGCAGCGATTCTATTTCAGATGATGTTTTTCCATACAGCTTCAGATCATCCATGTAAAGGAGGTGGGATAGTCTGCAGATGTTTTTGATGTTTGATAGCCATGTCCTGAGTTATTCAGTATTGTTGACAGAGGAAACAGTGCAATAACAAATAGTAATGGTGATAATGAATCTCCTTGAAATATTCCTCTCTTGATATTAACCTCTCCCAGCCTCTCACCATTGATCTGCAACTGTGTCTTCCATTGTGCCATCGATCTTTGCACAAATTTTCTGATGTTTCTACTGACTCCTGTTATTTCTAGGCACTTTATTATCCAATCATGTGGCAGAGAGTCAAATGCCTTTTTGTAGTCAATCCATGCCACATTCAGGTTGGTCTTCCTTCTCTTGCAGTTTTCCAAGATCATTTTGTCTATTAGGAGTTGATCTTTTGTTCCTCTGCTATTGGGGCGGTTTCCTTTCTGCTCAGGTGGAAAGAGATTGTTTTCAACTAGATGCTGTTGCACTGCATCAGCTACTACACCAGTTAGTAATTTGAAAGTTGTTGGTAAGCAGGTAATTGGCCTGTAGTTACCTGGTGTTGCCCCTTTTGCTGGATTTTTCATTATTAGGTAGGTTTTCCCAGTTGTTAGCCACTTTTCAATTTCTCCTCCTTGTAGTATATTGTTGAACTGTTGGCAATGAGTGGGTGTATAACAGTTAGATGTTTCAACCAAAACCCATGCAGTTCATCTTCACCTGGTGCTGACCAATTTTTGATTTTCTTTGCTCTTTTTTCTACCATTTTTGTTGTTATTACTAGTTCTTTCATTTCAACTTCTGTTTTATTTGCATCCACCTCTTTTAACCAAGCCGCATCCTTGTTGTATTTCTTTGGGTTATCCCATATCTGCTTCCAGAACTGCACTGTTTCTTCCTTGTCAGGTACTGACTGATTCTTGCAGTTTCTCCATTGATGGATTGGTAGAAACGTTTCTGATTGGATTGAAATTGGAGGTTCTGCCTATAGTTTGCAATTCGAGCTTCATATCTACTGATTTTCCTGGCTATAGCTGTTATTTGTTGCTTTATTATTTCCAGTGCTTCCTTGATCTTCCTTGTTTCTAAGTGGTATTTCTTGATTAGGTATTCTTTGGTCTTCTTGTTCTTCAGCTTCTTTTCTTTCATCTGTTCTAGCTTGCTTGCATGTGATCTTAACTTGCTGATCTTATTTTCTAGTCTAACCTTCCATTTTTCTGGTGCACTGTTTGTTTGTTTTTCTTCTTTGTTGATTTTGCATCCCAGGTATTCTGTTATAACTGCAGCTGTGCTGTACATTAGTTGGTTTGTTTCTTGCAGTGAATTGGTGCTTATACTTGCTATTGCAGTATTTGCATCTTTTAATGCTTGTGCTAGCTGTTTCTTTGGAACAAGCTTCAATGCAGGTAGCCTTATTCTGTTGTTTTTGTGCTGTTCTAGATGCTCAGTTATTCTTTGTTTCAATTCTTTTATTTCTTTAGTTAGAGGGTTTTGTTCTTCCTGAGGAGAGGTGCCTGGTTTCCAAATGAGAACAGTTGTATATCTCTGCTGATTCCTTCACTGCCAACTCCCCCTGGTTTGCCTCTACATTCTGAATTACTTCTGGTAAGGCTTTGATTTCTTTGCCCTGGGTAAACCTTTGCAGTTCGTCCAATTCTGTTTCTGTGAATACTTTATTTCGTGTTATAAATCGGCGTTGATCTGCTAGTCTCTGTTCTGTTATTTCTGATTCTGGATGTTGTTCTTTCCAGAACTGGTGCATTCGTTTTAGATATCCTCTTCTTGTTGGACTTGATCTGTAGTAACAGATCATTATTTCTTTGTTTTCCATCACTGTGTATCTGCGACGGGTAAACACCTTTTCTTCCAGTAGTTCTGCAGCTGCTGGCCCTGGTTGCTCAGCCAACAGTCCTGAGTCCTGTAACCCATTTTTCACCAGATATCCAGGAACTCCAATATCTAGTGCGGACCTTGTTAACCCGGGCGACGTCCGAGCCGGTATGGCATTCTGAATTTACGTCTCACCATATTTTTTATGGGAGAGACACTCTTTGTCTGACTCCTCTGATGATGTTCAGACTGGATTTGGCATTTTGTCTACCTATCGAGTCCTTACCCAGGACCTGGGATAGGCAGATGTGGATGTTTGATGGTATTACAGGTATCGTCGCAGAATGGAAGCAGTTCCTAGTAAGGCCACCTTTTGCAATTGACTAATGCAAATTTGTCAATGCCAATGGTGTTCAAGTGGTGCTCCAGTTGTTTTGGGATTGCACCCAAGGAGCCTATGACTATTGGTACTACCCTTGCTTGCTTTTGCCACATTATTATTATTATTATTATTATTATTATTATTATTATTATTATTATTATTATACTTAACACTATTCTCTAAAACATTTTGTTGGTTTTCCCCTTCCATGCTGTAGGGAAATATCTGGGCTCTGGGATAAGTCAAGCATTGTCACTGGAAGAGTGACTGACTCCGAATGATTAAAACATGTCTCTTAAAGTTCAGACCCATGTACCTGGCCAGGATTAGTTTGTTAGCTGCCTAGGTTCATAGCTTTTCCTTCTATAATGCCACCCTTCCATTCTTGAGTAAGTAGAAAACAACACTGCCATAAAATGTGCTACTCCCACACTAATTGTCCCACAAGTTCTTTTTCTAAAAGGCAACTGGACTTTATTGGCTTTTGAAAATGGTTTGCTTCTCATCCAAGAAGTTTCTTCAATTCAGAAGCGAACAAAAACACTAAGAAAGTGCAATTACCTTTTGGGAAAAGCACCTTTGGGACAAACATGACCTGGAGGACTGAGAATATCCATAGACACCTATCACCGATTGTTACTCCATTTCTATTTGGTCTGTTCTGAGTCACTGCTGATTGGCCTCTAGGGTGACACAGATATAGCCAAGATCACCAGTTAGGGCATTATAGCAGAAACGAGGAGAACATCAGTCAGAAATGCTCTCTAATTATGCAGCACTCTAATTATGTGTTAAACTGCACACTGCTGTACTATTCTAGATCATCTTACAACATAAATTGGACAAAAACATCCACCATAAAGAATAACCTACCCACAAACAACATTTTAACATAGTAAATTCAACAACACATCAAAATAAGATCAAGAACAATACCCAACAAATGCCAATGGTGAACAACAATTTCCCAAAGCCCTCCAGAAAAGTTCAGCAGTCGCTCATTTCTGGAAAACCATCACTGAGGAGCCAATCTCAAGAGGACACTGTTCTTTTATGGCAGGGGTGTCAAACTCAATTTCATTGAGGGCCGCATCAGCATTGTGGTTGCCCTTAGGGGGCCAGGTGGGTGTGGCCAGGGTGGGTGCAGCCTACTGGGTGGGTGTGGATGGAGTGGGTGCAGCCTACTGGGTGGGTGTGGCCAGCTCTACATCGTTCATGTCAAGAGTGCCTGCAGGGACCTGGGCAGGAGTGGGATCTGAGGGTCTCTGGAAGAAGGGGGTGGGACCAGGGCAAGCGCCAAGGCATGGTCCACTGGAGGAGCCTCGCTGTTCCTCTCAGGCCATGCAGGGGGGGGGGGCTTATGGAGCTAAGACTGAATGCGTTTCAGCATAGATGGCCACCCCAAAATTGTACATTGGCTCCCAGCTGGCCTGGGCCAGGGCCAAGGCAGAGGGGGCCGTTCCCTCAATGTTTCCAGGATGGCTTCGCAGGCCACATGAAACCATTTCATGGGCCGCATCCAGTCCCCGGGCCTTGTGTTTGACATGTCTGTTTTATGGCATTTATATGTGTTTCATAAGTTTAATGTGATCTTAGTAAACAGTGCCAGTCAACTTAAGATGCTACATTTTGGACCAACAATCTCGGGGCTAGCACAGAAGTACATTCAGAAGACAAATCCCACCTTATTTGGATTCATCCTTAGCCTTTTCATCTCAACCAGATTCTAGCCGTCTCTAGGCATCAGGACAAGATGTCAATAGCATTTCTTAGCATGGCCTGACATGGCAATTATAAAACTGAGTATTATCAGCATGTTAATATTGCAGCCAAACCCTGGGGTAAGGGGTGGGGTGGAGACAAATTGATCGCTGTGGCACCTCACTGTGTCTCCCTTTCCCCCTACCACCCATGGATTCCCTGGGGCAGGGGGAAACCCTCTCAATTTCCATAGATAGTCCAAAAGAAGTTCATGGTTGATGGTATCCGAAGCCACCAAAAGATCTAAAGGGACCAAGAGGGGTGCATTACTCCCATCAGCACTTAACAGTGATTCTAGGTGACCTTTTCCTGCTTAGTGGCACAGATCAAAGTGCCACAGAAGACATAAGAGCAGGACAATCTTCTTGTACTGAATAACTGGCACCTAGCAAGAGATCAAATTCTATATATTATTATATATAGAAGGCTTCGTTCTCCCTCTCTGAGAGGGATGGACGGCTTAAAAATATGAAATATGAATAAAATAGATCAATAAATTATCATTACTTTTCCAAAAGTTACATCAGAAGAGATACGATGGCAATTCTGAGTAATATCTTTTGCTGTTCTGGACCTCTCAGTGTTACGTTGCAACCCCAGTTTGTGCTGACTCAGTGAATATTATCAGCATGAAAGTCTACATCAAAACAAATGCATCATTTGCAAACAGATGTTTCCTAACTCTTCCCTTTCTTTATAAACTTTCTGGAGAAGATTCATGTTTGGAATGGAATAGCGGTGCTGGAAAGAGGGCGGTTAATTTTTTTCCAAATTGTACTGTTTTTCTGATTTAAACTTTTTAAAGTTTAAATAATGTAAAAAAAAAAAATGCTATACAGAGATGTGCCCTCCATTTTTTTTGCATATCTTCTCTGTCTGGAAAAAAAAAAAGAATCTTCCTTCTTCAACTTCATAAGACTTTTCAGGGTTTTTTCAAACTTAGTACATGATTGCAACGTGGCAAGAGTTGTGCTGATGTGGTTGACTTGCTTCCAACACTCTTCCCTTTTCTGCTCCCTGACCTCCTCATCAGAGGAGTTTCCCATGAGATTGACTTAAAATTTGAGAATTTTGGACAACTGCAGATACCAGCAGAAAAAGCTGATAAAGTGTGGAGATTCACAACACGTCCTGTATTTACTTCACAAAGAGGTAAAGGCAAATGTTACATGTCAAAAACCCAAGAGAAGCTCACTGAAATATTTTTTCCCTTGAAAAATAATTGAAAAAAAAAAAGGTTCCTTTTGCATCAAACCGAGGAACAACAGTTGAAAGATTACAGGAGTAAATAATATGTCTATTTCAGACACTATAATGTTTATGAAGTGAGATAAAGGAAATTTGGGTTACCTGAAAGTTGAATACTATGGATATTAAAGATCAATTGGAAATACGTAATTAAAAATGACTTAGGTAAAATTTAATAACAGGACATTGATTGTTTATTGAGATTTATTAAGATACGTATAAGCAAAAAATGTATTTATAAATGCGATAATGAAATTTATACTGAATTTTGATATAATTTGAAATTTATTAGTTTAAATATGAAATAGTAAACTTTAAAGGAAACAGAGAAGAAATTTTTGATGCTGTAAATTTTTGATGCTTTAAGGGAAACAGAGAAGAAATTTTTGATGCTGAAATTTTTGATGCTGAGATATCTACTAAAGACTGTATTATTGAATTATTGTTTAACTCAATTACCACATTGCCTTCTAAATACTTATATGTAAAACTGGATAGAATAAAATATCTTTAAAAAAAAAGAAAGATTACAGGAGGAAACTTTGGCACCACACAAGTTAAAGTACCACACAACATTTAATAAAAATTTGTGAATGACTTTTTTCTAACAGTCAAGAAATAACTGAGGTCAAGAAAATGGAGCAAGGGGATAAAGTTCTACTGTTTTTCTAATATCATCGATATTATGGGTCAAAACTGAACAGAAATATATTTTGTGGCTGTGAAAGGAGTGTAAACAAACTTTCCAATCTGAAATGTTTATTTCCACGGGTTATCAGTTTGCCTTGAACTCTTTTAAAGATTGCTTCTTGTGAAAAACAAGCATATTGAAGTTGTGGTCAACTCTGAATTTCCTAAACAAACACATTTTAATTTTAGAACTGAAGACTTTGCATTAAAGAGCTTCCTATTTTATAGAAAAACAGCTTTAGAGAGTCAGCAGTTGTTTCCAACTACGCCATCTACTGGCAAAAGAAAGGAACTTTGTAACAGCTAAATATTTCAAAATACAGGTAGTCCTCAGCTTACAACAGTTTGTTTTTATTTATTTTTTTATTATTTTTTATTTTTTATTATAAATTTTTACAATTTTACAGTAAGAACCCCTTCCCCAATCCCTCCCAACCCACCCCAAAACCCTCCCCCATTCTTCCCAGAGCTGAATACAGGGTTAACTAGAACTTAAAGGAAAAAACTTTTGAACCCAAATAAACCTTAAACAAATATAATTACATTCAATAAACAAATAATTAAATACTTTAACTCCATTATATATAAAAAACAGAAAGAGAAAAAGAAGAAAATAAAAAAATAAAAAAATGATAGTAATAATAAAAAAAAACAAAAAACAAAACTATTCTACACTTCTAAATAATATCTTAAACTAAGTATAAATTATTCAAAAACTAAATGATATTTTCTTATATCATACTTATATTGTATAAAATTTATCCATCTTTTCCACACCAAGAAGTACTTCTCTTGCGATTGATCTTTCAAGAAAGCCGAAATCTTTGCCATTTCAGCTAAGTAAGAGACTTTAAAAAACCATTCTTGCGAAGTAGGCAAAGATTCCGTCTTCCAATATTGCCCTATTAACAACCTTGCTGCTGTAATTAAATTTAACATTAAAATAATCTCTCTATAATTAAGTTTAACGTTAAAATAATCTCTTTGTCATCACAATCAAAAACAATACCCTCATATAAGCTTTACTTACATCCCATACCATTGCCATTGAAGTTCCTTTATGCATATTTAAAACAAAATATTCCTTTAAATACTCTTTAAGTTTCTGAACATTCATTTCTTGTCTAAATAAATTTTCATTCAACCTCCAAGATCTCCTCTCCTCTTTTTCAGTAACCATTTCCATCCACACTGGGCTGTGATCTGTCAGTGTCCTTAAAAGTATCTTTACATTCTTTACCCTAAAATATAAGTCCATTGTAACCAAAAAAAAAAAAAAAGTCAATTCTTGAAAAGCCTTAAGTAATTTAACCATCTCCATCATCCAGTAGCCTAGGAAAGACTGCTTGAAGATCTGCCATTGAGGATTGCAACCGAAGATCTCTTAAATCTTACTCCTCCCACAGGCTCAGAAACAAATTTTATAGGACTTCTTTAACCTCTTTCTTCTGTTGTTCCTTTTCTTTACGTCTATATGCAGCCCGAGTCATTCTCTGCTCTTTCATCTCAGCATGCTGAAACCACTCAGCCTGTAGTTTTCCAACTTTCAACAATACAGCTTCTTCAGACTGCTGTTCTGCCTCCTTCTCAACCAATACTTTTAACATTATAGGTGGTGATGAGCGTGCTCCCAGGACCAAAGTATAAAACTCCTTTGCTTTAGAAACAGTATTAAGTCTATAACGTGTCCCCGCATGGCTCACCACTATTCCAATCGGAATATCCCATCTAAATGGCATCTGCCTCTTTTTAAGTTCATCTGCTAAAAAGCAAACTCTTTTCTTCTTCTTAAAATTTTAGATGGGATCTCCTTTAAAATTATAACATCTTGTGCAGCAATCTGAAACCTCTTGTTATAAAAAGCTTGTATAATTTCATTACGCAGAGATCTTTTTCCAAAATAAATTACCACATCTCTTGGCAGATTTCTTTGCTTTGCAATCCAAGAATTGACTCTAAATATTTTTTCAATTTTTCTAAATATTTCCTCTTTTTCTCTATCCAGAATCACAGCAAAATCATTTGCTGCCATCTCTCTCAAATCTTGTTGCATATTCTCTCTCAGACCCGATTCTTAAAGCAAGTTCCATCTCTCTATATTGAAACATGACAATCTCCTCTTGTAAATTTTCCATCTTATTTTCCATTCCTTCAAATTTCTCCTCCAACACCTCCACTTTATCTGCAACTCCTTTAACACGAAAATCCAATTTTTCAACCACAGAAGCAAGTCCTTTTAAAGCCAAAACTATATCTTGCCTCAAAATACTATTATTCTCCATTAAAAGCTCTTTCACTTCACCTCTGATTTGAGATATAACATTTCCCATTATATCTTGCAAGTCTTTTACCATTATTGGTTGCATAGGAAGAGAAGATGGTGGTATGGCTTTAGGTTGTTGTGCTGGTAACATCGCTGGAGAAGAAGCCACCTTAAATGCTGTAGAAGTTACTTGGCGTTTTGGAGCCATCTTTTTTTTTTTAAATTTTCTTCTTTCCTCCTTCTTGAAAAATACAGAAAAAAAAATCCCTTAAAAAAACAAAAAAAAGATAAACAAAAAAGAGGGAAAATATTCCCTAAAACCCAAATCCTCCTTCAAAAAATCATTATAAAAAAGAAAAGTAAAAAAGAAGTAGTTAAGTAACCAAGTCCGTTCTGTTCCCTTAAGAAAAAGGGAAAACCTCCAATCGCCATTTTACTTTCCCTCTCAACAAAATAAAAAATAAAAATAAATCTTTAAAATTAAAGTCCAAATAAAATCACAAGATAAAATCCTCTGTTCAGCTCTGTCCGCTTTTTAAATAACTCACCAGTTCTCTTTAATCGCGGAGGTGGGAGCGGCGTCTTGCTTTGTCCCCAACAGCGGGAGACAAAGACAGCTGAGAAGCAGAGACATCCTGAACTCCGTGGGAGCACTCTTTTCACTCCCTCCCCCAAATCTTTTGGGGATTTCAGAGGCTCTACTACTATTCAGGATGATACTCCCCTCTCTCCCTTTGCCCGGGAAGGAGGTTTCAAACCGCGGAACAGCTGATGCCTGTTGTTCTCAGCGGTTTTAACGCTTACTCAGGAGGACGGCTACAAAGTAGCCGCCATCGCCAGCGCAAACCACCGGAAGCTCCAGCACAACAGTTTGTTTTAGTTCAAAGTTATAACAGCACTGAAAAAAGCGACTTGGAGAAGCCAGATTCATTTAACAACCAGGTTACTAACTTATCAGTGGCAGGGATTCACTTAACAACTGTGGCAAGAAAGAGCACCAAATGGGGCAGAACTCACTTAACAAATGTTTCATTTAACAACAGAATGTTGGGCTCAGTTGTGGTCATAAATGGAGGACTACCTGTACTTTGTACTATAGCATAATTAATACCCTCTAGCTGTGCTGGACTACCATTCATGGTGTCTTCTGATTATACTGGTTGTGGATAATGAGAATAATACTGCAGTGTGCCTATAAGTGTGATGTTTCCCTTGAATGATTCCCCAGATACCTCCTCAGATGTCGGGGGAGGATGAACCAATTCCTGGTACATCAGGAACTGAGTTGATTGAAGGCTCTGAACAGCCAATCTGGAAGGGATTTGGCTGAAGCTCCAGCTGGGGAAAACCTGCAGCAGCAGACGGCCAGCAACAAGGAGGAGGAACTGCCTTCTGCATTTGATCCAAGAACATATAGGGCAGAGAAAAGACAGGAGCAGAGAAGGTCAGCCAGACTACTCGAGAGAAGAGGGCCCCAGCTATTTTGATGGGCTGCACCAGAAGCCGGCTATTTATCACAGCAGACAGATGGAGGCATTGCTGGAACAATGTGTTTGTTTTCTAGCTGTGTGTTTGGTCATTGTGATTCCTGCTTCACTCTCGATTGACATTCTGTTTAGAATTGAATCATGCCTTGGAGACTCTGAATTTTCTTGCCTCATAATCTCTCTTCTATGTGAATTTAAGTTTTGCCTGATGGGTTTAAGTTTGTATGGTGGAGTTATTTTGTTTGAGCAACTTTCAAATGTCTTGTGGACTATTGGGCCATTGCTCTGTGGACTAACTTTGGTCTGCTTGTGGCTGGACTTGTTTGGGACCATTCTGGATTTTGATGAAGGGAATTGCTGGGGAATATTAATAAACTCACTAAACCACAGTTATGTGTTTGTGTGAATGGGGCAGCACAATAAGGTACAAAACTGGCAAACATGTTAGACTGGGTTTGCATATCATGCTAAACTATTGTTTATTTAAACATGATTTATTAAATGAAAGTTAGATACTTTTACCATTTTGACAAGCCATAAATCATAGTTTACAAGAAACAATTGCTGGTTTCACACAACATGCCAAGAAAATCCCAACAAACAGTTATATATGTTAATGTTGTATGAACTCAGTGTTACCCTGAATTAGGAATTAATAGAAAGCAAAATCTTTAGGGAGGGAATACTTTTATTTATTTAGCCAGCTAATTGATATCCTTTCTTTGCACATATAAAATGCTTGATTTACCCAAATTTATGCAATAGCTGCTAATTATGGTAAGGAGCAGGAGTATAAACTATGCAGAATAACAGACATTAATAACTGACTTATGAAGAATATCCATTCTTGCACAGATAAGCTGATTCACATATATAGGTCGGCTACAATCATACATTAAATCATAAAATAATTTGACTGGTTATAGTTTAGCAGTTTGTATAAACCCAGCCATTTGTGATTTTATATAAAAATTGTGGCTAAGCACAAAACCTTGTATGAGTCAGAGTTTTGGCCTTGATCCTCAAGTCACGAGAACTACAAGTGGACTTCTGAGTGTCTCAGATATTTCAGTCGCCCTAGCTTCTTTTTAAGGCTACATTAATAACTCTATTTTGAATAATACGTTTCCTTTACCATTGAGCACTCAATCAAACATAGGAACTGGAGCCTCTGTCACTAAGTAATGTGGTTATTAAGTGAGTCACACTCGATTTTACAGTGGGTTTTTTTGTGATGATTGATAAGTGAATCAAATGGTTTTTAGGTAAATCTGGCTATTCCTATTGATGTTGCTTGCCAGAAGCCCCATGGGAAGGTCCCAGATGGTGATCACATAATCCTGGTTCACTATAACCATTGTAATTACATGCCACTTGTCAAGACTCAAATTAAGATCAAAGTAAGTCAAGAGCCGTGGGGGTGCAGTGGTTAGAATGCAGTACTACAGGCTACTTCTGCTGACTGCTGGTTGCCAGCAGTTCGATTCTCACTGGCTCAAGTTTGACTCAACCATCCATCCTTCCAAGGATCCAGATTGTTGGGGGCAATATGCTGACTCTGTAAACCGCTTAGAGAGGGCTGTAAAGCACTGTGAAATGGTATGTAAGTCTAAATGCTATTGCTATTTTTCAGCATCATTGTAATTTCAAAGCAGTCATTAATGAGTAGTCTTAAGACAAGGATTACCTGCCCTAGAAACCAAAGGATCACTGACTTAGGCCAGAGCAGAAGCATCATTAGGTAATCAGTTAGTAAGCATGAACCTATAATATAGGCCTCTTCCCAGGTAAGGAATTCCATATTCATGTATATAATTTCATGATTTCTATTTCAATTTGGAAATTAAGTTACGGACCATTCTCCGGTTTCATCAGGCAATGCTTTGCTCCTCACTTCTCCTCTTTTTGGGAGAAGGGAAAGGATTAATGTAATTTATATTTTGCCATAAGACTAATTGCTTAGCAAATAACTGGTTGGCCATTGGCTAACCCTTAAATTGCTATGAATCCTACTTTCTTCTCAGTAAATATGCCTAGATTGTTCAACCAAAGAACCGATCGTTGTCGCCTAAAAAAAAGTGATGGACCAAAGTATTTGCTTTTGCAACTGACTATGGATATCATATAAAGCCCTTATTATATGGGACTGAGAATAGTGCCCACTTGCAATATCTTTATACAGCAATACAAAAGTTTGAAAAACCTGCACAAAGACAACTCTTGGATCAATATGTAATCCAATAGAAGGAAGGTATACACAACATCTGCAGCTTCTAGGAGGGCTGCCAAATCCTATAAGGAGCAAACTGCTTGCATTAGTCTTGACATAAAAAAATGATTTGCAGACAACTGACACAGAAACACAGCCCATTTTCCTCAGTGCATTGACCCCTAGAGTCTTCAACATGGTGCTTGCAGAGACCTTTCTTGACACTGTCCAGTTCCCAGCCACCCGATAAGTTTTTTTAAAATCATATTAATGTTTCTCAATCTTGGCAACTTTAAGATGTGTGAATTCCCCAATCAGCCATATTCTCAGGGCACTGGAAGAATGTGTACCAAGGCCCCACTCCTGTCCCACTGAAACTGAAAAGCTACTTGTCATCAATCTTCAAGACCCTTAGTGCCATCAATGATGAAAAGCCCAGACAACCATCTACAGCGGTTGTGCTCCATTCTGGTTATCATCAGAGGCCAGAGGTCACCATGGCTCTGCAAGATACGAATTCTAGCACTCCTGGCCTAGACTGCATTCCTGCCTCAGACCTACTGACCTGGCACCAACCCTTGCTAGTGACTTACTTCAAATTGCTGCTAGCGGTTAGAAATCCATCTGAATAGCTAATATGCTCTTGAGTGGTGTTTCTGCCAAAGATTGAGAATCCATCTACTTTTATACATGATTGGCACTTACTGGAAAATTTGCTAACTTGCCCAGGAAACAGCTTCTGAAAGACTGATTATAGAAGGATCAAACCAAATTTGGCAGCTGTTTCTCCCATAAGCAAGTGCTGTTGCTATTATTTTGCACACATACTTAGACCCACTCTGAATTCCAAATGTGTGTCATCTCCAAAAAGGTTTGGAATCCAGTATTTCATATATATATATTTCCATGCATGCAAAGCAAGTGCTGCAACAATTGACATTATTTAGAAATCAGGTACAGCAGAGTATGCTAGTACAAGGGTTGATAATGTAGTATGGACAAGAACCAAGACAATTATCAGAACGGAGTCTTTTGACCCCATCCCCAAATCGAAGTTTTAAAATTTCCCAACTCTCATGAGGCTTCCAAATCTCATTTGATGTCAATTACTTTTTGTGAGATCATGCCTGGAGAGAGGCAAGAAGACTTCAAGTGACCTGTGCTATTTTGCAAATGCCATGGTATCCATTGCTACAGGTGTGGAACACAATGAATGAGCTCACCTGTCATGCTAGGTCATCATTTAGCTATCATTGGCTGGGTTCACAAAAAACACTCAGCCAAACCTAAATAAACTACATTATGGTTTAGAATGACCCCTAAATTTGCTTGGACCTTGGGCCATTTAGTTTAGGTTTGCCAACGCAGACATGAAAACATGACATTAGCCCTGTTGGATCAAGCCTAAAGCCATTTTCATTGATCTACAACCCCCCCCCACCTCCAGATGTGAGTTCAGAGGAGGAAGGCATTGCATTCTTATTGCATTCTTTGACCAAGTGACAAAATTAGTGGATCAGAGGAATGCTGTGGATATAATTTACTTGGACTTCAGTAAAGCATTTGATACAGTAGATCACAACCTACTACTTGATAAGATAGAAAAATGTGGGTTAGACAGCATCATCACCAGATGGATTCATAGCTGGCTGACCAACCGTACTCAGCATGTGTCCTCAATGGAACTGCATCTACATGGAGGGAAGTGTGTAGTGGGATGCCCCAGGGCTCTGTTCTGGGCCCAGTGCTCTTCAACATCTTCATCAACGATTTGGACGAGGGGATAGATGGGGAACTCATCAGATTTGCAGACACCAAGCTGGCAGGAATAGCCAACACTCCAGAAGACAGGCTTAGGATACAGGAGGATCTGGACAAACTTAAACACTGGGCGCTATCTAACAAAATGAAGTTCAACAGTGAAAAAAGTAAGGTTCTACATTTAGGCAAGAAAAACCAAATATACAGATATAGTATAGGAGGTACCTTGCTCAATAGTAGTAACTGTGAGGGGAATCTCGAAGTCCTAGTGGGCAATCACTTAAATATGAGCCAGCAATGTGCTGCAGCTGCCAAAAAAAGCCAACTGTGCTAGGCTGCATTAACAGAGGGATAGAATCAAGATCACGTGAAGTATTAATACCATTTTACAATGCCTTGGTAAAGCCACACTTGGAATACTGCATCCGGTTTTGGTCACCATGACGTAAAAAAGATGTTGAGACTCTAGAAAGAGTACAGAGAAGAGCAACAAAGTTGATTAGGGGACTGGAGGCTAAAACATATAAAGAATGGTTGCTGGAATTGGGTATGTCTAGTTTAATGAAGAGAAGGACAAGGGGAGACATGATAGCAGTGTTCCAATCCCTTAGGGGCTGCCACAAAGAAGAGGGAGTCAAGCTATTTTCCAAAGCGCCTGAATGCAGGACAAGAAGCAACGGATGGAAACTAATCAAAGAGAGAAGCAACCTAGAACTAAGGAGAAGCTTTTTGACAGTTAGAACAGTTAATCAGTGGAACAGCCTGCCTCCAGAAGCGGTGAATGCTCCAACATTGGAAATTTTTAAGAAGAGACTGGAGAGCCATTTGTCCAAAATGGTATAGGGTTTCCTACCTGAGCAGGGAGTTGGACTTGATGACCTCCAAGGTCCCTTCCAACTTTATTATTATTATGAGTTTGAGTCTCCAGAGGAAAGTGTGTAGCTGTGTATTGGTCAGGATCGGGGCTCAGAGAGTGCTGGCCAGATGGAGCAGCCTTAGCTGGGTCTATCAGTGATCAGAGTGATAGGATAAGGCTGAATAAGTTGGCCAGGAGGCAACTGCTTCCCATTAGTAATTAGAAGATGGTGGAGTCCATACTTCCTCCTGCTGGAAGGACATCTAGAGGAGAGATGAGACAGGTGCAACACCAGTTAGCTAGGCTACTCATGAGGAGGTAACCTCACCCCTCATGAAAGGCTGCACCGGGTATTGTCTACTTAATCTTACTCTGAGGACTTGAGTATTGCTGGAGCAACGTGCCCAGTTCTGTGCTTTGTGTGCTTGTGCTGTTATGTTTGAATTGTGGATTGCTTTCCTGGACTTTGTGTGTGCCTCTTGGACTCAGTTACCCAGTGGCTCTTGCTGTGCTGAGCTTGGAATCCGGATTCCTACAATGGGGATGCTTTCTAAGCACCTGTCTGAGGAGTTTGAATAAACACTTGTAGAACTCTTGCTTATGGGGGGGGAGGAGGGCACCACACCCATTTAGTAATATTCAACTCATAGTAGTCCATTAGAAGCTCCAGCAAGCCCAGAGATTATAGCAGCCTCCTGTCCCAATGTTGTTCTTATGAATCTGGTAGATACTCCATTGCACCCACTAAGATCCAGGGGTGTCAAACTTGCGATGTCATGTGATGTGTCATGACACATCACACCTTTTTTTCCATTGCTGGCAATGGGGTGGGTGTGGTTTCGCCATGAGGCATCCAGCCCGTGGGCCGGCAGTTTGACACCCCTGTGTGACTAAGCTATTAATGACCACAGACATTGCTGTTCTCTAGGAATATGTCTAGTCTTCTTTAGAAGCCACCTAAATGAGAATGAATAGTATGTTTCTATAGCTACAGGCCACTTTGTTTCCCCAGAGATGCTGGGAATTAAAAGATATGCAAAATGTCCCTGGGTTACAAAGATCCAGCCCTAAAATAATCTTTTTTAAAATGGATCACTTCCAATAGGATGGATAAGGTAATAACAGAACACTTCCAGTGAGCTTTTATTACCAAGAATGGATTATTTTGCATACTTCTAGAGATGGAATGAATTTGGATCCTTCTGCATTCAAAACATATCCTTTAACAATGAACTATGTCCTCTCTACTTTTTTTGGGGAGGGGTGGGGAAGCAGTAACATTTGCAGCAATATATAATTATGCCAAATTGAAGGCCATTTGGCATTCTGATGGATCCACTGGCATTCTGCTATAGGATACAAATATGCAATGATGTCATGTATGTGGCATCCCTTTGCTTCATTCCTCATGAATACCCATAGGGAGAAGAAACTCTTCTTGTATGTAGAAATTCAGTGTAGGAAATCAAGGTTAGGAATGACTAGTTTTTTCACTGTTCTACTTGAAGAAACTTTTATATAAAACTATATTCAGAGAACATTTTTGTCTTGTAAGTCTGCAGGGGTACGGATTATTTAGCCACCTTTTTCTACTGCCTCCACTAAGACCAGATTTATTTCCTTGCAAATACACTTAGAATTGGATTCTGGAGATTACACAAGACTTTTCTCCATAAATCATGGGTCACAGAAGATGTAAGGGACAGCATGTACTGGAAATTCTCTAGCGATGTCTTCAAATCAGCAGCATGAATTGCTTTTCTAGAGACTGATTTATTTCTATTCACAAGTTTTCATTCAGCCACTTGAAATAGCTGTCTCTGGTGTGAAGTCCTGCAGAAAAATTAAGTGGCCAAATGGTGAAGAGCATGCAGCCATGAAAACAGTCTTCAAAGTGATCAATAGTGACGTCCACACCTGCTTTCTCTAACCGCTTGGCATACATGAGACCATCATCTCTCAGAATATCGATCTCACAAGTCATAATATAACTTTTGGGCTGCAGGCGTAAAAGTTCTTTTTCAGCCAGAAGCGGAACCGCATGGACATCTAATAAGGCAGGAATATTCTGGATGATTTCAGATTTCCCTACGGTATGAATTACTGGCTTGTAATCCTTCCTGAATCTTGAAGGCAGGAGAAAAGTCCAGTCTAGTCGGTCTCTGAAGGTATTAGCCTCGCTCACATCCAGAGATGTATGATTGTTCATCAACATGGGCTGGACAAAATCATAACTTCCATTGAAATATTCTATCCAGAACTCCACCATCACTGAGCGTGACAGGATCGGGCTGAGTTTGTTCTGTTGGTATGAAGGAGTATTAAAATCAAAAGGCTGAAGGACAGGATAGATTAGGGCCTGAAGCTTAAATCTATTGGTCATGTTCTCCTCTTGACTTATCTGTAGAAAGAAGAGAGAAAAAGGGGAGTGATACAGTCAAACAATCCATGACTATAGACCCCAAACATACTGACCCATAGTTTATTTTGATCAAGTTTGTTGGAAAATCCAGTGGAATGGCTTCTTCAGAAGTTGTGGGTGCTCTGTCACTGGAAGTTTTTAAGAAGAGATTAGAAAGACATTTGTCTGAAATGGTATAGGGCCTCCTGCCTGAGCAGGGGATTGGACTAGAAGACCTCCAAGGTCCCTTCTAATCATGTTATGCTGTAATTCTGCATTCTATTCCAAGAGTGACTCTGATTAGACAGATCACAAATTGGCCAACTTTAAGTTCAAAGAAGGTTATTACTTTACTTGAATGACATATAATTTAATATATAATTATGTATAATAACATACTTTCCTATGCTTGCAATATTTCACAATTAAGTAAACAAACCTAAAGTTATGTCAAGGAAAGAATGGAGAGGATTGCAGTTAAGTAGTCTTATATTATCCTGATTAGTCTCACAAATAATCTGCTAGGACAGCCTATCTCTTCAATCTATAAGGATAATTATTATGCCTGATTAGGTACTCAGTGCCTGGGAACAGGCCCAACATTATGCACGGAGCAGCAACAGCATATGAAGAAATCCACTGGGGTTCAAATCATTGCCACTTAGATTGGTCATATCAATTAGAGGCACTTGGAAGTGAAATAAATTGTCATCCAGTTAGTAATGTTCCATTTTGAACACTATAAATCAATCAAAATAATTTCTCCACTTACTATTGAATCTGAAAGAATCCTGCAATATGTGATTAAAACACCACCTGTAGCCTAAACTCAATGCTGTAGGCTTTTCCCACACACCTCCTGTATTGCAGCAAACAGCTTTTGTCTGGGAGCATATATTTTCTTTTACTGAATAAATCTCACTTTATTAGGTGGGTTTTACACAATACACTAACCGAAAACAAAGATCACATTACAGATTAGTGGGAAGCATAGACTAAGGAGTTAAGATGTATAGTGTGAAACTGATAACTTGGGGTGTGGAACTGTTAACTGGAAACTTTTTGTAATCTCAGTGTGTTGCACAGCTTACGTTTGGGTGGCAAATTGTCATAATGGCCTGGAAAAGGACTTCCAGTTCTGGGTTGCGGCACTTCTAGTCGTACGAAGAGACTTGTCTCCTCGTTGGCTAGCCTCCCTCCGTTGGCAGACCCTTATATGGGTCTAAAGTCGCCCTGGAGGATGTGACTTCCGTCGAAGAGGCTTCGCTTGGCTGCGGAGGAGCGGCAGCTCCTCCAGCTGTCCGGGCCAACTCTGAGGACCGATGGAGAAGAAGATCGGCCAGTAAAATGGTCAATCACTCAGCCGCTAGTAACTGCTAGCTGCTAGTAACCTCAGCCGCTAGTCAAAGAACAGCTAAGCTTAAAAACCCACCGTGGTGAATCCAGGTGAGATCTTTTTTTTCCTCCTCTCTTTATGCCTTTTTGCTTTTTTTTTTTTTTTTGCCTGTAAGAGCCCTCTTGGAACTATTTCCCTGACTTGGAAAGGCAGCTTCTATATTTGGAAAGAAAGCCAAACAAAATAATAGAACAAAACTTCAAACATTATATTTTTTTATATAAGTTTTGGGGTACTGGAAAAAAGTTTTTTTTTCTTCTAAGAATCCTGTTATCAATCTAAGCTGATTTGTTTTTTCTTTTAGTATTTCCTCCTCCACCTTTTCCTGAAAAAATAGGAAAAAAAGGGGGGGGGGAAGAAACAAAATGACTTTTGAAAAAGATTTCTTAGCTTACCGAGGACATCTGCTGGTTAAAAGCTAATATTGTATTTAAACTGTTCTTCAAGAGACAGATAACTTGATGCAGCTGAACAATTTTTAAAATGGAGTTGCACTCACATTTAAATTGTAAACTTATTCTGGAAAAGATCTATGAAGCTCAAGAAGAAATATGTGCTACAATAAAAGAGCTTACTATAGAATTAAGAGCCAGAATTTCTCCTTCAAACTTCAAAATTAACTTTCAGACCACACCTGCTTCTTCTACAAAACAGATTACGCAAGAAGAGGACTTGATTGCGAATAAAGAGAAATTGATTTTGCCTTATAAGCAAGTTATTTATGGTGTGAGGACCAGAAAAAGCAAAGACTGAGACTTGAAAGATTAGAGCAACGAGACTTTATGGTTAAGAGAGTAGGAGGAGCAATGCAGAGGCCAAGATGGTTCTCACTGATTCAAATGACACTATAAGCAACAAAGAGAGAATTATCAGCTGGAAGAGAAGCTTTGTATAACCTACTTGGTATAAGAAGAAACCTAGAATCAGACTCAAAAAAAGTTAAAGTTTTATGTAATGGATTAAAGGCAACCTAGAATTATGGATTGATTTAAGGACTAAGATTATTATGAGTTAGATGTAAGGGAAATGGGTGATTAATGGAAGATATACAAAGTTTATCTATATAAAAACTATTATTTCTAATAAGATGATTTATTTGTTTGATGCTCAATGAATTGAAATAATTTAAGGTTTGATGTTATTTTATTAGCTTAAAGAGATTGACTGATGGATTAGATAGCTTTAGGTGTTGAGTTAATTTAATAAGATGACTTGATTGTTTGATAACACAGATCTTATTAGTTATGACAATTACTGGATGTAATTTGAATTTTGTTTAATAGATTGAAATGATCTAAGGTCTGATTTTTTTTCTGTTAGTTTAAAGAGATTGATTAATTCAAGGACTAGATATCTATAGGATATTAATATGTTATTTTAAGTAAGGGACATTAGTGGAGGAAGCATTGAATAAGATTTATGATAAAATTAAGAAACTAGATTATATATGGAAAGGATACCCAAATTGATAATGTTTGTACTTAAAGTTAATTTGATTATGAAAGTGTAAATTTTTAACTTTTAAAGCTTTAAAAACAGGTATATAAATTAGGTTATTTAAGGGAAAAAGAGAGGGAATATTAGATGTATTGACTGAATTATGTATATATGTTTTGTCTTTGGATGTTTGACTACCCTAACACCACGGTGTGTCTTGAGCATTTTGTTTGAAAAATTAAAAAAACAATAAAATTTCTTCCAAAATAATAATAATAATGGCCTGGAAAAGAGGAAATGTATAGTCCAATACAGCCCCTTGCTCAAGCAGGAGAACATATATTTCTTTGTTCTAGATAGAAAGTTCATAGTAGTAAAAGGGATATGTGTAGTGGGATTTCTGTCATAAGTCATGATGGCCATAAGTCAAGGTACCCATGAGACCAGACCTGATTTTATGACTTTTCGTGTGGTAGTTGTAAAACAAATCCATTACTCCTATAGGTGATGGTTGTTTAATTATTTTTTTGCCAGAAACAAATCATTATTTTAATGGAGTGTGTGAACTCAAGCAATGAGAGAACCCTTGCACTTTTACTGCTTCCTTGGAAGAAGGGTCTTACAGAGCACATTTTATGACATCTACACTACAAAAAGAACTGCCAATAAAATAGACTGAGAAGCTAGACTTCTGTGAAGGGGAGATGAAACTGCTTTTAGCCTCTTAACTAAAAAGGAAGGAAGAATGACACAATGGTTTTATTCGGTTAAACGTGCATTATTCCAAAGGCTGATTTCTCTTGTAGCTGTGACATTCATAACTTTTGTTGATCTCAAGATAGCATAGGGGCCTTTTTTATACAAGCTAAGCTACTTTTAGAAACACACCCACACACATTACAGAAACACATCCACGCCCACCCACCCACATGCATTCTTTTTTGGCAAGATTTCAGAAATGGCTTGCCCTTGCTTTCTTCTTCCTTAAGCTGAGAAAGAGGGACTGGACCAAAGTTCATGCCTAAAGTGGGACTAGAACTCAAAGTCTCCCAGTTTCTAATCTGGTGCCTAAATGACTACCTAAAACTGGCTCTCTAATATCTATGTACAGTATTTATGTATCTATGTCATCCATCCATCCATCCATCCATCCATCCATCCATCCATCCATCCATCCATCCATCCATCCTCTATCCTGGCTTTTCAGAAATTGACCCCTTCTCCATTTCCAATCCTTTCCATCGGAGCAGTGAAGAACTGACCATTAAAACCTTCCCATACAAAGTGAATGCGTCTTCGCTGGCAATCCTGGCAACTTCTGAACAGGTGAGGATGGATTTATGTATAGGTCACTCAGAACATTTCTTACCTCTTGGCACACAGCAGCAGCCAAGTTGCCTCCTGCGCTATCACCAGAAATTGCTATTCTGGTGGGATCAACAGAATATTGAGCTAGGACATCTGGCAGCAGAAAATGTTTGCTGGCTCGGAGGACATCATCAAACTGTGCCGGGAAGTGGAAATCTGGCACTAACCTGTAACTGCAAAGAAAAGGATTTTGTATTAAGACAAGCCAGGGTTTATAAGTCATGATGGATTGCTAAAATGAGAGTCAAAATGACCAATTACAGAATGCAGTTATCAGCAACAGAGGAAAGAAATAAACAGGAGGGAGTGGTTGGGACATAGTTAGAAAGAATAGTGTCATGGAGAATATTTTGCAATATTTTGCACACAGGAAAAAAGGATGTCCTGCTTGTTATCCATGTCATGAGTTGCTGATTTTACTGTCCAAAATACACAGAAAAATAAAGTGATTGTTATCTTAGAGCAGTGCTTTTCAAGTATGATAACTTTAACATGAGTGGAGTTCAACTCCAGAATTCCCCAGCCAGCATGCATCTTAAAAGTTGCCAAAATTGAAAAAACTTGTCTTAGAATCTACTTCTGCTCTTGTGAAGATACCTAAAAGCGAACAGCTAGGAAATGGCCACAGCCTTTCCCAGCTATGAAATACAACTGTCATCATTTCTGGTTATTGGCCATATGGCTAGGGATGGCTGACATTATAATCTAACAATTTCTGAAGATTCTTGGGTGGGAAGAATTGCATGAGTGCTAGCTTAGTAAAAGCTCCCACTTGCTTGGCCCATATGTTATGCAGTCTGTGTTAGCCCCAAGCATCTATGGAAGCTTGTTCTCCAAAATTAATGACATTGTCTTATGGGAAGAACAAAATTTTCATCAGCACTAATGGCAGGAGAACGGGTATTTTTTTAAAAAATATCTCACAGCAAACCAAATCCTGAAGAATGCCTCTTAGCCATGCAAGCCACACAATGTAGCACATTTACTTTAAATCTGAATTTAAAGATTATTGTGGCCAAAGACCAGCATAGAACAGTAGAGTGCAAAAGAATAGGAATTATTATAATAAGAATAATATAATAAGAAGGGATAGACATATGAAGCCAGTCAAATATAGTCAGGATTGCTCCAGTAGTTACCAAAAGGCAGAATAATAAAGAAATATCAAAAGAGTAAGGCTATGTGATATGTAAACTAGGCAGAAATATAATGAATAATTCATGGTTTAACTATGCCACTTTAAAATTACCCTAGCTAAAATATGCAAGACAATACCTAAAACAGGTACATATCTACTTCTGATTGCACTCAAAAGATAAGTTCATACAGTATATCACAATACATCTCCTCTGAGCAGCTGCAGACACATTTGTCTGATCCAGAATAAAATTCCGTTTCTTACAAGCAGCAATCTCAATAAATTTGCCAAGTCACTGAGGTGCTCTTTGAAGCTGTGTGTTAAGTTTTCCAATGTCAGCAATTTGCCGCTTAAAACATGCAATCACCATTTTGTCCATAATAGTATTTGTTCCAAGGATGTTGTATTTTCCAGGATTGCCTGCTGAATGTTTAGGTGAGCCATTTAGTCTTCCCAGCCCCAAGCAAACCAATCATGGTGACCACTTCACAGTCTTTTTTATGTTCTGGTCCTTTGGGTCCTCAAACTTTATCTTCCAGATTAACATTTTGGATGAATGGTATGGGACAATAAGGCTCATCCTTCTGACCAAAGTTGAATTTCATTGCACAGTTATGGCAGATCCAGAGTCCAGAGGACATGTGGGAAAATGGACCATTCGGAAAGAATTTCTTTAGGGATCTTAAAAGCAATTCCAAGGTCCTGCCCATTCTTTAAGTGAGTTCCATCTCATCACCATCTAAATTAGCAAAACACCCAATCACATCATTTTCATCAAATTTCTCACCAAAATCTTCACTCTCACAATTGCATGTCTTTATCCCTTTTTAAGGAGTATTCATAAGAGAATTCCTCCGAACCAAGCAACATCCCACTTGTGTTTAATGACCAGCCAACTCTCACTTCATGTATGTCTCACTTCATTTAATCATAGTTTGTTAAATAAATGACCACGGCTAGCCTAAATGATGATTTGTAAGCTGCAGCAGGATCCACAGCTTACACTAAGCCAAAACTAAACAAATCACATTATGGATTTGCACTGTGGGAAGCAGCCCAAATCATAATTTGTTCTGTTGATAAGGGAAAGAGTTCAGAAAGGCTAAATTTCATTTTAGTATTTGCCATTCAAATATTAAGCCACTAGAGGACACTGGCTGCCTTGAGTTAGACAAGGATGAAATGCTTGCTTTCAGTTGAGGAAACCGAGAAAGGCATCTGTGTTTCTAATTTTAGATTAATTCATTTACGGGCTATTGTTTCAAGAAACAGCTCATCTTAGCCAGCTCTTGTCCCATTCAGAAGATACAAGCCTTTAATTTTATTTAACAACAACAATATTCAACCTTTCAGTAAAGCAGATATAGCACCTTCTATTTCATTAAGAGTTTAACACTGATGACCCTTGGCAATTTTATTCAGAAAGTGGTGTTTACAGCTTTAGGAGTCCCAGATTGCTAGTATTTTATGGAAAACAAGTCACTTCTTCTTTGTCTCTCTCAATCTGACATCTACAACCAGGTCCCCTTGTCCTGTAGGACCTCACATCTATCTAACATCAAAGAGAAAATGCAACCTGGTGCTGGAAAATGACACCTCTAAACCACTGCTTCCGATCCATCCTTTATTAACTCTTATTAGGCCTAGGCTCTACAAAGTCGGTTAAAGACCTAACAAATGTACTTGTGAAGCAGGTTCAGCTTGCATTAATTATGATTTAGCATATTGGAGAAATCCATGCTCTTTGATTAATATATGCATCACTGGACTGGGTCAATGTAGCTTGTGAGTTTTTAGAGTGGAACAGGAAGAAGAAGAAATATCTGATGACAAATATTAATTAAGGAATCAATCATAGTTTAAACAAGTTTGTGTGGGCTGGACACACAAACACACAAAACCATAATTTGAAGGTATGTATCAGTGTCAAAAATAACTAAATATAAAACAAGGCTGAGGTTACAGTAAATTCAATTCAGCCTGCATTTATGGATTATGATTTGGCTTGCTTCTATATCCAAGGTTAGGATTCCCCTAAAATATGGTTTCTAAGCTCTTTAATCATGGCTGTTTACTTCTGTTGCATAATTGCCTTAGCTAATCTTTAATCTGATTTTCGTGATAATTTTTAAAAGGGTTAAAGCATTACGTTATAACATTTTTTTCGTTTGTTTGTCATAGAACATTACATTACTTCTAATCTAGCTTGATATATAAGGATAACAATGTTATCTCCCTCCCAATGGAATATTTTGTATTTTCTTCTAATTTTATCATCTACTATTCTGCAAACATTTTCATGCAATAGCTGCACTTTGACATCTCTTTGTATCTTTTCTCTCCCCCTGCCTTGCCTTTTTAAATAAATTTAAAAAAATAGGTATCTGAAACTCCAACAGGGTGCTGGCTGGGAGATAGGCCTGCCTATGTTATGCTGTTATAAATGTGGGGGCACATGGACAAGAATTAGCCTAAGCTGATTGTAAATGTTAATATATCTTTGCTAGGAAAAACCCACTTTTGGGTGGGTTGGTGTGTTGTCGATCTGAATTCGAGGTGGAAATCATTCTAAGACTTGAAACTGCTCATCCACATTAATAGTCAGCCAATAATGGCACATAAAAATTCTGGAGCAGGTATCTCATTAGTTCAGAAGACAACTTGAACAAGATCCTTTTGGCAAAATGTCTATGGAGATTCTCAGTCATCCAGGTCATGGTTGTCCTGAAGGTGCTTTTCAAAAGGCAGCTGGACTTTCTTTGTTTTTACTTTGAAGAGGTTTTGCTTCTCATCCAAGAAGTTTCTTCAGTGCTGAACTGAGGAAGCTTCTTGGATGAGCAGTGAAACGTCTTCAAGGAAAAAAAAACAAAGAAAGTCCAGCTGCCTTTTGAAAAGCACTTTTGGGATGCCTTTTGATAAGGCCTTCTGAGCAATGATACTTTCATTAGTCAAATTCTTGTCCAAGGTTAGAAAGTAGACTGGGGTTTTGCTACTTGAGATGCAGGCAAAGATGAAAATTTACATCAAATTACCTAATTGACCAACAAGAGACAAAAGGAGTCCAATGCTGAGTCCGGTTTTGCATCGTGGCTAGCGGATGCAGAACGGCAGGGCTCTACCCCCCATGCCCAATTTTGCCCTGTTGGGGGCCATAAAAAGGGCCTAAAGTCACCCCAAAGAGGCGATGAAGAAGGAGGGGTATCTCGTTGGTTACAAAGAGGTGGTCTTTCTGTTCGATCTGAGAAAATTCCTCCAAACTGGCAGGGGAAAAACTGGCTACATTCCTATGGCCAGCCACTAGCTGCTGACAACCAAAGAAGAAAAGCACCAATTAACACATCGTAAACAGCATGTTTGGAACTGGTTGAGAATATTGATCCTTTCTTTACTATTTTACAACTGAATTTCCTGGGAAAGGCTCCCAAGAAGCTAAAAACCTCTGAATGTGAACAGAAGTGGCATTTTAATTTCTATGGGGGACAGAAATATACAATATTGAAGTGGAAGTAACATAAAGCTACAGTTTTGAAATTTGAGAACTGGGATAATTGTTAAGATTTTCTCTTAAAAAACCATTGAGGGGAAACATAAGAAATCAATCCGTTGTTTTAAGAATGGAAAATGGATTTTGAATGACATCTAATGGTGGACCTGAGTATAGCACTATAACTAGCTTCCTACCTGCTTGGTGATTCCTAGCCTAAGGGAGAACAGCTGGCAATAAAGGAAAATATTTTGGCATACTTATCACCTTGGGCTTACTGGACTATAAACACCCACTGAGCTTGGACTTTTAATCTCAAGAGTTAGAGGAAGAGAAAGAAAAACTTGACCTTTGATTACATTTGGCTGGGAGAGACGTTTGAGTTGTTTTCAGGGAGGCTGAACACTTTGAACATTATGGATTATAACCTTGCCGAGACAAAGGATCACTATAAAATATTGCTTTGGGGACTGGACCTGTATTCTAAAATCTATTGGATTATAAAGGCTGCATATAAAGACCAGAAAGACTGAGACTGGTGATATTAGAGGATCTCCAGGAATGATGCCTCAAGAAAAAACAAATACCTTTCAGAAAGAAATATATTCTGTGCTACAACTAATTCACCAAACAATTGTTGCATACAAAGAGGACATAAAAAGAAACCACAATGAGACTAAACATAAATTAAATTAAATCTACACCTAGAAAGTTCCCAGACAATGACTACAAAGTATGAATAAATACACCAGAGATCGGAAGATGAAGCAGAGGAAATGGACCTAGAGCAGCAGTTCTCAACCTGTGGGTCGCAACCCCATTTGGGGTCGAACAACCATTTCACGGGGGTTGCCAAACAACACAGTCCGCCATATTTTTCCCCCCTTTCCTTAGCTGTGCTACTCCCTCTTATTCTATTGGCTTTTGAAAGCCAATAGAATAGACTCTCTTGAACAGAGTCTAATTCTACTGGCTTTCAAAAGCCAATAGGAATTGTCCAGGCTGTCGCTGCCCTGCTGAGCCCACCAAAAGTCCCAGTCTGCAAACGGTGCTGCAAGTTGTCTGCAGCTAAGGCGAGCTTTCTGGATGTTTCCACCCTTCCCTGCTAAGCAACTATTAAATAGTAAAAGAGGGCCAGGGGTGGGAGGTAGGAGGCCGGCGGGCGCAGGGAGGTTGCTGGCGCGTGTGGGGCCCAGCGGGTGCCTTATCTCCCTTGGGCTGGGCCAGCTGGTGGCCCAGCCGGTGGTTGCCCTGCGCCCTCGCTGCCACGTGCCTTGGCCGCCCAGAAGCACCTGGGCCTGCCTGCTGCTGCATCGAATGTGCGGTGGCCAAGGTAAGGCTAGCGGGGCAGCGGTGGGCACAGGAAGGGTTGCTGGCGCGCGTGGGGCCCGGCGAGTGCCTTACCTCCCTTGGGCTGGGCCAGCTGGTGGCCCAGCCAGTGGTCGGCCTGCACTGTCACTGCCGCTTGCCAGCTACGCCTCGGCTGGCACAGGGGGCGGCACCACGCATGTGTGGCGCTCCTGGGCCGAGGCGGTTGCTGGGCGATGGCCCGTGTGCACCCTCGGCCTGCCCAGCATGCGCTCCAGCCACAGGAGAGGAGGCGGAGCATGCGCACCTCTTCCTGCCCCACCCGCAGGGAAATACAGTAGTCCTCGACTTACGACCACATGGTTGGGGGTCGCGGCATTAGGAAGGTTGAGAACCACTGACCTAGAGGCAGAAGAGATGAAAGAAGGGAAATATAAACTACTGTACACAAATAAAATACTGCAAGATCTACCCATAACAATGAAATTGTCAAAGACCCTTTACCCTTTAAGCTTACAAGATGCACCTGATGATAAGGAAGCAGATTTTGGGGAATGGAACATAGAGCTGTCAGGGGAAATGTTACAATTTGGGAGACAAAAGATGAGGGAGAAGGAATGTGGGAGTTGTTTAAGGAACATAAATGGGTGGAATTCCCCCTCAAAAATACCCTACCTAAATTGTCTTTCTCATGCCAAGCAACTTTCATAAAAACAGAAAGAAAATTCCTGGGCAATTTAATTGCCTCGGCTTGGAAAGCTACTTGGCAAAGAAAGAAAGCGAGAGTAAGATTTAAAAAATAGAAGATTTGATCTATTAGAGGGGGCATCATATGTTTAAGTACTTGTTTGAATATGGTTAAAAGACCCTTAGATACATTTAGACTTTTATAATGAAAGATATGATTTAGAATTAAAATAGCATTTTTTTTCTCTTCTTTTGATATGGGAAATATGAAAATAAGAGGATTGGTATGAATAAACGTTTTAGCTATATAAATGTAATGAACATTGAGAAAATCATAACTGACAAAAATACTTTAAATATTGATGGGAAATTAAACCTTAACAAGAGCACGAAAAACAGGATATTGATTAATGAATTGATATTATTTATATATTAGTAAAATATGATGAAGATGTTTATATTTAACTCTGTATACATCAATAGTACCAAGAATTGCAATTGTGTAATGAGGGGAAAATGGAAAAAATATGGGGAAGAAAGGAGGATCAGGGAAAAAATACTGGATTGTGCAGTATTGAATAGACTTATATTGAAGAAGTTAATGTTAAATATGTGAAGCCAGACAACATGTTGTTTACTAAGCTCTAAAGATTGTAATTCCTAAAAATCAATAAAACTTTTTTTTTAAAAAAAGGAATCCAACGCTGAAGATAAGACTTCAGAAACTAAGATGAAAACCAAACACATCACATTATGGTTCAAGTAATTTAATGACCAACGGTTTAGCCCAGGATACAGTATTTAATGCTAAAATCAGAGCTTATTTTGGTACAGCTATGAATATGGATGGAACCATTTGTCACGAATGAAGGCGACCCATTTGTTTACTCTTGCCAAGAAAGCTATAACGATCGGTGCATGGAACTGAGTTCAGATTAATGGTATGCATTGTTCCAGAACTTTATCCTTAGTTCTCTGTGTTCTATGTAGCATTTCTTTTTCTTTCCTCTTTCTTTCCTCTACTTGAATCTTGTCAAACAATAAAAAGACAATAAAACCCAGTCCATACCAGTTTCTTAATTGTTTGCAACATACTTACTCAATTGAGACAACTACAGCATCCAGAGATTCAGCCATAATCTCACAGAGATGATTATAGGTGCCTCTTTCTGCAGTGAGAGACAGTCAAGGATGAGAAAGAAGCTAACACTAAAAGTACAGTTGCAGAATGTCTACAGAGCAGATATTTTTATTTATAATATTTGCAGAAGTATACATTCTGCAAATGACATTATTGATGTATAAAAACATTTCTGTTGGGCTTTTGAGAATCCCAAGATTGCCACTTTTTCTTCTTTTTTTTAAAAAAAGAAATCCTGAACAATGAAATGAGCCCTATTTCAAAAAGAAAGAAAAAAGGAAAATCCCAAGATCAAACCCACCAACCCAATCAGGACTTTATGGTAACTGGCCACAGAATTCTGGAAAACAAAGTCCAGAGTTACCTTGCAGGGGAGATGGATAGCATAGAAATTTAATATTTTTTTAAAAAAAGGTTGAAAGATCAAGTGATAGCAAAAGTCTTTTCATTTAACAATCTTGCCCTGGTTTTCCTCCACATGTTATTTTCAGCAATCTAATTTAGGGAAAATGAATTGCCACTGGGATTATGGATTCAAGAGCAGAAAGATGCTTCAGATGGTGGAGGTCACTTTAAAGCAGCTGCACCTTTTCTAGGATTCTTGGGAGAAGCAGCAGCTTCTTTAAAATCCTGAAAGTAAGTGCTATTTTCCAAAGCACCTTCTGGGTTTCAAACTCTAAGTGCTGCTGATTTCTACTGTACAGGTAGTCCTTGGTTAATGACCATCTGCTCAATGACCACTCAAAGCTACAATGGTGGTCAAATGAGTGGTTCTTGTGCTCAGAATGGTTCTTATGACCAGTCATCAAAGCTCTGGCTTTCCAGCTCCCCTGTGGTCATAATCTCATGATCTGGGCACTTGACAACCAGCATGCATTTACCAGGGTTGCAGTATCTAGCGGTCACAAGTTCAGCATTTGCAATCTTCCCTGCCGGCTTCCCCACTGACTGTGTTTGTTGAAGGTGACACGAAATTGTGAAGATTTCCTTGCTTAACAAGCCATGCTCCTTGCTTAGCAACAGCAATGGGGACTGTCTGGATTGTCATTGCTAAGCGATGTGGCCATGTGACATTGTGCTTTGCCACTGTGTTGCTTAGGGACAGATATTCCATTGCCAAAGCAGGACTACCTGTAGTGAGTTAATGATCACAAGATGGGGGAGAACAAGAAAAAGAACATGCAGTCCCACTTTAAGATGGCTTACTTGTACTTAACAAAGCCCATCCTCCTCCATGGATGTAGATGATGCTGCGATGTAATGTCTTCTGGCTGACCTGCGTATTTGGCTGATACACTCGGACCTCTACGCCATCAAATAGGGTATCTGTTATCTTCACATGTCTTGAAGATGGCGTATTCAGGTTGTCTATCCAACCAATAAAACTATTTAGCAATTTTGCATGGTGGCCCACTCCTATGTAATGACCAAGGTCGCACTAAGGAAAAAAAGAAACAGTGAAAAGGCAAAGGATTTGAAAGACATACTGTATAATTAAATCCATAAATATATTACAAGACTCATGCAAACCTTAATACTACAGTGACTGCAGTAGAATATAACTGCGCCAGAAACCCTGGTGGTGCAATAGTTAGAATGTAATACAGGTAGTCCTCAATGTACCACCACAATTGAGCCCAAAATTGATGTTGCTAAGTGTGGGGAAAACTGCACGTGTAGCAAACTGCCATGCTTTCCCCCCCACAAACCTCATAACCTTTTGATATCCTTTGTCCTAATGAAGCAGCCAGAAGGTCATCCTCTTTTGACTTAATACCTTATCTACCTAAATAAATAATATGCTTAAGTTCCCCCTTATCTCTTCCTGTCTTTGTCAGTTCTTTCTCCTTTTGATCTACCTGTATTTGTTTTTACCTGGTCTCTGAACAGGTAATATGTTACTAGAAAATAGTTGCTTATACGAAGGAATTTTCCAATGAAGAAACTTTATGTCAGCATCTAAAGATTAAACTTATGAATATAAAATGTTAGCATTTAATGTAAAAGCCTGTGTATGTAAAAAGTATATAAAAACCAATAAACACACAGAGACTCTCGTTTCAAGCTGTGACAAACAGTTCTGCGGCAGCTTCAAATCTCTGCTCAAGACATGCCTGAGTCTTTTTCTTAGCATCATTACAGCTAAGTGAGACAGTTAAGTGAATTTTGCCTCATTTTATGACCCTTTTGCCACAGTTAAGCAAATCAACGCAGTTATTAAGTTAGTAACATGGTTGCTAAGTGAATCTGACTTCCCCATTGACTTTGCTTGTCAGAAAGTTGCAAAAAGTGATCACATGACATCAGCACATTGCAACCATAATAAATATGAATCAGTTGCCAAGCATCTGAATTTTGATCATATGACCACAGGGATGCTGCAATGGTCATAAGGGTGAAAAACGGTCAGAAGTCACTTTTTTCTGTGCCGTTGTAACTTCAAATGATCACTAAATGAACTGTTGTTAAATTGAGGACTACTGATATTGCAGGCTAACTCTGTCCACCACCTAATGGGCTCAAGGGAACTCAATCTTCCATCCTTCTGAAGTTGGTAAAATGAGGACCCAGATTGTCAGGGGCAATACGATGACATTGTAAACTGCCCAGAGAATGTTGTAAAGCAGGGATCCCCAACTCCTGGTTGTTAAGTGACTTTGCTTGTCAGAAGGTTGTGGACTTCAACTCCCAGAACTCCTCAGCTTTGCTGGCTGAGGAGTTCTGGGAGTTGAAATCCACAAGTCTTAAAGTTGCCAAGGTTGAGAACCCTTGCCCTAGGGCATTGCAACCGTCATAAACATGAACCCGTTGCCAAGCATCTGAATTTTGATCACTTGACCATGGGGATGCAGCAGTGGTCGTAAGTGTGAAAAAAGTCACCCTTTTAGTAACTTTGTTGTAACTTCGGTCAGTAAACGGATTGTTGTATTCAAGGACTACTTGTATGTTATTCTAGTTCTTATATTAAAACTGAAGGTATAGATTCTGTGGGGCTGGCCCATTTGGCTCCTAAAGTCTTGGTAAAAAAACCAGCCTCTAGCTCAAATCCCATATGTGCAACCTTTCTCTTTCATGACAAGTTTAACCAGTCCAGTTAAAATCCTACTAAAGGCGTTCACACAATATAATATACTTAGATTTTATTGTGCTTTCTTTCCTTGTGGTTACAAACCTAAACCACTTAGTTATAGTTCAACATATGTGAAAATAAGTAAAAAAATAAGTAAAAAATACATCTGATCAAGAGGCAGAATTCCAGTGATAGAAAATTGGCTGTGTTTTGAGAGATTTTTTTTAAAAAAATCTTAGTCTTTCACAAAACATTTTTTTTCTGTGCAACCCCCTGGTCCTGTGAGGCACAGTTTGAAAACCCCGATCAAAACCCGCTAAAAGGCAATTCTTAACATTTTGGACAAACTTTTTGTGCACAAAGGACTCTCCATCACATCTTTCCAAATTATAAGAGGTCTTCATGGAGATTTTCTCTCTCCAGCCAGGAAATCCCATGCATTGGATATAGAAAGGGGCTAAAGCTTTCCTTGTCTAGTGTTGTAAATATCAAGGCATATTTGGCCAGACATAAGTGTTGCTGGTGCTTCCAATTCTCTCTCCTCTGGTACTATCTTCAGGAATGGAGGAGAAAGAGACAGACACATTAAGGCTGCCACCTTTTAACAACCCAGTCTACTACCAAAAGCAGTTGTTTTCTTCCAGGATTGGATTAATGCGGAGTTGCAGAGCAAGAATCTCATTTCAGAAGCACTTTATATAACATTAGTGGTCAAGATCTGGAGTTTGTTAGCCTATAACCGCTTGCTCTTCTCAGTCAATCACATGCTTGGCCTTTACAATAAATGGTGAATTCTATCCATAGCAGCAAAGCTGTGGTATCATGCTCAGTTATTTTAGGAACAAAGAAGTGAATTCAAGACAGAAATCAAGAGGGATTAGATAAGTGACTCATATTTATGATGTCCTGGGGTCATGCAATCCTCTTGTGAGTCTTTCAATGGGAACAACCAAATTAACTTTACAACTATGTTACTAACTTAACAATGGCAGTGATTCACTTAGAACTTTAGAAGAAATGGGGCAAAACTCACTTAACAAATGTCTTACTTAGCAACAGAAATTTTGGGTTCAGTTATGGTACTAACTTGAGGACTCATGTAATGCAAATGACTCTTCCTCCTACTTCTTAAACTCTGTTTACTTGTAGTTTTTAAATTTTGCTCCAGGGAATTCAGGAGTTTCTTGGAACCTTAGCCAGTAATCCTCTGGGGGAAGATAAATCAAGATGGATGACTCAAGAGAGCTCACTTGGTTGTGTCTACTCCTCTACTGATAACATGCAGCAAATTAAAGTGGCCAAGGCTGTCAGTCCCATAATCTTTACCAACAAAGATGCCTGAATGTGAAAGTGTTTCACATGGAAAGACATTTTAATAACTATTAAACCTGATGAGAACCTTAGATGGGAGGGGGAGGATGGATCTAGGAAAGAGAACTGAGGAAAGGTGGGGCTGACTTTTTGTGCTGAGTACAGCGAGGTTGTGTGGGAAGAAGCACACCTAGAAATGCCAAACTATGTTGCATGGGTGAGGTAGATGACCCAAACTTTAGGCAATCCTCGACTTATAGTTATTACATTAATTGGCCCAACTTTATAACCTTTTTTTTTGCTATGCACTGCAATTGTTAAGTGGATCACATGGCTATAAAGCAAATCCAATTTCCCCCATTGATTTTCCTTGTCAGAAGCTGGCTGGGGAGGTTAAAAAACAAACAGTGATCACATGACCAAAGGATGCTGTGACCCTCATAAATAAATGCCGGTTTCCAAGCATCCAAATTTTAATCACGTGACCATGGGGAACGCTGCTATGTTCATAACTGCGAGGACTGGTTGCAAGTCACTTTCAACGACTCACTTTTCAATGCCGTGATAACTCTGAATGGTCACTAAGCGAATTGTTGTAAGTTGAGGACTACTTGTATTACCAAAATGTTCTATCTCAACACTAAATAAATAGAACAAGCACCTGCATGTGGGAGCATTGCACGGGTAGTATAAATATCATGTCAAAAAACAGTAACACTGAAAAGCTGTTTATTCAATGTTCCAAATAAGTAAATCTGCATCCTTACCTTTCTTTTTTCTAAAAGATCCTCCCCAGGCATGGGGTTGCTCTTGATTTTTTTTTCCCAATTCAAGAGAGAAAATAAGCCCCAGGCATTCCAGCTGAACATAGGTTGTCCTTGCTCAACAGATAGCAGGGAGCCCCAAGCTATAGCAACCTAGTCTCTTTCATTGGCCTGCTTACTCAATTCCAATAAGGCAGCAATCAAAAGCTATAGCAATATGTCAAATTGCCTAAGCTGTTTATTTGGCACTGTGTTTTTTCTGGGACTTAGTGATAATATTAGTTGGACGACAGCCTCTTTGGGAAACACCTGTTATTTATTTATTTTTAATTTATGTTCTGGCAAACTCCCAATAATTCTGGGCATCTATTTTCTGATTGTCTCTTTGGGGCTGGATCGAACAGTAGCTAACTCAGTCATGTGTCCTGGCCTGATCTTCATTAAAGCTTTGAAAAGGGTTAGGGAAATAATGAGATATTTAAACTTGGATGCTTAGCTGGGCAAGAGCCATGCTTAGCTGGGCAAGATATATCTCAGTGATGGAGAACCTTTTAGAGACCGAGTGCCCAAACTGCAACCCAAAACCCACTTATGCATTGTCGGGTGCCGGCTGGGTGTGGCCCATTGGCTGGGTGTGGCCCATTGGGTGGGTGTGGCTGCGGTGGTAACAGCAGACTGGGTGGGACTAAAAAGTTCCATCAATCAATTCCAACTTTGCAAGATCTTTTTTTTCCCCCGCAAGAAGTTGAAATTGACTGATTGATTGAACCTTTTTTTTTTTGCACACGGTGGCGGAGGCCTAAAGCAAAAAGGTTTTATAAAACCCAGCTGAAGGCCTAGGACTGGGGCAACAGCATGTGTGTCCACAGAGAGGGCTCTGAGTGCCGCCTCTGGCACCCATGCCATATGTTCGCCACCACTGGTTTATCTCATTGGTCAGTCCTTACATGTAAATAAGAAGCTTGTACTGGAGTCCCAGGGCCGAGTTCATACTTTGCACGGAAGGTATTTTGTGTTAGAACCATAGACATTTACATTACGCTTGATATTAAGTTCTAAAATATGAACTGCAAATCACAATAAGTTTATGTCAAATTATGGCTTAACATGAGTGGAGCCAGTCAAACCAAGCTTATTGTAATTGTGGAATCCTAAATGCTTTCTGAACTTTGTTGTTTGCTTGCAGACATTTCATCACTTGACTAGATACTGTAACATCAGCAGTGCTACTGAGTATAAGTTTGCTCTCTGTTAACATACATTAGCTGGCCCTACCAGTGTTTCAAGATGTCTTGTCCAAGGTAAGGGTTGGGAGGCTTATCTGCCAATTGTTCTAATTGCTGAGCTTGTCAATGGTACCATCATGTTGGTGAAGAGTTTTAGCAACTACATAGATCAGTGATTCTCAATCTTCCTAATGCCGCAACCCTTTAATACAGTTCCTCATATTGTGGTGACCCCCAACAATGCATGGTCCACGGGAGGAGCCTCACTGTTCATCTCAGGCCATGCGGGGGGGGGGCGCTTATGGAGCTAAGGCTGAATGCATTTCAGCATAGATGGCCACCACAAAATTGTACATTGGCTCCCGGCTGGCCTGGGCCAGGGCCAAGGCAGAGGGAATTATTCCCTCACTGTTTCCAGGATGGCTTCGTGGGCCACATGAAACCACTTCGCGGGCTGCATCCGGCCCCTGGGCCTTGTGTTTGACATGTCTGTCCTAGACTCTTTTGTTACCTGCCTCCCATTTCAACTTCTCTCCAAACTTTCCTTAACTATTTTATTTGGGGGAAAAGGGGGGTAGGTTTGTGCTAGCCCACTTTAACAATATTTGGAAATCTATTTCTACTTTATATGTGAAAGCCCCTTCACTGCAGCTGGATATTGAACTCACTGCTATTGCTTATTCATCCATTCCATGTTTGTCAGATTCAATTATTGCTATCCCCTGCAAGTGAGTAATTACTCAAAAACCATTTCAGTTACCTCACTCCCAGACACAAATCATGACAGGATTTGCCTCTCTCCTCTGGGTTTTATTTCTCTCACAGGACTGTTAATGTGGGAATAAAATTAGGGGAGACCCCACCCCAACTCTGTTGCCTTGAAAGAAAAAGTGAGATATCCACAAAATAAATCTAAGCACTGAGCCACGACTCTTTGAATCAGTGGACATCACTAAGATTCTAAAATTGTTTTCTACAATGGTACAGATCAGTCCTCATTTAGCAACCACAATTAGGACAAGCAATTTGTTCATTAAGCAAAGTGGTCGCTAAGTGAAACCACAACTGTTCTTATCTTATTTCAGCTTTCCTTTGCTTTACAAACCTGCAAAGGTCATTAAAATAAGGATTGGTTGTAAAATTAGGAAAGAAAACATGGGCAAATCTCATGCAGTATCTGTTAGAATTTTAAAACTGAAGCATGCAGATGAAATCTTAGCAAGAGTCATTCACATTATCATTACACTTCATACTGGATACATCTGCTGAAGATGATCATGCTTAACATATCCACAAGAATATTCTTGTTATCAAAATTTGATATTTCTGTTTGTTAATTTTGCTATTTTTATATTACTGTAGCTTTAAGGGAAAAAAAGCAGATTCAGGTTCTTTGTCCTTCATGTTTGACCAGCTACTCTTGGCAATCCAAGTATAATTGTCACTTGCTGCCCTATTCTCTTTGTTGCCTCTTTCTGATAAAATCATTGGCCATGGGTGCCTAAACTACTACCAGGAAGAAGGAAGGAAAGTTTCTTATTCATCTTCTTTTGTGAATCTTCTTTTCAAAATGGGTAATAGAGCCAAAGCAGGCATTAAATTTGCTTGCTACAGGATCCAGATTAGGCTTGCAACAACTTCACAACTGGGAACTGGAACTACATTAAGGTCTTCAAAGAAAAAAAAAGACACCCTCCAGCCAAGGCAGAAAGTGTATCAGGATAAAGAGAGAGTTGCCTATGCTCTCCAGTTCTCCAAATTCCAAATTTTAAAATAAAGCATTATTACTTTTTGCCTGATCTGCAAATTTCTTCTACATATTTATTTGGGAGAAATCTCCAAGAAACTTGGAGGACTTTGTTTTCAGTAAAGGATAGAAATTGCTGTAATTCCAAACACTGACCCTCCAAGCCTGAGCTGGTTTAATACTCCTGAATTTAATGGGCTTAATGCCATTAAATCTTATTTCGAAATTCTGCTGATCCCGGGACTTATTGCTCAGCAAACAAAGACAAGATTCCAGTCTTCTGATTTTTGGAAGGTTTATATTCGAAATTGTAAAGATACTTCCGCACGAGTGATGTCCTATAAAATGCAACAACCATATTTGTAAGTAAAGTTACTTAAAATCACATCAAAAGGCTGCAATTCTACTCAAGCTGATCATCCTGATTTTCTACGAGGTTGCGATGCAAAGGAGGCCTTCTTGAGATTAAGGCTGCAGTGCTAAAATCATTTGCTGGGGCTCAGAAATGAGCCTCGCACAAACTTGTGGGCTTGCTGGCAAAAGAATCTGTATATACGACCGCCCCGCACGGCCTAACTTCTTTCCCATCAGTAGCATGAAGCCCCATCCTAATCTTAGTTATTCCAGTCCTCCAGCTCGAAGCCGCAAGGAAAACAGGGAGCCGCTCTGACCCCGAAACGAACCCCCCTTCTCTCCCAACCCCCATCCTCACACGGTCTCCAGGCCAGAGGTTCTCCCGAGCACACAGGCACAAAACAGCTTTTTCAGGGAAGGGAGGAAAAAGGTGCACATGTGTAGAAGGCAAGACTCTTTCACCGGCACCAGGCAAAAGTCTCTCTCTTTCTCTCTCTCTCTCTCTCTTTCCCTCTCCCTCTCCCTCTCTTCTTTTAGCCTCGAAGAAGCTGAAGTAGGGACCTGCGAGCCAATCCAAGGAGGCGAAAGATGTCTTTATTTAGGAAAGGGGAACGGAGCTAGAGCCGAGTGTGTTTCGGTTACTAAGACCATCGGAAATATGTGTTTTCTGATGGTCTTAGGTGACCCCTGTGAAAGGGTCGTTTGACCCCCAAAGGGGTCATGACCCACAGGTTGAGAACTGCTGACATAGATTAACCCGGTCCTTCAAGTTTTCTAATAGCAAACTGATGGCTACTGTAACTGAGTCAACCACCCTACCACAGGTCATTCTTTTTCCCCATCTTTCCCAGCAACAGAGACTTCACTAGAGAACTAAGTCTTCACATAAAGTGTCCAACATGCTCTTTACTATAAATTATAAACTGATACCAGGTTGTATTAAATGCAATCCAGAATTCAGTTAATGTGAGGCTCATGTGGCTGATTTGCCTGAATTCTTTAGCATTTTTGGATTTTTAGTTTGATCTGAAAATATATGAACAGACTCAACCATAGTTTCAAGTAAAAAACTATGATCAAGTTAAATCCGAAAACATGCTGCAGTGAATCATTTAATATCTGTGGCAAGAAAGATCATAAAATGGGGCAAAACTCACTCATATCTGTCTTGCTTATCAACAGAAATTTGGGTTCCATGAGTTGAGAACTAGCTGTATTATGTTGATTGGAGAGCCAGTTTTAAATTTAAAAACCAGGAGACCGGCTTCCCCATTTTCAGAAGTTCACATGACTCTGGAACAGTGGTTCTCAACCTTTCTAATGCCATGACCCCATACTACAGTTCCCCATGACCCCCAACCACTTATACATCACTGGGTGCCAGGGGCATGGCCAAAGAAAAGGGGAAAAAAATGGCGGACAGCCTTGTTTGGCGACCCCCGTGAAATGGTCGTTCGACCCCAAATGGGGTCCCGACCCACAGGTTGAGAACCACTGCTCTGGAACATAGCAACCATCATATATATACAGCTGGAAGAAAAATCTCGTCTGGTTCTCATTCTAAGCTGGGAGAAAGACGCAGAACTGAACTGAAGGCAGGCTGCATTTTGGAAAGGAGGTCTCTGTTTATTTGGTAGTCAGAAACAACAGTGACAACAGCATATTTCTGGGCTGGCTGACAAAATGGGAGTGAGAGTAGGTGGGCCTTTAAACATTCTTTGGGGCTTGTGATTTGAGATGCCTGTTCCTGTGCAAGAACATTCCTTTAATATTTTAATGGCTGTTGCCAGATTCCTATGGGATCATGGCTGGCTCTGCAGGCAAAAGAGGAAATGCAAATCCTAGATGTTTTCTTTGTCTGACCTAATCTTGTCAGTTTTGGCTCTTTACCTATTGTGTTGCTAATCACAGTAGGATAGTAATCATACTAGGATACTAAAAACAATATAAATTATAAGATACAAGCAACAAAGTTATAGTCATAAGATGATGATAGGTAGGAAAGATGAGGAGTATCATAGTAATACAACTTTACTAAGTAGTTTGACATTGTTGTAGGAATTAGAGTGATGGTATGGGGGGAAAACTATTGTGTCTAGTTGTTCTGGTTTGTAATGCCCTATAGCGTCGTCTTAAGGGAAGAAGTTGAAATAGTTTATGTCCAAGATGCGAGGGGTCTGTTGATATTTTCACAGCCCTCTTTCTTGCTCATGCAGTATACAGGTCCTCAATGGAAGGCAGCCTGGTAGCAATTGTTTTTTCTGCAGTTCTAACTATTCACTGAAGTCTATGTCTGCCTTGTTTGGTTGCAGATCCAAACCAGACAGTTATAGAGATGTAAATAATTCCTTTGTAGAACTGTATCAGCAGCTCCTTGGGCAGTCTGAGCTTTCTGAGTTGGTATAGGAAGAACATTCTTTGTTGTGTTTTTTTTTGATGACATTTTTGATGTTAGGTGTCCATTTTAAATCTTGAGATATCATAGAACCTAGAAACTTGAAGATCTCTCCTGTTGACACTGTGTCGTCTAGTATTGTAAGAGGTTATAGAATAGTAGGGTTTATCCTAAAATCTACTATCATTTCTATAGTTTTGAGTGTGCTCAGTTCAAGATTGTTCCAGCTGCACCACAAGGCTAGTTGTTCAACCTCCAGTCTCTATGCAGATTTGTTGTTGTCTCGAATGAGGCCAATCACTGTTGTAATCTGCAAACTTCAGTACTTTAACAGAGGGATCTTTTGATATGCAGTCATTGGTATAGAGAGAGAAGTGGAGCGAGCACACAACCCTGGGGGGGCCCTACGCTAATTGTACAGGTATCTAATGTGATTTTTGCCTAGCTTCACTTGCAGCTTCCTGTATGTTAGAAAGCTTATGATCCATTTAAAAGTGTGGTCAGGCATGGCTAACTGATTTAGTTTAGTGAGAAGAATATCTGGAATGATGGTATTGAATACAACAAAAAGGACCCTTGCATAAGTCTTTGGAGATTCAAGATGTTGTAGGATGTGGTGCAGAGCCATATTAATAGCATCATCTGCTGATCTATTTGCTCGGTAGGCAAATTGCAAGGGGTCTAAAAGCGGATCTTTGATGGTTTTCAGGTGGGCCAGCACTAACCTTTCAAAGGTTTTCGTAACTACGAATGTCAGAGCAACTGGTCTGTAGTCATTCAGTTCTTTGATGGAGGGTTTATTTTGCACTGGAAGCAAAAGAGTGTTTGAAGCAAGAAGGAACATAGCACATCTCTAGTGATTTGTTAAAGATGCAGGTAAAGATGGGGGCTAGTTGGTCAGCACAAGCTTTCAAGCAAGGAGTTATCTTGTCTGGGCCTGGCTTTTGTCTGTGAAGTAGACCTTGTACATCATTTTCTATGATCACCAGAAGTAGAGGGCCCAAGGGGGCGGGGTCAGTTGTAGGAGGTGTGGCTGGTGTATCCGAGATGAGGATGGTAGAGATTGGTGACAGTGGTTTCTTCTCAAACCTACACTAAAACACATTCAGGTCATCTGCCAGTTGTCAATTTCCTTCAGCATAGAGAGGTTTGCTATAACGGGTGATATTTTTGAGTTTTCCACATGTTTGGAGGTTCATTTGTTGAGAACTGATTTCTTAGCTTTTCACAGTAGTTTCTTTTTGCTGCTCTGATCTCCCTTATTAATACATTTCTGGCCTGACTGTACAGCATTCTATCTTTTTTCCTGTAAGCTTCCTCTTTGGCACAATATACAATATAATTGCTTGAGTTTAGCCCTGAATTATTGTTATTGTATATTCGCAAGTTCCTGGTTGGCACACATAGGTCTTCACAAACACTAACATACAGTGGGGCAAAAAAGTATTTAGTCAGCCACCAATTGTGCAAGTTCTCCCACTTAAAAAGATGAGAGAGGCCTGTAATTGTCATCATAGGTAGACCTCAACTATGAGAGACAAAATGAGAAAACAAATCCAGACAATCACATTGTCTGATTTGGAAAGAATTTATTTGCAAATTATGGTGGAAAATAAGTATGTGGTCACCTACAAACAAGCAAGATTTCTGGCTCTCACAGACCTGTAACTTCTTCTTTAAGAGGCTCCACTGTCCTCTACTCATTACCTGTATTAATGGCACCTGTTTGAACTTGTTATCAGTATAAAAGACACCTGTCCACAACCTCAAACAGTCACACTCCAAACTCCACTATGGTGAAGACCAAAGAGCTGTCGAAGGACACCAGAAACAAAATTGTAGACCTGCACCAGGCTGGGAAGACTGAATCTGCAATAGGCAAGCAGCTTGGTGTGAAGAAATCAACTGTGGGAGCAATAATTAGAAAATGGAAGACATACAAGACCACTGATAATCTCCCTCGATCTGGGGCTCCACGCAAGATCTCACCCCGTGGGGTCAACATGATCACAAGAACGGTGAGCAAAAATCCCAGAACCACACGGGGGGACCTAGTGAATGACCTGCAGAGAGCTGGGACCAACGTAACAAAGGCAACCATCAGTAACACACTACGCCGCCAGGGACTCAGATCCTGCAGTGATAGACGTGTCCTCCTGCTTAAGCCAGTACATGTCCGGGCCTGTCTGAAGTTTGCTAGAGAGCATTTGGTTGACCCAGAAGAGGATTGGGAGAATGTCATATGGTCAGATGAAACCAAAATAGAACTGTTTGGTAGAAACACAACTTGTCGTGTTTGGAGGAGCGAGAATGCTGAGTTGCATTCAAAGAACACCATACCTACTGTGAAGCATGGGGGTGGCAACATCATACTTTGGGGCTGTTTCTCTGCAAAGGGACCAGGACGACTGATCTGTGTACAGGAAAGAATGAATGGGGCCATGTATCATGAGATTTTGAGTGCAAACCTCCTTCCATCAGCAAGGGCGTTGAAGATGAAACGTGGCTGGGTCTTTCAGCATGACAATGATCCCAAACACACCACCCGGGCAATGAAGGAGTGGCTTTGCAAGAAGCATTTCAAGGTCCTGGAGTGGCCTAGCCAGTCTCCAGATCTCAACCCCATAGAAAACCTTTGGAGGGAGTTGAAAGTCCATGTTGCCCAGCGACAGCCCCAAAACATCACTGCTCTAGAGGAGATCTGCATGGAGGAATGGGCCAACATACCAGCAACGTGTGTGCCAACCTTGTGAAGACTTACAGAAAACGTTTGACCTCTGTCATTGCCAACAAAGGATATATAACAAAGTATTGAGATGAACTTTTGATATTGACCACATACTTATTTTCCACCATAATTTGCAAATAAATTCTTTCCAAATCAGACAATGTGATTGTCTGGATTTGTTTTCTCATAGTTGAGGTCTACCTATGATGACAATTACAGGCTTCTCTCATCTTTTTAAGTGGGAGAACTTGCACAATTGGTGGCTGACTAAATACTTTTTTGCCCCACTGTATGGTGTTACAACATCTGCTAGTTCATCCAATTCTGCAGAGGTATCTTTGAAAACTTTCCAATCAGTGCAGTCAAAGCAAGCCTGTAGCTTTAGCTTTGCCTCTTCAGTCCAAGACTTCAGTGATTTAATTGTTGCTTTTAAGCCTATGTCTATAAACAGGTACAAGGTGAATCATACAGTGATCTGAGTGCCCCACAGCTGCTCATGGTAAAAGAGCCATAAACATCTTTTAGTATGGTGTAGCGTGTAGCAGTGGTCTAATCATGTATACTTGCCTTTAGTGAGACAGTTGACTTGCTGAAAGTATTTTGGTAGCTCTTGGCTACCAAACGCGGAAGACTTAGCTTTTTTATGATTGATAAGGATTCTCACACCAAGGCTTTCTAAACCAGGAAGACCAATGCAACTGAACGCCAGAAAACCCGAAACTAGGAAGATGCGTCCCAAAAGGAACCCAGATGAGGCACGCCTTTCCGATGCTGGTTGAAGCAGCATTAGTCCCAAGGCAAACCAGCGGGCAAAGGACCGTTTAAAAACACAAAGCAGCAGCGCACCAATCCGCATCTCATAGATCGCTCCAAGAACGTCTGCATTCGCGCAACCCATTTACCAACTTAAAGCCCACCCCCGATGTGTGTGTGTGTGTGTGTGTGTGTGTGTGTGTGTGTGTGTGTGTGTGTGTGTGTGTGTGAGACAGAGAGAGAATGCATAGAATCAGAAATCGGCATTCGAAAGACGTAGGTTATAGCGGATAACAATGACCTTGATTGGCCAAGGCAACCGCTAGCTCTTTTCTTGGTAACTGCGCTCGTGTCGTGTGAATCCAGAGAGCTGCGGGCAGGAAGGGAGGGAGAGGGAAGAGACTTCTGCGGGTTTTTCTTACCGATTGTTGCACGACCCGGAAAACCGCATTCAGCATCATGAGATACCAAGGCTGGGAGACGGTGCTGGGTAGCGGCAGGTAGACATAATAGGCGGTCAGCGCCAGCCACCCGGCCAGCAGCACCAGGGCCGACTTCATGGCTCCGGCCCCTAAGCGTCGTCACCTTATTCGCCCTCTAGACTCCGCAGCCCCGCGGGCCTTTTTAAACTGGGCGACTTCTTGCGGCAAAGGCGGCGAGCAGCCTCCCATTCTAGGCTTTCATAATCCGGGCGAGCCAATCGGGGTGGAGAGGCGAGAGGAAGTCCGGCCCTTCCGTCGCCTCCGAGCCGGCCGTCTTGGTTTTTCTTTGCCGGAGGCTGAGCTTCGCTTGGGAGCCGTCGGCAGGGCGAGGCGGAGGAGAAACGCGGAAAGCCACAGCGTTTGTTCTGGCGTCCCTCCCACCTTTGCCTTTTGGAGAGTTCTAAAATTAGGGAAAGGGCTCCCGGCCAGGGAGGTCACCTCTAGCAGGTGGACACAAATGTTCCGGTCGTGACATTCAGAGATCGGAAGACGGAGGGCTGCGTGTGCTTTTTCAAACAGCCTAGTCACTTCCTTTGATGCTTACCCACTCTGTCTCCTTTGATTCCCCGCCCCAACGTTCTTGTACCAGGTAGTCCTCGACTTAAGACCACAATTGACCCCAACATTTCTGTTGCTAGGTGAGAAGTTTGTTAAGTGAGTTTCACCCCATTTTACGACCTTGCCACCGTTGTTAAGTGAATCACTGCAATTAAGTTAGTAACATGACTAGTCTAGAGAGAAAAAAAAGGATTGGGGGTGGGGATATGATAGCAGTATTCCAATAGTTGAGAGGCTGCCCCAAAGAAGAGGAGGGTCAACTTATTTTCCAAAGCACCAGAAGGCGGGACAAGAAACAAGGGATGGAAACTTAATCAAGGAGAGAAGCAACCTAGAACTAAGGAGAAGCTTCCTAGCAGTGAGGACAATTAACCTGTGGAACAGAAGTCAGAAGTTGTGGGTGCTGCATCACTGGATGTTTTTAAGAAAAGACTGGACAGCCATCTAATCTGAAATGGTATAAGATCTGCTTGAGTAGGGGGTTCGACTAGAACAGTGGTTCTCAACCTATGGGTCGGGACCCCATTTGGGGTCGAACGACCATTTCACGGGGGTTGCCAAACAACGCAGTCCACCATTTTTCCCCCTTTTCCTTAGCTGTGCTACTCCCTTTTATTCTATTGGCTTTTGAAAGCCAATAGAATAGACTCTCTTGAATAGAGTCTAATTCTATTGGCTTTCAAAAGCCAACAGGAATTGTCTAGACTGTCTCTGCCCTGCTGAGCCCGCCAAAAGTTCCATTCTGCAAACAGTGCTGTACCAGTTGAGTAGTCTTCAACTTACGACCAGTTGAGTAGTCCTCGACTTACGACCGGTTGGGGGTCGCGGCATTAAAAAGGTTGAGAACCACTGGACTAGAAGGACACTAAGGTCCCTTGCAGCTCTATTCTGATTGGTTGTTAAGAGAATCTGGCTTCCCCATTGACTTGTCAGAAGGTCGCAAAAAGTGATCACATGATCCCAGGACACTGCAATCGTCATAAATGAGTCAGTTGACAAGCATCTAAATTTTGATCATGTGACCACAGGGATGCTGCAATGGTCGTAAGTGTGAAAAATGGTCATGTCACTTTTCTGAGTGCTGTTGAACGGTCACTAAGTGAAGTATTGTAGGTCAAGGACTACCTGTATTGCATAAATAAGACCTTGGCTTATTTAAAACAAGGAACTATCCCTAAGCGTAATTGAGGGGTAAAGTAATTTAGGGCTACCGTAGGTGGCCTGCAGAAGCTCAGAGGTCTAGTGGAAGATTGCAAAGAGATGTCCCAAATGTGCTTTTTCGAAAGGCAACTGAAGAGGTTTTGCTTCTCATCCTTTGGAACTGAAGACGCTTCTTGGATGAGAATCAAATTGTCTTCAAGGAAAAACAAAGTTCAAGTTGCCTTTTGAAAAAGCACCTTTGGGACAACTATGACTTGGATGACTGAGAATCTCCATACATGTTGCAAAGAGATGATGGCAGCAGTTCTTGAGGTGCCAGAGAAGGAGGCTAACATAAAATTTGCCACCCTCCCCCATTGCCAAGCCCTATTTAGCCTTAAGAGATAGCTGGTGATTGACACTGTCCTTTCTATTTTGAGAAAGAGCAACTAAAGCAGGCATGTCAAACTGCCAGCCCGCGGGCCGGATGCGTCACACCAAAACCGCACCCATCCCATTGCCGGCAATGGGGAAAAAGTAATGGCTCCCTTGTTTCATTTCTCACCAAGTATTGCCTGGTATTGGGAAAGCAACTGTCTGCCAGTTCTGCTTCCTAACCCAGAACTGGGTTAATGTAGGTGGGTTCTTGGCTTGACATATTCAATCTCCTGTCAAGGTGCCCAACAAATAAGATGTAGGCACCGAGGTGTTTTGAATTTGAGATTCACCAAATGAGCTATTTCTGAGCACGGGTCTCTGGAAAAAAGCACCAATTTGGTGTTTGAAAAGAGCCTGGCTGTATGTTGTTACAAATGAGGAGAAAGATGAAGTGGATATGAGCATCCTAGTACTTGAAGTTCACAGGTCATAGGAGAAGGGGCTACATCAAGCAGGAGAGCTCCTTCATGCAAACTATGAAGACAAGCAGGAGGAGAGGAAGAGATGCCTGTTGAGGAGGAGCACCTATAGAAACTGTGGCAGGCCCACCATCTGGAAAAGACTGCAGATGACTGAAGAAGGAAAATGGCAAGAAGCTTGCCAAAGAGATTGTGTAGCAGGGAAATTGCATTACGGAGATGCAGAGACTGAAGAAACCAAACCGTGTCATGGGAGAGGTTAACTGTTCTTGCTCATGTGTGCACCTGTCTGTATACTCCATCAAGGGCTTTTCTTGGAAAAGTGCTGTGAGACTTTTATGCATTCCCTGAAAACTGAGGCTTGTAGTGGTGGAGGGAGAGAAGTGGAAGCTTCAAGTAATGCATCTCTGCTGTTCAGAAGCTGATATCATCTCTGATCTTCCACGTTACCATCACCCAATCCTTGGTGCATTGATTCAAACTTGAGCCTGAGGAGATCTATGTCTATGGAGACTGAAACTGGCCTTGATTGCCTTGGATTGGATTTGAAAGACAACAGGAAAAGCAGAGCTCTATTTCCTTTTCCCTATGATGATGATGATGATGCTAGCACCCCTTGAACACCATTGGCATTGACAAATTCACCATGCGTCAATTACAAAAGCCAGCTTTACTGGAAACAGCTTCCATCCTGCAACAATATCTGTAACACCATCAAACACCCAGATCTGCCTCTCCCAGATCCTTGGCAAGGACTGGATAGGTAGACAAAAATGCCACATCCAGTCTCAGCATCTGGCTGACTGTGCGAATAACAACAACAACAACAATAAGGCTGACTGTGCAAATAATAACAATCTGAAAGAGTGCTCCAGCAGAGTTGCATCATGGTTTCCCCAGACTTCTCTAATATTCTAAGGCAATATACCTGAATTTGGAGAACGTGGGAGCTGCGAAGAAGCTGCTAGAACCTACACTCTCTTCTTTCACAAACCATGCATTAACCCAGAGTTTCTTAACTTTTGGCAACCTTAAGACATGTGAACTTCAACATCCCAACTTATCGAGGCAGGAATTAAGGAAATTTGCACAATCTGGTGCTGTCAAAAGAATCCTTAACCTGTCGTATAAGGATAAGCCCTGCTATAGATGCGCCCTGCAGATTCCTGTCTTGACAAAGTGCTGTTTGGGAATTTCTGGAGTTCTGCCAACTAAAGCAATGTATTTCATGAGCTCTCCTTATAGGAATGAGACTTAATATATATATATATATTTTATATATATATATATATATTTTACAAAGTAAATTGTAACCAGTTTTGTTAACAGCCAAATTATACTTTCTAGCTCCTTGTTGGGTGGTATGTGATGCTATGAAGGGTGTATTAGAGACCTTAGTATTTCACAAATATATTGGTATAATATGGATATATTCGGAATCAAGCTTTTTGGTAGATAATTTGCAAATGAAATTTTGGAAAATGTCTTTTCTTTCTCTTTGAAGTCCAGCATATAATAACAAAATACTTTACTGTTGAAAATTAAAAATACTATGAATCTGGCAACAGAAATTCAGAATTCCTAGCTTCCCTTCTTAAGTGTCAAATGGATGGGAATAAAACAATGGATGGAAAATTACTGAATAGACTACAAGAAGTAAGGAATTACTGAATGGCTACAGGGAGTAAGGAAATTAGTAATTCAGATATCCACATTTGATGTTAAAAAAAGAAAAACAAAAAAGTATCTCTAGAAAGAATGACAGAGCTTTTAAAGAATCTTAAATACAACAAATAGGCCATGCTGAGTTTCTGGCAGAATGTTTTAAGAGCTTTGCCAAATAACTACTCCAAATTTAGTTCACCTCTGTAACACTATTTCAGAAGGTCAACCTATTTTCAATTCATGGAGATAATCCAGAATCTGTTTTCCTTAAACAAAAAAAAAAAGGATCCTACTCATTCAGGGTATCACATTGTAACAGTACTGAATCAAGATTTTTAAAATGTTACCTCTTTATTGGTCTACAGACTAAATAATATAATTACTCATCTTATCCATAAGGATTGGTCTGAATTTATTCTTGGTTGCCAAAACACAGTTTCTATTAAAATTGTACATGTCCTAAAACACTGCAAGAAAACTAACGATTTTACTGACATTGTTATCCTTGGCTATAGAGAAGGGGTTTCCAACTGGGGGTTCCAGAAGGTGTGATATGGAATTTCAGGGGGTGTAACAAACACTAATGAAACATTTCCTAGGGGTGAAAGGCATAGAAAAGATTGGGAACACCGATGTTGGGCCTTTGACTGTGTATCGTGACTCTTGATTTTTTTCTCCTTTCTGTTCATTTGTGTCCAATTCTCAGAGACTGCCTGGATAAATTCCTGCAGTTTTCTTGGCAAGTTTTTCAAAAGTGGTTTGCCATTACATTCTTCCTAGGGCTGAGAGAAGTGACTGACTCAGGGCTACCTAGCTGGCTTTGTGCCTAAGATGGAACTAGAATTCATGGTCTCTCAGTTTTCAGCCTCATGCCTTAACCACTACACCAAACTCAAGACACTCATTTATTGACTCCCCTGCCAAAATTTGAATCGGGTGATAATTCTCACAGAATATTAAACACTCAACCATCTAGCACCCAAGTTCAAATAAATTCTGAACTATACAGAGAAACATTAAGGAGTCCCTTGCCCCTGCTTGCTAGCATTGGAAGAAAAGTCTTCATCCTGATTCATCCAAGCTGGGAATAAACATGGCAACTGCTTTGGGAAGAAGGTTGTAGTTTATTGGAGAGGAGAGCCAGACAGGAAGATGGCTCTAGCAGAAAAGAGAGGGAACACATGTAGGGAGTGGGTTTTTTATACCTTCTGAAGCCTTTTGAGTTGTTTCCTGTTCCTTGGCATGAATTTTGAACTGAGTCTGAGTGTGCTTTTCTGGGCCTTGGTATCTGTGATTTAATCCTATTATATTTCCCTGGGGCTGGGCTAATGACTCTTAGAGTTTGGGTGAGGTATGCAGATTTTAGGTCTTTGTCTTCTTAATCTTATAGCTCCAACTTTCCTGAATGATCTGCGTCTGCATTTCTATAGAGCTGGTTTCTGCTTGGAGAAGGCAGACTTGGGGCTATTAAGAAAACTGGGCATGCTTTTCTGCCTCTTTAAGATCCTTTGAGAAAATATATTTTTCTGCTCTTTTAATACTTCTTTCTCTGGAGGGGCTGACTTCCCACACTAGCATTGGAACGTCTGTCCCAAAGATGCTTTTTCAAAAGGCAACTGGTCTTTGTTTTTCCTTGAAGACGTTTCTCTTCTCATCCAAGAAGCTTGGATGAGACCTGGAGGAGTGAGAATATCCATAGACATTGGAAGTCTGGATATAAAACTTGCAACAATTGTTCTTGCCTACCTTAGAGGAATGGTTTCTTAAAGTTTCTTATTTATCAGAAATGGCTAAAATTTCGGCTTATCTGAAAGACCATTCACAAGAGAGATATAATTCTGTGTGGAAAAGATGGGTAAATTTTGTTCAGAACAAATATGGGATTAGAAAGTATTATTTAGCTTTTGAATAATTTATAGTTAAAGTTGTTATGGTTAGATTTGCTGATTTTATTGTATTGGAGTTAAAGTGTTTTCTTAATTTTTTAGGATTTATGTATAGTTGATTGATGTTTATATAATTTTTATGTTTTTTTTTCCTGTTCTTTTTAGCTCTGTATTCAGCTCTGGGAAGGGGGGGGAGGGTTAAGGGGGGGATGGGGGGAGGGAGGGATTTTATTGTAAAAGCTTATAAAAATTTTAATAAAAAAAAACTTGCAACAATTGTTCCTATACATATAGATACAAAATGATAGATTTCTTGTCTCTGCATGTGCAATATAGCTTTTGATATTAATAATATCAACCTTATTGATTCAGACAGGAAGACAAGGATACACTCAGCATCCAGGCTCAACTGAGATTTGTTTCCTTTCTTTGTAACCAAAAGAAACATGAGGAGCCTGTTCCCTGGGGATGGATGTAGCTTTATTGGTTCCTGTTGGCATTGTTAGGGAGTCAGGTCAGTTGCTTCCAGAAATTTGGAACTCTACAATGGAGAGCCATACCTGGCTTTTGCAGCTGTTTTATAATCTTAACTTTTTCTACAAGGATTAAGCAAGGAGGATATATGATTAAGCTCTCTGATCTTACTGGATTATTATGCCTAAATAGCTGCAAGAGGAGAATATAGGATTAAATGGATTGAATTCACAGATGACCCATTTAAATGTATTGGCTATCCTTTAAGACACATCATCATTCTATGTAGTCTTTGATGTATGACAGTTGGGACCAGAACTTTGAAATATAATGCTAAAGGCTGCCCTTCTTAGCAGGTACAGAATGCAGTTGTTAAATGAGTCATGCCTGATTTTATGACATTTTTGCTGTGGTTCGTAAGTGAATCATGTGGTTGTTAAGTGAATCCAAATTCTTCCATTGACTTTGCTTATTGGACGCCACCCAGGAAGATTGCAAATGGCAATTACATGACCCTGGGATGGTGGAACCATTCCAAGTATATGCTGGATACCAAGCACCCAAATTTTGATGATGTGACTATGGGGTGTTGTTACAGTTTTTCCAGCATCATCAGAACATTGAATGACCATAAGTTCACAAGATGATCTGTAAACCTACAGTATTATAATTATCCTATTGGATCAAAGGGATAAAGGGAATTATATAGAATGGAGAAACCCTCTATATAAAGGCAACTTGATTTGAAATTGTCTTCTAATCTACAGCATACCTAATTTGTAGGTATGCTGTAGATAGAAGACAGTTTTGAATCAGGTTGCCTTTATATAAAGGGCTTCTCCGTTCTATATACTTCCCTTTATCTCTTCAATCCAATAGGAGTAATTGTAATTTGATCTTCAGTTTTCAATCCATACACTGTTAGTTTACATCTATTTACTTTATTTACCATTTAAATGACTTTTCAGGACAGATAAACATTTGGGGGAAATAAACAGCTAATAAAAGCAATCTAAAACTAGATCAAGAACTCAGAAATAATTTATTTATTTATGAGACTTATATACCGCTTTAAGTGCAAGCACTCTCTAAGCGGTGTACACCAGTAAGCAATGTATATATATATTTACATTGCCCCCAACAATCTGGGTCCTCATTTTACCTACCCCGGAAGGATGGAAGGCTGAGTCAACCTTGAGCCGGTGAGATTTGAACCACTGACCTGCTGAACACAGTCAGCTAAAGTGGCCTGCAGTACTGCACTCTAACTGCTGTGCCACCTCGGCTCTTAAACTTAGAAATCTGGTTGTTCTGAATTTTTAATTTACAAGCATCCTGGATTGCTTGCTCCTTCTTGTATCTCACCCTACTGCAACAGTTTTGTGTGATCATGACAATATTATTATCTGTTCCCAGATAATAAAATGGGAAGGAGAACAAAATGGATTCTCCTGACAGTGATCTATCCACGCACCCACACATTTGGATCTTCCAGCCCCAAGAATCTCATGGGGTTCAGAGAAAGCCATGCTGGTCAGGTGCAGAATTTACATGGCAGGATTATAGGTTTACCTAACAAAACCTCCTATTTTATTTCTGCAGGAATTCAGAGATACAGAACTTAAAAACAGGAAATAAGTGTGCCCATCTGTCCTGATGTTTCGTGAATTTGTGAGAAGTTTGTAATGGTTCCAAGTTGTGATCAGTTTATATTTCCGTAGAGTGTTCTAATCTTTTGGAAGAGTTGGCATCAATCTCCTTAGTCTTCCATGGCCAAAATATGCATGTTAAAAACTTTATATTTTTACTGTGTAGCTACCTGCCAAGACACCTCTTTCCTTGGCACACTTTCTGAGCCCTTTCTTAGCAGAATCTTCAGTGCCTACTTCACTGAACAATGTTTCCTTAAACAAATAGAACTTGAAAATGATAGAGTCTATTCATATTCAAAGAGTCTCAATGGTGTCATTGTTGTTGGTATGCAATGGCTGCTAAAGCTTTGATTTGAAGTCAAGTTGTTACATATACTTCACATGAAAAAGAAGTAGCAATTAATGATAATTGAATCTTTAGAGAAAAAAAGTTAAAGAATTATTTTGGTATTGTTTTATGCTTCCTATTCTTCTATAGTCTGGTTTAGATCTTTGGTGGCTGCTAAATGAACTTAAGAAGCTTTAGTTTTCTGCTTCTAAAACAGAGGTGTATGGCCATATTTAATCAGCTATGAGTCCTTGTACAGAAAAGCCGTTTGTGAAAATTAACACATAGGAAAATGTTGAGAGTCAGGTTAATCATGAGTGATTTTTCATAGTATTTTGGTTAAAATAAAATAAGAAAAGGTTGGCTAATCCATGGGCCCATATGTATGGGATATGTGAGATAATTCTAAAAAGCTGAGAGAAAAGCCTATTGTATATACTTATAATAGGCTCCTCCACAGAGAAGCCAAATAAAACATTTTTAGTGTATTTTGGCACCTAAAATTCTTGGCTTATTTGTGAATATTGCATAAGATAATATTAGAAAAATAAAAAGAAATCTTAGAAGAAATAGTGGAATATGATCACAGATTTTAAACTTATTAATTTACAGGTGTTTTATTTTTATTAGAGAAGATTGTTTCTCTTAATAGGAGTTAGGTTTAGTACAGTACATTTATCCTAGGATCAAATTCACCTTTTTTGCTTCAAATTGTATATAATTAAGTCTTTGAAATTGAGGAAGAATCTTCTTGTTCTTAGGACCGTCCAGTTGACTGGTAGATTGGGTCTTTATTTTTTATGTTAGTAGGGGTAAGGCTTTTTCAGACACACAAACAGAATACTAGAGTTGGGAAGGATCTTATTTTAGTCCAACCACCTGCTTGAATAGGAGACCTTATTATATTCTGAATAAAATGGCTGTCCAGTCTTTTCTTAAAAACCTCCAGTGATGGAGGACTTACAACTTCTGGAGGTAAGCCGCTCCACTAATTAATTGTTTTCACTGACAGAAAATTCCTCCTTAATTCTAGATTGCATCTCTCTTTAATAATCTTCCATCCATTACTTCTTGTCCTGTCCTCAGGTGCTTTGGAGAACAGGTTGACCCCCTCTTCTCTATGACAGTCAATCAGGTACTGGAAGACTGTTGTCATATTACCCCTAGTTCTTCTCTTCTTTAGACAAGACATATTAAGTTCCCTTAGTTGTTCATTGTAAGATTTAGCCTCCAGTCCCCTGATTGTCTTTGTTGCTCTTCTCTGCCCTCCCTCTAGGGCAGGGGTCGGCAACCTTAAACACTCAAAGAGCCACTTGGACCCGTTTTCCACAGAAAACACTGGGAACTGCAAAACCCTTTTGACATCTAAAATGAAAATAACACTGCATATACTAGAATAGCTATTTCAAGCTTTTTAACTCTCATCAGCTAGCCATTCCCTTTATGGGATTCGAACCTAGGCAGCCTGCATACTAGGCAGATGTATTAACCTCCAGGCCGCTGGCTCTCCTCCCTTCTTTTGTCAGCCGAGCCAAGGGAATATATGGTAAGATTTTTTTTCCTGTTCAGATCCGTCTGGTTGATGCACCTTGGTTTTTTTAACTGCTATATTTAATTCTTTAACTCTTTGTCAACAAAAAAAGAAATTCAAATTTGCAGTAGCGACCTGAGCCTGCTTAACGCTCCTAGGTTGGGGCTGCAAGGAAAAAGTGATCATAATTGTAGAACTGCAATATAGCAGTTAAAAAAACCAAAGTGCATCAACGCTCTTCTCCTCCTCATTCAAATTGGCTGCTAATGGCTTGGGTGGCTCTGCTCCGTCCAACATGAAGAAAGTGGAGGTCAGCAGAAAGCAGCTTTGACTGAGGAGAAGAGCGTTTTTTCACCAGGTTTTATATTCAGGGCTCACTCTGGATCCATCATGATAGGCTAAGGATACATTTGTCACTCTTGATTGGTATACCTCCTATATTTGGAAATGGGATTTAGCTAAAAGAATTATTTATTGAATACTGGATGAAATCTGTACCTGAATTGCAGCAATGGATTGTGCAAATGTGTTTGTCAATATTTTAATTAGCTTTTTTTCAGTAGATGAGCAAAGATTACTTCTGAGCAATATGGTCAATTTTTTTGCTCTGCTTAAAAGACAAGTTCTACCTTTCTCCTTTTCCTTAATGTTTAATTGTATTGTTGCATTGATTTTTTAATTCTTTGCACACGTTTGTACTTTTTAATTAGTTGGTATAATAACAAATAACTATAATTAATAATTCTCACATTCTTGAACTTCTTCCTAATAGCTGATTTCAAGGATTATAAGCATCTCTTTAAGCAAAACAAATTGGCACTGTCAAAATATTAAGAATCTTTTTTGATTTTTTTTTTTGGATAACAAAAATTCTAAAAACTAAATATATTTCTTTAGGAGCCTCTTCCATAAAGCATCTGGCTGTTTCCTGAACAACAGATGGTCTTAAACAATTGCATCAGAGTAAGCTCCATAAAGCCTACAACAATTAAAATTGAGAGAAACAAGAAAAAAAATCTGACTGAATTTAATTTAAATTATCACCAACTCACCCAAGCTGCTGTTTTGTCCTCTGGGGAAAAAGTACAAATATAGGTATGTATATCTGTATTTATCACTTGTAGAAGAAGCAGCTTCTTGGGTAAAGGGAGAATAATAATTCAGAAATGAAATTATAAAGGTTTTTCTCCCTGTATCCAGTAGTATGGGCCCACTAATTAATTAAACAATGCACATATATTTGGGAAATCCTAGATGCACCTGCAAAATGAAAAGATTACTGCCCTTTTTAAACTGTATAACGTTCAGCAGGTGGAAGGAAAGTGCAATAGTAATAAGACTTATATCTGCTTTGTAGTGGTTTACAGTCCTCTCTAAATGGTTTACAGTCAGCATATTGCCCCCAACAGTCTGGGTCCTCATTTTAATGATCTCGGAAAGATGGAAGGCTGAGTCAACTTTGAGCCGGTCAGAATTGAACTGTTGGCAGTCGGCAGAATTAGCCTGCAATACTGCATTCTAACCACTGCACCACCATCTATAGATGAGCCTATTCCCATTTATGGGAAAGGTGGGGAGATATGTAAATATGACTGCCTGCATGTGGCTGCACGATGTTAGATTGTGAACCCTAATTTCACAAGTACCCAAAATGTGACAGTGATGACATCAGAAAATACACCCCAAAAGTGGTAAAATGCATTTCTGGATGGGCAACTGGTTGAATTTCTGAAAATAATATACTATACTTCATTTTACATGGTTCATAAACCAAGAGGTGGGTTAAAATAGAAGATCAAGGGGTTTTTTTTTTCATTTGAGCTTCACTCCTGGAGACCCCATGACACATACATTCAATTTTCTTGGCAAGGGTATAGAATTGGTTTGTCATTGCTTTCTTCTCGAACGTTTTTTAACTTCCCAATATAGCCTGCCCTTTTCTTATTTTCTGGTGGGCTTCCATTCAGGTATCAACTAGGCTCAGCCCTGGTGAAAGATATTATTATTTTCAGAAATACAACCATTTGCCCAACCTGAAATGCATTTTGCCATTTTCTTAGCCTCTGATTCCAAGCATGGTCAGTTAGATGTTACTTTCTGGGGAGATAAGTGGGGCAAACTGTCAATGCAATTGGAAAGCCCCTGCCTTCTTTGTTCTTTTGTATGAACTATGACATGGTTATAGTTTCATTTCAGCTCTTCCCCATTATCTCAGACATCTTGCAAATATGGTTGTGTCCTTATTTCTTTTCCATGCTTGGTTTTAATAATGCCTCGCTAGAACTGAGCTTGCCTGATATTTGGATTGAGCTGGTTCAAAATGTGCAGTCTAAATAAACCAGTTTCAAATGCCTGAATAATATCAGACAGCTGCTGACAAGCAATGAGCATATTAGAGAGATATTGGGCAGAAGTGACTTTTTCTATTACACTGGTGCTGTAAGAAAACTGGCAGGTCTTTTTCACTAAAAGGGATCTGTAAATTTAGGAAGATTTTTCCAGGTCACTGAGTTTGAATACAAGACAAAAATAAAGAGAAACCTTTTTTTTTTTTTAATTGGTTTGGTCAATTTTATGCTTCGCTTGGGCAGTGGAATGGATTCACGCTTCATTTGCAGTTTTTCAGTTTTTATCTTTTGCTTTAAAATTTAATTATCCATGTGTTCCACTCCTTCACCTGGAAAAAGATGTCTCAAGTCTTAAACAAGGAAAAGCTTGTTAATTTTATATTAGAGCACTGCTTTATCTGAGCAGTAGAAGCAATAGTTATAAGATAATTTCAGCCTCTTTCAGGAATGTTGAAAAATATTTGATGGATTAAACAAGAATAATTTCCAGTCTAATCAGGCAAAGAATCTGACTGAGTCCTAAGTACTAAGGCTGAAAAGCATATTAAAAAGGATTGTTTTAAACCAGTAGCCTTCTGTTGTTGAACTGGGTTGTGTTTTAATAGTACTATTCTTTTAATAGTTCTTTGTTGTTAATGAGGCAGAGGGGGAAAGAGGATGAAAAATAAGAGGAAAGTAGAGTAAAGAGTAAAGTAAAGAAAAGAGAGGGGGGAGGGAGGGAGGGAAGGAGAGAGAGAGAGAGAGAGAGAGAGAGAGAAAGAGAGAAAAAGAAAGACAGACAGACAGACAGATCATGCAGTAGTACAATAAAATATAAAATGACTGCCGTTGTGGATAAGGTGAAGATACCTGGGTATATCACCTCTGGTTGGCCTTATCATAGTTTAGTCATTCCCTTATCCTGTACTCAGCATCACTGCATAGAAGAGAAATCGAGAAAAAGATAGTGTTTTGTTGTTGTGGCACACTTAGGTTAGCAAATTAGTAAATGTGAACTAAAAAGTAAAGTTTGGGCACAAGAACAAGGGTGAATTTTGATAGATAGAGACTGGGTGTTGAGTGATTCCAATTCTTGATTGGGCACTTGGTGAAGAAAAATATGTTAATGTGGAAAAGTGTCTGTGTCATCCAGGTCATGGTTGTCCCCAAAGGTGCTTCTTTCAAATGGCAACCGGACTTTCTCATTTTTTTCTTGAAGACATTTCATTTCTCATCCAAGAAGCTGCTTCAATTCTAACCGATTGGTGGGAAATGGAAAGGAGTCAGTTAGAACTGAAGAAACTATTTGGGTGAGAAGTGAAACATCTTACAAAACAACAACAAAGTCCAGCTGCTGATTGAAAAATGCACCTTTTGGGATAAATGTGGAAAAGTTAAGATTTTTTTTTTTTTTAGAGCAATGCTATAAGATATTCCAGACCATGGCAAAATAAAATGGGGAACTGAAAGGAAAGTTTTGCAAGGAAAAAAAATGTGAGTTTGCAACAAAATTGACAGAACTGGGCCAAAGTGAAGGCTAAATAAAACAAGAATCAAATGTATGTTCCAGGTTAAAGTTGAATCTGACTTCCAGTATCTTCCATGGCATAGATGTAAATTATACTGCTAATAATAGCTTTAAAATTAAATAAGAAACTGCATTTTTCATGGAACAAAACTGATTTTCTACCAACTTTCTCAGTTTCACTGTTGAACAGATTTGTGTTCAGAAAGATAAAGTTAAACATTGGTGATCCTTCCATGAGTGAGATATTGTCATGACAGAAAACTACTTGAGCGTGGCTATTGCTAGGAATAACTGAAAATGAATACTATATTATTATCAGAAGTTTTTCATCAAAATGTAGTCAAATAAATGAGGGGAAAATCACATGTATTGTATTGTACAATATTCAGTAGAGGCTTTAATGGTACTTTGTTAACTACATGCATTTTTAAAATTGTTTTGGAGCATTATTGATGTACACTATGAAATAATAAAAAAAGTATTGTTCATGTCCACAAATTCCTTTTTTATTTCAAGTTCTCAGCAATTTTATTTTGAGTAGATATGCACAACAGTGGAAGAAGAGCAGGAAAAAGCTGTGTTTCTTTCTCATATTGTATTGGTTCAAGAGTCAAACTTTACCAATGACATTTTGAAAAATGAGTAGCTACATGACCTTAGTAACAACCTGCAACTTTACCAATCTATGCATGCATCCTGCTCTTTTATGATCTGTGAGATAACAATACAGTACTAAAAGACAGTTAAAGCTTTATGGCACAGTAATAGCTTCTTGTCTTTTATTTCTTCCATCCTGCAGTAATGATAACTGTTGTGTCCTGAGTCTGAAAATGCAGGCTCAGGACATTGCAAGGCCGGGCTTTGCAGAAGCTGCCCGGGACCAAACTGAGTGGCGCCAACCTTGCGCACATGTGCAAGGTGCAAAAAGTGCCTGACGATGTTGCCATTATGTCCGGGGATTTGGGACGTATAAAAGGAGGCCTGTGTGCCTTTGCTCGTTGTTGGAGTTTTGGATAAGCACAATAAAGAGTTGTTCTGGAAAACATGCGTCTTCATCATTCGCCATTAATGCGAGGACTTAACACTGGCGACGAAGATGGGATCCTTCACAAGATAATCAGAAGGAAGCTGTAAAGACTCACCCAAAGAAGTCCTGAGAGGAAAAACGGTGTTAAAGTCAGCGTTCCAGCCTGCCAGTACAGCGTCGCTGGAGGATGAGTTTGGCTGAAAGACACTTTCCCTAAAGAGAAGCGAGTGGTGAAGTGATTGTGAGGATTGCGAAGATCGGTCGGTTATCTGAGTTCGATGTCTCACACCCGGAAAGATGGGAATCATACGTTGTGAGGGTGGAGAATTCAACCAAATTCGAGAAGATGGCTTGAAGGCTGCCACCTTTTTGTGCGTCTGTGGACAGGAAACTTTTGAGATTGCCGAAAATTTAGTGGCCCCTGCCTCTCTGGAAGCAGTAACGTATGCAGATCTCAAGAAACCTCTGAAAGAGCATTTCCAGCCCAAGTTGTCCGTCATTGCTTGGAGGCACACATTTGAACAAAGGGATCAGAGGGCAGGTGAATCTGCTAAGGACTTTATTGCGGCCTTGAGGCGAGCAGCCAGACCATGTGAATTTAAAGATTTGGAGGAAAGGCTGCGCGATTGTTTTGTGTGTGAGTTAAGTAACAGAGACTTACAGCAAAAGATCTTCACTAAAGAAGATGTTTCCTTCCAAGATGCTCTGTGAGAGGTTACAGCAGAGGAAGCAGCAAGTGGGGCAGTAAAGAATATGCGACCCACCAGAAGCTCTTCAGAGACCGTCACCGTCCACCAGGAGAATGTGCAAGAAGAATCGGAGGGAGTTCCTGACGAAGAGGTAGATAAACTTTACCAGGCAGCTGGAAGGAGACAGAAGGAACGCACAGAGAAGACATCCACAGCTCTTCAATGCTTTGGATGCGGATGACGCCACAAACGAGCTGATTGCCGGTTCCGTTCTGCCATTTGCAGAGCATGTGACAGGCAAGGCCACATCGCATCTATCTGTTTGGGTCGTCAGAAGGTACAACCTAGAGAAGAATTGCATCTGAAAGGTACCAGGGTCCCCAGCCAAAATAGGGTGGGTTTTTGCGCAACACGCAGAAGTGTTTTAAGGACAGGCACACATAAACCCCTAAAAAAGAAACTGTCCGTTAAAGTAAGATTGCATGGGGTTCCTTTATCCATGGAATTGGACACTGGGTCTGCTCTCTCCATAATTTCCCTCAACACATTCAGGAAAATTTGCAGCAGCAGTGGCCTTCGAGCTAAACTCAGGCCATCCAATGTAATACTCACAGACTTTCAGAATTCTAAGGTGTGTGTTAAGGGGGAGGCCACCCTTAAGGTACAGTACAAGGATTTTGAGGGTCCCTTAGATGTGTTGGTTGTTGCGGGTGAATGTACGAGTCTTATTGGACTCGATTGGTTTGAGGCTTTGGGAATCCAGGTCACAGGGCTGCACCATTTGCAAATGTCAAGTCTTGCAGAAGTTTGCAAGGAATTTGCAGATGTGTTTAGTTCTGAGCTTGGATCCTATAAGGGGCCTCCAGTTTCATTACGATTAGATCCTTCCATAACACCCATTAGGGTTAAGCCTAGGAGGGTACCTTTTGCCCTCAAGGGCAAGATTGATGCTGAACTGGACAAATTGCTCCAGCAGGGCATCTTAGAACCTGTAGATTCTAGTCCTTGGGAAACCCCCATAGTAACGCCTCTAAAGGCTAATGGGGACATACAGGCCTTTTGGGGGCTATTAAACTTTTACCATGCATTTCTGCCAAATAAAGCTGCTATAGCTGAGCCCTTGCACAGGCTCTTAGACAAACAAGCCTGTTGACAGTGGACCAAAGTCCATGAAAAAAGTTTCAATGAGGAAGTTTGCTTACTTCCAATGCAGTACTAGCTCACTTCAATGAGCAACTACCTGTTTGCATCGCCTGCGATGCTTTTCCATATGGGATAGGAGCAGTACTTAGCCATCTGAAGGCTGATGGGACACAGGTCCCTGTGGCTTATTATTCCAGAACCCTATCTTCTGCTGAGCGTAATTATGCTCAGATTGACAGGGAAGCACTGGCTATTGTGGCTGGCATTAAGAAGTTTCATGATTTCATATACAGCCGCCACTTCACGGTCTACACTGACCATAAGCCCTTGCTGGGGTTGTTTACCACTACCAAACAAACTCCACATATCTTGTCTCCTCGTATGCTGTGTTGGTCCATTTTCCTGTCAGCATATGACTACTCCTTAATTCACAAACCTGGAAAGGAAATGGGCCATGCTGATGCTTTAAGTAGATTACCCCTGCCAACACTGGAGCCTGATCCTGCTCCAGCCATTAATATTCTATCCATTCAAGAGCTGCCTGAGTCTCCCCTCAATGCTAGGGATGTGGCTGCAGAAACTGCCACTGATCACACGCTTACACGTGTGCTTACATGGGTGTTGTCAGGATGGCCTAACAGGTGCCCGGATACTGAGTTCCAAAGTTTCTGGCAAAGGAGGCATGAGTTGTCCACTTTCAAGGGTTATCTGTTATGGGGAAGTAGGGTAGTAATCCCAACCTCATTGAGGACTAGAGCCCTGCACTCTCTACATGAGGGACACCCTGGGATAGTCAGGATGAAAGCGCTTGTGTGCAGCCATTTGTGGTGGCCTGGCCTTGATAAAGCCATCGAGGCCCAGGTACATGGGTGTCGTGTGTGCCAACAATCTCTGCCTGAAATGCCTCAGGCCCCAGTTCATAGATGGGAGGAAACTCAAACTCTATGGTCTAGGGTACATATAGATTACGCTGGGCCCTTTCAGGGGCGATTCTTCCTGGTTGTTGTTGATAGCCATTCTAAGTGGCTAGAGATTGTTTCTGTGTCCTCCACTACTATTGCCAAGACTATCCAGGTGCTGAGAGTATTTTTGCAGCTCATGGCCTTCCAGATGTTCTGGTTCCCGATAACGGTCCTCAATTTACCTCTTCTGAGTTCCAGGCTTTTCTTCAGCTCCCTTCCACCCATCCACCAATGGAATGGCTGAGCGTATGGTGCGCACCACCAAGGATGCCCTTAAGAGACTGACTTACGGTGACTGGCATCACAGGTTAGCAGACTTTCTTCTTGCACATCGCACCACACCTTGCACAGCCACCGGGAAGAGCCCTGCTGAACTTCGATAGGGTCGCTGGCTTATTACAAAGCTGGACAGGCTGCATCCGGATCAGGTGGCGTCTCAGGTGCTGCATCCATGGGCACCGAGGAGCCTGCAAGTGGGTGCTCCGGTCTGGACTTGGAACTACGGGCCTGGTCACCTCTGGGTACCGGCTGTGGTCTGCAAGGTCTCTTGGACCTTTGTCCTATGAAGTGTCCTTGGAAGACGGCCGCGTTTTTCGGCGGCACATAGATCAGCTGCGTACGAGGCTGGAGCTTCATCCTTCCACTCCTGGCTCTGCTCTGGGGGGGGGGAGGAAGGCTATAGAGTGCATTCTGAGAATCAATGTCAGCAGCCATTACTGGCCGCTGAGGAGGCCATTGATCCCCCATCTCAAGGTTCTGCAAGTGCTCCGAACAGGAAGTCATGGGGCAGCCATTTGTGCAGGGGGTCATCTCACACACCCATACTTACTCCAGCCAGGGAGTCACACCGGGGGTATCTATATTATTCACCCATAACTAGTAATTCTCCAGATGGGGAGACTGACCGGGGGTATCCACACAACTCACATCCTGCAAGAGAACTGGCAACACAGCATGGGAGCACCAAATTCCGCAATTGCTCCCAGAAGGAAGTCCTCTGTAAGGGGGCAGAACAGAGAGGATACTTCTGATTCTGGAATCTCAGGCATGACCTTGGGGTCCGCTGGATATTGGGGCCCTGCAGATACCCCTGTTTCTCCATCTGCTGACCTTGAGTTCGAGGGACAGTGCTCCCAAGAAAGGTCCATTGTGGATTTGGGGACTACCCCCCCAAGGGATGCTGGTTCAGGCTCAGAGGGCCCAGCCAGCCAGCAAATGGGCAGGTCAACCAGGTACTTGGGGCAGCAAAGCCCTGACCTACTGAGCCTGGCAGGCGAGCAGATAGGTCAGGCAACAACACCAGGGTCTTCTGGGACAAGTGGGCAGCAATGTCCTGGCTCACCAAGCCTGGTGGGCGAGAAAAGGAAACAAGCAAACTCTCCCGGTCCGAGGAGGTCGCAAAGGGCCAAGTGCCCTCCCAAATATCTTTCAGACTTTGTGAAGTTGCTGTCAAGTTACAAGGGGTACTACCCTTAAGGTCATTAGTTAATAATGTAGTTTGTTTACTTATGATTTTGGGTGTCCTTGATTAACAAACAAAAGAAAGGAACTTGTGGGCGGAGGCAACCTCAGGCACCCCCTTCCATGCTTGATTCTGAGGAAGTTTGACGCTCTTCCCAAAAGAAGATGTCAGGATTGTTTCAAGCTAGGGGGGAGGGGTGTTGTGTCCTGAGTTTGCAAATGCAGGCTCGGGACGTTGCAAGGGTTCCCAGGCTTTGCAGAAGCTGCCTGGGACCAGACTGAGTGGTGCCGACCTTGAGCGCATGTGCAAGGCGCGAAAAGTGCCTGACGATGTTGCCATTATGTCCGGGGATTTGGGACGTATAAAAGGGGGCCTGCGTGCCTTTGCTCGTTGTTGGAGTTTTGGCTAAGCACAATAAAGAACTGTTCTGGAAAACGTGTCTTCATCATTCGCCATTAATGCGAGGACTTAACAATAACTTTATATAATTAATTAGTTTCTCACTGAAATGTACAGCTCAATTTGGTGTATAATTTCTCAGAAGCTATCCAACTCAATTCCATAAGTCTCACTGTAAGCACACAATGGATGAAATATATTACATATATGATACTCATCTTATGCAATAGCAGACAATAGAATCATTATTTTGAAACTTACAGGTGAAACCAAATGCATACTCTCCCACACATATAAAGTGATTTAGTTAGGAACAAAAATAACATAAGTGGAAATGTTATTGTCTTTAGCCTTTTAATCAATACTGTTACATCAACAATCTTTGAAATTACTTTATAGTATAGATATAATTACGCTTGACAAGGATATTGACCTGAAACAGATGAATTAAAATATTCATCTTGCATGTAAGCACAAGATAGTTAAGAGCTCTGCTTCCTGTAAAGTAAGTTCATTTCTCTTGGTATCTTCCATTCACACGTGATAAAATGGCCAGATTGGTGAAAAATCAAGCATCTTTTTTATAACTTAATGCTGGAAGAAATAACAAGGCATAGCTTCATATGTAGTTATACCACACACAATTAAGTCCTTACGTAAACAGGAGACCAACCTTCATTCAAGACCAAATATAGAGCCAGTTTGATCTAGTGCAGGGGTTCTCAACCTTGGCAACTTTAAGACTTGTTGTTTAAGCTTTGCTGGCTGAGGAATTCTGGGAGTTGAAGTCCACAAGTCTTAAAGTTGTCAAGGTTGAGAACCCTTGATCTAGTCCTTTAGGCACCAGGCTAGAAAGTGGGAGACCATGAGTTCAAATAACATGAAAGCCAGCTGGGTGATTTTGGGCCAATCACCAGGAGACAGTGAGTTCTAGTCCCATCTTAGCTGTCAAAGACAACTGGGGACTTTGGGCCAGTCACTCTCTCTCAGCCCAACTCACCTCACAAGGGTTTTGGTATGGGGACAATAGAAGGAAAGCATACTGGATATGCAATAATGGCGAATATCTGTAGCTCGGTTGTAGGATGAGAGTGATGGTTTGTTCTCTGAGCTTGTGGTTTGGTTTCTGAACATTTCGTTACCAGTCTAGGTAACATCTTCAGTGGAATTTAGGGGATGTCACAGTGTCCTGTTTATAAGGGCTTCAGGTGTGGGTGTGTCAAGTGAGGTCTTGTCTGACCCATCACAAGTCCCTCACTTAACATACCCACACCTGAAGCCCTTATAAATGGAACACTGATATTGGCATCTCCCAAACTCTGCTGAAGATGTTACCTAGCCAGGTAACGAAACATTCGGAAACCAATCTACAAGCTCGGAGAGCGAAACTTCATCCTCAGCATACTGGATATGTTCGCTGTCTTGAGTTATTTGTAAAAATAATAAAGGCAGGATACAAATAAATAGAAAAAATAAATACATAAATAAGCTTCACATTTAGAATTCAAGGAGGTGGAGTTAGGGGATTCCCTTTATGATAGGATTCCGTAGGGCATAGGCAATCTCATTGACAATGCCATTTTAGCTGTTATGGTATTGAGGCACTATATATTTTTTATCTCGTCTTTATTTTTTTATAAATAATTCAAGGCAGTGAACATGGACTTGAAGTCAAAATAACATTAGTACTTGTGCCAAAGCAGCATGCCTTGCCTCCAGAATGTTTCACTTTGTGCCACACCCATAACTATTTCCTCTGGCAATAACATGTAGCTAGAAATCAATGCCCTAGGTATGGGCACATACATGGTGCCTCAATATGTTGATATCTTTATGGCTGATCTAGAATAATACTTACAAAACAGGAAAGACACGTGCAGTAATAAAATGCTCCCTAAAGAAATATGTTAGTGGTTTTTACCTTTCTTCTGAATGAACAAAGAGCAATGTAATTTGCCTTCATATGAATGTGAACAATCTTTGTGTTCTTCACTGAAAATTCAACAGATGTATAAAATGTGCTAATTTGATATTGGGTTCACACCATAATTGACCAGGCCCATTTAGTCAGCATGAATCTTGATTTACTATCTTGCAAAGTCAGCCTGCCCAATTAGGGGGTAATCCTCGACTTACAACAGTTTACTTAGTGACAGTTCAAAGTTACAACGGCCCTCAAAAAAGTGATCTATGACTGTTTTTCACACTTAGGAACTATTGCACAATCCCTATGATCACATGATCTGTTGTGTCCTGAGCCTGCAAAGGCAGGCTCGGGACGTTGCAATGGTCCCGGGCAGTTGCAAGCTGCCCGGGACCAGACTGGGTGGCGCCGGCTTCGCGTGCATGCGCAAGGCGTGGAAGCGGCCTAAATGTTACCTTTTTGCCCGGGGGATGCTATTAAAGGAGTCAGAGAGGCCTGCGAGCCTCAGAGCTGTGACAGAGAGAGAACTACTTAAAATAAAGGGCTGTTGGAATTACAGAATGTGCTGTATTCATTCGCTGTTGACTTGAGGACTCAACATGATCAAAATTCAGATGCTTGACAACTGACTCATATTTATGATGGTTGCTGCATCCCAGGTCATGTGATAACCTTCTGTGACCCTCTGACAATCAAAGTCAATGGGTAAACCAGATTCATACAAACGTTTTACTAATTTAACAACCGAAGAGATTCACTTAACAACCATGGCAAGAAAGACTGTAAAATGGGGCATAATTCACCTAACAAATGTCTCGCTTAGCAACAGAAGTTTTGGGCTCAATTGTGATAAGTTGAGGACTACCTGTATATTATGGTTTAGCATCTGGTACAAACTTAGGGGCTTGATTCACTAATCACCTTAGATGGGTTGAATGTATTTAATCTGAGAACCTTACCTTGGATAAGATTTTGATGATATGCCATTAGGTTGTTTTCATCTAGGAGGAACCACATAGATCTTGCCCATGATGATCAATCTCTAACCTGTTCTTTTATGGCACACTCAGCCAATGTAAATTGAATCCATCCATTTTGCTGCTGATCATCCTCTTTTCTTCCATCTTTCCCAGCATCAGAGCCTTCTCTAGAGAGTAGGGTCTTCTCATCAGGTGTCCAAACTAAGCTAATTTGAGCCTGGTTATTTGTGCCTGAGTGAGAATTCTGGTTGAGCCTTGGATCTTGTAGGATCAAATTCTAAGTACGGTAACCATCTCTTTGGGGAATCAGATTACCAAACCTCTTGGTAAACCATAAAGTTTTGCTTTAAACTACATTGTTGGTGAGCCATGAAAAAATATCAATATTATATATTGATATTTATATTTTGTTTCATGGCTCGCCAATAATAATTTCAGGGGACCTGGCTGGGCCCATCCGTTATTCTCCAAAAACAAAATATGTTTGGATCTGAATCTTCAAAACTACAATTCCCAGAAATCCTTGCGTGGAAAGCCGCGAGCAAATCTGGAATTTTTTTTTTTTTTTTAAATCAAAGGCGGGACCAACCCTGGCAGCTGAAACAGTAGAACTTGAACGGCAAATCCGGTCTTTCCTCCCTCCGTCGCTTCAACAACCGTTGAAAGGTAAGGCCTTTCCTCATATCTTCCAACCAATCTCAGGTGAGCTCATCCCCGCAAGAGGCGGGAAACAGCGGGGTGTCAGCTGAAAAGATTCTCCCCCCCCTCTTCGTCATAGGCTGGAGGAGACTCATCTCGACCAATAAGTTACCGCCCATTCAGACGTGCCCGTTCTCTGAAGAATTTTCAAGTAAAGGTAAGGAGACCTGGAACGCCCTCCCGGAATCGTCAACCAATAGGAGCTCGGCATTTCAGAACCGAGCCGCGCGCGCTCGCGCTTCCCCCTCCCCTCCTCGAGACAGCCAATCGGGAGCCGGCCGAGAGTGGACGCTCGTTTTTTGAATTGGGAGGTGCGGGTGTCGCGGGTGGTTCTGGGATGGTGGCTGGTGTGCGGACCGCGATGGTACCCTGAACGGTGAGGCGGCGGGTGGAGGGTCAGCGTGCAGCCGGGAAATGAGTCGGTCAGGAGCGACAGCGTGACGCGCGGGTGGCGGGGAGAATTACAGACCCTTCTCGTAGCTCCGTGTCCGATTGCAAGCCCTCCCAAGAGGCCGCCCAGTCTTTCTCAAAAGCAGTGTGTGTGTGGGGGGGAGGGGGATTACGGCTCCCATAATCCACAGCCAGCAAATCGTGGGATGTTCTGAAAGAGTCAGACCGGGTTCACCTGGAAGCCAGAAGGCTTCTGTGATAGGCTACGTTAATGAGGAAATTGTCCTCCCTTCATTGCTTGGGTGCACCTGCTTAGGTTATTAAATCCTCGGCGAATTGGTGAATGGGGGTGCAAATCTACCCCATTTGGAAAGCTATAGGTTGCGAAAGGAGGTGAGCTTTAATCTCTCATCTACCTTGTTTCTGTTATCTCATCAGTTACTAAATTATTTATATATCAAATTTCTCAACTGCCCATCTCCCTCATAGACGGGTCTAGGCGGTGTACAGTTTATTCAATATAAAGCATTAAAAACTGGATAATCTTAAGATTTGTAATTTTATTATAAGGGTATATTATAAAATATGTAATAGTAATTTGTAGTAATTACTATTACTAATATATTAAATGTATATGCTGCCCAACTCACAGTGACTCTGGACAATTTATGCATTCTTAAAAGGCATTTAATAAGGGAAGAAAATAAGATGGCAGAAGGGGATGGGGTCAAAGAAAAAAGGGGGCTTCAGTCAACCTCTGCAAAGGCCTTGCAATTTTATTAGTTGGATTTATCATCCACTTTTATTTTGTACAATTCAAGGTGGCATAAATAATGCACCCTTTTTCTGTTTTGTCTACAAAAACAAAACAGTTCTAGTCCTGGCATGTAGGCCACTTGGGTGACTTTGGCTCATTATCAGTCCAGATGAGTAGGCAATCACATAAATAGATTTTCTCGATGTCAATCTATTCCTAGTCTGTTGTTTCAAATCTAAAGGTGCACACACAACCACTATAACTTGCTGCTGCTGGGTGACCTCGTCCTATCCTGTTTCTTTCTTTAAGATTCAACTTTCACCTCCAGAGAGTGTCACAGGAAATAACATGCCTTGCACTATTCTGATGTTTATAGGTATAGATACATCACAGATTTGAATGTCAACCAAGGCTTTCCATGATTGTTCTACCAAGTGCTAATCTGTGGTATATTTCTTGACTGCTTGTTACTGTTGATGGTTGATCCCAAAACACAGAAATTATGACTTTGATATCTTCATTGTCAGCTCTAAGGCTGGTTGTTCTAGCTGTTGCCCTTAGTTTGGTCTTTATATATTAGTCCCATTTTTTTCACTATTTGACATTTATTTATATTTATTTTTCAAACTTATGTAGCTGCCCATCTAGCAAATCAGGTGACTCTGTCAGTGTACAACAAAGGTAAAAATAATGATTATTAAAAAGCCTTAAAAACTATTAAAACACAGCGGAAAAAGAAATAAAGAGCAAAGGAATGTTAACAATAACAGAGCAACCTCACCAGTTTAGTTCCTGGTGTTCCTCAGGCTTAATGACAAAACCAGATCTTGAGGGGCTTTTGGAAAGTTAAGAGTGATAGTGACAATCTCACCTCTGGAAGGATGTTCCAAATCTTGGTGCCACAGCTCAGAAGGCTCATTGTCTAAGATCTACCAAATGTACCTTCCTAAATGACAGAACCCATAGCAAGCTATTTCCACTGAATCTTTCAGCATGTAAGCTTGCAGAATCTTTGCATTTTTGGCTATCAATGTAGCATCATCTTTATTTTATAGCAGAGGCTGTTGATGTTTCTTCCTCCAATTTTAAAACCATCTTCCTATACAGTTCCTTAATGTATCTTCAGCAAATAGGATGAATACATAAGGGTTGTGTATATAGAGTAGAATAACTTTATTGTCACTTTAAATGTACACTAATCAGCATACATTAAAATGAAATTTTTTGCCTTCAGCTCTCAGAGGGAGAGCCTTATCCAAACCTTTTGCCAACTTGGAGCCAGTCTGTTTCTTCCTGTTCTGATGTGCAGTGGCCTCTTGACTTGTACATGAGGATAATGATATGTCTGGGATTCCTACTTTTTTGAGCACTTTCTGCAATTTGAAGCAATCAATACAATCAAAAGCTTTCTATAATCAATGAAACACATACTCTTTTTAGTATTCTTTGGCTTTGTAAATTATCCAGTGTGGATCAGCAATATTGCCTCATGTTCCTCAATGTAGTCAAAAGCCAGCTTTAACTTTTTGGCATCTTTCTTTCCATGTAGGGTTTTAATCTCTGTGATTTGCTACATTGAGTTGACCAAAAATAAAAGACAGGAAAAAAAAACTAAAATGAGAGCACTGATTCCAATAGATATACTTCCTGGGGTTTTGTTTCATTGTTAAGGCTTAGGGTAATTTGAAAAACAATTTTTTGTATTCTACTGTTATAATAGAGCAAGAAATATTGTATTGAGAAGTTATCCTCCATCGCATCAGTTATACACTTTTTTTTTACATTGGGCAAACCAATTATAGCTAAAAAGTTGGGCTTGTGTTTAGCAAAACATGGTATCTGCAGTTCTATTTAAAAAACAACAAAAGTTGTCCTTTTTACATTATGAAAATACTTCATTCTGAGATAAAATGATGACTCTAAATCTATTTTTTCTTAAAAGAAATGATTCTTAGCTATAGCTTCAAAATAAAAGCAATAGGTCAATTTCAGTCTTAATAAATTGTTTCCTTTTACCAGTGGTCCACTATTAAAGGGTATATGTTGTATGTATGCTTCAGAATATTTGAGAACCCTTTTTTAGCTTGTATCAAGTCTGATTATACTCTTCCATGGAGATGGTGGTGATTGCCTTTCTATTTCAATGGCATGTCCTTACTTTATTCTGGGCTATTCTGCCAGTTCTATGGATGATGAATTCCAGGGGGGCATATCATTTCCTTCAGCTGGGTCATCTACTGTACATCTTTTTGGCAGCACTACAATCTCAATAATTGTAAGTTATGAAGATACATGTCTTCCCAGACACATTTAAATATTACCTTTAATTTTGCCTTCCCCCTTATTTAATAGGTAATTGTTCACCTGAGAGATTCTGTATATCTTAGGAATTTTCCTATGGGAGTCTTCATATTGTAATGGAGGCTTGAATGGAAACAGCAGTCAGTAGCAGTAGAAATATAAAATGGGGGGTGGGATTCTTTGATACTGGTTCTGTTATGTGCTTCTGGCTACTTTCCTTCGTGACCAGAGGCAAGCTCGCCTGACCAATAACCAGCCAAGACACAGTGAAGGCCTTTTGTTTCGTTTATTGCAATAAGCGGGGAGAGAAGCTATCAAAGCTTGGTTCTCTCCAAAGTTTTAACCCAAAATATCTCCTTCTTTTATTCATCCCTATCACCGGCTGCTACAGCCCTCCTCTTTCCCCATTGGCTGAGGTAGTATGAGGTTACACTCTTTCCGTCCGCCTATACACATTTCCTGATAACATACTAAATCATATTCACATATACAATAAGAATAAGAAAAATTAGACATGTAAATGGTTATTTTAAACTCAGATATATTTATGTCCCCATTTTAAACAATAAGTTCTTTCCTGCTTTTCAATTCAGTGTGCCTCTCTTCTTATCTTATTCGGCTTATTTTCCTATTCTCCATTCAACCTTCCTGGCTAGCCATTTCCTTTAAAAAAACTATCTATTTTATGACTTCCCTCTTCCTTTCTCAGACCCAGCTATTTTTGCCTATATGGTTTATCTTACTTCCTTAATCTCTTCCTGACTCTCACCATCTGTATTTTTCTTATTCAATTAGTTTCCATTGTATTGTCTCTGAAGATTTATCATATTGATGTATATTTATCAGTTCTGAAGAGAAAACCTTAGTAATGAAATGTGAGAATCCTCAAAATTACAGTGTTGCTAACCATCTTAAGCAGATTACTTATTGTCATATTTTTAAGTTGGATGTTTCTCGTGCAGCTGTAGGAGAGGGATGCCATTTTGACCATGACTGAGAACACTACATTCATGTCTGATACAAGGAAAAGCCTCTTGGCAGATTCTTCTGTTCTTGACTCAAAAATTATAGAAAATTCCAAGGAAAATGTATTCACCCCCGATGCGTCTGACTGTAAAGGTAATGTAGATTTTTATTTTAGTGTATTCCCCCCACACTGACTTTTAGGCTAGTGGTTCTTTCTGCATATGTTTAGTGTATGGGATGTAAACATTCAAATGCATGCTTGTTTACAATTTATTTATAATAGAAACCAATGTCCCTAGACATGAAGATAATAAAAATCATAATGTAGCCTGTCTGCCCACAGGCTTATATGTTGCATTTATTTATCGAAGTAAAAAGCTTCTATTTTTCTTTTTGGCATCAGAATGGAACCTTAAGGCGCTACGAATTTCAGTAAAAATAGTAAATAGTAATAGAAAGGCACCTTAGATATTAAATCATAAATACATTACGAAAATACCATAACTAAATTGTTTTCTTCAGTTAAGAGGAAACAGTGAGGGAGGATGGTTGGGTTATCTATGAATGGATATTCCGTAAAATATTTCACTAACAAGGAGGCTCTCTCTGTTAGGGCTTGCTATTCAACGGGTAAAGATGGTGAAATCTAGAAAGATTCTAATAAATGTAATGCAAAATATGAAATATGTTTTACAAGACTCAATCCTTCTTGGAACAATCTCATGAGTACTGATGATGTTGCCTACAATATTTGAATAATGAAACATCTGCAAAAAAAACAACCAAGTTCAAAGAGCACAAGGACCTCTAATCTCACCAATGCAGGAGAGGATTGGAGACTTCACACTGAACCACTGAGTGGATAAGATACACTACTCAGGCCTTACACCGAGAATAGCTCAAACAAGGAACACAGAGCTTTTGGACTCTGGTGCTATCCGAAGCTGGCAGTTCAAGCCAACACGAGAAGTGGTTTTCCCAAGCAGCCTGTCAATCCTAGAAACCCTTTCTTGAATGCTTCCTTAAAACTGGCTCATCAGAAAGTGTTTTTTTTTCCTGTGGTATCCAGCACAGAGGACAACCACTGCAGTGAGAAGACCAACTCTTTCCTCTTGCCAACCACCTTTCTTGAGAACAGGTCTTGGAGAGGAGTCTGCCGTTTTGAAAAATTTGCTGCTTTTCTGCTTAGCTTGGTTCTCCGCCCCCCCCCCCCAGATAAAAGTTCTAAAGAACTAAACCAGAAAGTCTAGTTCTACATATAGAACTAAAACGTTTGAAAAGTGTCAACAGGAACACTAAGTCTTTTCTTGAAGGCTTGTGCCAGATGAATTCCCAAATAATGGAGCTAAAAATAACTCTTCCTTCCGCTTCAGGAGCAAATGATGCAACGCATTTAACTGAGTTGATCCTGGTCTGTGGATGATTAATAGTTCATTGCAAAGGTTTCTGCAGCTCACTAGAAATAACAATGCACATTTCTGATAACAATACTATAGGTAGTCCTCGACGTACTACCATAATTGAGCCCCAAATTTCTGTTGTTAAGTGAGACATTTGTTAAGTGAGTTTGCCCCATTTTATAACCTTTCTTGTTACAGTTGTTAAGTGAATCACTCCCACTGATACGTTAGTAACCCGGGTTGTTAAGTGATTGTGGCTTCCCCATTGACTTTGCTCATCAGAAGATCGCAAAAAGTGATCACATGATGGTCATAAATATGAACCAGTTGCGAAGCATCTGAATTTTGATCATATGATCATGTGGAGATCATGTGCAAAGGTCGTAACTGAAAAACGGTCATAAGTCACATTTTCAGTGCCGTTGTAACTTTGAACAGTCACTAAACGAACAGTTGTAAGTTGGGGACTACCTGTAGTTTGTTTGCTCCTCGTTCAAATTATTTGGCTAAGCGTAGACCAGCTAGGAAAATTCTGGTAATCCCTTTTCATGAACAAAAGACTTGGGAGAAAAACCTCTGTAGGTCCTCTCAGGGTAGCACCAGGAGTATGGTTTAATTCAGTGTATGAACCTTGCTTGCAAAATATTGGCAGAAGTGTGCATCCTACAGGTTTCTAGAAGTGAACTTAGATATAAGGCAGGCTTATATCATGGATTGATCTTGTGCCCCAGTTGCACTTGTTTCTGAATTGCGAAGCTCAGATCCCTATCACTAATTCCTTGGCCAAGTTCCAGCTGGATTATATTGTTGTGTGTTCTTTGTGGAATTGCTCTTGAAGAAAACTTGGAAGCTTTAAGTATTGCACAACACAGTGGGACATGCAGTCTTAGTGCTCCAAAGTTCATTTATGCAACACCATTGCAGCTTGAGCTGCATTGGCTTCCAGTATCCTTCCAAATGCAACAGCACGAAGCCAAGTTATTCCTAGAACTGTCTATCTGATTTTCTGTCTGTTCTGCTAGACTGAACAGGATGGACATACTCCAAGTCCCCTTTTATCATACAGTGCCATCTTGTGTATCCAAGGAGAAGTGTTCCCTGTCAAAGCCCCTGCCTATGAAACAGCCCCCTCCCTGAGGTCTGGATGGCCCTGACCCTCTTAGCTTTCAGGGAGATTATTAAAACCTTGCTTTCCCCTTATATATTAGGACTGGGATGTTAGGGGAGCCCAAAATACATGTTTTTTTTAAAATGAAATATCTTGGTTATTGTTTTCCTCAACTGGATTATTTTATTTGGTTATAGAGGTTTTTATATTATTTAAATATGGATTATGTACTGCCCAGTTATATATTTAAGATAGGCAGCTATATCAATTTTCTAAATAAATAAAGCTAAGGATATGGGTGCAAGCACTAAGGTGATAAGCACACGTCACTTTAAAAGTGTGATTGGTGTTACTCCAGAATTGTGCAAATTATATAGATGTAAGTATAATATAGATAAATATTCACAGAACTGGAAGAACTAATCTGAAAACATTTGCTCATATTGTTACTTGCTCCTGAATCTGATCTCAACTTACTGAGTGCATTAAAACCTGAGTGTAGTATAGTTATTGAGGACAGCTAATACAATTCCTTTAACTAGGCAGGGGTTTTGGTAAAATCATTATTGGGTTATTGTATTTGAAAACTGATTTCTTATTGTCTATGGAGATTCTCAGTCATTCAGTCTTGGTTGTCCCAAAGGTAGCTTTTCAAGAGGCAACTGGACTTTTTTTGTGTTTTTCCTTCCTCATCCTGGAAGCTTCTTCAGTTCAAAGAGCTGGAGAAGCTTCTTGAATGATTTCCAAGAAGAATTGAAGAGTTTCAAAAAGTCTCAAGAAGTTGAAGAGTTCCAAGAAGTTCAAAGAACTGAAGAAGATTCTTGGATGAGAAGCAAAATGTTCTCAAGGAAAAACAAAGAAAGTCCTGTTGCTTCTTGAAAAGGCACCTTTGATTTCTTATTTTTCACGGGTAGTTTCCTTAATTCGTTCAAAATGTAAAGCATCCTTGCATTACGTAATACTGTTTTATATGAAAGAGACCAACGGCTCATATAACCCAATGTCTGTGTGGAGTAATGATGACTCTTCTGATTGCTCACTTTAAAAACTAGTCCAATTGCAATCTGTACCCAATTGGTTAAAATGTAGTCCGCTAAAATATTTTCTGTTCTGGGAATAAATTTGCTTTTCAAGAAACTTTAGATACAGGGATTTTGTTTCTAGGATGTATGTAGTAGACAAATCACCTGTTTGTTTTTTTTCCCAGTTTCTTCACTTTTCTTTCTTCCTTTAACCCTTGAAGTTTTTTGTAGGCTGATGATTTCCTTCCTTTCTCAACAGAGGAAATACTCCCAGTTGAAACCAAGGTGATTTTAGTTCAGGAAGCTGCAAGATGTGAAAAACTCATAAAAGCCTTAGAGGTTTGTGAATTTGTTTGTTCATAGTAGTAAAATCCCTGCAGCTGAAACTCTAATTTACTGTGTTGTTCTCATACTGAAGTTCTCCTTTCCTATGCAGCTTTAAGACAATGGAAGTTCCATTTATAAGATAATAAAAACTATTTCTGGTGAACCAGAAGAAAAATAATAAGTATTATCCATATGATATTGGGAAAAAGGGTGTCTCTGTTTGCATGCAGCATGTTGCACTATTTGGGATTGGAGTAGAGAGAGAGGGAAGCCACTACTATCAAAACTTAGTAGAAGGATAAATGAAAGGCATGGTAGAAATGAATGGCACCCTGTGGAAACAGGTGAACAGAAGGACCAATCTGCTTTGAAGTTGCTCACATGCCTGTTTTGGTTTCAGATTTTACAAAACTAAAAATTAATGAGTCTTATACTGATGATCCAGAACTTAAATTAGACAGGTCTTGTTTCTGTTTGGAAAAAAAAAAAGTCACATGTTTGTGTTTGTCCCACGGCTCGGCACTCAGAAGTCTGGTTAGATCTTTCATTGGGGGAACAACATAGAAAACCTACAGGAGCCGTAGTTAGAACAGAGTATTGCAGGCTAACTCTGCATTCCCACTGTCAGGAGTTTGATCCTGACCAGCTCAAGGTTGACTCAGCCTTCCATCCTTCCGAGGTTGGTAAATTGAGGACCCAGATTGTTGGGGACAATATGCTGTAAAGAGAGAGCTGTAAAGCACTATGAAGCAGTATATAAATTTAAGTGCTATTGCTATATGTGTTATTTATAAATATATATTTATTGAAACAATGCAGGATATTAAAGTGCCTTACATAAAGATGGAATCTATGAAAACGTATGATGACTCTGACTCACCGGAGGCTGAGGCTGTCTTTGTACTATCAGACTTTGAAGATCCCATTTTTAGTAACTTGTACAAGGCAGACTGCAGGATCTTTGGGCCCCCAGTGGTGTTTCAGTGTGCTAAAAAAGGCGAGGTAAGAAAACAATAAAAGTACATGGAAAATTGCTACCTTTTAAGATATATTTTATTTATCTTGCGAATACAGTTGATAGCTTTTCCTGTCATTGAATTAAAAACATTTTTTTTACTTGAACATACTACTATTCTTATCAGAAGCATATTTAAAATAATTTATGCATAAGGAGGAATAGCAAAACTACACTAAAACTACCAGTACGGAAATATAATGAACTGTAGCAAGTCATCAAAGTACTGAATAGGCAACAGTATGGATTTGTTAAAAAAACTACAGTTATTTATGAAAAATGATAATGTCTCCAAAGGTCTAATAACATGAGCTTTAAAAAAATATTTAGTAACTTTGCTGCTGGGGCTGTGTGAATTGAATGTAATTTGCTGCAAAAAGGCCCTTGCTCTACAATGTCAGTATGATTCATCTTTTTGGGGTGTGTGAGAAACACATTTCTCTTTGAGATGCTTCATACCATACAAAATACCTTCTAGCACTTTCTATAGGCAGCAATGAGCTTCTGAGGACATGCTATTATATTGCATCCCTCAGGGCTTCATTCTTTCCAGTATTTTTTAGCATTTAAGTGAGCCTGCTGGGAGAGATCATTGGAGTTGGGTGCTGTCAGTTGGCTGATGACACTGTCAGTTGGCTGATGACACTCAATGTATTTCTCTGTGAAATCTTCAAATAATGACACGGTACTCTGAATGCTTGGCTAATGTCTGTAATGGGCTGGATGAGAGATATTAAAATGAAATTGAATCCAAGCAAGATGATGTACTGTATATTGTCAGGAGTCATAAGGATAGATTTTCCCTGTTCTGAATAAGGTCAATTTTTTTTTCTTGAGGCTTCTGGACCAGAGCCTCTTCTGATTTCACAGACTGAGGTTACAGTCAGGAACAATTTTGGTTGGCTTTGGTTGAAATAGCAACTTTGTCTTTTACTGAAAGAAAATGACCTTAAAATGGTGTATGCTGCTAACTGCTGTCTTTCACTTTGTCAGATGCTTTCCATGGACTGTCCTTGAGTCTAGCCTGGAACTGGCAATTGATGCAAACCCAACAGCTAATTTGCCTTTGGGAAAAGCAAATAGAAGCTACATCAAACATGTGTTTAAAAAGTTGGCACTGACTGTCCATTTTTTCCTTGCAAAATACAAAGTACTCATTATCTTTAAAATGCTGTGTGCTTGAATTCAGCCTATTTAAGAGAATACTATGGTCTTGTGACAGCCTAGGATTAAAACTCTCAGGGGTCTTCTTTGGAATGTATCCAAAGAGTCAAGTGGCATACAAGTCTAATAAATTATATTTGCTGTTAGTATTGGTATTAGTATTATCCCTCCTGAATTCAAGAGTCCTATTTTCTTAAGACCCTGCAATAGCACTATATTAAAGAGGCTTTTGAATGTGGTTTTTGGTTAAAATAAGTTTAATAAATAAAAAATTGAAAATTTTGGAAATGGTATTAATCAGATTTTCTTTCAGCCTCTACCCTTCACGTGTCGTCCATTGTACTGCACAAATATGGCGAATCTTGTGTTATGCTTCACAGGATTCAGGAAGAAAGATGAACTGGTAAGAATGTTTTCTTTCTGCCAATTTTTACTAATATGGTTGATGTGAACAATTGGACTATTAGTTAATATTTGGACATTATCTTCAAGCTTGGCCTTATCTGGTATTCGAGCAGAGCTTCAGAATTTGGAAACAGAACACCTGAGCCTTTCATTAGATTGATCTGATCTAACACATTCATTTGAAATGGATAAAAAAGTAATTTGTTGGACTTACAGAAGGCAGATATGGATTTTAAATTCCATTCAATTTTTTAAATTCAATTGATAATATTCATTAGATTATAAAAGGGTTAACTTTTTACATAAAGACAAAAACCATTTTGTTTTGAGTTTGGCTTTAATATATTTGTGTATTTGGCAATTGTAGTTTGTAAAGCATTGTATAAATCAAGCCAATTTGTGATTTAGTCAAATTGTCACTAAAGAAGCCGTGATTTCAGGTGATGTAGGAATTCAGAGTGAATTGTACAGTTGTTGTGAAGCTTAAGCTTAAACCAGCAAGAGAAATTACTCTGAAGTGTAAATGACATCCTTGCTTTGTCCAACGGCAATTTTATTTCAACATGTTCAGCTGTGTTCCAATTTTGCTTTTAGGTTAAACTGGTGACCTTGGTTCATCACATGGGAGGGATTATTCGGCGGGACTTCAGTTCCAAAGTTACACATCTGGTGGCTAACTCTACACAGGGAGATAAATTCAGAGTAAGTGAATTTCAAATTTCCGTTAAAGGTTTAAGTGAAGATTTTCTTTTTGGAGATACCAGAATATTTGGTTCATTGAGAATAACAACAAACACAACAAAACTTTTTTTTTTTTAAAAAAAGAATTATATTTCTGTAATTCAAGGTTTTAAAGCAATGAATGGGTATTGAATTCAGGGTCTAATAGTGAAAGCAGCAAGAGGATACAGAAATAGACTTTTGATCAATGGATGCAATCTTAAAATGCTGCAGTGATATTTATCTATAAGCCTCATATGTGCGTAGTCATGAAACATTTCCAATACTCTTTATTTTGACATAATAGCTTCCTACTTTCATGAATGAGGGAATCTTGCTTAGACTTTCTTCCTTCTGATCAACTCTATGATTGTGATGAAGGGAAAATAATGCTTCTTTTGGAACTCTTCTGATAGTGTCTAAAAACACATTTTGTGCAGTTAAAAGTGGTCATTGAACAGTGCAAGAGTCATTTAACGCTGCTAGTTATATATTTTATTGCTACATGCCATGCTAATATTTTGTAGCATGCTTGAAAAATTGAAAATAGAATTTGTATGTTAATTTGATAATTTGATCACTTGTAATCCATCAGGAGAAAGCTCATGCTATCCTTCAGAAAAAAAGCAGCAAATGCCCTAATATAGAAATTATATAGCAAGCCAGTGCCTAAGAATTGGCTATGGACAAGGGGCATCTCATAACTGGGTTGTAATGCTATTTTGTTTTGTTTTTTGCACTTTTTTCCCCCAGTAAAATACATTTGTTTACAGTGTGCTGTTATTTAAATGCCTTTAATGACCAAATTTGTATTTTATGTTATTGGCTTTCAATTTACAGCATATCAAATAATTGTTTTCTTTAAAAAAAGATATACATTGACTTTATTTAAGGCTGCATACTAGTATTACTGTGACTCATACAAATATAAGGGATGGTAGATAATGAATGAATGAATGAATGGAAAATGTGTCCTCAAAACTTAAATGAAGAATTGTAACTGTTCTATGTTCCATGTTTCTTATGTGGATTAATTGATTGCTTTAACAGCTAAAACATATTGGTTTGCAATTAAATAAAGGTGTTTAGAAGCGTAATTAAAATCTCAATAATTTATATGTGCAATTGAGATTTAAATGCAGGTTGAAGAGACAATGCCAAACTTCTAATGGTCATAAAACTATACTATAATTTGATGTTATTTTTGAAGAGCTCAATTGATGGACAGGAACACCTGAGTTGTATTTCTGATACTTGTTTGTAAAGTACAGATTTGTTCCCAAGTTGCCCTTTTAATTTTTACATCATTAAGACTTATTGAAACCCAGACTCATTTAATCTCCTGCCTCTCTCTTAAAGGCTTTATCAAACAAAGGATAAGATGAAATAGGCATATGGATCTGTATCTTCATGCAAGTGTTAACAGTGCTTTAAAATGAAAGGGTTGTTCCTTCCCTTGATTTGCAGGTAGCTGTGAGTCTTGGCACTCCAATCATGAAAGCCGAGTGGATTTATAGATCTTGGGAGAGAAGAAATGACATGTACGTATGATCTTTCCAGTAGAAAGGCCTTGCATAGCATTCTTTTAGCTTGAAAGCAAATATTTCAGAATAATAGGAAATAAAATTTAATACAGTTGCCTTAAATTCATTCCTTTCTCTCTGTCCTTTCCCTCTTTTAGTGACTTTTGTGCTGCTGATGAAGAATTTAGGAAAGAATTTAAAGTTCCACCATTTCAGGACTGCATTTTAAGTTTTCTTGGATTCTCTGATGAAGAGAAAAAGAACATGGAAGAAATGACAGAAATGCAAGGTAAATATGAGAAGGTTATGGCTGGGTGCAAAATTTGGTCTAATCCAGTGGTTCTCAACCTGTGGGTCGGGACCCCATTTGGGGTCGAATGACCATTTCATGGGGGTCGCCAAACAAGGCTGTCCGCCATTTTTCCCCCTTTTCTTTGGCCACGCCCCTGGCACCCGGTGATGTATAAGTGGTTGGGGGTCACCACAACATGGGGAACTGTATTATGGGGTCGCGGCATTAGAAACATTGAGAACCACTGGTCTAATCCATTCTTTATTTTAGCCATCATGTCCTGTTAAATCATGGCTAAATTTGTGTCTCACACTAAGCCACAGCCTTACTACAATATGGCTTTCCTAGACATACGAACTTTCCATTATAACTGACACCACAATCTATAATAAGAAATCTAGTAACAATATGGCTATTCCTAGTCATGGATTCATACATTTCTTTGGAGTTCTTGATGCTCACTGAACTTGATTGTTTGCTTACAGGCATTTTATTACCAGACTAGGTAACATCTTCAATGGTAGAAGGGAGTAGGGTTTGCTGTATGTTTATATACAGTATCTGGTTTAGACAGCTATTATCTGCTGCAACTGTTATATACAGTTTTTGTTTATAAACAGAACAAACCTCACTTCCTTACTAGAGGATGTCAAAAGTCTACATTTATTTAGATTAATAAGCTTTACATTTCTTTTGTAACTTCCTTTCTAAATGGCTGCATTGAGCAAACCTTAGCTCTGATGTTTCATTACTACATTGTGATGTTTCTTTACAATTGTTAGCTTTCTTATTTCCTTTTATGCATAGTTCATAGCAGTAGATTGCAAAAGAAATTATAAAATAACAGGCAATTGATTATTTTTCATCCACAGGAGGACAGCATTTGCCTGCTGGTGATGAACGCTGCACTCATCTTATAGTTGAAGAAAACACAGTAAAAAATATTCCATTTGAGTTGTCTCCGAGCCTTTTTATTGTAAAGCAAGAGGTCAGTCTAAATATAGTACCCTGGATTCTTAAACACATTTATTTAATAACATTTTCTGGATTTTATAGATTTTATAATGGTAAGCCGTGCTCAGTAGCTATTCTTAAGTGTGGAATGATAGATAATTGCACCAGCTTGAATAAATGACAGAAATACTTTTTCTCCCTCTAGTGGTTCTGGGGAAGCATACAGATGGATGCCAGAGCTGGAGAATCAATGTACTTATTTGAAAAGGTATGCTGCTATGCAAGAAAATGGAGAATTTGGGGAACAATTGGCAAAATCAGGCCTAAATCTCTCAAATGTGTTTCCCGGGTTAAACTTGCAAGGGAAAAAAAAACAATAATTCAAGTGGTCTTCGTCTTACAACAGTTCATTTAGTGACCATTCAAAGTTACAATGTGACTGAAAAATGGGACTTATGACCATTTTTCACACTTACGACCATTGCAGCATCCTCATGGTCATGTGACCAAAATTCAGACGCTTGGCAACGCTTGGCTCATATTTATGACGGTTGCAAGTATCGTGGGGCCACGTACATCACTTTTGCCACCTTCTGACAAGCAAAGTCAGCACAAAAGCCAGGTTCACGTTAACAACCGGGTTACTAACTCAACAAGTGTAGTGGTGCACTTAACAACTGCAGCAAGAAAGGTCGTAAAACGGGGCAAAATTCACTTAGCAAATGTTGTACTTAGCAACAGAAATTAGGGGCTCAATTGCGGTCGTAAGTCGAAGAACTACCTGTAATAACCTTGAAGGGCAAAAAGTGATCATCTGTACAAAACCTGGGCTGTAAAAGAGAAACGGTTACTAATTGGGACATCTGTCTTTCACTATAGCCAGACAGTCCCGAACTGAAGCCCTCGACCTCGCTACTGTCTCTAAATACTCCCAACAGCAACCGGAAGAGACGGCGTTTGAGAGAAACCCTTGCCCAGCTAACCCGAGAAGCGGACATGTCTCCCTTTCCACCTCGGAAACGGCCATCGGCCGAACATTCCCTTTCCATGGGATCTTTACTTGACATTTCTAACACCCCGGAGTCGAGCATGGCTAACGGAGGTATTGCTGAACTATCTTTGTATATTTTTGTTTTTCTCATGAAAATAAAACACCGCTGGATCATTCTGCCAATATGAGTAACAGGCTTTTTCCTTCTCAAACTATGCAGGGAAGAGGCTAGAATTGAGAAGCCCGGAGAAAGATAGAGAGAAAGGCACCTATGATGTCCTTAGGCTTAGTCGGATGAGGAAGAGATCCTGCAGAAACTCCAGTTGTATTTCTTTGCATAATGCTTCTTGTAAATGTTATATAAACGCATTAGAAAGTCTGCAACAAACAGCCGAGGCAACTAGCAGTAATAATCCTGAAAGCCTAGTTAATGGAACACCTCAAATGAATCTCCAAAAATATTTTTTTTTGCCAATGGAACATAAAATAAATCGTGTCAGCTTCCATTCCATCCCGGTTTTGGAAGATGTCTTATGTCAACAACCTCCAGCTATAAGCATGCTGAGAACTTCACAAGGTGATGGTGGGTTGACTGACAGTGTTTTTAGGTAGAAAGGATTGTTTGCTTTGAATGCAGAACTTAAGTGCACCACAGGGACAATTTCAGAATGACCATTGGATCAGTTTGGAGAATCCACTTGCAAATCAGCTTTCTCCCTGGAGATGTTTTATATATAAATTAAGCATTTCCAAGGAGCGCAAGCATTCGATGATAAAGGGTTTGGAGGCTAAATTTTGTGAAGGTTGAGGGGACTAGGTATGTCTAGCCTATTGAAGGGAAGGATTAGGAGGGACCTGTTTGCCAGTAGTTGTGGAGGCTGTCACACAGAAGTGGGTATTCTTTTCTGAAGCACCAGAGGGCAGGAAAAGAAGTAGCGGGTGAAATTTATTAAAAAGAGATCCAACAAGCAAGAAGAAATTTTCTGACAATGCAGTAGCTTGTCTCCTAAGGTTGTGAGGGTTCCATCATGGGAGGTTTTCAAAAATAGATGGGACAAGCATTTGACCGGGATGGCAAATCTTTTAGAGACTGAGTGCTGAAAAACTGGCTCCACCCCCTGCTCCACCCTCTGTCCGGTCCCCACCCCGCCTCCCCCACAGGGCCACTCATTGCCTCCAGGGCCCGCCGTAGATTGCCCAGGCAGCCCAGCAGCGCCATGGTGGCTACGCCCTCTGCCCACGCCCCACAGCATCAACTGCGCAATGGGGCGTGAGGCAGAGTCTTATCTACGCTGCTTGGCTGCCATGTCCTTGGCTGCACTGCTCCGCATGGTCCATGCTCAGGGGCGACTCCTCCAGGGGGGCTGCTGGTGGGGTTGCAGAAAGAGGCAAGGCTGGGGTAATGGCACATGTGCCAACAGAGAGGGCTCTGAGTGCCACCTCTGGCACCCATACCATAGGTTTGCCACCACTGATATAAGATCTGCTTTGAGCAGGGTTGGACTAGAAGACTTCTGAGGTCCCTTCAAGCCCTAAGATTCAGTGATTCTCATGAAATGCAAGAAGTTAGAACAATCAGCAAAAAGGCTATAAGTTCAGCAATATTTTTTTTTATGCCTGTTGATGGTAATCACGGTTAGGTAATTGGATCTGACTAATAATCTGAATCAAATTCAAATGTCAGTTTCATGTTTGGGTTACTAGTAGGTAAGCTGTTATTTGGAATTCATAGCATATCTAAAATTCCTAGCAATTAATCCTACAGCAAATTGTACAAGTTCAGAGCGCTCTAGTTGTTTTCCACGATGGTGCTGATATAATAGTTAGCAGTTATTTCACAGAGAGAAAGTAGTCGACATAACCACAACATCACCTGATGATATTGAAGATGACCTCTGTCTTCAGTTTTTGGTGTTTTGGGCAGTCATTAAAACTTGTACTGTACTCAGCCCAAGTTCATGTTAAATTGGCCTTTCTATTTTAAGAATGTTGCCTAGCTTCTGTAATAAGTTTCCTGCTTTTTAAAAAAGAAAAGTGTCATAGTATTTCTCCGTCCTTTGCAGAAACGCCTAAATCTTGTGCCAAGCCATCCAAAAACACAACTCCCTTTCCTTCAAAGCAATCCGCCAGGTGGCAGGTTGCAAAGGAGCTGTATCAGACAGAAAGCAACTATGTAGATATCCTGACAACTATAATCCAGGTAAGTTGCTTCATTTACTGCATCATTTCTTAAATTGATGCTTTTAAGTGGCTTGTGTTAAGACTGATTCTGCAGCAGCCAGATAGAGGTGATTCCTTGTGCATATTCCAAGAGTCCTCGCTTCCTTCTCGGACCTCAAGTCCACTCTGTGCTGTTCTGGAGGAGCTTCTAAGTCCCTGGAATGAATTGGGGGGGGGAGCATGATAGGTTTTCAGGAAGAAGAGAGAACTCTCACTCATACCCTTCCATACATGTTAACTCAGTGGTTCTCAACCTTTTTAATGCTGCGACCCCCAACCGGTCGTAAGTCGAGGACTACTCAACTGGTGCAGCACCGTTTGCAGAATGGGACTTTTGGTGGGCTCAGCTGGGCAGAGACAGCCTGGACAATTCCTATTGGCTTTTGAAAGCCAATAGAATTAGACTCTATTCAAGAGAGTCTATTCTATTGGCTTTCAAAAGCTAATAGAATAAAAGGGAGTAGCACAGCTAAGGAAAAGAGGGAAAAAAATGGCGGACTGCATTGTTTGGCGACCCCCGTGAAATGGTCGTTCGACCCCAAATGGGGTCCCGACCCACAGGTTGAGAACCACTGTGTTAACTGAAGCAGTTGCTAAAGTAGAGCTGCTTCACCGTCAAAGTACTTTTGGTTTCTGTTTAAGGGGCAGATATGATCATTTATTCATTTATATTTTTAATTTGGTAATGCTTTCTGAGTATCTTGCTTATGTTAAGCCATCTTTGGCATCTACCCACCATGCAGCATGTCTGAATTGAAGTTGATTTATGGGGTCTATCTGTTTCTCAACCTCAGCAACTTTGAGATGGGTGGACTTCGAAGCAAAGCTGGCTGGGGAATTGTGGGAGTTGAAGTCCACCTTTCTTAAAGATGCTGAGGTTGAGAAACACCAGTCCAGCTTCATGAATGTTTTAGCCTGAGGTGCCCCTCTGTTGGGCTTGTCTCTTTCATGTACAAAAATCTTAAATCCCATATTGGGGATTGAATGTCTCAGCTTTTTCTGGAGGTTTATTTTTAAAAGGAGATGAAACTACACCTCTGCTTTAAAGGACAAGCCCAGCATATGATTTAGAAGACAATATCTTCAGAGAGAGATTCACGGGAACAAAAGGGATGGGAAAGTTAATTTATCAAGTTTGTCTAACCGACCAAAATACACAAAACACCAGTGCATGTATGTAAATACAGTCATTCTACCATAGTCCACGTATAATTTTCTAATATTCCCTTTTTTTTTTTTACCACTCTATAATCTTTTAATTCTGGGTAGAGTCCGAGCTATCAGCTCCATCCAGAGCTGAGCGTGTGGACTGGCCGGACAGCTTTCATAACATTGCTGACCTACTTTTTTTTCTTCAGGTCTTTCAAGTCCCTTTGGAAAAGGAAGGACAGCTCGGAGGCCCTATTCTTGCACCAGAAGAAATCAAAACAATATTCGGCAGCATTCCAGATATCCTTGATGTACATATTAAGATAAAGGTGGTACCATTTTAAAACAGTCTATATTGTGAATATTATTTTGCTCAAACACCTTGCTTGTGCTGCCCTGGAAAAAACCTTAATATTCCTTTATGACCTCATTAGTAAATAAGAAAGAAAGGAGCAGAATTGGAAGTGGCTCTGGTGTCATCATACTTTGTTAAATTCATCTCCTTCCTTTCTTCCGGCACCAGCAGTTCTGTAAAGTGGACTAGGTTGAGAGATTGTGACTGGTCCCCAAGATCACCCCAAGATCACCCATCTCCTATTTGAACCTGAGATTCTCTAGCCCTCCTCCAACAGCTGAAACCACTCCAACATATAACCCCAAAATCTTGTATAAATAACTTTCTAATACTTTGACAGTTTGCTTGAGCACCAATAGCTGATGATTCTAAATCTTAAATTTTGTTTTCGAGCATTATTGCAGTATTGGTAATGCTGTTGTTTCATGGCATCCATACTGACGGAGCTCCTTGATATTCACTTGATTAAATATTAAAAATAAAGTTTTTCTTACTTTCCCCTTACTCTCCTTTCCTGCTTCCAAAATTCATTTAGAAGTTCAAACATTAATGTAGCTTGCTTTTTTAGAATTACGAATAATTGCAGATGAATAGAGTGCCATCTTTTTGTTATTTTAGGAAGACCTCGAAGACCTTATGATAAACTGGACTGAAGACCAAAGCATTGGGGATGTTATACTTAAATATGTAAGTTTTGGTTTTTGCACTAACTATGAATTAATGCTGTTATTTTATATATAAAGTGGACTCTTCTGGTCTACCTCTTGGTCTTATGAGGGAGCCTTTTTTTTTAAGGCATTGGGGGAATGCAGTTTAGCTCTGCTCTTTGTATTATTAGGCGACATTTGGACGAGGGACACCTATTCATGCTTTTAAGTTTACTGAATCATGAACTTGTGTTCAATAGAGTTAAATCACTTTCTACAGAAACATGATTGCAACTCTATGCTAATGACCCTTAGGCAAGGTCTTGCTTGTAGTGTGAAATAAAGAAAATTAAAGTTTATTAACCTGCAAGGATCTGGGAGGTTACATAAAGGTGGGCTACAGAATAGTTTTAGAAGGATTATTGGCAGAGCAATGTGCATATACTGCCCTGTGTTTTTATGTCTACTTGGGCAAGTGTAAGCATTTATGCATTTGCTTTGCAAATATGTATAGATGTTTGTTACAGTAGCAGGTTTAATGAACTAACACCAGCAGAGGTCAGCTACGGCACAGAGCTACTTCAGCAAACACACTGACTTCAAATTGCTTGCTGTGAAGCACTGATATTATTTAATTTTTCAATCACATGCATGTTGTAAATAAAAATTTGGGATTCTTTCAGTCTAAAGACTTGGTGAAAACATATCCTCCTTTTGTGAACTTCTTTGAAATGAGCAAGGAAACCATTACCAAGTGTGAAAAGCAGAAGCCCAGGTTTCATGCTTTCTTAAAGGCAAGTATTCATTTGCTGGTTCTAATGCAGCACTCTGTCTCCTGAAAGGTGCAGTTTTGAAACTGAAATAAGCAATTAAGACTTGAGCACCATGGAAGCACAAATATGCTAGAATGCCGTCTTGGCTGCTCTAATAGGGAAAGGTGCAACTTTGAAATTCAGAATAGGTTGGTGGAATAACACTATGCACTTTACTTTTGTGTAAAATATAAATAGCACCTGATCCTAAGATGTTTTAAAGGGGCATAAGCTAGACTGGCAAAATTTTCTTGTTTGCGCTTGTAGAAAGAACAACATTTTTCTCTGTCAAGAGCTTACAGTCTTAATGTAATTGCTACTTGTAAACACAAGCTATCCTCAGGCGATCTTGGTCATCAGCACACAATTAGCTCCACTCTGAGTCTTCATTTTACTTTATTTTTCCTTTTTCCTTTGATTTTCACATGACTCAATTTAATAGGCCCAGCAGAATAAGTCCTGCAAAGCTAACCTCTTCCTATGTGTACATCAGAAACCAGCGCAAGGGTTAAAAACAGCTATTAAGCTGAAACCCCCCACCTCATTTTCTCAATCTTTTATATCCAGAACAACTTTGTTATAGTATTTGGCTCCATGCCAGATTATAGCCACTCTTTTGCCCATCTTGTTTGCATAGAACTGGTATAGACTCAAAATGGCCTCTTATTGATCGGGACCTCTCGCTCAGTTTTAAAAAATGTCTCTGCTTGCTTTGTTTGTTCTTGCCAACATTGGAGAGATGAGAGCTATTTAGGCATTCCATTTTTCTCTTTTGAATACAGTGTAACAGCCTACTCAAAGTAATAAAACAGAGCCCCTACTACTCAAATAATTAACGGGGAATTAGCAGTGAAGAAAGACGTAGCTTTCAAACTACTGATTTAATCGTTTTTACATAATAATTTAGTAAATATCTTCCAGCCAGGTTCCCAGATAAGCAATTAACAACCTATGTAACAAGTCAAACTTACATTTTGTAAAACTCAGTGTCGTATAAGCGTGGGAGCCACTGACATTGCAGAGATTGTTTTTTTTTTTTTAAGAAAAGAAAAAAAGAAAAACTGGTTACTTTCTAGAAATAATGCTACAACTTCTTTTGCAATAGATAAACGAAGCTAAGCCAGAATGTGGTCGCCAGAGTTTGGCAGAACTCCTTATCCGGCCAGTACAGAGACTACCCAGTGTTGCCCTTCTTCTAAATGGTATGTTCAGAAGCTGGCTTGACCAGTGATTGAAGTAATTAGTTAGCATTTGTAGATGAAATCAAATCTGGTTATCTGAAGGACCATCTCTTCCCAATTACATCCACCCAACCCACTAGAGCGGGAAGACAGGGAATGTTATGGGTCCCATCTCCTAAGAAGGTACATCTGGCAGGACCCAGAAGAAGGGCCTTCTCTAGGGTAGCTCTCTCCCTTTGTAACATCATCCCCACACTTCGCAAGGCTCCGAAGACCTGGTTTTGCCAACAGGCCTGAGGAACCCAGAGTGGGATGGAGCCCATCAAGCAGCTGGTGATTACTTGTTATCGCCAGAGGGGTGGGGAGTTATTGTTTTTATTCCTTTTATATTGAGATTTTTTTATTGTTTGTAAGCCGCTTAGAGTCACTGAGAGTGAATGGGCAGCCATATAAATGCAATGAATGAATGCTTGGGGTGTAATTTTAGCTCTTTTCACTGAATAAGACCAACTAGGTCTGTGAACTCCCTTAAAAAAAATGAACTAGAAAATATCTTTTATATATGACAGGCATATGAAATATATTGTGTTTGCAAATAATCTGCTTTAATTTTAATTTTCAGCATTAATTGAATGGTAAAGTCTATGAACTATACTCTAATTAAGATGGATAACGGCATATAACATAATAGCCACTTCAGATGCTCTTTTAATATGCGGGCCCTGAAGTTCTCCATTATCAAGAAACACAGAAGCTATTTCAATTCATTACTAGCTTAAGCCAGGTATAACCACTTAGGCCTAAATTGCATCAGATTATATACCGTAAATGCCGGCGTATAAGACGACTTCCGCGAGCGCTGAAATCGGCGCCAAAGACGGGGGTCGTCTTATACGCCGAGTCGTCTTATACGCCGGAAATACTGGTAGTTTCCGGCGAATAAGACGACGTTCTAGGAATGCGACCCGGCTATAAAGACGGGGGTCGTCTTATACGCCGGGTCGCCTAATACGGCGGCATATACGGTACTTTAAAGTAGTACAGGGCTGGCTTAGTTATAAAAAGAATGTGCTTAATGTGAAATCTCATAATTGCTCATTAAAACTGACTTTAAAAGCCCATGGAAGAATATATAACTGCAAGAGAGAAATGATGGTAAAAATCAGTTCATTTAAACCAGTGGTTCTCAACCTGTGGGTCGGGACCCCATTTGGGGTCGAACGACCATTTCACGGGGGTCGCCAAACCACACTGTCGGCCATTTTTTTCCCTTTTCCCTAGCTGTCCTACTCCCTCTTATTGGTGGCCACACCCATTTGGGGGTCACCACAACATGGGAACTGTATTATGGGGTCACGGCATTAGAAAGGTTGAGAACCACTGATTTAAACTTTCAGAAGTACATTTAAAAAACAGGATTTTTTTTTATTCTAGAAAGTGCTGGTCTATTGCTCAGTGGAAAATCATGCTGTGAATGTCCTGCTTTGTCTCTGTCTTCTCTTCCCCTCAAGTCTCCTGGACTTTTAACCTGTACGCTCATCCTCACTGTTATGTTACGTTGTGGTCCTCACTTTGTTTTTTTCCATATTCCATGTGACTAATAACTCCCGAAATCCTAATTTTTCTTATAATAATCCTATGTCGAGATCCCTCTCACAATTACTATTATTGAGTAAGGTACCCCCTATACTATACCTGTACATTTGGTTTTTCTTGCCTAAATGTAGAACCTTATTTTTTTCATCATTGAATTTCATTTTGTTAGATAGCGCCCAGTGTTCAAGTCTGTCCAGTCCTTCTGTATCTTAAGCCTGCCTTCTGGAGTGTTGGCTATTCCTGCCAGCTTGGTGTCATCCGCAAATTTGATGAGTTCCCCATCTATCCCCTCGTCCAAATCATTGATGAAGATGTTGAAGAGCACTGGGCCTAGAACAGAGCCCTGGGGCATCCCACTACACACTTCCCTCCATGTAGATGCAGTTCCATTGAGGACCACAAGCTGAGTACAGCCGATCAGCTACGAATCCATCCGGTGGCGATGCTGTCTAACCCACATTTTTCTATCTTATCGAGTAGTAGGTTGTGATCTACTTTATCAAATGCATTATTGAAGTCCAAGTAAATTATATCCACAGCATTCCTCTGATCCACTAATTTTGTCACTTGGTCAAAGAATGCAATAAGGTTTGTCTGGCATGATCTGTTTTTTGACAAACCCATGTTGGCTTTTAATAGTGATTTTGTTTACCTCTAGGTGTTTGCTGATTCGTTGTTTGATTATTTTTTCCAGAATCTTCCCAAGTATTGAGGTCAGGCTGATAGGTCTGTAATTTCCTGGATCCATTTTTTTTCCTTTTTTGAAGATGGGAACTACATCAGCTCTTTTCCAGTCCTCTGGTAGTTCCCCAGTGCTCCAAGATCTTTGAAAAATATAGTTCAGTGGTTCTGAGATCACATCTGCCATTTCCTTGAGAACCTTGGGTGTAATCCATCTGGTCCTGGTGATTTGAACTCGTCTAGGCTGGACAGGTGCTCACTTACCATTTTCTTGCCTATCTTAACTTGTGTTTCTATTCTGTTTTTTATGGCACTATTTTTGATAGGTTGGTCTGTTTTTTCCCTTTGTGTAAAGTCAGATGCAAAAAACGAGTTAAATAGTTCTGCTTTCTCCCTGTTGCTTGTCACCTTCTTGCCCCTTTCTAATGGACCAATCATTTCCTTCACTTTTTTCTTGTTTTTTATATGTTGAAAGAAGCTTTTTTTTTTTTTTTTGTTATTTTTGACTTTGGTTGCAAGCCTTTGTTCATTATGAGCCTTAGCTTTCCTCACTTCATCTTTGCAGGCTCGGGCTATTTGTTGATATTCTGATTTAGTTATGTTCCCCTCTTTCCACTTTCTATACTTGTCCTTTTTATCTTTCAATTTATCAGAGAGTTCTTTATGCAGCCATGCTGGTTTATTTTGAGAGCTGTTATTTTTCGTCTTTGTTGGTATTGAGCTAGACTGGGCTTCTATTATCTTGCTTTTCAAAATTTCCCAAGCTTCTTCAGTTGTTTTCCCCTGGAGGATTCTCATCCATGGAATCCTTCCCAAACCCTCTGTTAAGTTTATTGAAATTAGCTCTCTTGACCTCCGTCACCAGACCTCTCAGCTGACAAGTGCAGGAGTTCGGCGCTGCAACGGCTTCCCCTTTGCCCTCTGCACTGGCCAAAGCGTTGCCGGTTGTTCCAGCTGACGGGCGCAGGTCTGGGGGTCGCCAGCTAACGGGCACAGGAGTTTGGCGCTGCGGCAGCCTCCCCTTCGCCCTCCGCACCGGCCAAAGCGTTGCCGGCCATTCCAGCTGACGGGCGCAGGTCTGGGGGTCGCCAGCTGACGGGTGCAGGAGTAGGCACCGCAGCAGCCTCCCAGGCATCTGCTTCTTCGGCTGGAGCAGTTCACAGGGCTTGCATGGTCCCCGAGGGCTGCTGACGCGCTCCCCGCCGCTGGCGACCATGCAACCCCTTGCAACTGCTCCAGCCAAGGAAGCAGGTGGCTGGGAGGCCGTCGCGGCGCCTATCTCCTGTGCCCGTCAGCTGGCGACCTGCGCCCGTCAGCTGGAACGGCCAGCAACACTTTGGCTGGTGCGGAGGGCGAAGGGGAGGCTGTCGCAGCGCCGAACTCTTGCGCTTGTCAGCTGAGAAATCTGGCAACGGAGCCAGCTGGCATGGAGGGCAATGGGGAGGCGGCGGCTCAGCGGGCAGGATTCTGCCTGCCCGCGAATGTCGGGTCAACCTACCCCATCTGTAAAAGAAAAAGTCTTCCGCCCAAGCATAACACCAGCAGTTCTGTGCCACGGAGGCTTGAGACACGGAGGCACGGGACGCGGAGTGGCACGGTGCCGTGGGAGGCGGCAGGACAGGGGGGAGGGGTTACCTGCGTCCTGCCAGCCGAATTCTGGAAGCCTGCCTGAATGAAGAATTTTAGGGGGTGTTGAAAGCGAGACAGACTTAGGTCTGATTAAGGAGAGTGGAAGGGAGACGAATTCGGGGTGGAGCAAAAAACATGGGGGGAAGGTGTTAGGGAATAAGCACCAAGGTACATGGTGCCTTGCAAGGGATTCCTGAGTGTTCTGCAATTGTTTTTTCTCTCTGCGCGAGAAAAACTTTTACGGCATAAATCTGAAACCAGGTGTTGCTATGAGGTGGTGCAGGAGATTCTTGGGAGAGGCGAGGACAAGCTTGGCGGTTCGTCTTTCCCAATCCCCTTCCTCTTCTTCACCCCCTTCCCCGGCCTGCCTGCGATCTGATCTCATGGCTCCGTGGCTTTTCTTTGCCTAGCCTAGCCAAGCTTTCTTCCGCCCGCCCCTTTCCTGGGAGCGCCGAGGAGGTATGGCAGAAACACATGAATTGGGATTGTGGCGCCCTTGGGAAGCTGATCATGCTTTGAACCTTAGGAGAGGAGGAGGAGTCCTTTCCTCCTTCCCTCCCTCTCTCCCTGTCAAGCCCAGGTGGGCTCGACATGAACAGGCTGGGGGAGGGGTCAAGGATGATGTGCGGGGCGGCAAAGGAGACCGGGGGCCGCTGCCTCCCCATCGCCCTCCACACCAGCCAGCTCCGTCGCCAGACCTCTTAGCTGACAAGCGCAGGAGTTCGGCGCTGCGATGGCCTCCCCTTTGCCCTCCGCACTGGCCAAAGTGTTGCCGGTCGTTCCAGCTGACAAGCGCAAGTTCGGGAGTTGCCAGCTGACAGGCGCAGGAGTTTGGCGCTGCAGCGGCCTCCCCTTCACTGATCTGAGTTCACGAGAAGTCAAACCAGTTGCTGCACAATGAGTCCCTGAGGAGGGCGGGGCCTTGCTCTGCGCCTGCACTCTTCACGCGCCTCCTTCAGGGCACATTCAGTAAAGTTCGTGCAGGCTGCCGCCAAGCAGCATATTTTCCACAAACAAGTGAGGTGGGAAGGAGTGGAGCAGGAGGGAGGAAGGTGACGCCGTGGGGGGGATGAAGGCGACACCACGTACCACCAGTCAAGTGGTCGCGTACCACAAATGGTACCCATACCACCAGTTGACAAGCCCTGCTCTAGAAAGAGTACAGAGAAGAGTAACAAAGATTATTAGGGGACTGGAGGCTAAAGCATATAAGGAACGGTTGCTGGAATTGGGTATGTCTAGTTTAACGAAGAGAAGGACGAGGGAGGACATGATAGCAGTATTCCAATATCTCAGGGGCTGCCACAAAGAAGAGGGAGTCAAGCTATTCTCCAAGGCACCTGAAGGCAGGACAAGAATCAATGAATGGAAACTGATCAAGGAGAGAAGGAACCTAGAACTAAGAAGAAACTTCCTGACAGTTAGAACAATTAACCAATGGAACAACCTGCCTCCAGAAGCGGTGAATACTCCAATACTGGAAGTTTTTAAGAAGAGACTGGACAGCCATTTGTCCGAAATGGTATAGGGTTTGGACTCGATAACCTCCAAGGTCCTTCCAACATTATTATTATTATTATTTATTATTATTATTACCTTACTGAATTTGACTTCATGAGTTTTGTAGTAAACATAGGTTTGATATAGTTTTTGCTGTAATACCATGCTCAAGATGCCTCCCCTCCCAGCAGGAGTGAGATCAAATTGCATTTGATAAATATTTCAGTTTTTCTCCATTTAGGAAAATAAGCGTATGCTTTAAAAGTCAATAGTTGAACAGCTAAGGTTGCAAGATTTCTGCTTCATCAGCCCTCTAATTTCAATTGGTAATTTCTTGAATTTAAGTACCCTAGATTTCTGTGGTGACAGACTCTCAGAAATGTCCACTTTTAGGGCATCATGTGGGATGTTTTTATGCACAGTTGCTCTGTTTCAATCTTTCCTTATTGCAGACCTCAGGAAACACACCGCAGAGGACAATCCTGACAAGGCCACCCTAGAGAGCGCCATTGAGTCATTAAAGGAAGTGATGACGTAAGTCCGATGACTCTAGTTGATGCTGGTCTCAAAATTAATATAACACGCGTTTAGGAATGTTCGAAACATTTTGTGTCCAAACTCTTCTGTGTGTGGAACTTGGGGTTTTGAGTGGTTGGTTCCTGCATCAAAATGTTGGCGTTATTTTCTTTTGAATATGAAAACTGGAGAACAGAAGGCAGAAAAGTCAAGCCGGGGAGGGGGTCATAGGGGAAAAAAAACAAGACTGGGACATTTCCTTGGTGATGGTATGTGCAGACATTGGCAGCCATGGGAAAGAGGAGAGAGAAGATGAGCAAGCTGATGGGATATGCTGAGCTTGGACCATTGCAGGAAGGAATGGGTGCACTGGCTATTACATTAGTGGGTGAGTGGAAAAGAGAGAGGGTGGTTGGGAGAGCTCTTAGAATAGTGTTCCCCAAACTTTCTGGCTTTGTGGACCGCTGAGGGGGGGGGGGAGGAAAAGGGATGATTCTGTGCGAGTAGCCGTCATGCGTGTGCATCTCCATTTGCAGAAGCAGCAGGCCTGTGTGCCTGCTGTTAACACAAATGTAGTTGCATGCACACGCTTGTCTACCGCTCGCAGAAATGGAGCTGCATGCGCCTGCTTGCCTGCTGCTTGCACAAATGGAGCTGCACATGTGTGCTTGCCTGCCGCTCGCACAAATGGAGCTGCACACGCATGCTTGTGCGCTGCTCGCGCAAGTGGAGGTGCACGTGCTCGCCCACCGCTTCCATGGCCTGGTTCCAAGCGGGCCATGGCCTAGTACTGGGTCGCGGCACACGGGTTGGGGATCCCTGTCTTAGAAGATTGGAGGTGAATGAACCTGCACAGAGGCTAAATGGGGGTTTGAGGGACATGGCCTTTCCTATTCACCTTGAAAAATATCCCCAAGATCCTATCAGATTTTGTGTTGACTGAAAGAGAGAAGAACCAGTGTGTTCTGGATTTTGTTTTTGCTTAACTATAGCCAACCTGAAATGGTTTTATAGGACTTCCAATACTTGATGGCTTCAAACCTAAAATTGTTCGGTTTCTATTTTGCCCATAGCCTTCTAAATTATCTTGGAAGTAATATGCATTGAGTTGATTGCCTGATAAACTATATGGAATGCATCAGCAAGTTCTGTGCACTGAAACTCCTTATATTTTAGAAGCTGTAGGTGGTTATCATCTTGATATTTGTGAATAGCTGCTAACTGCAGTTCAGTCCATGTAAACCTTAGAGTCAGGTTGAAGATAAGGACCTTAGGTTTTCCTGGAAACTCACAGTTTCTAACCTCTACCCTTCAGTAGTGTAATGAGGCATACCTTATTTCATAAAAGGCTTTCAGTTAGTTTTCAAGTTTCTTAAGATGCTAAGGTATGTTTTCTGTATAACTTGAAGGAATGAAAGCTGAAGAATAAACAGTGAGTGAAATCACTGAAATCAATGCTGAATGATCTGTTCCATGGAAGACTTACTGAATCTCATATTTTAAAACAGAAAAGGGAGATATATTTAAAGTTTAAGATTTTTGTGGTTTTTTTTTCTAATTATTATTTTTTATTTTTTTTACTTTCTTTTATTTTCTTTTTTTTCTCTTTCTGTTTTTTGTATATAATGGAGTTAAAGTATTTAATAATTAGTTTATTGAATGTAATTATATTTGTTTAAGGTTTTTCTGGGTTTAAAAGTTTTTTTTCTTTTAAGTTCTAGTTAACCCTGTATTCAGCTCTGGGAAGAATGGGGGAGGGTTTTGGGGTGGGTTGGGAGGGATTGGGGAAGGGGTTTTTATTGTAAAATTCTAAAAATTTATAATAAAAAAACAAAACAAAACAAAAAACAGAAAAGGGAGAGCAGGCCAGGAAACTTAATCTTTTTCCATCATCAGCTTAAAGATTTTCTCAAGTTTATATTTGTCCCACATTTTTCATCAGTGTTTTCCCAAACTTTTTTTCCCTTCTAGACATATTAATGAAGACAAAAGGAAGACTGAAGGTCAAAGACAGATTTTTGATGTTGTTTATGAAGTAGATGGTTGCCCAGTAAGTAGTAGTGTAGTGCTCCGTTATATTTTTAAAAATGCAATGGTGAATTTGAGCAAAATGGAGAGTAAAAGAGGTGCATGAGTCCAAATTTGGAATTTTGAGAATTTGAGAAGTGGTGGACACCCACAATGGTTGCTAGAGTTTTTGTGGGACATGCCTTTCTATTCTCAGTAGGTCTTGCCAAGCATTGGGAGGGATCAGGTACCCAGGCAATTGGTTCTTTTGGATCCAAAGACAATAAGGGATATTAAGCTTTAATATTAATCCCAGGCAACAGGCTGAAAAGCATAACAATCCAAGCAAGATAATACCCAAATCTCTTACAAGCTACCAGGAGCATCTTAATAACGACAGCAGAGGTACTCTTAGGGCAGCCAGGTTCCATATACCCAATGCTGTGTTCTATATAGAAGCTCCCAACAAACAACCACAGTCTTAAGTTTTTTTTATCAAAACCTGGCACCATGATTTCATGGCCCTGCAGATCGCCTGATCAGGAATCTGCAAGACCTAACTTTGATTGAGTGGCACTTGCCTCTGGGATGAATAGAAAGTTTGAGATTTTTACAGGTTTGCTGCTATGTGAAGATTCCACCCCCCTCCCCTCTTTTATTTATTTATCAAGCAAAAGTGAAAAAACAAGCAGGTTAGCTTAGATCTTTCTTAATATGAAGAGGAAATCAAAGTTATGTCATTAAACTCCTCAAAATAACAATGATCTTCCACATTGCCATTACATAGTGCTGTGGATGTATAAAATTCCATATGTGGAAACATTAGCAAATATTCTATTCCTCCCCAAAGCAGACTCATTTTGCTTGAAGTACTATGACTAGGACTCAAATGCTACTGCTTGTGAGGATACACTTTCAAAAACGACTGAGCTACAGTATGTCCAAATGGCATTGACAGGAGGAGGTTCAGCATGGTCCAGAGACATCTCTGCACTCTTCACTTGGAACTCCTGCCACTTCCCACTTAATAACCTGCACTTCTTGGGTTATGAAAGCAACTGGGACTACTTGGATTGCCATTGTTAAGCAATGCAGTCATGTGATGTCATGCTTCATAACTACATTGCTTAGTGATGGCAATCTTGGTCCCAATTGCTGTTGTAACTTGAGAACTACGTATAGCTCTCAATCTAAATGTCAATTGGGAGCCTTTCAAAACCTCTGGGAGTAGAGCGCTTTAAACCTTGGAAATTAGCCTAGGTCTGTAATCCATTTCCCCCAAAGTCTGGTAACAGGCATCTTTGAGAGGTCTTCACTGGATATCAAGATGGCACTTGGTGAAACTCAGTCCTTTTCTATTGAAAGCTTTGTAGGTCATTACTAGTCTTTTGAATTGAGCCAAAGGTCTATTAGTAGCCAATGCAGCAAATTTAGGACAGTTTTTATCCTGCAAGAACAGGTCTGAGTCACCAGTAACCCTATTGTCACATTCTAGACAAGATGGAGATTTTGATCTATCTTCAAAGTCTTCCCCAAGTAGAGTATAATAATTTAGCTGACTGGTGATCAAGATGTGAATAATTAACACCAAAATGTCCAGGTCCAAGTAGGCTTATAACTAGGCAACATCCAAAGCTGGGCAAAGACTACCCATGGTGTTCATCTGTTGTTTAAGTAGTGGGTATGAGTTTAGAAGGAGACCCAAGTCATACTCTGAGGTCCTGCAAAGAGAGCCCAACCCCATCTAGAATGGCAACTGGGACCAATGTTCCTATATGTTGACTGAGGTACAGTAACTAAGTCTTTGAGGGGTTAAATCTAAGCTTATTTTCCCATTCAGACAATAAAACAGCCACCAGACGCTGATTCAAGTTTTCTGTGGCACCTTTAAGAATCAGATTGATTACAGCAGGATACAATAGATAAATCTTCAGTATGGCCTGGGCAGTAATATACAACTGAGTTTCATCAGTTTTCTGAAGTCAATTCATTTTCTACTGATATACCTTAGTGGCTTTATATAGATGTTGATTAGCATAGGGGAGAGCACCAAGCCCTTGGGTAACCAAGGCCTTGACATCTGTTACTTCATAGTGACATGCCAAAATTGTCTATTTAGATAGGAGCAGAATCACTGCAGAATAGTGTTTCCAACTTTCACAATTGAGGAAGATATGGTAGTCAGCGATATCAAAGACTGTACAATTAGTACAGTAGGGTTATGCTGCCTTTTTGATCACGTAATGGCCAATGCCAACCCAATCCCCTAACTGGGTATGAATCCTGATTGAAAGATTTCCTGTAGGATTCTCTTGGGCTGAATGGCCACCACTTTCTTCAGAACCTTCCATTAAAACTGCTGGATCCAGGAAAGCTTCTTCAATTTCCTTTAAGGAAGGTGGCATCAATCCTTCTTCAAACAAGTATTAACATTTCTCTGATTGCCAACAACTCATTTCACTTGGATGCCCAAAGGAGTCAGGAAGGGCTTGGATCCAAATTTATACTGCAAAGAACTTAGGCTCAGTAAGGTCAAAAGAATCCTAGATAATATAAGATCTATTCTTGCTCACTATGTTAGTTTCTGTTGTAAAAATGTTAGCCTAGGACAAACATGACTAACTTTATCTGCCAATCAGCAAAATTATCCAGTGAGCCTGTAGGAATCTTATTCTACTCATTGCTCCTCAGTGTGACCCAGGTAACCATTAAAGCCTGCTTTTTCCACCATTGTCTGTAATCTCTGGACATGTCGGACCCACTAGCTCTATTAAATCTCCCCACTCCAACTCTTCCTGTTCTCTCCCTTTAGGGCAGGGGTCTTCAAACCTGGCCCTTTTATGACTTGTGGACTTCAACTCCCAGAATTCCTCAGCCAGGCATGCTGGCTGAGGAATTCTGGGAGTTGAAGCCCACAAGTCATAAAAGGGCCAAGTTTGAAGACCTCTGCTTTAGGGAGGAAAGAGGGAAGCCCCCATAAGCATTTTCCAGCCCCTCCCCTGGAGTCCAAATCCTGAGAAATCCAACATTCCTTTCCCAAGAAGGGCACTTATTCCATGTGTAAGAACCTTTATTAGGTATGCTGTGCTGCAATAACAATTTGTGTGTCCTGAGATAAGAGAGCATTCTCTACTTTTATCATTATTTCTTGGTGATGCAGCAACCTCCCAACTTTTATTTTTAATGAGCTTCTCCTATGCCCAATAGGCTAACCTTTTGTCGTCTCACCGCTGTCTAATTCAGCGCCTGGAAACGGTTGCACTTGGGGACGACCTCTGTGACAGAGGGGAGCAGGTCACCCTGTTCCTTTTTAATGACTGCCTGGAGGTAAGTCTGCAGTGACTCATTTGGCTGTGACATCCTGGAATGACTTGCAACTCGGAGGAATAAATAACATCCAAATACCTGGAATCTGTGAAGGGCAACTTGAATGCCGTTTCTTTTTGTCCTCAGTGGAAGGCATTGTGCTATGTGTAGCAGTCACTCAGCTGGTAAGGACTGCTGGAAAAATTGTCACAAGAGAGTACTTTCTCTCTGCATTCTTAATGCTTTGTAAGTCAATTCTGGGAAAGCCAGGAAAATTTGCTGCTGCTGCGACTTGCCACAAGCAATGAAAGCTGTGGTCAGAAAGAAAAGAGAAGCATTGTCATTAGAGTAATTAAGAGACCCTTTCGGTAATTCTTTCTGGCTAAATGAAAAACATGTTTTCACTAACCTGTTTTGTAACATGGTATAGTTATGATTTACTTAACAGGTTTGCCTAAGATCCCAATGGACAAGGTCTCAAAACCAACACTAAGTATTGACAAATCAGAAGCTTAGGTTCATATCACACGGGAAGTCCAAATCAACCTGCTACTACATAGATCACACTGAGCTAAACTGTGGCTTGTTTACATGTAGTTTATGGAAGGAACTATAATGGGGGAGTTGCACATTATGGTAAGACAAAACCAAATAAACCACAATGGGTGTACTCAACCCATGAATTGTTGAGTTATGATAAAAAGTTTACTTTTGTTAAACCTAGAGATTATAATAATTACAGAATTTAATCTGATCTGGACTCCGTTGTTTGCTTTTGTTAGGTGGCAGTTTATTCATAAGATAAAAGGTGGCAGCTTATTTAAAAGATAAAAAAGATACTTTATTCATAAGATAAAACAGCTCTCCTTTACCCCTCAGATACAAACAGATTCACTAGAAGTTGAATTCTGCATTAACATTATACAGTGTACTAGGTTCGTCTCTTAGAAATTGTACCAGATGTGCAGATCTTGCTAGTTTGTGTAACTCTTGTCAGCTTTTGCTGCTTCAGCCACAGCTGTCCCTATTCTATGAAATACTTTCTGTGCGTCAGCTGTTCTGGAAGATGCTTGGTTTCCATCTGAACATGTAACTTTGTTATACTGTCGCATTTAACACTCAATTCATCTGAGTGAGTGAGCTTTCCTTCCTAATTTCAGAGGGCTCCAAAAATGTTGTATTGTTCTGATATGCTTTTGCTAGTGGGACTGAATGCCACAATGTTTGATTGATAAAAATGAATGTGTTCATATCTCTGTGCATACAAGAAGATATTTATTCTGCATGATCTGCAGTTTCTGTCAGTATACCAGTTATATTGAAGAAAGCATCCATTGTATTGATTCTTGAACAAATGCCTTAACAGCCTGATTTTTCCAACACTTATCCCAACCCAATAGCTCACAGTTACTGTGTGTGTGTGTGTGTGTGTTTGTGTGTGTATGGGTCTTTGGTTATTCAGGTTTTCTCCTGCGTAAAATTGGAAGTGCCAAGACACTTCCAATTTTACGTAGGAGAAAACCCGAATAACCAAAGACCTACATACATACACCCGCGAAAACCTCAGAAAACATATATATATATATATATCCAAATTTCTTTTTCTGACAAAGAATTAAAGAATTAAATTGGGAGACTAAGATGGCCATTTCGAGCTCATTCTGCTCTCTTCAGTTAGCCACACCCTTTATGGGATTCGAACCTGGGCAGTTTACATACTAGGCAGTGATTTAACCACCAAGCCACAGGCTCTCCTCCTGCATATATATATATATATGTATGTATGTATGTATATATGTATATGTATGTATATATGTGTATGTGTGTGTGTGTGTGTGTATATATATATATATATATATATATATATATATATATATATATATATATATATATACACATACATACATACATACATATATACATACATACATACATATACACTTATGAACCTGAAAGGAGACTTGACACTCTTTAAGTTTTGTTGTCCTTCTCTATTGTCTCTTCATCCTAACATCTGCTTGATGCCCAACAAGCCAGAGAACATGCTAGATTGGTTTTCTCTTCTTAGTGGATTGATGGATCATGGTTAACACTGCTATAATTCATTAGTATCTTGATGGTATTTATGGTTCTGGCACTGTTTCAGGCTCTCAGGACAGGGTCTCAGCAGCCTGTAAATTCTCATGGGACTTATTTCTGTTTAATGTGAATCAGTAACAGGTTTATGTCAGGTAATTCTGTTTTGCCGCTTCTTGGGCTCCAAAAATGTCCACATAAGCAGTTATAACCAGAAATTACTGTTGAAAAATACTGAGCTTGGGGAAAACAAACTAATCAAGTTTCAGAGGCTTGAGTCTAGCACAGGGGAGGCCATAAAACACATGTTCATTATGGTCTGTCCAAGTTGCATCATTAAGGATGTAAAGCCTTCCATGCAAATCTGCCCTAAATAGCCAAGAGTGAATCTGAACCCAGTCCTTCATCTTTGATGTTAAATACTTCAGCAGATGGCCCATTGAATTTTAATTGCCAGGACCATAATACTGTGTGTGGGTTGGGTATAGTGAAGTTACTGGTTGCAAAACTCAGCTACCTGAGAACCTCAATGCTCAGGAAGAAAAAAACCTACCTTTTCTTGTTTTGTTCTAAATATCTGTCTTGCTTTTCTATGCCAGTAAAGGCTGCCATGAGGCTACCATGAAAGCTAACTCAAGTAAAATCATAAAAACAAAAACAGTAACCTTGATGAACAGCAAATTAGAGTCTCCAGCTGAAATGGAAAAATCCAGTCAGTACATACCTTTATTTAGATTACCAACATGTACCAAAAATATGCAGAAGTATGAGTTCTTTAGTTAAAACATGCTTATTTGTCTTCAAAGCTGTTAGATCTAGAGCTGTTAAGAGTAGCTTCCATATGGCACAGTCCTTGCTCTCAAGTTTATAATATAAATTACACATTGGAAAAGAAATAAGATAAAAGCAAATCCAAATATCAGTTTGTAGATTTGAGAGTTGTAGAGTAGATTTTGTTGTAGATTGTAGAGTTGAGAGAAGCTGTTTGGGGAAAAGAAAGCAGGAAGCATAGTCCTAAGCACTGGGATGCAATACCCCGGTTCTTTGTTGCAGCTTGATGAAATGGCTGCTGTGAGATATGACTACTGAGAGAGGAATGTGGACTTTTTCAGTCTTCTAAAGACAAATTATAAAGGAATACAAGCAGCTCTTTTGGGGCAGGCCATATAACAACCTGGATGTCAATAGTTTCTTTGTGGTGGATGAATATGAAATGAGGTGAACTGATACATGTAGTAAATTTCATAGGGGAGGAAGAAACAAATTAGGAATCAGAAATCTTATTCTGTCTATGCCATTTTGTAATCTTGTAAAGCATTTGTAACTCTAGTATTTCCAGGCATTTCTAAGAAGTGACCTGTAATGGGGATGTCATCACTGTGAGCATAATAGCAGGCGCAAGGTATATAGAGTTTAATAGGTTCAGACAACGCTTGATGAGATTGAAGTCATGATTCTGTGCCCTCTCCTTAACTGGAAGACACAAATCTGAGATACAAAGATATTAAGCTCTTTGTATATCCCACTTTAGTGCAAAAGCCATCACAAAGTAGCTTATCTAATAAATCATAAATATTATGGGCAGCATTTAATTACATTTAATTAGACTAGAATCCTAGATTTTGAGGGACTATTAATATTTAGTCCTACCACTGCTTAATGAACCCACATTACTCTCTGCTCTTTATTTTCACACTCTGACCATCCTTTTTCTCATTCTTTGAACCAGTTTGAATGTTTCTTGAAGCTGCTTGCCACAGTAGCTAAGATGGGTTTTGACCGATACACCCTAGCAATGGGTGATAGGTGAAACGATCACTTCTCTGATTTGTGGGCTGTATATTGCATACATATTCAACAGTTTAGTGAATTAAAGATTGCAACCATTTTGTCCAGAAGTGTGTATTTTAGTGCTGTACAACTTTCGGTTATAATGTGTACTGCAAATCATTTGGTGGTCAAGTTGATTTATCAAGATGGCTGACAGTGGTATTGCAAGCAGCCTGAAGAAGTGCAGGTTTTGTTATTTGGCATATTTGCAGAGAATTAACATAAGATCTAGGCCACTGGGCATCCTGTTGCAAGATAATATGGATTGCACATCCATTGGCGTATGCTCAGTGGAAAGGGATTAGGTGAACCATAGTCTCCCAAGCCTGGATGGCAATAGATTGCCTAACTCTGCTTTCAGATAATTATCTCACCCTCCAGACTTATGTCTGCTTGCATAGCCTGGATTTAAAAATGGAAGGGATAAATTTAATTAGCATTCCCTGATACAGTGCTCTACTCCTGGCCATATGCAGCTTGGGGACATTTTGTGAGTACAAGGCAGAGGAGAAGAAGAGGAAGGCAGCATGCGGTGTTGAAGAGAACATAAAATCTCCAAATTGCTCTCATAAAAGAGGGGGGTCGCCTGGCATTTTAAGAAGAAACTCTAAATCCATACATGGCAATTGCTTAGGCTTTCTGAAAGCCATTGTTGGCTGCAAGACTTGTCATCTTAAAGGTCTTTGTAAACACTGGAGCTGCTTTCTCAGAAAAGGTTTCTTTGGTTTTGTGACAGATTGCGAGGAAACGGCACAAAGTCATCGGTGGCTTCAAGAGTCCGCACGGCCACACCAGGCCACCAGCCTGTCTCAAGCACATCATCCTCATGCCTCTGTCTCAGATCAAGAAGGTACTAGACATCCGAGAGACAGAAGGTTAGAATTTTTTCAGTGAATTGGGGGGAGGGTAAGCTTTCAGCCCCAACCTAGTGTCTCCAGAGACCTCCTCAAGACTGTTCAGATTGGGGAAGACTTGAACCAACACATGGAATGATTACTTTAACTGCTGGAGGGTTTGGACATGGCTGAACAGTGAGATCTCCTCCAAAGAGCTTTTACTTGGCAGTCAGGGAACTGTAAATAGCCATTAGAAGGAGTAGAGAGAGAAGGCAGCCAAATGTCAGCTTGTGAACTTGTATTTGTAGAAAACCCATCTCAAAGCTTTTAAAGTGCACAGCTCTTGCTTTTCTTTTTCTATGCTGCTTTGTTCAGTGCTTGTCTAAAAATAAAGCATTTCATGTGGGTGTATTAACCTTTAAGAACAAAGGTTTCTATGACTGGCACTTTAATCTTAAGCAGCAGTTAAGCCCACATTCCTGAAATCTTTTAGTAGGCAGATGCAGCTTCCCCTCCCCCCCCTCCCCAGATTATGGCATTTACATTGCTGTAAGCCTTGCTAAAATCAGTGTGACTTTGCTGGAGAGACAGCACTGAGACATTAATTTCCCTTGTTTATATCACCACTTATTGCAGCAGCATTCTGTACCTTGGAAAGATTACTTTTCGATAATTGGAGAAAAGGTTGCTATGAGCTAGCTTCCTACAGCTTGCCCTCAGTGCATACCTGTAAAATAACTAGAGCTGTAAGACATGAGTTGCACGTTTCTATGCATTTTTTTGTTTTGCTACCTTCTTTCTTTTTCTGGATAATAATAATAATAATAATAATAATAATAATAATAGTTGGAAGGGACCTTGGAAGTCTTCTAGTCCAACCGGCTGCTCAGGCAGGAAACCCAATACCATTTCAGACAAATGGTCGTCCAGTCTGAAATGTACTATTGGCTGTCCTGAGTGAAAATGAATCGAAGTATATTCCTGTGGCTGGGAACTTTAATTAAAGCCCGGTTTTCAAAGTCGAGTTTTATAGATTTATTTGGAATTGGGTTGAAAGATGAGTCAACACAAGATTGATGAGGTTTGGGAAAATTGTATATGCCACTAGAGCTTTAGGAACTGTAGATCAAATGAAAAGGTATGGAAGTTCAATGCAATAGAATAGTCCTGCTCTTTGGCTGCAAATTAAGTTCTCCAGCTAACTATATGTATACTTCCTCTCCTAGAAAGCGTGAGGAATAGGTTTTATATGAATACGAAGCAAAAAGAAAGTATACTGAAGAATAGTGAATTGCAGGCAGCGTTATTTTGCTGGTTTGGGTTTGCAGGATTGTCTGGGACGCTACACATCCTCTTCACGACCTGTTTTCCTTGTTCTGGCAGGAGGCTTCAATAATAATAATAATAGTAGTAAAGTTGGAAGGGACCTTGGAGGTCATCTAGTCCAACCCCCTGCTCGGGCAGGAAACCCTACACCATTTCAGACAAGTGGCTGTCCTGTCTCTTCTTAAAAACTTCCAGTGTTGGAGCATTTACTGCTTCTGGAGGCAAGCTGTTCCACTGATTAATTGTTCTCACTGTTCGTGTCCTGCCTTCAGGTGCTTTGGAAAATAGCTTAATTCCCTCTTCTTTATGGCAGCCTCTGAGATATTGGAATACTGCTATCATGCCCCCCCTTGTCCTTCTCTTCGTTAAACTAGACATACCCAATTCTAGCAACCGTTCCTTATATGTTTTAGCCTCCAGTCCCCTAATCATCTTTGTTGCTCTTCTCTGTACTCTTTCTAGAGTCTCAACATCTTTTTTACATCGTGGTGACCAAAACTGGATGCAGTATTCCAAGTGTGGCCTTACCAAGGCATTGAAGAGTGGTATTAATACTTCACGTGATCTTGATTCTATCCCTCTGTTAATGCAGCCTAGCACTGTGTTGGCCTTTTTGGCAGCTGCAGCACACTGCTGGCTCATATTTAAGTGATTGTCTACTAGGACTCCGAGGTCCCTCTCACAGTTACTACTATTGAGCATGGTGCCACCTATGCTGTACTTGTGCATTTGGTTTTTCTTGCCTAAATGTAGAACCTTGCTTTTTTCACCATTGAATTTCATTTTGTTAGTTAGTGCCCAGTGTTCAAGTCTGTCCAGATCCTTCTGTATCTTAAGCCTGTCTTCTGGAGTGTTGGCTATTCCTGCCAGCTTGGTGTCGTCTGCAAATTTGATGAGTTCCCCATCTATCCCTTCATCCAAATCGTTGATGAAGATGTTGAAGAGTACTGGGCCCAGAACAGAGCCCTGGGGCACCCCACTAGACACTTCCCTCCATATAGATGCAGTTCCATTGAGGACCACTCGCTGAGTACGGCCGGTCAGCCAGCTACGGATCCATCTAGATTCAGTCAGTTTTGTTCCATATATATGGGCCAGCCTGCTCACAGTAAAAAAATGACAATACAGCTTAAAATTCAAGCCAAGATTGTGGAAAGTGGGCTTTCTGAAATGTCATATGTCACTATAATCCAATATTTCTCAACCTTGGCAATTTTTAAGACATGGACTTCAACTCCCCAAATTCCCCAGCCAGCAATACCAGTATATTACTTCACTCTAATAGTGGGAACAGAGTGGAAGTTCTCAAGGGTCTGACCTCTGTCTCTGAAGACATGTCAAATGTAGCTATTTTGAATTCTCTGCGTTGACTCTTTGTTGTGGTTGAGTTTGTAGATATTTAGCTTTTACGTCTTTATTCTATATATCCAGCTTTGTCCCTTGGGACTCTGTACCTTGTTTCAGCCACTGCAGGTTTAGAGTGGCTCCATAAAATATTGTGCAGCATTATTACCGCTTAATTAGCTTTAGTCGTGTAGTTTTCGGTGGCTGGAGAAACTACCCACTATAGGCCCCAGAGTTGGGAAATTCTTATAGGAGTGGATTCTTTTAATAGCATTTCTTTTGGTCTTTGAAGCCCAGTAAATTAAATTCTCTGGTAGCACAATTCTGCTGTACTGGGTAGCAATTTGAAGCTTTCAGGAAGCCATGAAAATGAGAGCTAATATGGGGAAAGGAAATTCAGCTAGATATAAATATACAAAGAGCCAATTATATATTGATATGGTTTGCTTGTTAATGTTCAGGACTATAAATGTTAGTTCTTACCTCAACTTAATGTTCTCTGCAATATTCTCTAGTACATGCTTTCCTCCTTTAATTGTTTATTTTTATTTATTTTTTTAAAAAAATCTTTTCTCTACAGACTGCCACAAAGCCTTTGCATTGGTTGTGCGGCCGCCGACGGAGCAAAGCAATCTTTTGTTCACTTTTCAAATAACAACGGAAGAACCTCTCAAGGAGGATTGGCTGAAGATGCTGTGTCGGCATGTAGCAAACACAATATGCAAAGCGGATGCTGTAAGCACTTGAGATGAAAGTTGATGAGGAGCACACATTATAGAATGAGTTAATAGAACAGGTGACCTCTAATCTTGAGGTTGGGAATCACATTTGGGATTTCTCAAACATTTATGAGTATGCTCACAAAATGGCTGAGCTATTTGCCAGAAGAGTAGTGAGGGACTCTTGCCATCTTCTCTAGCCTCCCAGGTTGTTCAGTATTCCATCATCTCCTTGTTTTTTGCCTGGGAAAAATTCCCAATCAACCACAAGGGAGCAGCTTCCCACCACTTAATTCCCTAAAAGTGCTTGAAGCCCAGAGGCATTGGTGGGATTTATTTATTAAGCTTCATTTGTATTGCCACTGACTCCTTGCAACTCTAGGCAGTTAAAACCCAGTAAATGAAAAAAAGGTTAACAAAAGATACTATTCCTAAAAGAAAAAATATTGCCAACTTTGGGAGATCTTCCTACTCAAATGCCCTGTGAAACAAAACAGTCTCAACCATTTTTCTGAAGATTGCAAGGGACACATTTGCTCTCTTGAAGCATGATATTTCAGGAGGGAGTGGAATTCTTGTGAGGATCTGGTTTTCTGAGAGCCCTCATCACTTCCAGCATTGGAAGCAATGTTTTGCTAGACAATGTTGGGTAGACAGATTCTACCTTGTACACCTGATCCTAACTTGTATACCTGATCCTAAACCTTGGGCTCTGCAGTGTTTTGGATTTGATTCAGAAAAGGTACTTCAGAGCGAGAACCAATGTAGCATCTATCTGGGGCTCACTGAAGCAGCCGCCTCTTTTTCTGGGTTCCCATGGCTGCTGAAGAAGGACTTTCCCTGAAGTTCCAAAAAATAAATGTGGCTGCTTTAATGAGTCACAGACCAGTGCTGCATTCACAATCCTGCTGATTCCAAATCACCTCTTCTGAATCAGATGCAGAACATTGCATTGCCTTCGATCCAAATTCAAATTATCCTTGAAGCTAATGCTTTGCTTCCCAGTATTTTACTGTCTACTTTTTTAAAAATTGAAAATCTTAAACCAAAAGCAATAGGACCCAGCAGGCATCAAGGAATATATTGTTTGGCATATAGTTGTCTCTGGTCATGTTGAGGATATAGGAGATCTGTGTATGACAAGTAAACTTATTATTGCTATAATCCAAGTATGTTAGCAGAGTTCTAATGAGTACATTGGCAAATCCTATTCATGCTTTGAACAGTCAGGGGATAGCATCTGCAGATTATAAAACACTCCATAAACCAAGGACCAGCTTATTATGGAGACATTATTCCCAAATGGCACAGTAATGTCTTTTAGGTGGTCTACTGGCAGACATTGGTGTTAGAAATATAAAACTTGAATGCTGCAAATTGAATAGCACGGAAACATCACCACTTATGGGCCTGTTTTACATGTCAGCCTTTGTGGTATGAGGTAAACTCTTGGCACAGAATGGTTTCCTTTTCAGGAAGCATTTGCGCCATGATTGTTGGCTCTCTGACAAGATTCTTCTTGGGAAAGCTGTCTGTTTCAATTATTGTAAGAGCTGTTTGTTTACATTCTTTTTAT